>NC_136812.1:34334582-35534582 GCF_951216825.1 Electrona antarctica
TTGTCCGGTCTGGATAGCAATTTTATTCATTCCGGACAGAGAACCCCACAAAGATAATCTATCAGCGTCAATGTGTATAGTGTTCCAGTTCCAACTTTGTATGCTCATTTTTGTTTTTGTTTCATCACTTCCAATTTCACTTGTTTATTCTGTATCCTGTATGAGTTCTCTCTCCTGGATTAAATTGTTAACTAAAGTGCTGGATGAGACAGGGAGACCCCTGTTACTGAACAAACACTCTATAGCAATAATTACCATCCATGTAGGGCAGGCTATACAGCTATTTAACACTTGTTTTCCACAAAAGAATGTGACTTACACCACCTTTAAAACACATTAAAACCAGGAACGCATCTGTGCCATTTTAGATGTCAAATAGCAGCTATATAAAGCGTGTACATTTGCTATTTTTGCTATTTTGTGAGAACTACTGATTTAGGAGGCGTTTGTAGAATCGGCCTCAGGTCTTAATGGGTTAAGTGGTTTAAATGGTCAGTACTGAACTGTGTTCCAGAGCTGGGCTGTGGAACACCGCCTCAGGTGAAGCACGCGGAGATCCAGTTCTCGTCGACAGCGCCAGGCTCCATGGCAGTCTACCACTGCCACCCAGGCTACATGCCGGCGCCCAGAGCCACCCAGAGCATCTGCGGCAGCCAGGGATCATGGAGCCAGCCACCCATCTGTGAGGGTCTGTAATAGAGACCCACACCCACCCACCCACACACACGAACACACACATTACACCACACACGCACGCGCGCACACACACACACACACACACACACACACACACACACACACACACACCCACACACACACACACACACACACACACACACACATTACACCACACAAAGTGCTATCATAAAAAAAGAAAGCACTGCCGCACAGAGTTTGAAACAAGAAACAGTGACTTTTGGTGGATCCCCTGAGAGTCATAATGGGCTGAATGTTACATTGGAAAACTAAAATGGCTACATAATTACAGTAATTAGGGTCATTTATCCTCTCTGAAATATCCTGACTATAGAGACTAGTGTTTGGTACTGGTGATAATTTTGGCAGAAATTTTCAATTTTGTTTTAGTCTTGGGTCTTTTAAAGTTATTTCTTCCACCAGGTTTTTGTCAACATAAAACTGGATTTTAGTGAAGCCAATGCTCTAAATTACATTTTAGTGTGATGCCGCCTGCCAACTGTGACGGCTAATGTTATCATCACTAGGGTTACTGGAAAAACCGACATGTGGGTAAAAATAATATTTCGATTGTTTCTCTGTTTGGAATCCTTCCAGAGATCAACGAATGCTTGTCACAGCCCTGCCTAAACGGGGGTACGTGTCGAGACCGGATAGCGTCCTACCTGTGTGAATGTGACGAAGGCTTCACTGGAAACCGATGTCAGACAGGTAGAACAAGCCCCTTGCGCCTGATCAGACACTATCAGGTCTAATTATCACATTGTCAACGTTGTATCGTCTTTAATATAATTAGACCGGTGTCTGGACTAAATTGGAAACACGCGACACCGTCACAACACCTGCGTTTCCCGTTCAAATCTGCTGCTGAGTCAATCACTTTCTGGAAATTGGACATTGGACTGCTCGGCTATAAACAACAACAAAAACGTTCCTTCATTAAATGACACAAGATTTCAACATTTTATGTAAATTATTTCATGTAAATGTGCATACATGTGTATCTATACAGTGACAACAATGACAATATACAGTATTTGTGGCAGCACAGGTAGAAAAAGCATGCCATCTAGTGGCCTCTTGTAATATAATACATCAGGTACAGTCCAGGTTTAACTCTAACCAAATGAACAAGGATGAGATCGATAGACATGAGACTTGAGTCATGACATAAAGAAGAACAACAAATCGTTGTGATCACATTTCTGTATCTGTAATATAATTGATTTGACATAATTGATCTTACATACAGTAGCATACAGTACTTACGTATACATATAAATAGGATGCAGGATGAGTGTATAAGTGTTTTGATATTTTAGAAATAGTGTAAAAACTCGAAATCTCCAACAGGTTTGATGCATTTATATGTACAGGTACGGATGTGATGGAACTAGAGACTGTGAAAATTATGAGTTTGCCCAATGCTAATTCCGGGGACCAATCAATCGGCCCTTTCTGAACAACAGCCATGCGATCCAAATGAGTACGCATTCTTAATCTCAACGGGCGCACTCCCAACGGGCGCACTCCCAACGGGCGCGTGAACAACATATTTTAATAACAAAATCTCCCATAAGACAGGCAAAGCCAGGAATCCTACAAACAATTAATGATGTCTTTTATGTAACTTGTGTTCCATTATAGCTTGTATTCTATGTAGTGGAAATAAATGACTCATGGAAAAGCCACTGTTGAGGGGCAATAGCCTCCAACGTCTGGCTTTCAGAAATTACATCATATGGCAGCTAAGTCTATGGACTTTTAATGACGTAGAAAAACAGCACCACTCGAGTCGTGACGTCATGTGGCAGCCAAGTCTATATGGACTTAATGTTTTAATGTTTGCTTAACAATCAGCATTCTGTGTTGCAACATGTTGTGAGCTTGTAAATGGGCTATTTTGGCTAAGATATCGGAGGATAGATCTGGACCCCTGTGGGACTCTGGTTAACTAAGTAGCCTATGTAGGCTAGGGTTTAAGAGGTTTTAAGAGCCATAGAACACCCTAATGATATGTCTGTGATCTGAAAAAGACCATGTAAGAGAGTACTATACAACGAAAAGAAATGGCCAGAGAACGTTAAAGGAGAGAGATACAATTCATTTTTATTTTAATATAAATGTATCAACCAAATTTTGCCTTTGTGTCCTTGAATACCTTTTGTCAACTCAGAACAGGATGGCTGCGAGTCCAACCCCTGCCTAAATGGAGGTGTGTGCCGCGTTTTCAGACAAAATCACTTCTGCGTGTGCAAGGACGGATTCTTCGGGGACCAATGCCAGATGTGTAAGTGCATTTCCATTGATGTCTTGCAGCAGTGGTTTTAAAGCCACATATTGACTGCTCTGTTATTGTTGCGCCACAGTAAGCGCTGGTCTTTGTCACCCTCTAGTGGAGAACCCTTGTGTATTACAACCTTGTGGAAACCGTGGCCTCTGCAGGAGTGACAGGAGAGGGAACTACAACTGTGCCTGCAAGGTCGGCCACACGGGCAAGGACTGTGAGAAAGGTCAGGAGGCAGGACACACTTACCTCAGCATTCTGTTCAGACTTTCAGAATTGATTAATCACTTCAGGATTCTTCTGCATTATTCCACAATTCAGTCACATTTATTCCGTAAAAACACATTCATTCAGTTTCAGTGTATGAGATGAAGACATTTAGAGAGACAAGCTTTAGCGACGTTTGCTAATAAATTGTTCCAAAAGAACCACTCTTTTGAGTGAGTGAGTGCACACCCAAATGAATCGAACTCTCATCATTATATTTTCTTATAGAGGGTATGTGCGTGGGGAGGTATCAACTTTATTAAACTTAGTGACAGCAACGAAAAGTAACAATCTTTCAGCAGACCTGGTCCCAATTTTGCGTCCCTTCTGGGGTGTAGAAGCAAAAAATTAGCGGACCAAGCTCTGGGGAAGTACTGTATATGAGGTTTACGTGGTTGAAAGTGTCAGTCTTCCGATCATCACTATAATGTCTCCAGACTTGTTGCCTCCGTCCGGCCTCCACGTGCTGCGGGTGGAGGAGAACGAGGTGGAGCTTCGCTGGGACGAGCCGGACCCCGTCCACAGCCTGGTGAACGGCTTTGCCGTGACCTACGCCCCTCTGGGCCGCGGTAACCGCAAGACGGACTTCCTGGACAGGAAGCAGTACAGCCACCTCCTGACGGACCTGGTGCCAGGTCTGCTGTACAACATCTCCACGTTCTCCGTCAAACGCAACACCAACAGCAACGACATCAGCCAGCCCGCCGTAGCGCTCATACGCACCAGTGAGTAGGAAATGAACGCGTGTAACGATATCTTCGCTTTATGTCCTTTGTCTCCCTCTCCTGGCGGAGAGAGGTAATTGCACTTACAACTTTTGCACCACTTACAGTATATAGTTATATATACTGTCCCTTCATCCCTTCATATGACAATGAAGGGAAAATTACGTCATAATGTATCTTTATTGTTAATGGCGTTTAATGTTTGTGTTTGCACTGTTTGTTTTAGTATTAACATGATACTTCATACTTGGTCATACAGATAGGTTCAAATAACTTAGTATTCAATAAAATAAGTCCCAGTTTGTAGCTTTAATGTGTGATCACTAGTGATCATGATCATGACTGTTTCACTGAGCGGCCAACCAAGTTTATTTTATTCTCTCCGTCATTATTAGAGCTGTAACTATTGTATCGATTATTTTCTTAGCAATGATTCTATTGTATAAAACTATTAATCGAGAAGCGTGTTTTTATATCGCTGTTGTCGGGCAGAAACCTTATCTCCATGTTCTAACTTTGTGTGTGTGTGTTGTGTTTGGGGGGGGGGGGGGCACTAGCCCCTCCTATAGAGCGTCGCAGTCCCGCCCCTTACCATGGACCAGGAAATGAATGCATTTTTCCCATAGACATTTCGTAAAGTATTTATTTAAAGACCTTTTAAGCGTCGTACGAAGCCAACTCGAGTCGTGACAAATCATGACAACACACACAATATTTTGGACCAAACAAATAATTACATAGAAGAAAAACAACAAAAAAAAGTGTTGTAACCTGCCGTTTTTTTCTTCTTTCTAATTATTTTTTCGGCCCCAAAAATTGTGTTTGTTGTCATGATTTGTCACGACTCGAGTTGGCTTTGTCCGCAGCGTAAACGTCTTTAAATAAATACTTTCTGAAATGTCTATGAGGAAAATGAACGGAGAATCATTTCCTGGTCCATGGTAGACTGCGACGCTCTATACACAGGTTTAATGTTTGTCTTTAGTTCAATGTTTGTTTTCTAAACGCATTGACAATGAAGGGAAAATTACGTCATAATGTCTCTTTATTGTTAATGGCGTTTAATGTTTGTGTTTGCACTGTTTGTTTTACATCACCATTACATCACCTAATCAACATGAGTTAGACTTTAATATATTAGCGCCCCTCTCTTCACACGGGTGTGAAGTGTGTTTTGTAAATGCTGATCATACTACAGCATCACACAAAAGTATAAAAAGTAGCAGATCCCCAAGCTTGAAACACGGTGCAAATCGATGCATTTCGAGCTTGTCGATCTGCTACTACTTATACTACTTTAGAATTTGAACAGTTCTGAACCGACAGAGACAATATATTATATAAAATAGTATCGACGCAGGAATACAATTTGAATATATATTTTTATATTGACCAACTTGATTCGTCTAAAGCACTTTTTATACTTTTTATTGAAAGAAAAAAAACTACATTTTATTTCTGCTATTCTGTCTGCATTGCTTGTATTGTACCTCGGCACCATTGAAAATGAGGGTTCACCTTCACCTCAGTGTGTGTGTGTGTGTGTGTGTGTGTGTGTGTGTGTGTGTGTGTGTGTGTGTGTGTGTGTGTGTGTGTGTGTGTGTGTGTGTGTGTGTGTGTGTGTGTGTGCGCGCGCGCGCGCGTGCGTGCGTGCGTGCGTGCGTGCGTGCGTGCGTGCGTGCGTGCGTGCGTGTGTGTGTGTGCGTGACAGAACCACGGCGGGTGGAGCAGCTGCAGGTGGTGAACGTGTCGTCGTCTCAGGTGTGGCTCCGCTGGCTGGTGCAGGCAGCCCGCCACGCCGCGGTCAGCCAGGTGCGTGTGTCTCTCCTGCCCTCAGACGGTAGCGGGACTCGCACTGCCTTGCTCAACACCAGCACCACCGAGTACTCCTTCAGGTCCGTACCGTACCACAGTTAACCCCATTCCCACCCACAACCACATCCTCTTTAGCCTGGGAAGCATTCCTTTTCGGGTTTATGATCCGGTCGGGAGCGGATGGTAACTTACGTCATGTTGTAGTCACTGATTTGTAGTCATCAGGCAGGAAACCACAAACCGGAATCAGAAGTACCCAAAACTCTCAGTGATCAAGGGAATCGTAATTTTAGGGCCTACACAATAAAAGCATTGATGCGGTGTATGAATCCGACACGTTTCCTCAAGTACGTCTTGGAATAATTCGTTTGGTATATCCATATTTTATTCCAACTCGTAGCGACTGGCGAGACTAAAAACAGGGGAGACCAAAACAAAGCGATGCCGAGAAAGACGGAAACCACAAACATGAATACGATTTTCTTTTCTTTTTTTCTTCTTTTTTTTTACCATCCGGTCTAGACTGGATCACACAGAAATTTAGAAACACAGACCAGGCCTTCCTCCGAGGTAGAAGGTTACCTCCTCTTACAGACAGTTTCAATCGATGTCCAGTAGATGGTGATGTTGAATCGCTGTATATACAGAACAGCTTTGATTAAATGTCAGGCGGAAACCTTGTATGTCCAAAACCGTTACTTTTGAGGAAATGTAAAAATAAAAAAAGAACCTGCATGGTGTTCCAATGACTCACATGTGGTTATTTAACTACGATTCTTAATTTCATTGGTTCAATATTTATAAAATTCACTGCCATTTTCACTTTCAAACGTATTCAAAAGTCACGAAAATAGCAGATATGCAAGCTTGTTGTGAACTATTTTTGCTACTTGTGTGTGACACTCTTGAATGACAAAGTAGGGTATTAATTTACAACAACAAACATCAAAAGTTGAAATATGGAGATGTATCTTCCCAACCGTAACGATATCCTACAGTTCCTGTATCAACCACTAGAGGCTTATCTTCATCATTTTTTTGATGATTTTAAGATAAGTGGGTGAGACTGCATTCTGAATGATGTATTTGAAGATTCTGGTATTTACTTGTCTTTGCGTTGCATTTCTTTATGCATTGCCTCCTTCTTTTCCTCAGTTCATTGCTTCCTGGCCAGATGTACACTGTGGATGTGTTGACGCAAAGTGGAATCAGACCGGACGAGTTTCCCTCAAGCAGCCACTCAGCTGGACCACTACACATCTGGACCAGTACGTTTTTACCTTGCAGTGCACTTTCACCACCATACTGTTTGTTAACCACATGAGCACTAGCGCCCCTACCCTGAGACCAACATCGGGCGAAAATAGATCTGCAAGCTCACAACAGCACGATGCGTTGTAGAGAGGGACCTTGTATAGAGCAGTGGTTCTCAACCTGTGGGTGGTCCCCAGATGAGAAAAAATTAATTAATTGAAAAAAGACCATTACTGCATCAAAGGTAATCAAGGGGTATATGGCGGTTAAGGGGTTAACCCATTCAGGCCTGACGTCAAAATTAAAAAAAAAAATGTTTTCTAAATCATGACAATTTTCGGAAAAATTTGAGGCACATTTTAACGATTTTTCAATAGCTAAATTATAACATAATGTTTAAAACACCAAAAGGGGTTCCCGCCCAAAATGGGTTAAGAAGTGTAGAACGGCTTGTACCGAAAGACATCAGCCGGTGAATATTTGATGCAGATGATTTGCTTGTCTCCTGTTCAGTCTTTCTATTCAGAGTGCAGGCCTCCGCTATACTTTTTCAATGATTGAGTCTTGGAGAGTGAACACACCGCTTATAAAAACAAACATAGAATAGAATAGAACCATAGTGCCAGGTGATGATATCATATTATCTTTATCATGGTGACTGAATCATAGAGTCTGGCCTGATTTGAACAGTCAAGCCAAAAGTTGTCCCTGGAGAAAAGATTAATATTCAAACAAAACATGTGTGACTTATTAACCACGAAATTATGTTTAGCCAACATTGACTTAATGATTCTGGAAACAAAATCTAACAATGAAGTTTTCTACATATATTTATGTAGAATATGGCCAAACAATAGACAATAACATATCTGTGCTGGCTGGAACCACCTAACTCCAAAATGTAAAGTTTTCAGGAAATTAAAAAAGAAAAACCATCCAGCTCAAGTGGAGTTAGGAGGTTTTCGCCAAAGCACTTTTTAATACTTTCCATTGGTTCAATTGTTTTTAACCAACACACAGACGTAAAGGCTGTTCAATAGCATTGATTTATGGAAAAAAATCAAAAAATCAAAAACCACAAAATGGAGGTTAGGTGGTTTCTTCCGGACAGCAACGAATTTTGATTGTGGTTTGTGCCATTGACAAGCTCCTTCATTAAACAACCTAATGTTGTGGCTATTTGTCAGCTAAGATTACTGTAACAGACAGAGCTTCTGAAGACCAACACAGTCCTTCATATCATCATCATAATCGTGACAATCTGTGACCCACATTACCTGCAGGGCCGCTCCCTCCACAGAACCTGACCCTGTTGTACGTGACGTCCAGCACGGCCCACATATCGTGGAACCGCCACCCCAGGAACATCCCCGACGGCTTCGTGGTCAACGTGACCCGAGGCCTGAACACCAGGAGCCGCTTCCTGCCCAACGGGAAGCTGGGGTCATACACGCTACGTGAGCTGACACCGGGGCAGCACTATTATCTGGCACTCACGGCCGTCAGGAACACGGGCCACGAACAGATTCACAGCATACCTCAACACTTAGCCTTCACTACCTGTGAGTGCACGCGCACACACGCACACACGCACACACACACACACACACACACACACACACACACACACACACACACACACACACACACACACACACACACACACACACACACACACACATTTTTAGGATGGGTGTTCCCAGTGTGTATCAGAACTCAAGGTCCTGGCACTGTTGTGCTTCATTCGTCCTTGGTTGTGTGCTATGTCGGGCACCAAAAATAGCTGATCTACATGCTTGCAATGTGACGTGTTTGTAGATTGCAATTTCCCATTGCAATTGACAGTTAAACACCAACTCATAATAAATCACGCTTCAATGTTATCCAAGAATTTCACTTCCTGCATTATCGCTATCCGTTTAATTTACCCGAGACAATGAAGAACTGAAAATATCGGACAGGGACCAAATTTATATCACTTATCCTCCAAGATGCAATCCCTGCTTGGCCCGGGGAGATATTTCACTTCTGTATTTACATCCGACAGTACTATTTGTCAACCAGTAGGTGTCCTACCTGACACCAGGGCCTATTTCACAATGGAAGAGTAGGGAGACCACCTCCAACCACTGCAGATGTACTGGGTTATATTGTATTGTATGTATATAACATACTACACCATATTATGGTGTAGTATGTTACTACGCCAACATAGTACTATGCCATATAATGGTGTAGCATGTTAGTTACATACTACACCACATAATGGTGTAGTTAGTATGAAACTATATGGTGGAGTATGTTAGTTACATACTAACTACACCATATAATGGTGTAGTTAGTATGAAACTAACATACTACACCATATTATGGTGGAGTATGTTAGTACAAAAAAGGTTCCGGATTGTAGCTTTAACTACGTAATTAATCTGTCTTCGTCTTTCATCGGTGATACTTTGAGAATCCCTATCATTAAATGATTGTTAAGGAAGAATTCTGCACATATTTGCTTTGGCCCAGTGCCCATGGAGGCCCGCTGGGGCAGGAGAGAGAGGCCGACATCAATGGGGCAGGGGACCCAAGGCAGTCGCACACACCCCCCGTCTCAACCTCAGGACCTGGGAGGGGCAACAGAGACAGAGAACTCTGAGGAACTGCCCAGGTATTCATTTGTACACTTAAGTGCTCAATATTGACAATTACCATATTATTCTGTATATCATCTGTGTTTTGTGTATCATCTGGTGGTGATTCAAGTGGGGTGGTATTAACCACATGACATTGTTTGTTGTGCTGCAGATACACAGAGCTTATTGACAGACGAGGAAAGATAACAGCTCAGTTCACTAACTTACAACCCAGAAAACCTGGAATCCGCCATCGTGTCAGTAAGTACAAATGAAAAAGCCACCAGGTAATAAAACATTGTAAGCGTGGGCAGGCACTAATCAGTGGTCTGGAAAAATGGTTAACACGTATTCCGGACGGCGTTAATGTCTTCCTAAAAGTCTTGATGTTCAGCCATATAACACACACCTCTGATTTTTATATCCGTTAACATAGTGACACTGTTTTATAGTTTCTTCACGGTGAATAGAAAGGTAAAAGGAAATGTCTGACCTCACTCAACACGTTTTCAAGCCTGTGCATCCTGGGAGGTCTACAGATTACTGCATACTAAAACACGCTGCTTCTCAATTCTAAAACAGCTTTCCCCCCCTATTGCAACACAGGCTCTCAGTCCCAGTCGCAGTCACTGATAAGATAATTAATTCACTGCCATTACCTGTTTACACACCACTTCCTAACAGGAAACATTGATGTCTTGCAGGGCCTGATCCTCCAATCAGGTTAGAGAGGATGGAGGAAACAACCAACAAAATCAGCCTGGCACTGGAGATCCAGGAGGAAGGCTCAAGAACAAGACCTGGTAGGTGTTCTCTATGGAGTTCTGCTGCTGTACTGTAGGTGTTCTCTATGGAGTTCTGCTGCTGTACTGTAGGTGTTCTCTATGGAGTTCTGCTGCTGTACTGTAGGTGTTCTCTATGGAGTTCTGGTGCTGTACTGTAGGTGTTCTCTATGGAGTTCTGCTGCTGCACTGTAGGTGTTCTCTATGGAGTTCTGCTGCTGTACTGTAGGTGTTCTCTATGGAGTTCTGCTGCTGCACTGTAGGTGTTCTCTATGGAGTTATGGTGCTGTACTGTAGGTGTTCTCTATGGAGTTCTGCTGCTGCACTGTAGGTGTTCTCTATGGAGTTATGCTGCTGTACTGTAGGTGTTCTCTATGGAGTTCTGCTGCTGTACTGTAGGTGTTCTCTATGGAGTTCTGGTGCTGTAGGTGTTCTCTATGGAGTTCTGCTGCTGCACTGTAGGTGTTCTCTATGGAGTTCTGCTGCTGCACTGTAGGTGTTCTCTATGGAGTTCTGCTGCTGCACTGTAGGTGTTCTCTATGGAGTTCTGGTGCTGTACTGTAGGTGTTCTCTATGGAGTTCTGGTGCTGCAATGTAGGTGTTCTCTATGGAGTTCTGGTGCTGTACTGTAGGTGTTCTCTATGGAGTTCTGGTGCTGTACAGTAGGTGTTCTCTATGGAGTTCTGGTGCTGTACTGTAGGTGTTCTCTATGGAGTTCTGGTGCTGTACTGTAGGTGTTCTCTATGGAGTTATGGTGCTGTACTGTAGGTGTTCTCTATGGAGTTCTGGTGCTGCACTGTAGGTGTTCTCTATGGAGTTCTGCTGCTGTACTGTAAGTGTTCTCTATGGAGTTCTGGTGCTGCACTGTAGGTGTTCTCTATGGAGTTCTGGTGCTGTACTGTAGGTGTTCTCTATGGAGTTCTGGTGCTGCACTGTAGGTGTTCTCTATGGAGTTCTGCTGCTGTACTGTAGGTGTTCTCTATGGAGTTCTGGTGCTGCACTGTAGGTGTTCTCTATGGAGTTCATCGTTTATATATCGTATCGTGAGGTACCCATATTGTCCCACCCCTACTCTCTAACCCCCCCCCCCCCCCCCCAGAGGTCCTTGAGGGGGTTCCAGCCACCGTGTCCCCAACCAAATAAGTTAATATGGCATCACATCGTGGCAAAACACATAATGTGGGACATGAAAGCGTTGGAGAACCGCTGCTCTATGAAGGTGTGGTATTGTAGGTGTTCCCTTTGAACGTGTGGTAGTGGCGAGGGGACTAATGTCACTTGGCTCCTTCAGAGGGGTACAACAACCACCCCATGTAGTAATTGATCCCAGATGGAAGTAAAACTTTTCTCACACTTCTCAGCGCTTGAAGCTAAATATGATTTTCCACATTTGAAAGTAGAGGTCAGTGTCCTTTTGGGACGCTTCATGGAAACACCATGCTCATTGCCTCGGGTCGAAACTACAGTACATAATGGATTATCATTAATGTGTTTGGCGAAACATTGTGATACGAAATGTCGAACAGAAATTATTCGTGAGAATGTACAGATTGGAGGTAAGGGGATGGAGAGAGAGAGAGAGAGAGGGAGGGAGGGAGAGAGAGAGAGAGAGAGAGAGAGAGAGCGAGAGAGAGAGAGAATGATATCCTCAATGTTCATTTATACATTTGTAACTGAAAGAGTGAAAGATTTACATGTAACTTCATATTTGTACCCTGCTTGCTCGATGCTGCTGTTTATTATCACATGTGCATGTTGGTACCGCATGTTTGTTTTTTGCTTAGTAACATGGTTTTATTGTGCAATGGGTATATTTTTTCCATATGAACTTTGTTATTTAGGGTTGAAACAGTGTGGTGGGAGCGGCTATCTTTGGGAGAGCTTTTGTTTTGTTTTGTCTTGTCTGTATGTATGGTTGTACTGTTGTATTGTTTGTGAACTGTATTGTACTATGTATCTGTGTTGAGGACCTCCTCTAAAATTAGATGAGGCATCTCAAGGGGCTCATCCTTTCAATAAAAGGTATATACAAATGGAACCAAATCAGTGGATAAACAGGCACTCTGTAAAAAGGCACAAATTATTTATCTCCTTCTTTTTCGGATCCAGTTCTCTCGCTTTCTGTCGTCTGTTGGGAAGACATGACAACCAGCATAACGACATATTTGGCAGATTCATAAATTAAAGTACTCGCCCTTTTCATAGCTGACAGCTATAAACCATCCAGTCATTATGATTATCAGTAACCATTTCCCAGAGTTGTGGAACCACAAGCCAACACTGGTCCATTTGGTTCCATTTATTCACTCTGAGAGTTACATTAACACTCTGGATTCTACAGTGTATAAGCCATCAGCGCAGGGGTGAGAAGTGAAGATGGAGAGAGTAGGTTGTCGGGCGTGAGACGTGTGAAACTGGAGATCTATGCTGTTAGTCGTCTGATCTTGGCCCTGACAGCAGCTGTTGTCTTTCAGAGTCGCCTCGCGACTGCCGCAGTCTGCCCTGCCAGAACGGCGGCACGTGTGTGAAGGGGAGCGACTCCTTCATCTGTGACTGCATGAACGGCTTCAAGGGCCGACAGTGTGAACTGTGTAAGTTTATGCCTCGTACACGCACACACACACACACACACACACACACACACACACACACACACACACACACACACACACACACACGGCACATGCACACGGCACATGCACACGCAGCACACACAAATTAACACTGAGCACAGGGGGAAAAAGCTGATTATTTGTAGAGAACTAATTATCTCCCAGCTGTTTCGGCAGAAACACTGCATTGTGTGATTGTAATGTTTGAGTAAATCATACTATACAATCATCATCACAACAGAATAAAGAATAAAACACATTTCTGTAATTTGGGGGTTATTTACCCTGCACATGAATGCAGTGTTGAAAAGGAGTCCCAACCCATCGTAACGTTTGTACAGCTGTCCTCGTGAAAAGCCACCCCTTTCAGTCTGCTCACAAATCATATGGGAGGGGGGGTTCCTGTGTGGACCCTAGTAGTACAGCAGTAGTACCTCTACCAACTCAGTGACGTCTTTACTAGCATGCAAGGCCAATAAACACTACTACTTTAGGGATGGACCCTAAAGTAATCATCCAAGAAGACATGTAGACATCTGCATTTGTATCTCCTTCCTATGCCTTTGGGCTGGGGCGGCCGTGGCTTAATGGGTAGAGAGGCCGTCTGGTAATCAGAAGGTCAACAGTTTGCATCCCGCCCATGTCTACATGTCAACAGTTCCCCCCAAGCACTCATCATGACCATCTGAGTGAGCAACCATCAGTTTGGTGAAGTGGAGCTAAATCTGAATTTCCACCACAGGATTAGCAAAGGGCCGCCCTCCTTCTGCCTCACTGACATAATGTTTAATAACATTTCACACGTCCTGTTACTAGGGCCTTACAGATGCACAGATACCAATGTATACAGTATTACGCTTCTCTTCAAGAGGTTATTATACAGCAGGCAGTGGTGAGAAGCATAACTATTGCCTGTGATAAATGGAAGTGCAGAGTGATAGACTGAATCTAGAGGTTTTAAAGTTGAAGTGTAAATTAGCACTGAGGATTTTGTGTTTTGCTGTGCTGAGAGGGTATATTTGTTGACAAAAGGCTTGCTGGTTGTCTCATTAACACTAATGGTCATGTCATCACAAATTAATTTGTGATGACATGAATGCTGTCTTCCTGATCATTTGAAGAGCGATGAGAGGCCTGCTGGGAAAGTATAATCCTTAAGGACGTTGGATGTTGTTATATCTACAAGGCCTGGCTTTTGCAATCTCTGCTGATCTCTGCTTATCATGTTGGTACTGGTGAAGCAATCTGTGGTTGAGCAGTTCATGAATGGAAAGTATTGGTGTTGCTGTGGTAATTCCATCCTGACGGCAGTGGTGTCTTCCAGGAACACTGCCGCCGCACTGTTCCTCAGGTCCACTTCCAGAAGCTCTCGCCAAGTGTTCATTTGAGTTGGGAAAGTGGTGAGTGGTTCCCTCATCAAACGATCCACTGGCCACTCGTATCCTGCAAGTGGGGGCGTCCTGGAATACCACTCCTATCAAGATGGGAAACAAATGAACCACCCTTGCGTCCCTATTCTAAATTATAACATATGGCAGAAGCTCACTACACATGTTATGGCTATGAGCTTGTAGATGATCAGCTATTTCAGCTAGTTGCTGTACAACAAAGTATATAGGTTTTAAGTGGTTAGATGAATGTTGATCTTTTGTAGTCAGTCACTGGATCTCAAGCCATCACTTTGCATGTGATGTTTTATCTGTACTGGAATCCAGTTTTAGTTTCACAAGTGAGACGCTTTACTTGGAGAGTGCCATGATCTCGAATATGAAAGTAAAGCATAGCACTGTATATCATCTGTGCACACAAGAATTGTTATTTTAAGCTATTTACTGCTGTTGAGAGGAAACCTGTCTCTGAATTACTAATTTGTTAGGAATGATCTCACTATTTTAAGACTTTTGTCAGTGAATGAATATGTCAACACATGGTTGTTTTGTATCAATTGATCGTCTACTTACTACCAGTCATGATGTAGATATGACGCTGTTCTGTATTTTAGGCAATGTGGGAACATTTTTATATACAGGGTTATGATCAATTGGATCTTGGATGACAAGTATTCCATTATAAAAAGAAAACACACTAATCCAGGGTTTCTCAAAATGGGTACTGTGTCTGTGATGTCATTCCGAGGTGCCATAAAATACTGGAATTTAGCAACAATATCACTTCATATGACTTAGTACAAAGTTATTTTCAATCATTTGTAACTGAGACAGATATTCTCTCAAGTTATTTTAACTGTTAATATCTTGCTCCATATCGCATATGAGAGAACATCCCAATTGTTCTATTTACAGAACAATTGGGATGTTCTCTCATATGCGATATGTTCGCAGATATTATGGTTAAATAACCACGGTTATTACATAACATTCAGTTTTCCTCATGACATATTTTGGAGGAAAGGTTTGCGTATTTATGCACACAGACCAGCAAATGCTCTCTTCCAACATTACCTGTGAACTGTGAAAACGAAACGCATGCGGTCTCCGAGGCTACTACTACCAGATGAAAGGTAGAGGTAAATAGGTTTATTTGAACAAATAATGTTACACCAGTGTGTAGTGGCTCAGGTGATAAAGCGGACGCTTGGTAATCTGATGGTTCTCCGTTCGATCCCTGGCTCCCCCTGGGTTAGTGTTGAAGCGTCCTTGAGCAAGACCCTGAACCCCTAACTGCTCCTGATGAGCAGGTTGGAGCCGGCTTGCATGCTTTCCTCTGGTGTCAGTTTATGAATGTGTGTGTGAATGGGGGAAATAATGCAATGCACCTTGTAAAGTGCTTTGGATAAAGATGCTATATAAATGCACCATTATACACCAATTCAGCAACTGACATTGGAGGCCATGTCTGATGAGTCTGGAGTCAAAGGAACAAAACTGAGTAGCGATTGCTCCAGTATCGTTTTCAGCTGGATTTGGTGATTCCAAAAAGTAAATAAAAACATATCAGAACCGAGATACAATTGATAAACTTAAGGCTGGCACGTAACATTTTAAGTCTGGGGTTCTGCTAACTTTACTTTTTGAAAAGAGTATTGTTTGATACTGTTTTGCCACTGTTTGTGGACGGGCTCGACCCAGCTAGAGCCCATTTCGACCTATGCAGGGATATCCTGACACGGAACCTCATCTCGGAGCTAAAGCGTAGCAGCGTAGATATAATAGACTATCCAAACGGAGCTAAGGTGATAGTTGACAGTGAAAATCAACAATGTAATTTATGGTGCCATGGATGAAAAAAAAGTATATAGGGGTGCCCTGAGCCAATTTACAATTTACAATTTAGGCATTTAGCAGACGCTCTTAATCCAGAGCGACTTACATTAAGCAAAAACAAAAAGCATGGCATACATCACATGTATAAAAAGTAGTTATCATGAATCATGCGTAAACTAAGAACGTAACAGTGGAGTATCTATGTAAACTATACATACTATACTATATAATATATTATACATGTGTACTATAAAGTGCTATGACTACATAAAGTGCAATTCTAGAGCTGTCTACATAACAAGCCCACACTAACATAAAAATAATCACACCCGTGTGATTTTTGAGCGGTGCCTAACCGCTCCATTACGCAGCAATGTGTGTATGTCTGTCTCTGTGTCTGTGTATGTCTGAGCACGGACAGCTGCAACACCTAAAGTGGCCAGTTAGTACAGCACAGAGTAAAGTGGCACATAGTACACTACAGTACGAGCCCTGGGCGTTCCTGGGGCTCTGGATGTTCCTGGGGACCCCGGGGACCCCCACATAGTAACTCTGTCATTACTCAACCGTTTCGGATGTGGGCGGCTCGCCCCTCACACACGAACACACCCTCTACACTCACATACACACACTCAATAAGTCCTGCCCCCTGCTTGTTGCTATATGACTTCACTTATCATCAAATGTTGATGAAAGTGCATTGTGGAAGACGTTGGCCACATAACTCTGAGCCTCTCTCCTCTCCTCACCTAAACATCCTTAGTCCGATTGTTTAAACATTCTTTTCCGTAAACCATCCATCAACCGGACAGGAAAGCCAAGTTTCCTCCCCACTTTATCTAGCCCTATAAACTCCTCAACACATTTTTCTCTCTTGACAGAACAGTATGTAAAAAAAAGTGTTCATACTTGAACTTCACACTAAATGAGATTTTTCTGTCATCTCTCTCTATCTTGTTTGCAGTGTGCCAGCGAGTGCCACACCCCTGCACCCGTCTCTACTCTGAGACAAAGAGCGTGCCTGTCTGGGAGGGTGGAGTGTGTCATTACCTGTAAGTCTTCATAAGGCAGGGATCTCCTGCTTCTTGACTTTCTTATACACTCTCCAGGACATAATGCTGTTTAAACGTTGCATCCAGAATGTTAACCACTTTCAACCTGGGTTCTCTATTTTGGGCATGTCATTTTAGGCAACATTATATACAAATAATATGTTCACACATGTTACATTTTTGAGGGGCGCTAGCCCCTCCTATATACAGGTTTAATGTTTGTTTTAAAAACGCCATTGACAATGAATGGACAATTTACGTCATATATTGTACCTCATTACGTCATATTGTCTCTTTATTGTTAATGGTATTTATTGTTTGTGTTGGCACCGTTTGTTTTACATCACCATTACATCACCTAATCAACATGAGTTAGACTTTAATGTATTAGCGCCCCTCACTTCACACGGGTGTGATATTTTTTTTATAGATCTACATTCAGATCTACATTGTCTCATCACTTTACAGACCTGTACGAATTGTGTAGAATTCAAAGTAGAAACTGGGGCTTTAGCACTTTAAACCCGGCATTACTATTTTGATAATAGTAATAAATAGGTGAAATGTGTTAGTTTGTAGATCTATAATTCTTCTGGAATGTGACACAGTCATAAAGTATAAAGTAAGCTTTGGGCTTGCTGTCATCAGAGCAACGCCCTCCTAACAACTGTATAATTAAAGGTGGGATAGTAAATAGTAGATAATATATGGGATAGATAGTAGATAGTAAACGTACGGTGAAGTACAGTATATAGGGCTTAAGTGGTTTAATGTAATTTAACCCATTTAGGACCCATTTATGTTATAAAAAAATCACACCTGTGTGAAATGAGGGGCGCTCGTATCATTATACATCATCATACATCATCTCATGAACTGAATTTATGTGCTTGGTTAGCCGATTTGCTCGTCTACATATGACGTAAATTTTCCCTTCATTGTAAATGGCATTTAATGTTTGTGTTGCCACAAATTTACGTCATATTTGAGGCACATATGACCTAATTTCTCCTTTCATTGTCAATGGCAAATATGAGACGTGTGGGGACAAAAGAGGGGCTAGCGCCCCTCAAAGATATGCTGATATACTGTACATAGCAACAAGAACCCAAAACTGGGTTCCCGCCTTGAAAGGTAAAAACCCCAAAAAGGGGTTCCCGTCCTAAGAGTATGAATGTTCTGTAGCATATTTTTTTTACACTCCACAGGTACAAAAGGACGTATAAAGTACAGCAGGATGTTTGCTATCGGGAGATTTGTGAACCGTTTCCGAAGAAAAATCACAGTAAGTCCCAGCTCTGTGGGAATTGAAAAAGGTGTTAATCGGTCATAACATTAATAAAAGTTATAAGTTGCAAATCTTAGTGTATATATATTGTAAATAAAAAATAAAAAATATAGTTGCGACTGTAGGTCGCAGATTACTATGAAAACCTGCAAAACCTGTCCGTCAGTCAGTTCATGCCTCCATATATGGTTGTCAGTCCATTACGCCTCCTGGCATCACTCCTCGTGACACGTCACACCACCATATATGGCCGTCAGTCCATCACGCCTCGTGACACGCTCCATATATGGCCGTCTCCATATATGAAGATCACGACTATCCTCATCAAACCCTGGATAGCCATACATGGAGAAGACTGGATCATCACCTAGATCTGCATATATATTATGGAGCTGACCTGTTCTGACAATCCATATGTTGATCCTTCCACACCCATCCTCTTCGATGTCTCCCTTTTGACTGATACCTGTCCAATCTATTCAAACTCTAGATGAGCCCGCTCCAAAGTTATTAGTGCAGCCGTGCCCGGCAGCTGGTGAAAACTAGAGTTCTCAACAGGCCCGAAACTTAAGGCCCTACCTGGGCCCTCATCAAACCCTGTACACTCAAGACACTGCCCCCACTGCCACCCCTAGATCTCCATATATGGAGCTGACCTGTTCTGATATTCCATATGTTGAACTGACCTCATCAAACCAAGTACACTCAAGACACGCTCCATATATGGCCAGTACATAATTCATTCCATATGTTGATCTGAGCCCCCATGCCAAAGCGCTCGCCCTGCAGTCTGCCGTCACCCAGGTAGATGCCCTTTAGGGCAAGGTCGCTTCTCGCCCTCAGGGCGTCTTACTGGTATATATACTGTAAAACCAGTTCATTTAACATTCAGAAGAACAACCAGAAAGCAGCTAAAGTTGATTTATTTCAACAGACAATACAGAAAGATAAATTTCTTCTAATTATATTTTTCTTTTCTCAAGACAGTTACACAGATTAGTATATGTATCAACAATAATAATGTATAATTTAATGGTTTTTACCAGTTGTCCTAAAATGTGTGTTTTTGTCTCTTTCTCCAGTGCACTCAGAATCAGATGTGAGGACAATCGTTGCTGTCGCATGAAAATCTTGGCGCTTCACTTTTGGTGTTTTTTAATTACTTGAATCAAAAAGTTGATATGGTAATTTTATGAGATGAGCAGGTTGCACCACCCCAGCGCCGATGACACCTGTTCAGCACATAATGAATACATTTCATAAATATACTGTCACCAATATGAAAATAATTTAGCAAAAGATTTGAAAGTAATTGACCAAAAAGTTACCAAAAGGCCGTTTGGAGACGAGTTTTCTACTGAGCACTATATATCCATAAAGACTCTACTCTGGCCTGAGGTCAGCTTATTGTACTGTAGCTTCGAGCTCCACGAGGACGTCGATGAAACCAATGGAAATCAAATCATCAATGGGATGCCACAGGTGAAACCACTTTAACCCTGAAGGCCACATTTTGGGCATGTAATTATAGGCAAACATCAAATACAAATTGAGAAACATTTCCCCAAAAATCTTTTGAATATTCTTAGAAAACAATCTACAAGCTCACCGCGCAGCACAACCTGTGGCGTGTTATAAGCTTGTAGATCAGCTATTTTCAAAATCATTTTATTTTGAATTCCTATGTGGTTAAGTGGTTAAAAGAATGTTTTAAACTGATTTTCTGACCAAATGAATAGTCCAGTGCAGTTTACCTTGCTTCAGCCTAGACCTAATATATACCTCAAATTCATGTCCATATTGACACATTAGGAAAGTATTGTTTAAAATTTGATTGCAGCTTTGTCCCTCAGGGAAATTTGTATGATTGATTATGATTTTTTTTTTTTTTTTTTACATCACTGAGGAAAATTAGAAACCCACTTAAAACAAATTCAACAGTTAACAGTCGGCAGTTTCTCAGCATTTTAGTGTAAAATACCATTACTCTGTCTCTAAGCAAACATCACTGCTAGCTCTCATGTAAATAGTGTGTATAGACTGTTTTGTAGGTGAATATTTTAATAATAAAAATGTTAAAATTAATTTTGCCTTTTTTGTTTTGTTTTTCTTGTGTGCTTTTGTTTAAAAGCACACAAAGTGAAAAACACACCTGCACACGTTCTTCTTGAAAAACGTTACAATCATTCAGCCTTTGCCTACAATGGAGAACTGTACATATTTGGTGGCCACAACGATAACTTCAATCATCTTTGGAAATTCAGTCCAGAGACCTTCTGCTGGAAGAAGGTATCCGACGTAAGTGAGGAGCGCTCTTATCATCGTACATCATCATGACGTAACATGTCTATTTTCTCATACACATATGACGTAAATTCTCAATTCATTGTCAATGGTAATAGGACAAAAATATCGATTTGCTCAGACACACGACGTAAATTCTCATTGTCAATGGGAATTTAATCTTTGTGTAGGACAGAAATAGCCGATTTGCTCGTCCACATATGATGTAAATTCTCCATTCATTGTCAATGGGAATTTAATGTTTGCGTAAGACGAAAATCTACACTAATAGCTGAATATAGGAGGGACTAGCGCCCGGCCTCAATAATCAGCACAATGCAGCTCAGTTAGATGGGCCTTGGATTCTTTTTTTTGCATGTTTAAATTAAGCCTGCCCAAATGAATACAGTATGATAAGATAGTCCTTCAAACAGTGCTGCATTCATGCTTTCCTCTAAGACCTTTCATTCATTCAACCCCCTATTCAGAAATTCAACTATTAAGCAATTATATAGTCTCCTGCAATGAGGTACAGTAGCCTACAGTACACCCAAACATTTGAGGCAATGCACTGTTTTTAGGCTTTATTCACGTGTAATGACGCACACTAGCAGTTGGGCACTGTTGGGGATAATTATGGCCTCATCCATGATAATGGTTTCCTGCGGCCTGTGAAAAAAAGTGACCTGAAACTAAAGCCTATTAGGCTTTAGTTACTGTTGGTAGGTAGGCTATGGAGGGGTAGTTACTGTTGGTAGGTGGGCTATGGAGGGGTAGTTACTAGTTAAACTACTAACTACCCCTCCATAGCCTACCTACCAACAGTACCTACCCACCTGACCTAATTAATTTGCCTATAGGTCTACTCACTATAAATAAATGTCTCAAAGTAAATTCCCTTTCTTTTAGACTTATGACCCGGAGCCCCTTGCGTTATACACACGCACGCACGCGCACACAAACACAGACACACACACACACTCGCATTGGCCCCTGTAGCGCCGCCACTTACATTCCTTAATAGAAGTAGACAACATGTCAAAAAAGACCAATAGAAACATTTTAAGAAATTAGGCAAGAGACCTTCTGTGAAAACTTGTCCCTCTCCGTCAAAATAAAATAACATTATTAAATAAATAAACAAAAAACATATCCTTATTTGGCATTTTGCTCAGAGCAAATGATGATTATTATAATCATCACATCACCCATTCATTTACAGATTTACACACGATTCGAAGAGTGGCGCTTCTTGGCGCAAGTGGGGGGGTCGCTCGCCATAATAGTCGCCCCCCTCCCTAAAGAACAGATCTACAAGCTAACAACGCGTCGCGAAGTGACACGTTGTTAGCTTGTAGATCTGTTCTTTTTTTGGGCGAGCGACGTCGGCACCGCTACTTGCTGTCGTCAGAGCAGCGCCCCCTCCCTCCAATGAAAAGTGGGATAGTAAAGAAGGAAAGACACGGAGGAAGGAGGACCATGGAGGGAGAAAGCTGGATGTGTTAGCAGCGCACTACTTTTGGAACACATTTTTAGGATATTTTGCCCATCTTTTTTTCGCTGGCAGGAGGTACGATTCGCCGCGTGGATGTCTCGCGTTTCTCCGAATCGAGTCTAGAAAATCCCATTCACAATCAAACCCGGCGGTTTTGACCTGGAGCGGTTACTTTGGACGGTGTATTAGCCCGACTGAAAGTTAGCCCTGCCCCGGCTAGCTGTCGAGCTAAAAGCACAGAGGAGGGAGGGAGGGAGGGAGGGAGGGAGAGAGAACACTTCCAACACGGACGGAGTAAAAAAAGAAAACAAAGGAAAACAAAGCGCGACTACATGAGTAATGTCGCCTTCGGGGGTCGACTTTAGATACGGATGAGACCGAGATCATCATCGGGTATCGAGGAAGGCGACAACAACTGCGAGGAGCCAGACGAACAACTGCTATGTTGGGGTTGATTCGGTGCTCTGGCAGCCCGTCTGAGTCCCGAGGTCGGCCCCGCTCGGCGCTGTGGACACCGGGGGGCTTCTGCTGCTTGTTCTTCCTTCTGCTGCTGGAGGAGGGGGCCGTGGTCTGCCTGAACAACCCCCCCAGCAGCCCTACGAGCGTCAGCAGCAATAACAATAACAACAACAACCGCCCCAGTGTCAACATATACATGAGTGTGGAGGAAGTCAAGAAGCTTTTGGGTAAGGAGGAGGAGAAACTGACCGTAGCTCTGTGTGCGTGTATTTTCGTGTCCAGTGTCCACTTGATTGATTGATTGATTTGAAAATGTTATTCACAGTATGTAGAAATGGGTACATTTCAACGAAAGTAAAGGTCAATACAAAATCTGCTACGAGGATGAAACCAGAACATGTTGTTTACATCAGGGTCCTCCATTTTCAATTCATCAGAACTACTGCTACTACAACAATTATTACCTGTACCACTTCAACATCAAATGACAGTGACTTATTATTACCATCATTCTTATAATGATTTCATCTTACTCTTACCTCGTGCAAATCTGCTCACTGGTTTTACTTTCTCCAAACTGTACTGATGCTATTATGCTAATGGCATTTGTATATTTGGTTTTTGATAGTGAGGAAGCCTGTGATGTCATTTTGGCATTCTCTTATCCCATGTGTCAGCCTGCTGACTCGCTGTGGACCGGGCAGCATGTCTGTAGGAAGGAGGAGGCGAAGAGGTGGATGTATGTTAGCAAAGGTCCAAAAAACTAATCACAGTAATTTATGTGCTGCTTTTGTCTTATCAGTAATCTGACAAACCCAGAAATGGCTACATATACTCCTAAACAATCACTAAAATGCAGACACAGACAATTGCTAAATTATATTAGAAGGATCTTGAACTGATGCTATCGGTCCTTCTGACTCCTGACCCACAGCTGGTCTAAACAAGTAGACCATTGTCAGGCCAGGTTTAAGTTCCAGTCTTGATAGGATATGGACTACATGTGTTCCATGCCTTGAGCTTAATCCATGTCATCCAATTAATGTTTTCCTTGTGTTCAGTGTGTGTTGATGCCTGTTTCCATGGCAACATGGATAGCAGTGAAATTAACTTGTAGTCTATGGAAATGTAATCGTGGGATTTAAGAAAAACAAAAATGGGTTTAAGTAACTTGTTGCTGTAATAAGAAGCATATGATTTTTAGATGGCGACCATTTGTGTGAGAGAGAGAATATGGCCTACTGTGGTTTGGGGCAGCCTAAGGCGGCTTCTTTATAAATGCAGCAGTCTTTCTCTTGTAGGTTTGTACATTCAACGAACAGACTTGTAGCCCCATACTGAACTAGATATCTAATTAAGCTATACCTAATGACATTTCCAGACCATCAAGGAACATGAATCATGGTATCCAAATTCCAAAAGAGCTCAGACTATGGCCAAAATTAAGATAGAATTTGTGTAAATGACATCCAATTATAGTGACTACTCGTAACGATTTGACCCGCCGCTGGGGGAGGTCTGTTTCCCTCCATTTCCAATCACTGATAACATAGACATTGTGATATCACAACATAGACTGTGAGTGAGCAATATGGGCTCAATAGAGGTGGAAAGCACTGTTTGAGAGTCTTTGAGATGATATTTTAGAACTATTTAATTGGATGAATATCTGGTTTGGTCTGGTGTAGACAGCCTTGGGATATGGCTGCAACTGCAACTAATTATATGCCCATAACATTGTAGTCATTTGTGCATTCTTCCCCTGAGGAATGAAATGCATCCTGGGATGATATTGATCACCCAAAGATGTTGTGGTCCTCATGTGGCATGAAATGCTCCATTGTTGAACCATAATTGAACCATCAGACGCTTTTAGGTTGAGAAAGACCACTACATGTCAAGATGGTATTCTGAATACTTGGCTTTTAAATAAGCCTTAATCCTTTGGCAACAGCTTCATTTCTGAACGGCAAAAACAGTAAGTCCCAGGCACTCAAGAAATGTCAGGAGAAATGTGAATACAATTAAAAGGCCGTTGTCATGATGACTGCACACACAGCAACTCAACTACTTAAACATAATGTATTGGAAGGATTGCTCTGATGATCTTGGACTTGGACATTCTGTTTCCATTTGCGTAACATTTCTTGACAACCCTGCTAATGCACACTGCTCAGACTGGATAACAGCCAGCACACCTGTCCCAGCACCAATAAGTATGGCGTGAGAAGTGAGAATATATTTATTGAATTGCTAATAGAAAGGAAACTGCTTTTATGGTGCCTTCATATTATTGGACTGAGACCCATGTTGATTTCACACCTACTGTGTGGGCACTGGGCAATCGAATTCAAATGTTCTGCCAACCAGATGTTGAAATACTCACTGGCCATAGATCATGTAGCTACCATAACAAAGCTATTATTTTGTGTAATATGGACTCAACCAACTTTATCTTGCTAGCTCTCGCCAACGTCCCCACTGTGTAAACACTAGCTAATAAAACAACAGTCAAAGTATTTTTAAATAAACTAATACCCCCCCACTCCCCTTAGAATCAATAGAGTGAGTGGTTTCTGGGTGGTTTTTCGAACATAATGATTTAAACTATGTCTCATTTAGTTCTCAAGATCTCAGGCTAATTGAACACTTATGGGAGATTCAGAGTGGCGCCTGAGACAGTGTTTTCCACCATCAACCAAACACTAAATGATGGAATCTCTTGTGGGAAAATGGTGTTGCATCCCTAAAACAGATTTCTTCATGCTTTTATGCCAAGCCGCATCGCATCTGAGATGTTTTGTCAGCCCTTGGAGGCTCAGTGTTCTGTGAAGGCACATATTCTCTGCGTTTCCTTTATTTTCATAGTCAATCTGACAGTTTCAAACAAATAGGCAATAGGCCTGTAATTGAGGTCAAGGCTGTTATACAATTTGGTTTTGTTGCTTGCCCACAGAAGGAAATAGTTAAGAGAGATTAAAGTACATTATATTTTCAAACCCCATGCTGAACTTGAGATCATAAAAATAACTAAGTGGCCACTGAGTGGCCACTGTTTCATGGCCACTCTAGATTTTCAAATTTTCATTATTATTATGCTTGGGGTATTGTAAGTTCAGGTGTGCTTTGACAACGGTTGAATTAATGGTTGTGTTCTCTTGTACACAGTAATAGCCTTCCTACTGTGGTCTGGGGCACAGCCAGAGCAGCACCGTGATTGGTCATGAGTTGTTAATAAAGGGTTTAATGTCATGACTGAGGGAGGTGCAGTTTAAACTGTCATAACTGAGTACCAGTGCACAGCACTAACGTACAATTTCTTCCTCAAGAAAAGAAGCTCTGGTATGAGCAGCTTCTCACAGACCAGGGGGCTGGTAACTAATAATTCACTATAAAACCTTCAAAGCATTGAGAAGTTGTACAGAATTAGGTGTTTTTTAAATCAACCCGTCATCTGTATTATTTTGGTAGAAAACAAGACCGTGTAAAAAGCCTTGCTAGCATAGTGACCCCTTGAGGCTGTGCTAAAGGGTTGTGCTAGAGGAGAGCCCATGGGGTCACTAAAACCAGTAGGGTTCATCTTTCTGGGAGCTTGAGGGTGCACAGAAAATGTTATGCCAGTGCCACCACTGCCGCCAGTCGTTTTTGTTGTTTTGGACCAAGTGGTGGACACTAGACAGTCTGATATCACCAGAAGCCAAGCTAAAAATCCTTGACGTGTGACAATTGTTATCCAGTGTGACATGGTACATTTTATTTATATACAGGAAGTTGTGCTCCCCATCCCCATTGACCGTATGCAGACTGTGCCCTTAAATTAATGGTAACTAGCCGCAATTTGCCATTGACACTAGCCAATACATCCAATTGATCAAAAATAATCTGATTGTATTAAATTACGTCAAACCCACCAACATTGCAGCTGTTTGAAAAGCTTGAATTATCCTCTTTCTATCTGCAAAGTGTTTGTTTCATAAAAATCCACCATACACATGCTACACATGCTACTTTCCTTGCAGTTGATGATGTTTGGATGTATGGGCTGTCAATGGCAAATTGCGGCTAGTTACCAGTACCACCCTGCCATTAACTTAATGGCAAGATGGCCGCAGTCTGCATTGCTGTCCCTGTCAAACAGCATATAAACTGTCTGTTTTGTTTCTTCCTCAACTGTGCAACTGTCCCCTCCCCCCTTAAGTCTGTGTCTTAAGGATTGGGGCTTTCTGAAACGGGGTCATCGAAGACAATATGCAATATGATAGCGCAGTCTCTTCTCGAGTGCCTCTTCATGTCTGTCGAAGACGGTGTCGTGTGGGGCTGGCGAGAGGCTCATCACTAAAGCCCTGTTCTCAACAGGAAGATATGTATAATTGTACATACATGATAAATACTTGTCTTTCACCTGGAAGACACCTTTATTCTTCTCAATCAGCTTCATAAGATGTTAAATTCCTAGATGGTAGTGCGTCTTGATATGATAAATAATTAAATATCCAATTTAATTATAAAACAAAATCAAACCCTGGCTTCAGTGGACTTGATGCATTCATCCTACCCCTCTCAGACATTTCCTCTTCCTCTCTCTGGGGTCCCCAAGGCTCTGTAAATTATTTTTACAGATTTGAATCTGCATTCTGCAGCAATGTTTTTATATATTTTCAGGAGCAGTTTGAGTAATTTTACAGACTACAGTGAGATGGAGTGGACTACCTCCATATGTTTATTTTATTTATTTATTTCTGTTCATTTTGTATTTGTGCTGAGATTGTCTAGAGCCAAACGGCCAACTCGTTCCAAGTATTCTAGCAGGTCCAAACTATTGTAAGGTGCTTGCAAATTTATCACTTTAAACATTTCTGAAGCAGAAGCCTTGGCTTTCGGAATATGCTTACGTCAAATAAACTGGGAAATGTTCATTCAATGTGGCAGACAGTTGAGTATTTTCTTTAACTCCTGGTAGGACATGCCCTATAAGGGCAGTCATAGTTGTAAAATGAATCACCTGGCATGTGACAGGATGATGCATTCTTTATGGGGCCCTTGGCGCAAAGTAACTCACTTTTGCACTGGTCTATGTTGTCATCTCTGTCTTTGGCCATCGGTTTTGTGTGCTACTAGTATGAAGTTTACAAAAATATTGTTTTGCGCTGCTGACTCTGGAAATTAACGATGGTGAGCAGATTCCCAAGATCCCAGAATTTGTTCTGCCTTTCCCCTGCATGTCTCTGTAATGTAACAGTTATTAAAGTAGAGACCCACTTTGTCTTCTCCCATAGCAGTCTTTGATGATGGTTTTTGATCTTCCCCTGTGTATGCCGGCCAGGGCCTCTCTTGAGGTTTTGTTCAGAGCCCCCCAGGCTGTATGGAGAAATGTCCTAGTACCCGACTGTTACGTTGTGGCTATAAAAGTATGCATGCCATGGACAGAGAAACCCTGCTATGATACAATAGCGCAGTGCACCAGCAAAAAACATAAAAACGCCTATAAGTTGACGGGTAGGAAGACCAGCGTCATCTTAAAGATGCCAACAGCAGCTGGGGAGTATCTCTGCTATAGAGACCTACTGTTTGTGCATTTGTTGTTACTCTGTAAAGGAATCCAGAGAGGCCATCTTTGTCCTGCCTGCTTGGGCTGTTTTGCCTGCTCTCAGGTCCAAAACAGGTTCATTTTGGGATATCGGGCTCAGGTTGGGTCCCTGTCTTGTTGACATCAGTTAAATGACAGACAACAGAACTTCAGTGTTCAGAGTCGTATTTTTTAATCTGGCTCATGAACCTAATGAACACCTACCTGGCTGGGGATATATGCCATGCTTTTAACCCATGCTATGACCTACTTATTGATGTATTTTAGATGCATATATCACACTGTGTAAAGTACACTGCCTGGGTCATAACTCTAGTCTGCACCCTACCATATAACACCTGCAAGCTCTTTAAATTTGATTCAATAGCATATAGGCCCTGGTATTGAATGTTTTGTGTGGCAGTTTCTTATGACTAGTATAGGAGGAGTTACAACTTTTCTGGTTTAATCATCAGGCTTTTGTCTTAGAACATCCTTCACATGAGTTGTTGCAGCCGGCAACTAAAACAAACCGTGATATTAAAAGCAGCAGAGGTCTTAGCAGCCTTGTGTGGCTCTGCTTACCTTCAACCAACACAAGTGCAGAGATTAACTTTTAGGAGTCCGGGAATCTGAAAGCCAAATATCAACATTACAGTAACATATACACTAGAAAAACCCAGACACCTAGGACCCAAAGGAGAGTGGTAATTTATTGTCTCTTAGACAGAGCAATGTTCTTGGATTTTGCGTTTGGTGACAATTGGATGTCAAATGTTTTTAATTTGTATATTAAATTAGCCTCACGACATAACAGGGTTCTTGTCTCCTCAGATGTCCATCTGAAGGGATTTGATTTTCATTATTTTCAAACTTTATTGTTTTTGATATTGCAGTTAATTCAGACTCTCTCTCTGGTGTATTTGGATAGACACCATGTTTATGTTCCCACCTGGGTTCGTTGAACCCGCGTCTCCTCCATCGGAAACCAAACATTTAGCATTCTGCCGAAGGGCTGAATCCCCCCTGGCCAAGGGGGGGGTCTGTTCTTCAGGCATTGCTACTCTGGTACATTTATAGACAGTTTTGTAATAACAGTAGTCTGTTCTGTATATATGACTTGACTTTGCAACGTCACATTTGTTGAACATAAATGGGCTGTGTAGCAAAATTGTTGAAGGTGTATTTTTTTTTATTAATTGCATTTTTCTCCAAGCCTCTAAAAGGCTGTCATTCTTTTGAATGTTAATCCCAAATTGTAGCCTTTGAAGAGAGCAGTGGATTTTGCCATTGGCAGGGTGCCCTGCTACTAGTCCTGTACATACACACACTTCAACACATGCTGCCTCCTGTTGACAAAAAAGGAATGTAATCTCATAAGATTGTTTCCCAAAGCATACAGCAGAGGAGTTTAGGCTTGCACTACTCGGGATGGGAACATGGGATCTGTTAGCTCTCTTAGCAGGAGTGAAGGATATGGATGGAATTGTTTTTGCATGCATAGATCTAGCTATTATTCCATTTAACACCATATTTTCTTTTTCACTGCAAACAAACAAACAACAAGTCATTTTTGAATCGGCTGCGGGTATAGAATTTTAGAACTCCTACTGTCATTACATGAGCCATACATTGGCCATATAGTATATTGTACCTTCTATGGGGTACTGTATGTGTCGGAAAAAGTGTCGGATGTAGCTTGCCAAGCTCCCAAGCCAAGGGGGCGTCACCATTTTACTCAAACGCAAAAGGAAATCCATGCTCGCATGTGTGCATTACAGTAGTTTCAAGGCTCAACAAGACAAGTGTACTAGTTGCAACACTCACTATAGTGTACTGTATATGAAGCTTTCAGGATATCCGTCAAATGTATCGGACGTTGTGCTACGCCTTGATATGAGGGAGTGACATATGACGTGACAATGTTAGCTAGCGGCGTATTCAATTAATCGATATGGCAATATAATCGATCGACAATCAGGACGATAGGTGAATCGATCGAGAGGCTGCATGAATTGACGCAGTGTTGCCGAACGTACCTCTGTTTAACGTTATCAAAGCCCCCCTTGGGAGTTGCAGTGCACTTTCCCAGACCCCTTGTTAGGAGGTTTAGACATTTATTTTAATTTAAAGATCTCTGTGGGCCTGAAAGTGCTTTATTGTATTTGTGCAACATGGCCATTATTTTGAGTAAACGTTTAATCGAAATATATCGCTATATCAATATATCACCATATATTGTATCGTATTGTGGCCTCTGTCTCGTGATACATATCTCTATCGTGAGATTGCAAGCAATATGCACCACTAATGTTAGCTCTGGTAGGAAGCAAAATTGCCAGCTGAGAAGAATCAGCAGATGGTCATATCATGTAGATGTTGAAGAAACGCAGTCTGTCCCGAGTGTTCTCTGCACATTTGAATAAGAATATAAAGCTAGGCCTATATTATGAATATGATTAGTAATAGAGACACACTTGGGGTATTGTGGCTGTTGAAGTTCCGAGTGAGCAGAGGGACTGTTCTAATTTTGTTCTGCTTTTTCCTCTCACGCACCATTCATTTTGATATCTTTACCAACCAGCGTTGCTCCTGTGGGAGAACAGGGGAAAAGGCAGAGGAAAGGGACATGGATGAAGTGTTGAAGTAGATGGGAGGGTTTGGTCTGTCTCTGGGATGGTGAAGTACAAGAAGTATCCATGATTGTTTTTGCACATGGGACTAATGGCTGGTGATCTGTCTGTCCCACAAATCTTCTGCTGTGTCAGAAGTTGCTTTCTTAACCTTCCTCCCTACTTCCTCGCCACCTGCGTCCCCCTCCCCCCTAGTCGCTGTTCTGCTGCGTCTCCTCGTCTAGAGGAGGTCCAAGTCTGCTGTGCGGTGCCAGGTCTGAAATTGTACTGCAGCTCCGGTAAACTAATGTTCTAACTCTGTCTCAGTCAGTGCCATGGTTTTATAATCAGCTCAGCTCTGATCCTTCTTGTTTCAGTTCACTTAATTTCTGTCTCTCTGCCTGGAGAGGTGTCACCCAGATGTTTTGCACACTACACATTACATTAGGTGTAATCACACTACCCATTACATAGTTAAGCCTTTCAAGGAAGGAACCCTATAATAGTTAAATGTATAAGAATTTGTAGAATGCTCTGGTTAAGTAGCATGGTAGAAAAGTCAGCTGTTTATCTGTTCCAAACTGGTGTCTTCTTCATAGGGTTCTTTGGCCCTGTGGTAACGGTTCAAAAGATAGGCTACACTTTTTGTGGATACAATAATTAATGGTAGCATGAGTCTTTTTGTCACAGTTGGTTGGCCATAGTCATTGAACAAGCCACGCCTATGATTTAGGCCACTGTTTCCCAACAGTTGGTCAGGAGTAGGACCCATTTTTGGGTCAAAGACCAATTGTTATGGGTCATGAGTAAAAATCCAATTTTCCTTTCCTACATTTGAAACAAAACAAACAAAAAATAATATTTATATATATCAAAAGATTTTACATTTCAAACAAATAATAATAATTAAGAAGTATTGAAAATAGCTGATCTACAAGCTTGCAACGCAGCACAAAGTGATGCACCGTGCACTTCTGTTATTTCCACTTGTTTGGGTCCCGGGCAAATCTCTCTCTTGGGTCTTGAGCTGAAAAGTTTGGGAACCACTGATTTAGGCTATTGGAAAGAATGTTGACTCTGACCGAGTCACGTTGCCTCAGCAGGTAGTCATCTCTGAACATAGTCTAAAAGATAGACTGAATACCATTCTGCTTGCAAGGACCACGGACCCCCCCACCCTCTGCTCTCATAAGTTCAAGGAAAGCTTCAGTAATCATTCAGAAGACCCAATGGCTTATCTGTGTCATATGCTCTTATAAATAGTGAAGGGCCTGCTCACTCTCTCATTTCCTCTTCACATTGACATCTCGAGAAGATGAGGATCGGGGTAAAAATAGCGTGAAAAAGGTGTGTGTGTGCGTGTGTGTGTGTGTGTGTGTGTGCGTGTGTGTGTGTGTGCGTGTGCGTGTGCGCGTGCGTGTGCGCGCGGTGTCGGTCTATAATAATGGCCTGTTTTCAGCATGCTTTTCCACAGAAGATTCGTCAGCGCAATAGATCCAAAACGTTGCTCTGAGGAAATTTGCCCGGTGGAAAGCGAGCACTGAGAAAAGCCTGTTTGGTCTGGTCCCCGCACGACACGACCCACCCAGTGTCGCTTGTGTTGCCGCTCAGCACAAACATGCTGTATGTCTTTTCCAGTCATGTTGACTGCCCTTGCTGCTCATGATTGCTTTGACTGTTGTTTTGGCAGAATTAGCTAGGCATTTCCCTGTAAACTTGGTAGTTTTCTCCGTAACATTGTGACTCCTTAATGCAGAAGGCATGGCACTACTTTAGGTCTGTGTTCTTGAGTTTAAATGTTTGTTGTAAGGTCTGCCATATAAAACGGTAAGGCCAGGAATGAGAAATGAAAAAAAAAAAAGAGAAATGAAAGTATAATGTGAAAATCCCTGGTGCATCAGGAAGAGCCTAGCGCGTTCTCAGCCTTCCTCAAAGAGCTGAAAAGAGCCTGTGAACGGTGGGAGGGTGATTGACGTGTGGATTCATGCCCTTCATGCCACTCGGCAAGGATTGTGTGGTTGAATGGGGGATTGGGGGGAGCCTGGTTCTCACAAATCTATTGTCAAAGCTGGTTGGAGATTCTGTCAAACAAGAACCCATTTATAGTGCGTTGCCCTCTCCGATTAAATCTATAGTCGTATTAGTCGGTGATTTTCAAGTTTGGGGTGTACAGTAGTCTAGTCTTTGTTTGTTCTCTTCGTAAATCCTTCTCAGTTGCCGGCCTTTTGTTGAAATAGGAAGGCTGCAAGATGGATATTCATTTTTTTGTAATCTCTCTCTCTCTCTCTCTCTCTCTCTCTCTCCTCTCTCTATCTATATATATATATATATATATATATGGCTTTCGCCTTTTTATTTTTTTTATAGAGTGACAGTAGGCTGACAGGAAATGGGGAGAGAGATGGGGGGGGGGGGTGACATGCAGTAAAGGCCGTCGGGAGTCGAACCCGCGGCACACTGCCAGACTGGATTACCAGCCAAGGTGCCCAGACGGCTACACCAGCCGCCCGGGCCAAGCAAGATGGATATTCTTAAAGAAACATAGGACAGACTGTGGTGTGGTATTTCGACATTGTATGGCATTTTTTATAAATGAAAGAAAGAAAAAAAAGCTTAATTCCAGGGTAGACAAGAAGGTCAGTCAAGATACTACTGTACAGCTAAATCTGGTATATATATATTTTTTAAATGTATACACTCAGAGTTAAATGAACACTTGTGATTTGAACAGTTTCACTGCCTAGGGCGTGATTGGGCGAGATACATTTATGATTACAGATCGCCTAGGGCAAGATTGGACGAGATAAGGGTTTATAGTGTTTAATAATGATTTTTAGCGGCTCAGGCAACGCAGGACCAGGCAACGCTTCGCTTCCGCATTGGCGACATCATCGATTATTTTCCATCCTCGGGTCCCGGGCTAGACGCGATCCAAAAAAACATTTTGTATTGGAATTGAGCTCAGATTGAGGTGATCATACAAGACATCTATGTTTTTCAAGGTCAATAAAAAATCATCGCGACCGTGCGGGACCCTTTCCTCCAGCGCTTATGATGAGAACAAAAGTATGTGACATGTGCCCCGGACATGATTCCGTGTTCCCGGAAGTGCGCCAATTTCGGTGGTGTCGCTTCAAATAGGGACCGTGCGGGCTGAAAACCGTGGTATAATCGGGATCTAATCAGATGCCAATTGTGGAGCCGAGGATTCGTCCTGAGGTCAGGGGTGAGTTACGAATCCTTGAAGAAGGCGTTTGATGATATGATATATGATGATAAGATAATGTTATCTTACAGTTGTCCTTAGTATCCTTAGTATCCTTAGTATCAATAGCTTAATCTCCCTCAAACCTGTCTAGGCCCTTTCTTTATAGTCTTGAAGATGTCGTCTCTGACGTCACTGTAGTGACGTCGGAGTGACATCTCATATCCTTCGTCACACTCCTCCTTAGTGAAGCTACTAGCTTCACTATTCCGTCGTTTCCCTTGCTACCGCGGCCACAGCCGCTAATCTCCGGGAGTGAGATTAGCTTGGCCACAGGTCGTGTGTAGGTACGACTGCGTCACTGCGTCTAGGGGGCCGCGTCCTGGTGTCAGGATTCTTCGCGAGGGGCGATTGGTCGATGTAGAACCGGGGAATGTCGCTGCCTCTTGCGGCTGAGCAGTTCGGCTTCAGGGTGGGTGACTGGTGGCGTCGGTTGGTATTACAGATTGGGTAGAATTCTGCTTTCTTAACAGGCTCTGGCCTGCTGCTATCTACCTGGGGGGCTTTGGCCTCCTTTGGGCTCCCCCCCTCACATCCATGGCGGCCATCGTCGCTCCGGGCTCTTGCCTCAGGTGCGCGAAGGCTTCCTTTGGACTCTGCTCCTGCTTTTAAGGTGTGTTTATTCTTGAGCTTGATGCTCCTGTTTCTGCTCGCTCTAGTGGCGGTAGGTGTAGATCACCGTGCTTTCGCAGATTTCGTCAGGACACTGACCAGTTGTAGGTGAGTGTTCTATGGTCTTGGCAGCGTTGGGGTTGGAGCGTATGTAGTTGTTGTTGCTCAGAGCCTCGACTGCATGCTGGAGGTGAGCTGCCGGGCGATGTTTGGGCCGTTGTCGGCGTACGCTGTCGTGTTGTTTGTCCTGTTTGTTCCGCTTCCCCCCTGCGTTGCTTCAACGCAGTGGCCTTGGTGCGTCCTTTGTAGGACGAGGCTGGTGAGTCGGACAGCACTAGGCTGCGGAACGCCGACTTCACTTCCTTATTCCCCCTGCTCCCTCTTTTCCATCTCTTCTCTAGTGGCGTGTGGAGGACCCTGGAGGATCGCATTGTCACACTAGAGTCTGTAGAAGTTGGCATGGTGGCTTGGGGGCCTTACAGCATCTGAAATGATGAACAGAGGAGGCGCCATAGCATCTCGATGATGATGTGCCTGACCGTGGCGTAGGATCGTGTCTGCATCCAGCTAGTGGCTCCCTGGGAAGCGGGCACTTGTTGCATCATGACTGATCTGAGGCTGGGCAGGCTTTCTCCGCCGGGGAGTCCGGCCAAGGCTGCGTGTGGCCTCGTCTGTGACCCTGGCGGGTTCCCGGGCTGGGACGTGCTCGCGTCAATTGGTATTAACGCTAGTTCGTCGTTCCTCTGATAGGTGTTGGTATTCGGGTTGCCCGCTGTGATTAACAGTTGTCTGGGGCGTGCCGCGTGATGAATAACTGCGGCTGTCAGTGAGATTACTAGAATGAAGAAACCTAGCCGGCCTAGCCTAGTCGGCTTGACTTTGTTCGGTTTCATCTCGTTGACCTGCAACGGCTCTTTATCGAGCAGGACGTTGTCGTCTCTCTTGGGCGCCGGGTGGGATATCTTCCTGGCGCTGGTCTGCTGTTGTAGATTCTCTGTCTGTGCAGGCTCGTCTTGAGGCGAGCTCACACAAAAGACGAGGTGGAGCGTGGCGACTTGGCCACTCGTTGGGGCCAAAGTGCCGCTCTCCTTGTTCCTTGTCTGTGCGACGCTAGACTCGTATTGTTTGGTCTCTAGCTTTCGCGGTGTGCCCACGCTTGGGGCGGGGACGGAGGCAGTCTTAACTCCCAGTGCTATAGCGGTTAGAGCTGTGCTTGAGACATGGGCAGTTGCCGTCTCGGTCGTTGGTGCTGCGACAATTGGCGCTTTGAGGGCGTTCGGGTCGTAAAGCTGAACGTCCTCGGTCGCTTGGCTGTCTGCTTGACTGCTCGGGTAGGAGCTGGGGCTAGAGCCGTCGAATGTTTCGAGGATGATAATCTCCCTGCCGAGTACGTCTGCCAGGACACCCAGTGACTGGGATTGGTCGGGATCGGGATCGGGGACCATGCACGTTCATGGTCATATTCATGTTCATGTGCAACGTGGTGTCGCGGTGGCCTGAGGCCCTGCGGGTCGCCGTCGTCGTCCTCCTTCTTGCTGGTGGGCCTGTCAGGTGGACGAAGGGTGGCTCGGTTGGGCGGGGGTGTTGGCCTGCTCAGGCTGACCTCCGCACAATTCTCTGTTGACTCATTCAGTACGCTGCTAGCTTGCGTCAATGTAGTGGGGGGTGACTTTGGCCTTCCCTCTATCTCTCCTGAGTGGGGGTTCGTTGTTAGCTTTCCCTTGAGTGGCAAGGGGGCTGGAAATGCTGACGCAGCGGTCGACTGTGTCGAGGCTGAGGCCGATCGCTCTCCCCCCCGTCGACCGTAGCGTCGGGGGCTGGTGTAGGAGCATTGTGTATGCCCTTGTCACGGCCTGGTGAGGTAGAGAGCTCGCAGGCGTCGCTGTCCGGGTGCTGGATCCCAACATCGGAGGTCCGAGTGGATTCTGCGATGTAGCACCTGGGTTGGGATGGTGTATCTGCCGGCCGTGCCGCGCCCTGAGCGAGGGTCGGCTCGGGAGGCACTGTAGATTGGGCGGCGGCCGGGCCCTCCTCGGTCGGGCGGGGGGCACTGTCCGCGGACTTCTCGGCCAATTGTTTGGCCGAATCTTCGCGTTGTGCGATGTCCTCGGTGTGTCTCTGGGTCGGAGACCGCACTATGGCGGGTGGTGGCAGATTCGGGGACTGCTCGTGGCTGGTGCCATCGTGCACCTGATGGGGTATAGCCTGGTTGAGCTCTTGCTCCTGGCCAACGGGGGGCAAGGACTGGGCGTTGCATGTGCTGTCCAGTGACTCGCTTATCCGGGCTGCACCTCGACCGGGGGATCGGGTGAGCGTCTCAAGTAGCTGGTCATGGCGCATTTGCGCTGCAGCTTCCCGTCGCGCTGCAGCAGCTTCCCGTTGCGCTGCAGCAGCTTCCCGTTGCGCGGCTTCCCGTTGCGCTGCAGCATAAAGCTCTCGCTCTGCAGTTGCGCGTCTCTCGTAAAGCTCTCGCTCTGCAGCTGCGCGTTTCTCATACTCGGCCCTGTTGGCAATCCTGGCCGCGGCTATGGTTTCCTTGTCGTGGCCGCGGCTATGGTTTCTCCATATAATCGGGATCTAATCAGATGCCAATTGTGGAGCCGAGGATTCGTCCTGAGGTCAGGGGTGAGTTACGAATCCTTGAAGAAGGCGTTTGATGATTAAGCTATTGATACTAAGGATACTAAGGATACTAAGGACAACTGTAAGATAACATTATCTTATCATCATATATCATATCAATAGCTTAATCTCCCTCAAACCTGTCTAGGCCCTTTCTTTATAGTCTTGAAGATGTCGTCTCTGACGTCACTGTAGTGACGTCGGAGTGACATCTCATATCCTTCGTCACACGTGGCATTGTGCGCCAAACCACTAGATGGGGCTGTGGCGGGGAAAGAGTTTTAAGTGATTTAATTATATTATAACGAGGAAATGAAATCCATTAGCAGGGGAATTAATGGCATGCCATTCTCTTTTAAAGCAGTGTGAATGTGCTTTTATCCATCTCGATCCACCATCTTGCTTTCGTTTCTACCATCCCTTACAAACCCTTGACCTCCTTCATACATAGCCAAGGCATTCAAGCCGCTGCTATATTCACATAGCTGTATTCACGAGCTGCCCACATGAAAACATGGCCCAAATTTAGACTAGAAGAAGGGGGTGTGCCAAACGCCACTTAGACGAGCCTGTATTCAGCCTCAAGGTGAATTCATCCTGCCACAAACAGCTAATCATATTTCTGTTTGTTCAGTAAACCGTTTGCTATTTGTTGAGTAAACCAAGGTGCCCCCATTCGGCAGCAAGCAGCCCTCAATGAGACGATAATGGGAAGACAGCGGCAGACAGTCGCTCTCAGATTATCTTTCCTTCCCTCCATCCTCCTCGGCCCTCGAGGCATTTCGGCAGAATAAAAGAGGAGAGCTGATGTATGGTTTCTTTGAAGTTGGTGAAGGAAAAGCTCTGAGATGGTGACTTACTGGGGTGGTTTTCCTCCTCAATGTGGAATGCCTTAAAGCTTTGCTTTTTGTTGTTATTGTCGCTGTCTTTTGCACCAAAGCTGCCGTTCAAATTTAGCTGGCAATTCCTTTTTTTTACGGAGAACCTCCTGCATCATGGTTGTCCATGGACTGCATTATGACTGACCTTTAACCCTGCTGCTGACCCAGTGTGCTGTGATGTTGACCTGGAAGTCAAGTAACATCTGAAAGTGTTTTTCTGTTACTACGCACACCAACCCACATCAACCACAGCAGGTTGGAGCTAATCTATCTTTCTTTTTTTTGCATCTCGTCTGCTCGCCACCTGCAAAGATTGGAGTGTGGCTGCCAGTGTAGAATTCCCTCTGTGGAATTCTTTACATGCTACCGAGTATAAATCCGATGGGGTCATCCCTATGTTCCCCAGGTTCTATGTTCCCCACTTACCTTAGGGTTAGCGTTTCTGGGTTAAGGACTTCAGTGTTTTGTACTATACAATTGTATGTATAAGTACAGAACAAAGAATGTTTGTTTTTTCCATCTTTGTTGAAGAGTCTGAGCAATTATGTTTTAGTTTATTTTATGCCACTGTTATTTTTTAGTTGGCTAAGACTAGATAGTTTAAGTAGCCTAGGCAGGCCTAAAGTTCAATGGATTGTTCAAAGACTGAGCTTAAATCAGAATTTGCTACTAAAAGTAACACTAAGACTAAGTTTCTAAAATACTTTTAATCTTACTAGAATTACTACAATTACTAGGTTAGGTTTCTGGTTTAGGTTTAGGTTTATTCTAAGTGGGGAACAAAGAACCTTTTTTGCATGGTGGGGAACATAGAACCTGGGGAACATAGAACCTGGGGAACATGGGTACGCTCCCAATCCCATTGCTTTACAACCCCCCACTCCCACCTGAAGTACGGCTCCAAAAAAAGAAAATGTTTAATGGCAAATCATTACAGCAGCAGAGAGTTTAGTCTAGCATCACCTCATCAAGAATGATTTACTCACTCAATCGGTTTCATTCCACTGATATTATTCTTCTCACATATGTTGATAACTTATAGCATGCGCGTCGTAGTGCATGTTAGTTTCCATGGAGGTATTAAGCACATCAAGTTTATTTAATACTCCCAAACGGTGCATGTCAACTAGCATTTACATTCCATCACCGTTATGTGTTTGCATTTCATGCATCTGGCCCCAGATAGAGTTGGGCTACCACTGGACCATTGCAACCAATGTGTAAGTTCAACCAATTGTGAACAAAATTCCACACAGGCGGCTGAAAGCTGCAACAGTATTATTTGCTGATGACTTAATGATACGTTATATTATTGCTGGTGTGTGACTGACCACCTATCAGGATTTCCGTTAGTCACACCTCCTACTGTGCTAGTCACACAAAATCACACACTGAACTGAGTGGTGCAACTATACATTTATTGTTATAGTTACTGTACTGTGCTCTGTACTGTAGTGTACTGTGGGTTATTTGATTATTGATTATATTTGGGAAAAATCTTTGAGAAATGACAGTTACCGCGTGGGGGTCCCCAGGGGGTCAGCGGAATATCCAGACCCCCAGGAACGTGCCCAGGGGGGCGACCTGGTTCCGGCGAGCCTTCCCATGTCCGAAACGTTTGAGAAATGACAGAGTTACCGTGTTGAAGATTTATGTGCTCGGACACAGGGACACGTATAGGGACAGACATAGGGACACACAGCTCCGTAATGGAGCGGAGGCACCGCTCAAACGTTTTTTACCAGTAAAAAGCTCAAGATCCAGCATATGAAGATCTTGCCAACACATAAAGGGCAAGGAGCTTTAATAATATCTTATACTAAGGTGTAAAACATCTAAGCTAAGCCGACGATATGTTGTCACTGACAAAAACGTCCATTAGTGGCTCAGTTCTCTATTTGTTAAAAACAACGCATCTCCCTTTCATATTGAGACAGCCTGGCATTAGAATGCAGCTGAGATGACACCTTTGGGTTATCATTTTTAGAGTTAGGCGTATGCTGTTGCCTGAGTTCCCTACAGGTCTGAGATTTGTCATTTTTATATTTCAACGCATCAGCATGGATATAATGTCCAAGTTTCCCCCATCCCATTTGACTGTTAAATTTTTAGTTTTCACAAACGATGACTCTCCCCACTGCTGGCTGTGGATGGATGGAACATTTGAGTTTTTTTCCTTTTTTCTTTTAATGGTGGGAGAAGCAGCGGTTGTGTCTTTTGACATACTGATAAACCATTTCTAACCAAATGTCTGCTGGAAAGGAGAAAAAGAAGATGTTTAGGCTATTTTGCTGAAATATGACACGTTCACAGGCGTTTTATTAGCGGTTGGCCACTACTTGACCACTCAACACACTACATCAACGCACAAATCAACTGAATCAGAAGGACAAGCACTGTTTTTTGTTTACGTGAGCAAAAGTCCTTTTCATTGAAAAAACATTCATCAGAATATATTGCTTTGCCTTCAGTATTTGCTTGACAATGAGAGAGAGGCTGTGTAGGTTTTATATACTCTATATATTTTCTCTGAAAAACTAAAATATTACTGTACATATTGGCTGACAGCACACTTTCCCAGTGGAAAATCTGATGGCCACGATTAACCTTACTGTAGCGTAACAGAGCAGGGGTGATAAATCGCTCTCCTCTGAGTCTTATCATTGACTTGAAATGAAAAACATATTTACTGGACATGGGATGTGATGTGACCTGACAGATTAGAAAACTGCTAGCCCATCCGCATCCATTTTCACATGGGCGGTCAATCAGACCCCACATCTGCAATTCAGTTGTGGACAAAAAGCAGGCCTCTCATCGGCGTCCACCTTTGTCCTTCAATGGTGATTTGTACTTGGTTAGGCGCCGGTGTTGCGCACTACAGTGCGATCTACAAGCTCACAATGCATTGCACAGCAACGGGTGAGATTGTAAATCTGCTATTTTCAGTGCACGACACCGCCGTGCAACCATGTATAAATCAGTAGATGGCGTCTTCCCATGAAACCCAAGACGATGGGATCGTCTGCTGCATTAGCCGCACTCCCTGCCTCTTGCCCAAGGATTTGTTTGGAGTTTCCAGTTGATAGGCTTTGGAGACAGGCTCCCTCCCCCCCATTAATGTGGCCAGTATCTCCTCCGCGAGAGGCCACAGGCCAGGGGGGAGTGTTTATCTCCCGGGCGTTCAGAGATGGAGGCTTTGGGAGGCACGGCGGGACTCGGTGCACAGGAGGGTCTTTGTTCTACCTGTGCTGGCCATGCCACCTGGCCACCAGCACCTTTTGTTCTACTACCTCGTTGCCTGCAACGTGATCCGCGGGACTGCAAGAGAATACTCTGTGTTTACGTTCTACCTGCTGAGGCCCACGATGTGGGCTAGATTTATTATCCCAGATGCATCGCATGTGTCCATTTACAGTTGACAGGCATACATGAACGGACATCGTAATGCAAGTCATACATCTTGTACACGATCAATGATACAGCAGGGCTTCACGTTTAGTTGAAAAATGATCTGGTCAGTATTGAAGCGCAGGCTACATCATTATTTGATCTGGTCAGTATTGAAGCGCAGGCTGCATCCAGTGATATCCAGAGATCTCGCAAGCTGTTGCTGTTGTCTTTCATCAGAAGCAAAGATGTCTCGGATTGCCCAAAATCCAGTGCTGTGCACTTACAATTTGGTTTACATTTCAAGTTGCACATTGGAAAATCTTTTATGTGTCCATCAAGCCACAGCGTTTCATTTTTACACCATCAGTTTAACTGCCTTTAGTTCCGCTTCACTCTTTAATTTCTCCAACAGTCCATACTGGGCCAGTGTTGGCCTTTGCTATGCCATAACACGGCATTAAAGGGAGAGTCACAGCTTGGGGCATTTCTTTACTGCTCTAGTTATGGTCTGTAATGGACTGCACTCGGTGTGCTACCTTGAGTGAGTCTCCTTTCAAGTAGAGCTAAATAAGGGTTAAAGTAGGGATAAATTAGGCTTCATCGTCTGACCATATTGCATAACGGAAATGTTCTTTAATTGAGTTTTTTTTTCCTCCTGTCTTCCGTTGTATAACAAGTATCATTTTGGCAGATTATTCACAAACTTGCCTGTAAGCTTGGAGCTACTAAAGTCAGACCTTAGGATCTGTAACTTATAATCACACAAGTTCTACTAAAGCTTTAGCAGTGACATTCCCAAGCTTTCCAGCGTGTGCATTTTTTCCCTCTTTGTCATGCTTAGAAGTGGAAGCAGTTGAACCATGAAGTAATTAAGTATAAAAGGATTCCCCCCCCCATGCTGCCTCCTCCTCTCTCTCCTCCCGCACAGTTGTACACAACATAGTCTTGGAGTAAAGCAAGCAAGCAGCAGCTACTTAGAGAGTGGATTATGAATGCAAGGCTATGAGGTAGACCACATGAGTTTTGTTACCAGCTAGTTGTTACCGGTGTAAGAATAGTCCATCGGGGGCACCAATAGCCTAGCCCTAGTGGTTAAGGCGAGTAGCTAAGTACCACATAGGCTCTGATGCCTAACATTGAGTCCTGGGTTCGATTCCCGAGCCCGGCGACCTTTACTGCATGTGGCTCCCCAACTTTCTCTCTCTGTTTCTTGACTCCTGACTGAGTGTGTGTACTATCAATGAAGGCAGAACACATTAAACAAGAATGACTCAGTCATAACTGCCTGCCAGGTGCAACAAGCTCCCGTTTTTGAACATCTATAATCAGATTGTGTGTGCTGCAGCCTTTGCCTCAGCTCACGTTGTTCAGAGTATGGGTTTTATTTCGTTGAGACTGAGTTTTATGGATAAGTCTCCCATTGGCTTAGAGGCAGCCAATCATAAAAAATCACACCCGTGTGAAGTAAGTGGTGCAACTCCGTGTGGGGGTCCCCGGAACTTCCAGACCCACATGAACGCACCCAAGGGGGCGGGCCGGTTCCGGCGAGCCGCCCTGTGTCCGAAACAGTTGAGAAATGACAGTTACCGTGTGGGGGGGGTCCCTCTACTGTACTGTACTGTCACTGTATTGTCCTGTCACACCCGAAACCATCATATATACAGTTAATATGTGTGTGTGTGTGTGTGTGTGTTAGGCTGCGCAACAGTGACACGTGCTTGTGACAAACAACCAAACGCTATTTTCGTGCTGGGACAGATATTTTCCGTAATGAAGTGGTTGTAGTGGTTGCACCACTACGGTCACTACTAGAGGTACTAGCAAATGTAGTCCAGGTGCTTTTCAAGCACCTGGCAAAAGAATGAATAGTGATAGTCCCACATGGTTAACTTGTGAGTCATTCAGAACAGCGGCTATCCAGCCGTTATTTATACACTAAATATGACTTAAATTAAACATCAAAACATTAAACGCCATTGACATTGAAGGGAAAATGTATGTAAATGATCAAATCAGCTAACCAATCACAGGCAACAGGCTTTCTGATTGGCCAGTATGAGATGATGCATGATGATGTATGATGATAAGAGCGCCCCTCACTTCACGTGGGTGTGATTCTTTTTTTGTTCTGCCATATATCATTCACTAATAAGATAATAAACCTGTATACCCTGTGGTAAATTATAGTCTCATATCAGCAATAGCAGTAAGATTCAAACAATAACTTACAATAGGTAAGAGTAAGCCGAGCCACATGTATGTTTCTGTGATTTATTGTTTTTATACGCTACTCTAACCCTTGACGGGGGCATGGTGGCGCAGTTGGTAGTGCTCACTGCTGTCGTAGAGTAGTGTTCTCTCTTCCGCGTCATCCGGCCAGGGAGTTTGCATGTTATCCCCATGTCCCCTAGGGTAGGTAGGTACCCTCACAAAAACATGCAGTAATGCTGGTCTCTATACCTCCCCCTGGTCTGCCGGGGCACCTGATGGAGGGGAAAGGAACTGATTGGAATAACGTGTTTCTTCCACGTGCTACGTCCTACTGTACATGGTAACCTCCGCCTGTCGGGTGATAAGAAGCGGCCTGCTCACTCCTCATGCACTGAAGGAAGCATGAGCTCAGTTTGGGGCTCTCTCATGATGATGCACGATGATAAGAGCGCCCCTCACTTCACACAGGTGTGATTTTTAAAAGACATTCCCGATGGGAACTACAGGTGTGGTAGTTGTGCCCAATGTTGCTTTACATCAAAATGTAAGACCTACACACAAACACATCCCCACAGTGGAATAGCTGTTAAGGTCTGTGGTGTGTGATCAATGTCTGTGGTGTGATCGATGTTTGAATCCGACCCAACCCAAGTGAAAAAGAAAACTTGTCACAATGAATGAAGTGAACATTCGGCTTAAAGGACCCTGGACAGGGAGAAACTCCGGGCTCTGTTAGCCCCTTTACCCCACGCTTGCCCTGGCAGCACGGTTTTTAATTGCTGTCAAAGCGTGTGGCCGTTCTGCAGAGTGAGACGGGAGTCACACAGAGCTGAGCATGAGGAAGGCAATTATTGCGGCACTAATCTAAGGCAGCATGTGTGCCTGGCAGTGCGTTGCCTAGGGGCTTTGCACATGAGGAGCCTGTGCACAGAGGTGTGAACTTCCACTGCAGTTTAGTCCGCAGTGAGAGGGCACAGCCAACTCAGCCCCGCTCCAGGGCTTTAGAGGAATTCTAACCCCCCCCCTCCCTCCTCAGAGCCCTTACCTCATCAGGTGTCAACGGTCAAACGTCCCAAGGCGTAGAAGTGCACAGGCATCAGGCAGGACTGTGGGTGGGGTTGGGGGCAGAGACATGAGCCCCCTCCCTTCCTTGAATATCACCAAGTTGGCAAAAGGCTGTGAATGTTTCTAATTGAGTCAATGTGAGAAACGGGTCCATGAGTGTGGAGTTCTGAGACTGTGCCCTGGGGTACCTGGGGGAGCCCGGGCACATTCTTCATCTCTTTTAACTCGATCCTCCAAGACTGATAGACAGGCTACAGTCAGACAAACGGGGGCCAGGGCGGGGGGCTTCAAGGGCTGATAGTGCTGCCCCGAGGCCAGGGTCGGGGATTTCACACAACTGTTATAATGTTATACTGTTAAGTGTTAATTAACTGTAGCACAAGATATGAAAACAACACTGCATGCCAACCTGACCAGCCTGCCGACTTCAATGTGCTGAGCGATTTCTAATGCTATGAATTTGCTGAGCAGCACCAAAGGCTTGGAAATTGGATCGTTGCTGGGTGTTGTTATGCTAATTCCGAAAGGATCAGATTGCTTTTATTTTTTTTTATGGAAAGCATTCCGCTGCCTTCCTCCTAAATCATCCGAAGTCCACATTTTTTCTCTCCCCATGATAGGAAATTGTACTCATATTTTAGGAGTTGTCTCGCATGATTGTTTTGATGTGTTTCAGTTGGGCACTAAGAGCTCTCAAGTGCTAACAGATGTAGTCGGCCTATGTCCGGGGTTGTCAGGGGAACCCCCAAATCCAAGCTGGCACTTTGGTGAATATTTTCCCCTCTCTCTCTCTCCTGTGCTCTGTGTGGCTGTTTCTGTCAGTTCTCCCTTTCCAGGTAAGAAAATTGTAGAAGTTCATGAACTGTTTTGCGGTTCTTACCTTTGACTTTACCCCAGGAACGGCCTTCTCTGCAATGCATTGTCTAATTGTGTGTACTGTATGTATTTCTCACACAGGTCTAGATGCAGAGCTGTACTACGTGCGTGACGATGTGGTGAATTCCTACGCACTGTCCTTCACCCTGCCTGTGCCCAGTGAAACCAACAGCTTGCACTTCACATGGCATTCCACAAACAAGGTAGGAGTCGATCGATGGCTACCGCTTTTACATGCACACCAATATCCCCTTAATATTCAGGATAATGAAAGTATTTCAGTAAGTTAATGTGCTGGTGCATGTAAACGCCATGACACAATAAGCTGTCATGCCAACGACGAGATCCCAGGATAAGGTTCCTGGAATATTGCAATACTACTCTTGACAGTCATCCATACGTTGTACAGTTGGGTGCCACCGATATTGTCCCTTATCATTTGACCCATTTAGGCCTGACCTCAAAATTTTTAAAAATCCTTCTAAATCCTCCAGTTTTCTGAAATAAATATTTTCATGATTTTTCAAAAATAGCAATGTTTAAAACACCAATAGGGGTTCCCGCCCAAAACTGTCCTTTTGCGCAGATCACGCAAACCTCAGCAAAAAGAAAAGGACAATATCGATGGCCTCCAACTGTACGTAAACATAGATTGGAATAATACATATTATAAATACACTTCGACCAACTATTGGACTGTACAATTAGGTCAGTTGCCACTTGAATTCAGTTCTCATCATAACTACCTTACATTACTAGCTGATGGTGTAAAGACAGGCAGAAAGTATGTTTACAGGTGGCACATAGTGGATATCGAAAAGTGGGTTAAAAGTGAAGATAAAACAACATTTAACAACAATTAAGCCTGGGATATTTGATTTAGCTGGGATATGAGGCAGTATTACTGTGCACAATGTAAACATAGCCAATGTCAGCTAATGCTATATGATCACTTGTCTGACTGCATACTGTATGCTAACATCTTTACATTATATTATTGTGTTAACTGTTGTCTGTGCCTTGTGCTTTTAATTTGAACACCAACAGAGTGGCACTACAAATTGTATTTTAATGCTCTCATACATACCCTGTATGTCGGCATGTGTTGGGCCAACCGCTATCTCATTTGTGACACCAATCTCTCCTCTTCTTGTCAGGTGGACTATCGGCTCGGCTTCCATGTGGAGAACTCTGCTGCCATGAACCCACCCACCAGTAACATCTCCAGCGAAGGGGAGGTTCCTCGCGATGTCTCCGGTTCGTCAAATATCTCCAAAAACCATAACAGGGATCACATCCTCTGGGCTTGTATGAACTAGTACCGGTAGTCTGTATTGTTTAAAAAAAGAAAAAAGAAAGCATGACAAGAAAGCACGTAATGTTTTCCTGAAAATGCGTCAGCCTCGGGGATGACGAGAGTGTTTCAGTTTCAGTCTCCTAGGATCAGGTTTTAGAAATGGTTTGAGTAGCAACTGCAGGCGTTTTGTTGTGGTTTGCGACCAGGAAACAGTTGGAAGGCTGTCTACTGCATCATGTAGTCCGGAGCATGTCCCCTCTCAGAAAACACATCATGTAGTCCGGAGCATGTCCCCTCTCAGTCTACTGCATCATGTAGTCCGGAGCATGTCCCCTCTCAGAAAACATCTCAGGACAGAACTGTAATCCATGCACATTTGTTGAATTTGCCCCTGGGTTATATTATTTGTGCGGAGCCTGTATGAAATGCTGGTGTAAGTGCTGCGAATTGCTTTCTCTAATGAAGGTGAATGTGTATGTTTGTGTTCAGTCTTCAGAGTGGATCTGTTTTGTTCGGGTAAGGTGGACGGAGAGGCAGTTGTGTCGGTGCAACTCAACCTGACCATCCACGCCAACAACTTCACAGTGCTCAACTTCAAGAGGAGGAAAATGTGCTATAAACGTAAGCTTACAGCTTGAGGCAGGGGTTTTGAAATGAGAAATGATTCACTTCTTCCGTTGGCGAATAACACACGTTTCACATTTAGCTAGCTTCGATATTTTTCATTCATGCACCTAAAGGAGCCATTAGTCGTTTTTCAGCACTGTCTGCTGTAGTCTTTAGGACTTTAGAAATCCATCTGTCTATCCATGTCATTTGTGAATGTGCATGGTTTTTATCATCCTCCTCCGGCAGCACGGCGCTGTTGGAAGATCCCACCGTGTGAATTGTACCAGTATTTGTCTTGAGCTCGGTTACTATTTTAAAACCCGCTAGATAATTACACGTTGCCCAGAAGCTCCTTGTCATATGGGCCAAGGATACAAATGTATACCCCACTTTATTTTGAGCGCATAAGTTAAATTAGCAGCCGTGGAAGAATGGCATTTGTGTCTGCCACAATGGAACTTAAAGTGTATACGGTTGGGGAGCTAAAACTAGCCTAGTTCGCACCCAAGTCATACAGTCTGGTGACCCAGACCAAGACCAATGGATTCTCCAGCATAGTAACTGGGTTTTTTCTACTCTCTACTTGTCCCCCAGCTCCCACCCTCCGTGCATACTGATTTTCAGCTATGCAAGTCACATGTCGTATGTTAAGCCATCTCGCCATCTTTGCCTCCATCTCGGGAGTGGAAGGCGTTGCTTGTCTCCGTCTCTTTTCAGTGTTACGTGGATGTCTCTGTTGTTTGACTGAAACCTGCTGTTGATACAGCCGCTGATCTAATCCCCTCCTCTCCTCTTTTCCCTCCCGTCCTGTGACAGGAATAGATTCCGACCCCAAAATCTCCTCGCCGTCCAACAACGGCACCGTTCTGAGGCCTGAATGTAAGCATGCCTCACCAATCCATTTGGCTCTGCCTTCTTCCAGACACCCCCCTCTCCACACGCGCGCACACACACACACACACACACGCACACGCACGCACACACCTTCACGTGACATAATTAACCTTTGTGATTTGCAATGACTGAGCAGAATGAGAAGTTCAGTGTCACACTCGGACTCATGAACACTTTGTCAGGACGAGCGGCTATTGTCATGTACTGTAAAGATTGAGTTATTCTTAGTTGTGCGCGGGTGTTGCTCATTGAAAATAACCAATCTACAAGCTCAGTCACAATGTGTCACGATGTAACACGTTGTCAGCTTGTATAATTGTGTATATAAATCAGGCTTAAGAAGGACCTGGGACCTTACAGGTAAAGTACGGCCTCTCTCTACACCCACTTAGCCACCATTCAAGATGCCCTCAGCCACTGATGACATGGAGGCTGGATCAGCCAGTGGAGCCTCGCCGTAGTGCAGCTCACATTGCTTAGAGGCAGTAAGATGTACAATTCAAGGCCCAGAGAGGGAGAGACGAAGATAAATAGGTGGGGGTTAGAGAAACTATGAATGGCATCGAGATGACCCTTCCCCAGTGCTGAGACACACTCTCGTCAACCCGCCCCCCCCTCCGTAGCTGACTGGTTGGTCTCTTCCGCCGGGGCTCTGCCTGGGCTCTGCGCTCACAGCCATTGTGAGCCCACTGCTTCAGCAACAAAGCTCCATTAGTGGCCTGCCCCCCTTCTGCTTGGGTGGGCCCGAGGAACCCAGGCCCCCTCACAGGCTTTTAGAGACGTGGTGAGGAAAGCACTCAGACACTGGATCCCGGGCCGAGTCTCTGGTATTTTAGGTCTCCATTAACCCCATATCAGAGCACTTTAGAGTGACTCACCATATCACCTTTGCACGCTTTTCTCAGTCTTTCTCCCCCTCTTCCCATTGCCTTACCATGCATTCTAGCTCATCGCTGACATAATGGAAAGACTACAGGGTTAATTGAAATCTTTAAACCTTATGGGACAATGTTTGGCCACGCTAGCGATGGGGCTCCTAAGATAGTAACGCATGTCAGTCCATCGAACATTTTGGTGCCAAACAAGATACCTTGAAATCTACTAGCTGGATTCCCATAGAATGACCTGTGCACCTTCATGCTCCCTGGTGGATGAACCCTACTGTTGATGGAGACTCTGTGGCCTTTCTTCTAGCGCCAGCCTTCTGCTCGAGTGTAAGGAGCAGCATGGCCTCTAGCGGCTGCTAGTCTTACCTAGAGCTACAACTATCCATTATTTTCTTAGCGATTATTCTTTTATATTTTTGAGGGGCACTAGCCCCTCCTATATACAGGTTTAATGTTTGTTTTTAGTTCAATGTTTCAATGTTCAATGTTTTAAAAACGCCATTGACAATGAAGAGAAATTAATGTTAGTTTTTTCCCTAACACAAACATTAAATCCCATTAACAATAAAGATAATTTAATGTTTGTTTTGATACTGTTTGTTTTTCATCATCATTACCATCACCTAATCAATATGAGCGCCCCTCACTTCACACAGATGTGATTTTTTTTTTACAACTAATTAACCACTTAACCTACAGGCTAACAAGGTGACATGATGCGCCGTGTTGTGAGCTTATTTTTGTCTCCACCAGGCCGAAGGCATGGGGAGAGAGTATGTTTTGCACTCCGTCCGTCCGTGTGTCCGTGTGTCAGTCCGTCCGTCCGTCCGTCTGTGAACAGCTAATCTCTGGCACCGTTGGCTTGATCGTAGCCATACTCTGCGCACACACACTCCCTGAATGCCAGAGCTGAACCTCTGCCCCAAAGTTTTCACATTGGCCTGTTATAGCGCCACCAGGAGGCCGCTTTGTGCAAAACAAATGTTTTGATAGTACAACTACAGATTTTGTCCAAACATCACGCAAATCGGTGCACAGTCTCTCTAGAGCCATTCAACGAAAAGGGTCTTTCAGATTTTTCAGACTCCATCCTGATTGGCTAAGATCAGAGTTCGCAGGAGTGCTCCGTTTCAAACAAAATGCTGCAAATCATGAACACATCGTGTGATTTCTGTGAAATTTTGCACGCACAATACCACTAGGCCGAGGAAGAAATACCACTTGAATATTTTCAACTCAGCCTCATGGTGGCGCTATAACTGGCCGATTTGTGTTTTTACCTATAACTGCACCGATCTGTGTAAAACCTTGTATGCACACTCCCTAGAGGTCAAGGAAAAACCTTTGCCTGGAATTTTTCACATCTGCTCTTTATAGCGCCACCAGGAGGCCAACATACATATGTAAAACACATTTTCTAATATTACTCCTTCAGATTTTATCCAAATTTCACGCAAATCAGTACACATGCTCTCCATAGTCATGTGATCATGTGATTTGTTTGATTTCTCATAATTATCCATCCTGATTGGCTACGATTGGCCCGTTTTGTACCCGTTTTGCCACAACTACTCAACGCAGCGTCCGATTGCGGTGAAACTGTGCATGCCTATTCGGACTAGGCCGAGGAAGAAATGCCACTTGACAGTTTTCAAATCAGCCTCATGGTGGCGCTACAACAGGCCAAGTCACGACACACACACACACAAACACACACACACACACAAAACCCCAAACAAACATGTTTATATTACTCCTAAATATTTTGCCAAACATCACACACACTCCTATCCTCCTGGTGGAGACCTGTGCCCAGAAGGGCACTTTTTGTAGTTACTTATATGATATATCTTATATCATTTTTAGAATGTTTTCACATATGACATACCCAAAATACTATATAAACTATACTACTACTATATATACTAGAATTAATCTATTTTATTTACTGATCCTATATATATATATATATATATATATATATATATATATATATATATATATATATATATATATAATTATTTTATTTTTGTTATTGTTGCACACCTTGTCTAGCTCCCTTAGACCTGTAAGCTACTGTATATGTTTTATACCTTTCAATCCCTGAAATCTGTGTTGCTATACAGAAAAAGTAGGTTAGGATTTAGAAGGCGTGTTTAGAATTGTCGTTTCTGAAAGGGTGACAAAGTATCCTATGCGCTTCTTTAACGTCTCTTTTCTCTCGTCTGGCCTGTGACCCCTGACCCCACCGTGCCTCCAGTTGACGGCAGCGTGGCCGCCCCCACCACCTCCACCCGGGTCTTCTACATCAGCGTGAGCGTTTGCTGCATCGTCATCTTCGTGGTCGCCATCATCCTCGCCATTCTCCACCTGCACAGCATGAAGAGAGTGGAGATGGAGGACAGGTCTGTCTCTCTTGATTGTCTCTGCTATCGGTGCCACAATTGTAATAATCAGGGAAAAAATACCCAAGCCATTGTGTTTAACCAAATTAATGGGGGGCGAAAATTGCATTGCAAAGCATTGTGAGCCTGAAGATTGGCTATTTTAGGTGAAGACATATGGTGTAGAGAGGAAGGAAAACATAATTGGTTCGAGGATAGATCACTAGGAACCTCGGTCAATGAAGTATTTAGGGGTAAAGTGCTTGAAAGGAGATAAGACGTGTCAAATGCTATCGGACCCAGAGGATGGGGGTGGTATTGGCTATTGTGGGGTTGTGACTTGTGATTATGTTTAAGCATGCCAAATGAGGGCTGTTTAAAAGAAAAAGCAACAGCACACACAGCCAGCGAACCTTAGATCTTTCAGCTGTGAAAGATATTTATAAATATATATGCTGTTAAGCCCAACTTATTGATGTCCAAAGAGCATCATAAAAGCAGCTCTCACCTCCCCCAGGGCTCATAACGAGCTGAAACCTGTGCCGTAGTGTTCCTGTGAATTCAGATTAGCTGTAAATGTTCTTCCTTCCAGGTGGCTGCATGGAACAGCTGTGTTAGCAGGGTCATCGGGTGTGTAAGGTAGATCTATAGAATGATCTGCTTCTTCACCACTGATCAGCAAAAAATGCTGATCAGTGTTTCCCCTTGGATGAACTTGTAACAGCCGAGTATTTATCTTGCACGCATTACACTCATTTCTTATATTTGTCTCCACCACATATGAAGAAATGCCACCCTTTTCACATTGGCCTATTATAGCGCCACCAGGAGGCCACAACCTGACCTGCCCTGGTGGAGACCTGTGCCCCGAGGGGCACTTTTTCTAGTTCTTCTTATGTTTGTCAGGTGTCTTTTGAGATTGACAGGTTTCGTGGAGTCACGATGTCCCCGTTGACCACCTCTGCCATCATAGGCAATACCAAGCCTTCTATCTTTAATTATTTCTCTACCAGGTCCGTATATATATATACGTACCCCCCAGCTATGGGACGTTATTTGCTAAGTACGTATATATACCGGACCCCCTCGTATACTCCGTTTATATAATGGTTGAGCCCCAGAGCAGCTGTTAACATTGATCCGGTTGCTATGCAACGCCTCCGTCACCACCAGCTATGGGATGTTAAAAATCCTCCATTTACCTCAGTTCAAAGCGGGATTTTCAAACCTCCATAAGTCGGGAATCTAGGATCGCTGTTCTTGGTGATATTCAGCCATCCAAAGTTGGTATGTCTTTTGTGACTTTGTCTCGCATTGCTCCCGACATGTAAACGCAGGCTGTGGCACAAGTTAACTACATTTATGCTAACAGCTAGCAGCAAAAAAAGTCATAGTGGAATATCCAGAAATCACCGGCATCCAAGTGCCATAACACTTTCGTCCAGCAGGCGGCACTCGATGTGTTAAATCAAATGACATGCCTGAAATAGGGACACCCGGTTGAAAGCAGTTAGCGATGACGCAGGTATTTCAGGTCATCCATCATTGTCTATTCAGGGCAGGCCCAATCCTCATGTAAAGACGACAACAACAGTTTTCCTTACGTGAAAAGGTTGTTCGCCCTGCCACTAATGTAATATTTTCAGATAAATTGAGTTGCTTTAATGATATTTCACGGAATTAGCTTGATTTGATCACAGTGTCTGTGAGCTCTGATGCAGTTTCGTGGCGATCTAAGTGTTCAGCAAAACATCATGTTACACAAAACATCAAGGACTGGTAACAGGATTTTCTTCTCCAGTCCTGCAGGAACTACTCTCGACACAGTCCACCATGGAGCCTTATGTTTTACTTTAAATGCCACTGACACATCGCTGTCTTCTCTATGACACGGCCAGTCTGACTTCATTAGCACATTTTAATTCATTAAGCCATCTTAGGGTTACTTACTCTTTGGCTATTTCAATTGTCTTTTTTATTTGAAATCAAATTAATATAACAACTTTCACTGTGCTTTTATTTTATTTTTGTGCTCTATTGTCCTGGAATCAGCTTCAGAAAGATTTTATAGTTTACTATGTCAATAAGTTTTACTTGAGTTTGTGCTTTGTGTTGTATTCTATGTTCTGATCCCTGCTTGTTTGCGTTCTTGGCCCTGGCTCCCTTGTAAAAGAGATAACCATCTCAATGGGACAGAAATAATGAAAGTCAGACCTGCTTTTAAAGACAAATTAGTTTACTAGGACAGGTGGCTCAGTAGACTAACCATGTTAATAAACTGTGTTGCACACGTTGTGTCTTGCAGCGTGAGCGAAAGTGGAAGCTCCCAGGGACTGTCCCAGCCATCCACGCAGACCACGCAGTACCTGAGGGCCGACACCCCCAACAACGCTGCCCCTGTCACCAGTAAGAGCTTCCCTCCCTCCAAACTATAAATCCCTAAGGAGCTGTGCCAGTAATAATAATAATAATAATAAAACTTTATTTGTATAGCACCTTTCATGACATGAAATGCAGCTCAAAGTGCTTTACACAAAAAAAAAGAAAAGAAAGGCAGGGCATAAACAATACAGTGAGGTCATTTAGTGTCCTACATTACCAAAAAGCTTTTTTTATGCACTGTGGGTATTTATTGTTAAAGTACAGATAAGTCTTCTTGTCCCTGTCATGTGGTGGTTAGGTTTACATTTCTGACATGTCATTGGCTTCCCCCTGTGGGAAGTTCTTTGTCGACGTGTCTCTGCTTTTTGTGACGATGTCAGATCAGTTCACAGTGAGATTTAGCTGTAGTCAGATCAGGCCTAGTTTTTTATGTGCAACATATCTGTCAGTAGTGCCTCCAGTTCAATGCTGGCTTGGTTCCCCGAGTCCCCCAGGCTGCCAGGCACCTCAATGGTAATGTGACGGGGTCACATATCCATTCTTTATAGTCCTTTTTCCCTCTTCCTTCTTCATCTTTTCTTTTTTTGGACAAAGCTAACAAAACATTGTCCTGTGGTTTTTAACCACATAATCCAGACACCGCCATATGAGGAAAATAGCCACAACGCATCACATTGACACGGTGTGAGCTTGTGCATCTGCTATTTTTTGCTGTGCATCACCAGCTGATGTGTATAATTTAAGCATATAGGCAATTACAGACAATTTTCACCTATAATGTGAGATGCCCAAATTGTGAGTTTAATAGATGAAAACCCGGTGTCCCTATTTTGGGCACGTCCTTATAGCCAAAAATAACAGATCTACAAGCTCACAACAGGTTGTGAGCTTGTAGATCAGGGTTTTTCTTTTTTTTGCAACACCGTTGTACAACAAAGTATAAAACAGTCTTTGAATCAACTGCCCTATTCAGTGCATTCTTGCAGTCTGCTGCTTCAAATTCTAAATATATACGCTGGTCAGATAAACTAGGTGAAGCATTTATTTTGGTCCAGACTTGGCAATGTGCTGGGAAGCATCCACAGCAACTCACACAACAGCAGCAGTGGACTTCCAGCAGTACAGCTCATTAACACCACAGTGTCTAAACTCTAAATATTGGCTTAGATTCTCACTTTCATATTACAGAAACCTGCCAGCCAACTGTCATTAATCATTAATCATTTGCATACAGGTAGGGAAATAATTATTATACAAAGTCCATAATAAGTTTATTTTTAAACTGAACCTTATGCTTATGCTGCTTATGCTAAACAAGTGTCACTGCAAGCCTAAATTCATGTTCTTGTTCTCTGATATTGGATGTTGGAAGTTTGGAACAGGATTTTACTGGCATTAGAAAACGAGGAACTTTTCAAGTAATTAAAAAATACTGCATTGAAGATCTTATCTATATAACACCCGAGATGGTAAATGCAAGATATTAAACTTTCAACGCTATCAGGTAAATACTTACTTTTATACTCATTTGAATTGACTTGGACAAGTGCTTCAGAAGTCTTGAATCACGTTGAGCCCCTCCCCACTCTCTCATATCCAAATGTGCATTCTTTTCCAAATTAGATAATGGGCTGCGAATGATCCACTTAGTTTAACTGGAATCATAAGGTTGTAATAAACAAGACAGTTCCTCTTGCCCTTGCGTTTTTTCCTGTGTCACTTAAAATGTACTCGATCACTGTCTTGGCTTCCACTGAGGGCAGTATGTCTGTGTACAGTATGTGTAGAACTTTCAGTAAGGTAGTGTGTTTGTAAGTTCAGTGAAGGCTGAATAATAGTCTCGGTCTCGGTTTGTCCCAGTTAATGAGAATAGTAAGTTATAGTAAATTATTTTGTTTTGGTTCCTCCTTCCACATTTTAGCATCAATAACAAAAGAAGGAAAGGAATTAATAATAACATGGTGAGGTAAAGAAATGGCTAACTTGTCAATGATTATGGCACACTTTGATGTGCTTTGAATGATCTGTGTGCATCCTACTTCTAAACCTCAAAAGTGGAAAGTAGTGCAACAAATGTTTTCTGGTCAAAGCACCATCTTCCTATACTGAGCGTTTGTCCTGTCACTTAACTGCACCGTTTGTTTTGTGAGAAATCAAAGACTCTGCTACCTCAGGACCTCAGTGCCAGAGCTTCATCCACCAACTGTAAATAGTAGTCGGCCTATAGCACATATCATCCAGCAGAGGTCCTTTACTGTTATTGTTGGGAGGTGGCACAACCATAGAGGCTACCAGCCCGTCCTGCCAGCCGGTCCTGCTGCTGGCACAGCCAACCATTAATTATGGGCGATGTTGCACTGCATGGTATGTGACCGAAACATTCTGCAGAGTGCAATGTAAAGAGAACGTGACACTCAACTTGCCTGTTTCTCATTGTGGGGAAAGTGCGTCATCGACAGCAGTTTGGCTGGTAGGCACGGGCTAGCAGCCTCGTACTTGTTCAGCACTTCTTACCTCCATTCTTTCAGTGTTTTCTCATTCCATTCCATCAAGGCCTAGCTGTTGTCTTTACATTGAATAGCACACCGAGCTCTTATCACAGAGTTGTATGTCTCCCGTCTCTGTGTTTGACATTACTGCCACCTAGTGGCTACCATTCCACCTCAGACTCCATGCATTTTGTTCCACCCACACATCCCTCTTTGTCTCATTTGCTTTGCTGAATGTCTTGATTGGCACAACCATCCATCTATCTCACCTTTTGTTTTGTTTTTCAACCCAACCCACAATGGGTAAGTTTACCCAACTTGCGTGAATGCCTTATATGATGGATGCGTCTTGTATAGACCAGGAAATAAGGCTGGGCAATTAATAGAAAATATATCAAAACCAATATTTAGAACCAATAACCGGCTTAATCTTGCTCATGTAGGGTAATTGGTTAATCGAGAAGCAGGTTTTTATTTATTTATATATTTTTACATTTCTTATATAACACACAAAATCGGTAGCGTACAGACATAGTGAAATAGATCTACTTAGATCTATTTAATAGATCTACAAGCTCACAAGCAGTACTCTTTTCTCTTTTTTTATATATATATATATATATATATATATATATATATATATTACGATTTATATATAAATCGTAATTGAGGTAAAAGTTTGAAATAATTGTGATATTCATTTGATATCGCCCAGCCCTACTGGGGAAAAAATATAAGTCCAACTCATCAAAAACCCTCAGTGCTATTAAACTCTGAGAATGTCAAATTGGACCCTTGAATTAGCACTGAGAAATTTTCTGTGTAATTCACGTCCATCACATAAGGTCAGGCTGCAATTTGAGTGAGCTCTCCATTAAAACCACATCTCTGTCTGTCTGTCTGTCTGTCTGTCTGTCTGTCTGTCTGTCTGTCTGTCTGTCTGTCTGTCTGTCTGTCTGTCTGTCTGTCTGTCTGTCTTGTCTGTCTGTCTCTCTCCCCCACCCTCTCCATTCCCTCCCCCTCTTCTACCTCTTCTTGTCATCAGACAATCACCCTGGTACCGCACCCATACTCCAGCTTGCTGCCGCCTCCTTTCCAAACCCTGGTGCCCCCTCACACGAAACCAAAAGTAAGTTCCATTTCAGCACAGCAACGATTCCGGGCCTCTGGGCCATGAGGTGATTATTGCAAGTGACTAAAGTGGGCCCTCAAAATCAAATTACTGGCAATGGTAATAAAACATTGAAAAATTAATTTTCATTGTGATGCCGATTACCCACACAGAATACTCTTCTAAAGCAATTTGTATCTTGAAAAACAACTTGGAGTAAACTAAAAACTATTACTTTTACTATTATTACTACTGTATTTCAGCCCCTAATGGTATGAGTTAGAGTTTGTTTACTCTGGTAATGACTGTAAAACACATCTATATATTGATTCATGCTAGGGTAGGAATTTACACATATGTGACACTAATCCTAATTTATATGAAACTTGATTGGGCCTCTTTAATAGGAGCTCCCGTGCCCAGGGCAGGTGATCTAAAGTCGAGCCCATCCACTTCATGTGTTATGGAAATGTATAACCATTTCATAACGTGTGTCTTCATTGTGTGTATTGTCTTGTGTTCATAGCTAACTCACTTATTTTTTTACATGCTCTCATAGATTGTGTTGCATATGAATATTGTGAATAATGTGCTTAGTTTGACCCCTAGGTGGTAGCAGTGAGCTGTCTGACACAGTGCACACGTACCACACTATCCAACCAACCTAACCCTATCCTTTTCCTAAACCAATATGAAATATAACATGAAATATAATCACAACGCTGATGTGCATTTCAGTTCACTGCTGATGATTGTTATCGTCTATAAATAAAAACAACACTATTATTTACCCATAGCCCATATTAACCAAGACGTCTGTATTTCTCTCCCATTTAGTCAATTTTCGGTGTTGCATGCATTTTGTTCAAGCACTCGGCCTGGCTTGCACCGTTGCATCAATCCTATTCATATTTTCTGAAGTCAAGGTCACTGTTTTGCCATAAACACGGCACACAACTACAATGTCATGGCCTCAAGGGTAGAGTCTAAAAAAAGTAACAGTTGTAATTTTCACATCACAGATTTTAACCCAGTGACATCACTAGCGTAAACGTTTCAGCAAAAGGTTGGCTGAGTTTCAAAGAAACACTAATTACTTTTTTTCGATATCAATTACTACCCACATGAAGCCTTGAATTCATGAAGATTCTTTAGTTTTTGTTGCATTGCTAAGCCAATAATTTGATGACTGAGTAGAGACTCAAAGAGTCTCTTACTGAGTCTCCTACTGACCGATGACCCGGACCGGTCATCAAATTATAGGCTCAGGAATGTGACAAAAATAAGACATATCCGTGAATTCAAGGCCTCATGGGGTGTGTAATTGATAGAAACAAATAAGTATTTTTGGGGGGTGAACAACTCCTTTAAGCCCTCACGTCGACCCCTACTTCTTCAAACTCATGTGGAGTTGAGAACTCGGTGCGCTGTAAATCTGACAAAGAATGTGGCACGGCTGTACGAGACAAGTCAGAGTTTCCTGGGATGTCCCAGGGGCACATTGTCTGCCTTGGCGCCTGACTCAAACTGAGCCAAGGTGTCAGCCAGTGCTTACAATCAGTCATGATACCGAGTGTGTCTCACAGGTTTGTTCTGAGTTTGCTTGGGTGACGCTATACCCTCTAGCGGTGGTTAACCTCACTTATTTGTGAGCAGCTGCACATAACTTGGTGCTGTCACAGTGCTCCTTATTAGCCATGAGCCTTGGAGACACGTGATGTTAGAATAGCTTATCGTTCATCGTTAAAATGTTGTGTACACACAAGATGTGTTTATATACAAGACGGTCATGTTTAGCTTGTACGCTTATCTGTGGAAAGATACTGTAGCAAGCTTAACGTTGTTTCGGTATGCACCTTAAGAACAGGGTTAGTACGGGTGTTTGAATATTATGCTTAAATTAGAACATTGTTTTGGGGTGGTTCAGGAATGAGCTTAGATTTGAATGTGTACCAGGCATTTTATTACATGCATTTTTTTTGCATTGTACAGTAATTTGTGCCTTGAACATATGCACTGTACCAGGCATTTCATTGCATTGTTTTCATTGTGCTATTAATGCCTTTAACTAAAACATTTGAAATCGAAACAAACTAAAAGTTCTGGCTTCTCATTGATGGTAATTTTCTGTAGCTGAGGTGCTGGAAAACCCCTGACTATGCATCTTGAATACGCTTGAATGAGCTTGACCTTGAAGAACTGCCCACATTGTACTATAGAATGATGACAGCTAGCGTCAGTGTCAGTGCGTAGAGAGCTTATGAAATGCATTGCTGTAACCATGGAATACAGCTGCTTTGATGCAATGCCTGCGGTGCACCAAGTCTGGCCCACTGCTTTCCTTGTAATTTTAGAATTCTCTGAATTAAAAATATTGCCCTCTGTGTTTTCAAGAAACTTGGCTGTATTATTTTAACTAGAGTCGTGCCCGTTGGAGCCTCTACAGCGGTGCCCGTTGGGCACTGGCCTACTTGGAACGATGCAAGATGGAAATGCATGCCGCACCCATATATTCTGTCTGTGTCCCTGTTATGCCCATATATGGAGTTCTTTGTCAGGCATGCCCAAATATGGATTCTATGCAGACGTCAGAATGATGTCGGAACAGGCCAGCTCCATAAATGGACACTGGGCAGGAGCCCTGTCCAGAACCCAGGTAGAGGCCTTTTATGGTGGTTCTGGACAACCGTGGGTCCGACCAACTCGACACCGGGTACTGCACTCCCTGTGGGGTTGTGGAATGCGTGTGTCGAATTTAAGGTGGGCGAGCGCTGGCGCTTTGGCATGGGGGGTCAGATCAACATATGGAATTAATTCTGTACTGGCCATATATGGAGCGTGTCTTGAGTATACAGGGTTTGATTAGGTCAGATCAACATAAGGTATGTCAAAACAGGTCAGCTCCATATATGGAGATCTAAGAGTGTACTGACAGCGGGGGCAGTGTCTTGAGTGTACAGGGTTTGATGAGGTCAAATCAACATATGGAATTTCAGAACAGGTCAGCTCCATATATGGATATCTGAGAGTGTACTGACAGCGGGGGCAGTGTCTTGAGTGTACAGGGTTTGATGAGGGCCCAGGTAGGGCCGGGCCTTAAGTTTCGAGCCTGTTGAGAACTCTAGTTTTCGCCGGCTGCCGGGCGCAGCTGCACTAATAACTTTGTGGCGGGCCCGTCTAGAGTTTGAATGGACAGGTATCAGTCAAAAGGGAGACATCAAAGAGGAAGGACGGATGGGGAAGGATCAACATATGGAATGTCAAAACGGGTCAGCTCCATATATGGAGATAGAGGCGTGATGTCACAAGGACGTGACCATATATGGAGGCGTGATGTCACGAGGCTTGACCATATATGTAGTAGAGGTGTAACGTGACACACAGAACGTGACACACGGATATGCAGGTTTTCATAGTAAATGCGGCCTACGGTCACAATAATATCTTTTCGTAGTGTTGGAATTCGAAGGCCAGTTCCATATTGCAACTGCGGGCAAATTATTCAGATTTAATAAGCTCCAAGCCAACATTCTCTTCTTGTATCTTTTCACCCCAAATTAATGGAATGGAATACATTTCTGTTGTTTTAGAAGGCTGACATTGATTGATTGTCACAAAGGGCACTAAAAGCTGCATCGACAAATAGTTTCCCTCACATTGTCCACCAATAAGTTACCCAAAAGATTCAATAAGCGGGTTCACATTCAAATTCAGAGTTGGCCAATCCTTCTCAACCTTCCATACAGAGTCAGAGTTGGTGATCGTATGCATGTCCCCTCCCAGGCTATCCATCCTTGCGCATAGAGAAGAACGACCTGCGAAGTGTGACCTTAATGGAAGCCAAAGCCAAGGTAAAGGACATCGCCATCTCCAGGGAGAGAGTCACACTACGGGACGTCTTGCATGAAGGTATACCACACTATTGATAACGGTCTAAAAGAGTGTCGCTGACACACACACACACACACACACACACACATTGTATTGTATTACTATACTTGTGAGGACATAAACATTTTAGGACAGCAATATTATGAATTATACTATTCGAGGACCACACAAGTACTCTTCACCACAGTTATAAACCCCCCTACTCGGGAATGATGCAAGACAACGATGCTTGTTGGGAATGCATGCTCCACCGGTTCATGCAGTACCCATTGCACTTGTTTTCAGAGTACCCGTTGCGGCACCCACTAACATACGACAGATTGACTATATACATTTGAGATATGGGGATCCGTGTTGATGTCAGAAACTGAAGATGACATGTTGATGACATACATGGGCAAACGCGAATGGACTTTTATTGTGTAAACTACAATTTATATTGGCACAGCAGGACAAACGATGCAAAGCTTGGCTAATCCATGAAGCCGATGGGTTGAATTAGGCAATCGGGGAAACCCTGCGCCTACAAACACAGAGATTTGGTGTATCCTCCACAGATATGCAGACAGACATGCATATATTCATGTTTTTATTTTAATTATTTTTCCGACAACCCTTGATCCGACCGAATACCCACTCTGCACTGCACAGACAGGACAGACAGAGATTTTGTGAATGTATAGATGGATAGATAGATGCCATTTTTACCTCTTTTTTTCAGCATTTCTAACCGTAACCATAAAGCCTGATTTATACTCCAGTGTGCAACTACAGTAAGTAAACATCAGGCCAAAACTCATCATGCCTAATCCTAACGCCAACCTGAATCTGGTCCTAGTTATAACTTTAAAGGGATTGTGACATTAAAAAACCTGAACTAGACATTCTACTGAACTACTGAACTAACATTCAGTAGATTTTCTGTGCTCTGGGGTTTTCTGGCTCAAACAAGTGCTCTGATTTTCCTGCTGTTTGTGATGTCACAGCCTGCAAATCCCATATATGTCAATGGGATTTGCCAGCAGATGTCACTGTTTTCACTGTTTTGCCTGTTTTCATTGCAGCTCAAAAGGCTTCCAAACTCCAGAAAACTCCAGATAACAGAAACTCCACTGAATGTTCAAAGTTCAGGTTTTTTAGGTGTAATTGAGGTCATAAAACCTAAAAGAAAAACGAAAAATAAATGAAAATGAACGTCATGAAACCTTTAAAGGGTCTAAAATAAACCCTTTTTTAAATTATAAAAGCAACCATTCCCGTGAGGTAAAAATTACCCTTGTCAGTCGTCACAATGTCTATCTTTCATACTATACTTGTTGGGACACAAGTTTGGTCCTCCTCACAAGTATAGTAACACACAGACATGTGCACGCGCACACACGTCAAGGCATCCAATATGGAATTCCCCTAGCCACTCTGTGGTCGTCTTCAGCTACACGGGTACATCTACAATTGTGTGTGTGTGTGCGTGTGCGCCAATGACCTGGAGATGCATGTACGTTGTGCAGTGAATGAGCCTGTAATTATGCGACAAGAAATGAGCCTGCCTGAGGAGCCAGACACCCGTGTTGTCCCAGGTATGATTCCTGGCCAGAACAGAAATGTGTCGAATTGTGAAGCTGAAAATTTAATTTCCCCTCTGGGAGCAAGTTGGTCTAATTATTATTGTCCATAACCGAATATCCACAAATGTCTGTATTTGTCAGTCTGTCTGTGTCCATGGGCATCAGCTTCCCTGAAAACGCAACCATTCGGCTTGACGGATCAGCCAAGCTTTGCATCACATTTGTGCTGCTGTACCAATTGCGGTTATATTACCCAGTTACTGTATGTGCTGGCATCATAAACAACTAGCCTAGAGTACTAATGGTGCCACTCTGGATTATCGGACAACGATAAGAGAACAACTTCTCTGACAACAAAAAACAACAGGCATTGCATAACCAGATATGGCATGCACCTTGCAATTTTCTTCAGAACAGGCATACACGCATTCCTGACACATACATTGTGTACATATTTCACAATTGTCTTCAGAACAGATGTACAGTACGTTCATGACCTATGCATTTTGTACATAACATTATAATGTTCTTCAGGCATACGCACTTATGCATTGCGTTTGTCAAGTCTAAACTGGTTATGCAAGAGCAAAAGGTTTGCTCGTGAAATCATTTTTATTTTAGCTTAATGCATCTGACTTTGATTGGTGTGTGCAAGTTTGAACAGACTGATGGCCATGATCTGACAGTGAGACCAGGCCAGAATGATGTTGGCTCAGTTATTAATACAAGTCAGAGTTTATTTTTAGGCAGGCTGTTCTGAGAAGATTGATGTGCTCTGATGTCTCTTGTGTCTGCTATCACAACCTTCTGCAAGTCTGGACACAAGTGCTTTTACACTTCCAATTTGAATCCAAACCACGCAAATTACAATGTTATTTGTAGAAAAGACTTTTAACATAGTTTACAAGCTTTTTACATTTTTATAAAATCACCAGGATAATTAAATAAATGAGACTAGTAAAAGAAAGGCCAGGGGATAAAAGGTTTGAAGGTAGTCAGTTAAATTATATAAAAGGAAAAATAATAATTTAAAAGAAATATAAAAAGCAAATATTTTGTTTGTTTAATCCATTATCTTCCAAAATTGTATAGTAATAGTGCTTGAGCGATTGGTGGACACTGATGTTTTTTTTGTTTTTTAACTTTCTACAAGCTTGTACCAAGAACTTGGTTGTGTGAGGCATTGTTGTGACTAGAGGCCTCTGGTGGTATTGCTTATAAATAAACTTCACTGATTTTGAATCTAAATCCCATTGTTTTGATCTAAAGCAGGGGTTTTCAACTGATTGTGAATGAGGGACCAATACCCTGACTTAGAATCAACCTGGGGACCACTGTTGGGTGGGGATATGGGCTAAGATTAGTGCTTTTGTAACACTTGCTATGCATCCAATGTGTATACGATACGTACATCCCACTGTTTCTCAACCAATGGTCCATTGACTACTAATAATTTCCTAATAATAATGTCTCAACCAGACAACCAGTTATTTCCCCCTCTTGAGTTTCTAACTCTTTTTCTGTTGAATTTCTTGACCTCCAACTTGTCAGTAAATTACTACATGGACGGCCATCATAGGTAAGCAAAGCAAAGTCTCTCACCAGGTCATTCAGTTCATGGTTTCTCATCTAATGGAAAGAAAAAAGTAAAAATCAACAAATCCTACATTACTAAATGTATGGTCAGGGACCACATGCAATACCTCCACGGACCACCAGTGGTCCACGAACCACCTGTTGAAAACCCCTGATCTAAAATCTAAAGACATAGGGCCAGATTCTCAACGCCGTTTATGCTCATATCGTGAGCGTAAGGACATTTACGAGCATTGCCACGTTAGGTGTGGAATTCATCATTTGAACTTGGCCGTGCCGTTGGCGGACGTTGGTCGTAAAATCCACTCATTTCCAAGTCAGCTCAGAGGGTGCCGTACCAGTGATCATAAATACATTTTAACCATGATTGTTACAAAACCTCTATATCCCTAGGATTAATACATTATATGTGCGGGCAAATGTGCACCAAACGTTCACGTGCATAAAATTACCTCTGGGCTTAGGTTGGGGTCGGGAGTCAATGGCAGCATTATTTTGGGGTCACAGGCTGAAAAGTTCGGGAACCCATGGTTTATTGTGTTTGTACACAATAAACAAGTAATATCAAAGCTAAATTCTGCAACCAAACAATTGATTATTTTTAAGCAATTGTAAGGGCATCACAGGAGCAACAGGTGAGAGAATGCACCGAAGTAGTTTTGATTTTCAGTACATCTTCAGCAGTCATTTCTATCAGCAGTCATGACTGATGAAGGCCTAGGCCGTGGCTCAGCGGTCCAGGCACCTTGGCTGGTAATCCAGTCTGGCAGTGTGCTGCGGGTTCGAGTCGTGTCACCCCCCCATCTCTCTCCCCATTTCCTGCCAGCCCACTTTCAATCTATCCCTCTACAAAAATAAAAAATAAAAATATAGCTGCAAGCAGCGATAAAGCGGGACCAAGATAGAAGAAGAACAATGCGCAATAAGAACAATATGCACAAATAAGACTGACGAGCTGAGTTGTCTGTACCCGGGTTTGAAACAACAACCTTGCGGTCCAAGGGCAAGAGCTCGACTGACTGAGCTACACGGAGACAATCAGTTACTACATTGTTAACAGGAAAATCATTCAGTGTTAGTTCAGCATAAGTACTCAAACTTTTAGAAATTAGCAGATCTACATGCTCATAACATGTCCCAGTACAGTACAGTATGGTACAGTACAGTATGGTACAGTACAGTATGGTGCAGTACAGTAAGGTGCAGTATGGTACAGTACAGCACAGTACCATATGGTACAGTACGGTACAGCACAGTATGGTACAGTTCAGTATTACACATTGCACTTATTACACTATTACACTACTATTACACTATTACACCTATTACACTATTACACTATTACACTAAATACACTTATTACACTATTACAAAATGTGACTCAATACACTATTTCAATATTACACTTATTACACTACTATTACACTATTACACTTATTACACTATTACACTACTATTACACTATTACACTAAACACACTTATTACAAAATGAGACTTATTACACTATTTCAGTTACTAGTATCTCTATTATTGTGATGCCATGTCCTAGTGCCTGATGGGTCAAATGTAATCTACTTCAATATTTCTATAGTTGAGTCATCACAAATCTTGCAGCACACAATGCATACCCGGATTTGAACACACAACCTTGTGGTCCAACGGCGAGAGCTCTACCGACTGAGCTATGCAGACACAGTCAGTTGACTCATTCTAAACAGTAACATCATTCAGTATTCATATAGGTATTAGGTGCAGAAGAAGTTTCACAAAACAGCAATTTTCATTGGTTCATAAAAACTTCATTTTTTCACTTAGAAAAAATGTGCTACGATTAAGATTCTGGGAGGAGTTACATTTGAACTGTTTTTCATATAATTCAAAATGGCGGGTGATCTAAAGGTCAGAGGTCAAAAGTCAGACACATATGTGTATCAAAGTGTCATTGCCAACGGTCAAACGGTTCATGAGATATGCACGTTCAAAGTTTGCAAGTTTGCAAGTTTTGCATCAATTGAGTGCTATAGCGCCACCATTTGGCGCTATAGCAAATGATGATCAGATTACCGGGTTTCGTGAAAACCGACTGCACGGTTCAGCCAGAACAGCTATTTTTGGCTGAAGGAAGAGAAGAAGAAGAAAAATAAACACAAAAACAATAAGTGACCAAAGTCACTTCGTGACTTCTTGGTCCCTTTAATAAAGGTGGAAGCCACAAAAAAAAACAGACTGAAGATGTACAGTACTGAACATCAAAATGCTAGTCAAATTTGTACTTTGCACCTATAAAAAGGCATTGAACCGTCTAAACTGCTCCAGTGAATTCTTAGTTTTGTTATTGTGCACTGTATTCTGTTCTCACTGGTCTTCATTGGGTTATAAAAGAGGTGATATGCTGTTAAAATCCTTTTGTTATTCATCACCAGTAGGACAATCAAATAAATACATTGTAAATTGTTGTAAAGATGCTCAACATGCTGAGATAAAAATAAAAGTGTGTGTGTGTGTGTGTGTGTGTGTGTGTGTGTGTGTGTGTGTGTGTGTGTGTGTGTGTGTGTGTGTGTGTGTGTGTGTGTGTGTGTGTGTGTGTGTGTGTGTGTGTGTGTGTGTGTGTGTGTGTGTGTACCATTAAGCATGACATGTAAAGCATCTAGGACAGTTTACTGTATATTGTAATCAAACAGTTTAGGAAGATGAAGCCATCAATCACTATTTGGCAATTACAGAGTTTGATGGCATTCTGAGGTTTACACTTTTCTCAGTCAACAATTCAATTCTAGTAACCCATCGATTGTTAAATTTGATTTGTTTAGGACGTGATATCCATTTAACACTGATAGAGACCAGTATACATTTTTGTTTTTCCAAAATGGATTATGGTTATTATACAGCATGGTTGTATAGCAGAATTTGGTGCTAGTAAAAGGCAAGAACCTCTGCAGAATGGGTTGGATAGGGGCGAGCTGCACTACCAGGCCATGCTGTGACAGAATGGGTTGGATTGGGGCGAGCTGCACCACCAGGCCATGCTGTGACAGAATGGGTTGGATTGGGGCGAGCTGCACTACCAGGCCTTGCTGTGACAGAATGGGTTGGATAGGGGCGAGCTGCACCACCAGGCCATGCTGTGACAGAATGGGTTGGATAGGGGCGAGCTGCACCACCAGGCCATGCTGTGACAGAATGGGTTGGATAGGGGCGAGCTGCACTACCAGGCCATGCTGTGACAGAATGGGTTGGATAGGGGCGAGCTGCACTACCAGGCCATGCTGTGACTTGGCTACATGCTGTTTGCAGATGACGTGTTGACACAACGAGTAGCAATACATTCCCAGTCTTCCAGTCCTGAACAAACATAGGCTCGGTCCTGACACTGCTGTTTGCCTTCTTTTAGAGTATTGTGCGTCCATCTGTCAGCACATGTGTTTAACCATGTGCTTACTTAGCACTCACTCACTATTTAATTCTGAGTAATGCCATTCAAACCTTAGTTAACTCTGGTGTGTGTGTGTGTGTGTGTGTGTGTGTGTGTGTGTGTGTGTGTGTGTGTGTGTGTGTGTGTGTGTGTGTGTGTGTGTGTGTGTGTGTGTGTGTGTGTGTGTGTGTGTGTGTGTGTGTGTGTGTGTGTGTGTGTGTGTGTGTGTGTGTGTGTGTGTGTGTGTGTGTGTGTGTGTGTGTGTGTGTGTGTGGCCTTAATCAAATTTGTTTTGGATGATGTTGGACAACATTGCTGACCAGTTCTATACTCTCACCTTTATCAGCCTGCCTTGTGCAACCTCACTTGTTTTTGCCAAAGCAGCTGGAAACGTGTGGTCATCTCAGAATAACAACTGTATAATGACGATTGTTCATTTTGGCAATGAACCAAAATCTTAATCTATGCCTTTGAATACAATGTTTAATCATTAACCGGTTTTTACTGTTTTCCTGATCTGTAACAGATAAAAAGGAAGTACCGGTAAGCCCAAAACAATATTATTAGGTAGTTTGTAATTGATAGTGTCAAATTCTCTTTTATCCTACAGGATAAAAAAATACACAATTACATAGACCTCTTAACTACATTATCCCTATTGGTCCCTTCCTTTTCCAATGGCCTATCTACAAGCTCACAATCTGTCAAAGGTTCACCTATTTTCGCGAAATGTTCTCCAATTATTACATACGCAGATTACACACAGGGACACTGGGGTTCAACTGGTTCAATTATTTGCCACCACCCAAAATAAACCTTTCAGCGTAGTTGTTGTAATGTTTGTGAGCTGGTGAAGGAGGATGAGACATGGGAGCCTGTGATGGCTCAGTGTGTGTGTGTGTGTGTGTGTGTGTGTGTGTGTGTGTGGTTGTGCTGTTGAGAGGCAGCGCGTCCAGACAGGCCTACAGGTATGGGTGGGGGACGGTGTTAAACACTAACCCTGTTGTTATTTGTCGTCACTGTTCCTGTTGGAACACAGGGCCACGGTGGCCCCGGGGCTGCAGATTTTTTTTGGTTGATGGTTTATGTTTTTTTAAATGGCGTTTCACCTCAACAAAGCTCGCACTTATTCCACCACCCCTGAAGCAACAACAGTTTAGACAAAGAAAGGAGTCAATGAATGCACTCGCTATTATTTTGCTTTTTTTATTTTTTTTACCCCAAACCATATCGTTGCTGTCGGACAGAAATCTCCAAATTCTAACGTGTGTGTGTGTGTGTGTGTGTGTGTGTGTGTGTGTGTGTGTGTGTGTGTGTGTGTGTGTGTGTGTGTGTGTGTGTGTGTGTGTGTGTGTGTGTGTGTGTGTGTGTGTGTGTGTGTGTGTGTGTGTGTGTGTGTGTGTGTGTGTGTGTGTGTGTGTGTGTGTGTGTGTGTGTGTGTGTGTGTGTGTGTGTGTGTGTGTGTGTGTGTGTGTGTGTGTGTGTGTGTGAATCCCCTACTTGATCACACTACAACATTACACAAAAGTAGCAGTTCCGTAAGCTCGAAACGCGGCGTGAAGCGACGTGTTTCTCTTGAACTTGTCAATCTGCTACTTTTGCTGTTTTTTTTATTTGAATCCTGAAAAGTGACATTTTTGGACAGAGACAATATATGTTGTAAGTTGGAGTAAGCAGAGCAGGGGCCTGGCCCAGGCGGTGGCGTAACCGTCTGGGCACCCGACTGGTAATCCAGTCGCAGTGTGCCGCGGGTTCGACTCCCGAGCCCGACACGGCCTTTACTGCATGTCTTCCCCCATCTCTCTCCCGTTTCCTGTCAGCCTACTGTCTGTCCCTTCAAAAAAAAACAATAAAAGGCGTAAGCCGCAAAAAAATATCTTAAAAAAAAAAGAAAAAAGCAGAGCAGGGGCCGCTGAGGTCAAGTGAAATGCCCTCACTTTGGCTCATGTCAATAGATAGATAGTCTCCTGTGTGAGACACAACAATCGGTGCCTCTGCTTACAGACGAGCCAAACATGGCAGCCAGAAAGCCGGCTGACATTTCTGTCCATGAAAGAGGTCTGCCCTTCTTTACCCTCTTACCCTTTCACTCACCTTAAATCTACCGTTTGTCTTTGACAGGGACTTTTGGTCGCATCTTCCATGGCGTGCTTTTGGATGAGAAGGACCCCAGTAAGGAAAAGCAAGTCTTTGTGAAGACAGTGAAAGGTAACACACTTGGCTCCCTTAGAGCAAACATTGGTGTCGGTGGTAACGTTTTTATGACTTTATTCCCATCGCCCCCTTTTAATGTGCAGCTTTCCGGGAAGGTACAATAAGGGAAGGGATGTCAGTGGAGCAGTAGTTTTCAATGTGGGGGCCACGGCCCCTAGGGGGGGGGGGGGGTCCGGGGGGCAATCGGGAAGAAGCGAAACATTTATAAATAAATAATTTAAATGAAATTTTGTATTCTAAATGTATTCTTAATTCAGTTCACAATATCGTTGTTCCAGTTTGATAATTTTTAACCTGGCATCCCTATATATATGTCATTATTGGCAAATTCCTTTTCAAATATTTCCAAATTGCTTGAAAATAGCTGATACTACAAGCTCACACCTCGTTGCAGTGTGTTTTGAGCTTAAAGATCAGTAATTGCAGCTATTCTATTTTGCAATAGTGGAGCCACAGCTGAAGGCTATGGCTATTGGGGGTCCTTTGAATGGAGAACTGGAGAAGGTTTGGGAACCCCTGGCTTAGTGCAATAAGATCATACTTAGTATACTGTGGATCCTTAAAGTCTTGAAATGTTAGAAATTCAAAGTATAAAAATGCCTTAAAATATCTGAAATGATAGGAGTTTGGGCATTAAATTTGATCTGGGGACAGAAGTTGCATTTTAGTCCATTATTTATTTTCTGACTTGGGCAGATGCGGAAAACCATATGACACAAAGTACATTACAGAGAACACTGCTTCGGTAGGTGGCGGAATGCCTTATGTGGCTGTGATCCGCATTTTAACCCAAACTAAACTACTGATTCGACTGCTGCAGCTCGGAGAAGGAAAAACAAATGGAACATAACGCTGCAAGCAAACCATGCAATCATGGTGCAATCTCTCAGCAATGGGGAATTGCAAATTTAACAAGAAGTGGTTGGAGGATGACAAATATCGTGGCTGGCTGAAACCTTCCGCTATGCATATGAAGCGTGATGTGAACTTTGTCGCAAACTGAGCTTATATAGCGTGTTCGATTGCTTGAGCCAAAATGCTACTCACGTTAGCCGGTTAGCTAGCTGTGTTGTTAGCACAGCACTGGATCGCCCATCTTAGATCGTCGTCGCCATAAGAATCCATTCTATCCATTTCTTTCAATCGCCTGTATCTCCTATTCCTTGTCCCAGATGGCATTTTGGTCAAAACAGCGTTTCTTTGACCGCACAGATCGGACGATGTAGAGCTCTCCAGAGCTCCGGTCTGGCTTCAGATGGTAAACAAGGCCTGTCCGCTCCGTGTAGCTTCCTAGGTTATGACTACTGCTCATGGACCGGAAATGGCGGCTTTTCAAAATAAGAGCTCAAATTAAAAAAATGCTCTCGTGAATTAGATCCTAATTTTTCAATAAATGCTAGCGGCCTAAGTGTTAAGATCCGACTGTGCTATGCCTTTTGCCCAGACAGTGCAATCTTACACACACTCCCTCTCTGCCCATGGAAGAGGCAGTCTGTGTTGTCTGACATTGATTGCCTTGGAATTAAATAATATTGATCAGCAGCAAAGGTCGTCGTGATCGGTCAGGCTGGATTACCAGCCTAGGTGCCTGGACCACTAGGCCGGCCCTGGCCGGTTATAGAGAATTTAAATTTACAGCAATCGCTTGTGTTCTGGATTAATCAAACTGAATCTGTGGTTATAGCAAACGCAGATCAACATATAATTTGATTTGATACGCTTAACTGGCAACTGCTGATAAAAACACAAGGAATTAACAGTGACACTTTTGTGGAGGATTATAGTAACATTGTAATGACAATAACAATCACTTATTTCAGACGTGTGACTCTGTTGGAAATTACCCGACTATTGCTTCATAAGCTCTAGGATTTGATCGCCTTTCAACAAAACTATATTTGATTGATCTAGAAGTATCACCAACATGTTACTGATTATAGAGAATGTTAAATTATTGTAATCCATCCTTTATTTCCTGTGCAATGGATGAATTAAATGTGTGTTTCAGAGCGAATGTTATGGTATAACGCACAGCACAAATCATTGTGATTGAGACTAACATCTTGACAAAGGAATTTGACAATTGACAAAGGAATTGACACTGGAAAATTAGAATTGCAGACATTCGTTGAGAATTAGGAGTGAGCGAGACCTTTGAAAATGCGTTGCCATGCAGACACGCTCTACCAAACGGATTTGGTTTAGCGGTCATCTGAGAAACCGCTATGGGCTTTCCCATACGTGTGTGGGCAAGACAGACAGATTTTCTTCATATTTTCATAAACAATAATAAATAAATACAGTGAGCGCCAAATTCTCACTGTTTCCATACTGTGGCTATTAATAGCGCGGTAACTGTTACGTGCCTGTGGACACCTAATTTATGCACCATCGCATGACAAGGTGGCACGCAGATCTACAAGCTCATCTGCACTGCAATGTGAGCTTGTAGGTCGCCTGTTTTCGGCATGCGACGCTGTCGTGTGAGAAAGTATTAATCAGTAGGCGAGTCTTTCAGACATATTTGTAGGCTCTTGACTGTATGTTCAACTGCCAGCTGACCTTTGCCCTCTCCATTCTCCATTGTTTACTCAGGGCAGGGTGGATACCAGTGGGCGAACAATATGCTCATGCCACTCTTGTTTTGATTAAACACACGACTTCCTCCACTATGCCCATAGGGCAGGAAACAATACAGCTTGCCTTAAGTAGAGAGCTGCAGTGAAAGCTGCACATGGAGATTAAATAGTGAACCTCTGCAAGCTTGGCAGTAGTTTGTCCTCCCAGGGTTGCTACTCCAGTTGACAAGTAGTGTTGACAGAGTGCCCACGCTGGGTCACCCTTTTAAGGAGCAATTCACCCATTTCCAACCTTGTCTTCATATAATTGGTCCTCACTTACTGTATGTTCGTCATTATAAGATGGGAAACAGATTTTGCTGCACACACACACACACACACACACGCTCTGTGTTTCAGATTTGGGCTGTGGGTAGTTCAGTAACCTTCCTACCAGTGACATCGTCGGTAGGCAGGCTTGGTAATTTCAAAGATTTTAAACCTTTTTTTTTCTTTTCATTTTTAAATACAAGAACAATTATTTCAGTGTGCTATTCTTCCAGTAAGAGAGAGGATGTAGTTTCTATTAGCTTTGAATGCCAGTGTATAATGTCATTGGTTGGCAGGTTTATGAACTGTCCATAGCTCACCTCTGAGAGACAGATCGAGTAGATCGTGGAGTAGGCAATAGTGGCATAATTAGTGAGGACCAATTATATGAAGACGAGGTTGAAAATGGGTGAAGCGCTACCTTAAAGTCCTCTCTGTATTATTCATGGCATGGAAAAGATTTCGGGTCCAGTCACACATGTCAGGTCTCCAGTGTGCAGTGTGTTTAACTTAGGTTGGAGTGTTGACTCACTGAAAGAAAACTCCAAATGAAATGGCTTCCAATTGGGGCCAACGCATAGCGCTTCTCTCCTATTGGTTGGTGCCCGGTCAAGGATCACCAGTGTTACCATGTCTCACTGTAGCACATGTGTGACTGGGCCCTTAGCCAGAAAGAGATACAACTTTCATTGCTTCAGTGCTTCTATGCTTCTTCACAATAATAATATTCTCTCTCATATGACTTTGTTGTCCAGATCACGCATCGGAAGTGCAAGTGACGATGATGATCACAGAAAGCTGCAAGCTTCGAGGCCTCCATCACAGGTGCGTCACCCAACCGCTGCGTCTGTGCAGTCTCCAGCCGAATGGCTCCAATCAAAGGCTAATGAATGAGTCATGCTCCCACAGACTTACCAAACCCAGACTGGGGGATAATATTGGTTTCTTCATCATGTCCTTGTGCTGATATTCATGTCCTCGATGTGAAATAAGTCTTTGGTGGACCGACACCACTACAGTGGGATTGGTCCACCAAAGACAGTCATTTAGGTCCAATACGGTGGTATTTCTCATGAGATTGAGACATCAAGTGTACTTTCAGCTGTGTGTCTGTGGAAGACGTGAGCATCATGAAATCGGCCCTCACCTTCCTCTTTCTGTTGCTGCGAGTCAATGTGGGAAGTGTTTCAGAGCGACTCCTTCCGTTATGGTTGGGAAATAGTGACCCCCACTCACTCAAGCACGCGCGCGCACACACACACACACACACACACACTCAACTCGCATACTTTCATCCCTTCCCATAACCCCTCTGACACAAATTGTCATGCAGTGAGATGTGCGTTATACATACTCAAGTGCCCACACAACTACTGTCATACTCATAAATCAAGTGCTGACATGTTGACTCCGCCGGTTTCCAGAAATCTGTTGCCCATAAGTCAAGTATGTATAGAGGACGGAGAGAAGCCCATGGTGATGCTGCCCTTCATGGCCTGGGGCAACCTCAAGCTGTTCCTGCGGCAGTGCAAGCTGGCCGAGGCCAACAACCCACAGGTGAGATGCTGGAACGCCATGCGGCTGCTGGAGTCTCTGCAGTTTTAAGTTACACATGTTGACTGCCAGTTACTAATTAATTAATTCATTGCCATGGTCTTGACTCTTTTCAGTGGAGACTCTTGTTTTGAAGGCTATAACGGGTCCTGAGACGTGAACCGGAAGTAAACAAAGGCTGTGTAAAGTGACAACGCGATCTTATTTTCTTAGTTATGGGCCGTGAATAAAGCTTGTTTTGACCAAAAATGCAATCTGGGAAAAGAATCTGAGAAAAATGCAGGTGAGGTTCCCAGTTCGATCCCGGGCTCCCCCAAGTGTCCTTGAGCATAGCTCAAGGACACAGCTAATCTACTATATAAATGCACCATTTACCATTCATACTGTACATTGCCGAAGAGCGCAATCTAATCGATAAAAAGTATACTCTACAATGGCAGTCAATGTTGAGATGTTGCATGTCCTCATTATGTTGAATTACAGATCAAGGCATTGGCTATGGCTGAAACAAGATCAGGAAAACGGTTTCTCCCTCTGCCACAGAGCTTCACAGATCATTCTCTGTTTGCAATTGTCAGCTGCAATTGACACCAAGCAATAATGGCGCGTTTCCAGTGTTATTAGGAGGATTTTCAATGCGGTCTTAAGAGCTCATGCTCAGGGCACAGATTTTAGTTTTCTAGGAAAAGACAGTCAGGCTTTTGTTCTCATCAACCCCAGGGAGGGTTTGATCTACTTGGCATAGGCATACTGTCGATCTAACCAATCACTCAGCCACAAAGCGCAACATTCACTTTAAGAGGTACACTTTGGCATAGCAAATGCCCCCCCACCTATCCACAAGATGAAGCTTGCCACCCATTTACATCTCTTTTGTAAAGCTTCAGGTAACGTCAACACCTTAATTCTCAGCTGTGTCATTATATACTTTTGGCAGGTGTAGAGGCTGACAAAGACATAGTCATTAACTTCTTCCTCGTGCTGTTGCAATAAACATCAATCCAAACAATATCAACAGTGTAAACAGTCGGGGGCTAGATCAAACTGTCTGGAACGCACCGAAGTAGCATAGCATTAAAGTTTGGCTCTCGTTCCGAGAGTGAACATCTGGTTTTGAAGTAACAGTGTTGTGCAGAATGTGTGCACATCGCTCAGCTTTGAACAGCTGTCATTTTCTCCCTGGCAATGTGAGCCGTTCCATCGCCTAATTGTGCATGGCGAGCCCGGAGAGCTCTGGCCGCTTCGCCAGGATCTGTAAATCCCAGTAAGAATGATGCCTAGGCCGGTGCCTTCTTGGAGCTTTATTCACTGGTTGCCAAGAGTTTGTTTCCCCTCAACGGGTCCAGTTGATATGAGTTGAGTCACACCATCAGATAAAGCGGTGGCATGTTAGACAGTTGTAAATCTGCGCTATGTGCATCATTCTGAGCCAGTACTCATGTGTTTGAGCGCATCTGGCCGGGCCAGCATTACATGAAGAGAAGATGGTGTACACAAAGCAAAAGCCTGCTCCGTCGGGAGCTGGCCTTACAGGGCATTACCACATCAATGCCCGTGTGTTCCTTTTTAACTTGTACAGGATGTTTATAGAAAACACATCCAAGATCCAGTAATTGGTCTCAAAATTGCCACTGAGATATCAAGCAATACCGGCCAATTAGGTGGTTAATGAGAGAGAAGGACTTTGGGGCCTGTGTGTGTGTGGCCATGTCATGTGTGTGGCATATATATATATATATATATATATATATATATATATATATATTTATGCCCAGCTAAGTCAATTTTTGTGTAGTGTAGTTCAGGCATGCATTGTAGTGTTTGTCTGCATGTTTTGCGATGATTTCTGAAATGATTTGAATTCATGTGACTGTACAGTGTATCAATACTCTGTAGTTCAGCATGTGGGCATGTTAACCAATATAAGGTCAAGCTCTAATTGGATTATTTAGCACCACAACGCAAGTTATATTTTGGTGTCATGACAGAGTGCATGTATGTATTGAAAATGTATATGGCGAGTAATTGACACATGTCCAGTAAAATGTCTGAACATTATGGCCGACTACGGCGACTAGTGTGTATCCTAGTGTGACTTCTGATGCTAGCTTAAAACTTTTGTAATGGCCTTTCCACTGTACCATTTCATTGTTCAAGTCTTTTGCACTCGGGAGCTGTAAAACTGTCAGCTTATCCATGTCCCGATTTTTTTCTTTGTAAGGAACACAATTCCTAGTTGTGTAATACACCATCATTCAACTATTGTCTGTCTGTCTGCCTTTGGTTTCCTTCCAGGCCGTCTCTCAACAGGACTTGGTGTACATGGCCATCCAGATTGCATGTGGGATGAGCTACCTAGCCCGCAGGGAGGTCATCCACAAAGACCTGGCTGCAAGGAACTGTGTGTGAGTGTCCATTACCCAGCTTCCATCTGCTGTTGGTTCCTTGTACAACCTAATATCACATAACAAAACAAGCCTTTATCAGGCTATTGTTTGCCCAAAATGAAAAGACAAGTGTGCAGCTTGTTAAAAGTAAGCATCAATATACATTATACTTCAGTGTATGGTGGTGTTTCACAGAAAAAAGTGTTGACACTACATTGCATAGAAGTATACATTTGCCTTGAAAGCAGTGTCCGATTCTCTTGTCCCACAACAGCATTGATGACAACATGCAGGTGAAGATCACAGACAACGCTCTGTCCCGGGACCTGTTCCCCATGGATTACCACTGTCTGGGGGACAACGAGAACCGGCCTGTCCGCTGGATGGCCCTGGAGAGCCTTCTCAACAATGACTTCTCCAGTGCCAGTGACGTGGTGAGAATGTCAGCTCTAAATATACTGCTTACTTCCTAGCCACGATCTATCTCTCTCTCCCCCAGTTGTATATATTTACATAATAACCTGACACCCGTCACTGCTGTCAAAATAGTACACGACTAAGATGGTTATTTTAGGGCCCTTTAAAAATAGTTAAATACGGTTTCTGGACGTGTGACACAGAGAGAGGGAGTGCCATGCAGGAAATGGGGACTAGTGATATTGGGTGCCATCCTTTTTTAGAAGCCCTGCCTCTCAGTGTGCAGGGGAAGGGAGGTCCGCTATTGGGGACAATGTGCCTCTGGCAGTGACAAACGGTGTTTCCAGTATGAGGGTAGTGGAGGGAGCATTGCACATGATGAACAGGAAGCTTGGTTGGTCCTCAGAGACACCCCTCTCACAAACAGACGTGTCCCAGCCAGACATGTCGCCCCTCACCCACCTACCCAGTACCCACCCCCAGCATTCCTGCTGTGAAACCAACGTAGGTCTACACTTCTCTGTACCGTCAGTAAAGATAAATTAAACGTAATACAGAAGCCTAGACACTGAACTCCGAGCCACTGAACGTCATCAGTGAGTGAGTCAGTGTGTATAGATTTAAACATGCCATTCATCACAGTTTTAGCACACCAGACATGCCAGTAGACTAGCATGAGAGGGTGCGATATGGGGAAGGATGGAGCTTACCTGGAAACGTTGGCAACATCATTGATGCTTATACGGAAATGGGGTGGATTTCCTCTGGACAAACCCTTATTGGTCATCTCTGCGAACTATTGTCCTCCCCAAAAGCCAACGCTCACTTTCACTTCCTTTAAAGGCCAGGGCTCGGCAAAGGTCACGCTAACACGCTAGCTTACCGCGAAGTTAGACCCTCTCGGGAACAATGAACTGTGTTCTACAGATATGTCATCGTCAGGTATGTAAACACTGGACGGTTTTAGCTTAGATAATTGGCAGATAATTAGTCTAATGGCTTGATTCCTAAAATGGAATGGAATGAGTGGAAGTGATATGTATATAGCAGTTACTATGCAGCCTAGTTCTCAACCACATTAACCCTGGCGACATACGTATAGGGCTTAAGTGGTTCAAGCGGTTACTTTAACTCTCAAAGGCAGCACATAAGATCCATAATGACCGACCTCTTAAAATCAGTTCAAATATTTGGGAAACAACATCACTATGTACTGTATATATGGCGTTGGTGTCTGCCGTTTGTTTCCAGGAAACATCGCAGATGAACACGCTGGTGCTAGACTGATATGTTAGTGCCAACGTTCACGTGCCCTGTCTGTGTTGTGTCAATGTTTCCACAGTGGGCCTTTGGAGTAACGCTGTGGGAGCTGATGACTCTCGGCCAGACCCCCTACGTTGACATCGACCCCTTTGAGATGTCTGCCTACCTGAAGGACGGCTACAGAATAGCGCAGCCTATCAACTGTCCGGATGAACTGTACGTAATTTAACCTTTTAACCCTACGTGGTTATGCAAGTCCGTATGGACCAGAATGACAATTGAATATACTCCCACTTTCCAAGGCCTGATTGAGACGGAATGTGTTTATTTGTGCTGATTTAGCATGATGGTTCAGAATTCTGATAACGCTGGTTTTATTGGCCACCCCGGTGCTGTCTTGTTTCTCATGCATACCATGTCTCCCGGGATTATTTTTAGTGATGGAATTCGCCAGATGTTCATTAGCTACAGTTAGCCTGCAAGAATGATAAACAACAGTTCTAATTGTTCGAGAAGAAAAGAAAACATTATATGCCCCCTTGCCTGCCCTCGTGGCCATATTTTTCGTTGTTATCCACATACACACTCCTAATGTAAATTTGTGGACGTCTCTAGTGAGCCAAGTGTGTGAGGGTTCAGTTCGCCAGGAATGCTTCTTATTGCAGACCCCCTACAAATGAAGCCCACCAGCGTTGCTAAATCCACTTCATGTCCAACAGCCACCCGCATTGTTTATCAAAATCCTGCAACTGTCATGATGGAGCTGGCCATGAGAGAAAGGCCAGGCTCGGCATTAGCACAACACAGCATAATTATCATGCCCACAATCAAAATTCCAATTTTAGGCTGTCACTTTTTTTGAGTGGTGTAAACCACTCCAACAACTGGCTTTGTACCCGTGTTCGTACCAAAAAAATCACACCCGTGTGAACTGAGTGGTGTAAGGTTTTATATAGCATGATCAGCTGTGGTCTGACGTAATGTCTGACGTAATGAAATAAGGTAAGGTATTATGTAGCCTGATCAGCTCTGATCTGACGTAATGAAATCACACCCGGATGTGATTTCACAACTGGCTTTTTCTGTGCAGAGAAAATGACCATGGTTGCTACGGTCATCCAGTTCACCCGGGTGTGATTTAATTACGTCAGAAATTATTTTGAACATAGCAACCATGCTCATTTTTTTCTGCACACAAAAGCCAGTTGTAGGAGTGGTTTACACCACTCAAAAAATGAGCATGGTTACTATGGTCACTGAGATTACGTCAGACCACAGCTGATCAGGCTATATAAGACCTTGCACCACTCAGTTCACACAGGTGTGATTTTTTTATCAGTGGTTGGAAAGTTTTCAAATCTTTGGAGACAGTATACAATCAAATGTTCCGTCAATTTACTTTGCTCTGTCTATAACTCGTCCTTTACCCTTGCATTAGCACATTCTCAAAAAAACACTTGCACAGCTGGATTGCCAGTATGATTTGTACAAAAACATTACAAGCGATCCAAATCTCCTAGCATTATGCCATGACTTTGACACACATCCAAATAGTTTACATTTTCACCTGTGCACACACGATGGCATTGCTCAATGGAATGCTTGTTCAGAAGCTTGTATCTTCCAGATAGGCAACATAATTCATAGAATTTCCTATCAGGAATTTGTAACAACAATGCTTTCATAACTACTCCGTTGTCAACAACATTGGACCTAGTACATCACATGGCAGCTCAGTGTGGCTCCTGTCAGCAGTGTCAGGGTGTTTAAAGTAATTAAAACGTCATTTTCCTGACAATTACTTTGTTTGAACTCAACTTTTGGAAAAAGTAACATTCCTGGGGCGCCCGCTGGCCAAGTGGTCCAGGCGCATGCCACATATAGGCTTTGGCCTGACAGCGAGTCGCGTGTTCGAGTCCCGTTCATGACGACCTTTGCTGCATGTCTCTCCCCCTCTCTCTCTCTCTCTCTCCCTCTTTCCTGTCTATCTTCACTTGACACTGTCAATAAAGGCAGAAAAGCCAAAAACAAATCTTAAAAAAAAAAAAAAAAAAGTAACATTCCTATTCCTACTGAAGGAAATCCTAGTTGAAGATAAGTATCAGGCTCTTGTGTAGTTGAATCTGGAATCTTCCCCCTGAACAGAATAGCTGTTGAGTTGATTTCCCTAAAGGAAAAGAAGCCGCTGGGAATAATCAGAAGATTCAGTACTGATAACAGAATTCAATTAAATCTAATTTCTTTATCAGTGCTGTACAGGCAGGTCCACTTCACTGCCTTCAGTATACGTCAGATCAACACATTTTCAGACTTGTAAAACGTTCATTCCTATTCAAATGTCTGTGTATTTTGATACAATGAAATAATGTGCACTGGTTCTCTCTGCCTCACCACAAAGGACACACCATCCCAAAACCAACAAAAGAATACCCACTACAGACCTACCTAGACTGTGTACACAATGCACGTATATGTATACATTATATAAACCACAATATACAGTCAGTAGTACAGGATAGCATTACAGTACAGATTATTATACATTAATGATGTGCGGTGCATATGAGTGCGTCAGCTGTTCAGCAACCATGACAGCCTGTGGAAAGAAACTGTTACTGAGATGGCTGGTGTGTGTGATTTGATGCTTGGGTTTTAGATGGAAGGAGCCAGAACAGAACAGTGTCGTTACAGGGAAACGTTGCAGATTTTCATCTTATCTCATTGTTCTGATCTGAGGAGATCAATAATATATTTATATGAGAAAAAAACCTTCCTATTTCTCTGTGAAATGTTGACGTCATGAAACAATGACCTCAAATGCATTGTTTCACGTCACTGAGCGCACTGAATGTACCCACTTTTGCAGCAAGTGATGTTATGAAATTGTGGTAGTTCTGTGCCAATGGTTTCTGCTGCCGTCTTCACACTCCTAGCAGTCTGCAGCCCTGAGCAGTGAGGTTGCCAAACCACACTTTGATCAGCCTGTCAGAACACTCTGTGGTACAGCAGTAAAAGTTCACAGGAGCTTTGGTACTCCCATAAATTCTAGAGACGCCCCTGAAAATACCGTCTCTGCTGTGCTCTCTTTTTTTTAAATACTGTTTTTATTAGGCATTTTGTATATGACATAACTTCAGAATATCATTGACAGATAATGAGTAAGTAAGTGATATAAAATGAAAATAATAATAGTGACGGGTAGTGTAAATGTTCCAAATACAATACATAATAAAAAAGGTATATAAATGTGACAACAGGACAGACACTCTTGCTCTCAAACTTTCCCAACACGTTGTTGTAAATCAACTGAATTACAGACATTTTTCTTTTTAAATGAGAAAAAATAAAATAAAGAAAACACTTTTTTTTCCCCTTTTTTTCTTTCCTTTCCAATTTTCGATTGTTATCTATTGTGTAGGAGGGGTTAGCGTGCACCTATTGAAATAGTCAATGAAGGGTTGCCATGTCTCATAAAATCTATCTTCACTCCCTTCTGCTGTGCTTTCTTGACGATGTATTTGTGAGGGTGTTTGAGATGTTTAAACAGAGAAATCTACAACCATCAATGAACAGTTTCAACCCATTGAAGTGATTTTATGTGATCTTTATGAAGTCAATAATTATGCAATCCTTAACGACATTTTTTTGAATGAAAGTAACCCTAAGTCAGAATTGCTAATGAAAGCAGCTCATTTTTCTAACCTGTGCTATGCTTCATAGGTTTGCTGTAATGGCTTGTTGCTGGGCTCTGGACCTGGAGGAAAGGCCGAAGTTTCAACAGCTTGTTCAGTGTCTCACCGAGTTCCATGCAGCGTTGGGGGCCTACGTGTGAGGGACGAGCCTTGATTTTCTTCTTTGTTTTTCGAAGAACAGCCAAACCGGAAGCACTAATCTTGAGGAGCAACATGAATGAAATTGTGCCTTATCAAAAGAAAGAACAGACTTTCAACTCTAACATTTCTACTATGTACAGTGTTTTGGGAGGGTCTTAGTTTAATGAAACTTTTACTCCATAGTCGATTTTAAACAATTTGTTTTCAGAGCTGAATAAGGATTCTCTGTTGAAGTGATATTATTTCATACCTTTCAAAATGTAGTGGTGTACTCATTTTGCCAAGAGGACCTAAACAACGGAAAGACATTCTCTTCTCGGCCTGTCACTGTATAGGGAGACTGTTCCCAGAGAGGCTGTTGTGCCATCTTACAGCATATTGCTTTTTTCCCAATTTGAAAGCCTGATTTTAAAAGACGAAATATTTTCTACAGTTTTGTATCTTAAGAGAGAAAAGGTGTACATTTGTTATTATGATAGAAATGCTTTGTGGAGGGCAAATCCACAATGATGTACTATGGGTACCAAACCTGACTTGAGGGCTTCTCCTGTATGTTCCTTCCTATATTCTCAACATGCTGCTTTAGTCTGAGCCTGAGTTCTACTTAGTTGCTCGCAGGTCTCACGCACAGATAATTGCAGATACATACCGTGTGCTATTTTCAGTGTGCAACACCGACATGCAACTAAGTATAACCCAGGCTTTATTCTGCTAATGGTAAACTCTAGATTGGTACTGGAACCCTGTTCAGCTGTGCGTTTGTTTTGGATGTGTTTTAATGACGACCTGCTTGAGCCTTTTCTCAGTGGTCCTTGGTTTTCCTCTAGAGGACACACACTGGCGCCGTCACAGTCAGCAAAGAATGTGTTCACCCAGCAGCGTGGTCGTGGATCAGAGCCCGGAGTGGACCCCATGGGACTACGGACGCCTAAAGCACACTCCCGCATGAACTTCCTTTGAAATTAGATCTGGAGTGGTTTATCAATGTTACCAATATTGCAGGAAAGTTGCCCTTTGTCCTTTTTTTATTGTATACCAGCAAATCCCCATCTTCCAAAACAGGGTGTCATTATTTTTGTATTTTATGTTCAATTGTTCTGCGTCAGAACACAGCCTATCACAGGATTTTTAGAATGATTTTGTGAATAACTAGAACACTAATAATCACTGTGAAACACAATGTTGCCAATCTGGCTCATCTAATCTTACACCTTTAACATCTTTGATGTGTCTCTATGGTCACTGCATGTTGAATTAAGGATATCTTGTAAATTGCTTTGTGAATTCATATCCACAAATTAAACGGGACCTGTTAAAAACGGGCAGTCATTTTTTCAACCCCATTCAATGTATCGGCACATTGCAGATGTTTAGATTCTCATATTCTACATGGGAAAATAAGCTTCATTATCACTTGAAGTGGAGGTACTCTGATTTAGCTGTTTAGTATGTTTAGTATCATTTGTTTGCAGTGGCCATTGTCGAAGGCTGTTTTGTTTTAAGCTTTAGGGTGAAGTCACAGAAGGTCGGTTCATGATGGCGTCATGGAAATGTTCGCTAAAACCCAGTCTGATGAAACCCAGTTAAAACCACGTTTAACAAGATCCGTCCATTATAATCTAGTTCTGTGGAAGAAAAAGAAAGCTCCTAATTGAAGTGGTCTGCTCATTCAGAACAGATTTACTATGTTAATTACAGTATATGATGAAACTCAAATTAATGTGGTATTTTTTTAATCAAGACTGTTATTCATAGAAGCGTTGTGTTCCTTATTGTAATTTGGAAATGTCACTTCTGGAAGCACACAATTTCCACATATAATAGGCTACAGGCTATATTAAAATATACAGAGAAATATACCTCAACTAAATTATATTATCAATAATTTGATGAATTGATATGATGAATAACTAAACATTTGGTAAAAACATTTGGGCCTAAAAGTTAATTTATGTTTTTTGTATTTGACTAGTGCTTATGCTGAGTAGGCCTAATTTGACACGTAGCCTACATGAACAATATAGCTTTTTAAACCAATGAAATTACAATGGTGATGCAATGACGGGATAATGTATACCGGTAAGTCTTTTATAGACATCATAGACTGTAAAGTTAGACTAACCTACTGTATTTCATAGTTAATTTGCCACGGAATTAACCAACTTTTTATTTGAGGTAAAAATGATTTGTTTCTGCTGCGATAAGTAGGAATTAAGTTAGGAACCACAGTAACCCTTAATTGTAAGCTTAATATACATTAACTACATTAAGACTAGGCCTACTCGACAAGGGCTAGACAAAGACATAATGTTGTCTAGACAGAAGTTTATTTTGAGGATTCCCGCACCCTGACCCAATGCATAATCCCCTATTGGGACGTATACATGGGTGGGGACAATCGCGTCGTAGGCTATGCCAAAATCCAAATATGTAGTTGGTTGATAACGCACTCGCAGTTTCAAAACATTTACGCGTGTATAGTTGTGTGGGCTGAGTCCCATCCATTACATCACTGACAGTCGGCCATAAAACCCTAAAGCACACCACTGACACACAAGCTCTGCTCCACACACTTACGCATGGTGGGACAAGAACCGGACTACACTCAAAGACATGGAGATATATTCAAAGAAAATGAAGAAACCAACATCATTACTTTACAACGTAAAGGTAGGCTTCAGTGTTCTGTTATGAGTGAAATTATATAATATACCGGTAGCTTACTATAACAATTCACAATAAAATTACGGAAACTTTTTAACACAAAATCTGCAGATGGTAAATTATGCAGACTTGTCTTTTTGATTCGCAACGCATTTGGATGAACATTTATATTTAGCTCTAATTTGTAACCGAAGTTGTGTGATACTGAAAGTGATTAGGCCTACCTTTGAACCATCTGCTGACAAGTGTTTGCTTTGGCATTTGAATTCATTGTCTGTTTTGAAAGGTGATAGGATAACTACATGAAGTTGGTGCTTCCGAAGTGTTTACTGTAAATACAATTCATGCTACAGGTGTAGGCATTGATGATTGGGTCATAGTCATATTTCGACAAAATTCAACATGAGATTTAATCATGCACAAATAACCTTAACTTTACCTTACAACAGAATTAGAAGTTTAGTTTAGTTTTCTTGCAACAAAAAAATCTTACATTTGGTGTGCCACTGCCAATCTTTCATCATCATTTTCATCATTTCATCATTTTACTGACTGACTTTGATCAAGATAATGTGGTATTGACCAATGAAGAATTTTCTTAATTTGTAACTCAGCCTACCATAGAAGTAGGCTACACGAGATTATTTAATGCCTAGAAATATTTCTAGTCTAGGCATAGCCTATAGCAAATAAAATATTTAAAATGATAATGAGATAATGAAAGAAAATTCAGGTAGAAGTTTGTTTAACTTTTAAGGATTAACTTCAAAGAAGATGGAGAAAACCTTCCTGGGACAGTTCATATTGCCAAAATCCAGAGCTGTAGTGTTGATCCTCAGGTTTCTTCTCACACGCTTCAGTAGGTCCTGTCAGGTCCACATTTGATGTGGAGATCAGGAGGTTTTTGCAATCTCCATCTTATCTCATCACTTCCAAAGTCCTGTAGCAGGTGGTATTTCTCAAAATGAAGATTTTGAGAAATACATATATCATGTCATACATCATCTGCATCTCAGTCCGGCCAATCAGAATTTGCGTCCTCACTGTTGGGACAAACGCTCGAAGCTGGCCATTCATTATCTATGACATTCAATGTTTGTGTTAGGACAATGTTTGTTACACACACCCTCAAAGCTGGACATAGGAGGGGCTATAGTGCCCCTCAAAAATAAATGTGCAATAAACTGAAACTGAAATGGTTTCTTCAGAGTGATGCCAAACTTAACCACTTAAACCCATATATACTTCATCGATCGACTGGTGGTGTCTGTCTCCCAGAGGTATATATACTTGGTCCACTTGATTTCCCCTCTACACCAAATATCTTAATCTAAAATAGCCAATCTACAGATCTGCTAGATAAAATATGGTTCCTCATATGGTTCTGTAGAACCATATGAGGAACATGTATAACCACCACTCACTAAATACATGTTGTTTTTAGTACAGTAGGTGATAGTTCTTTCTGGAACATACTGTTGTATATTATTATATACTATTACATAACCATGAACCATTATAAGCGTCATCATTATCCCTCTCTGTGAGTACCGTAGATGTGTCAACAGAGGAGTAGCAGGTATGACTAATTGCATCATGAGATTCATGACGAACACTAGTAATGTAGGAACATGTCGTTCAGTATGCTTGTTTGTGTGTCTTAACTGAGGTAAATGTACAACTGAAGAAAACTGACTGAGTCATGGGAGCAATGCCTGCAGAAAGACGTTTTAGCTTCATCAACTCTTCTTACTCTCACTTCTCACATTGGTGAAGGAAGTGTAGCTTAGTTTATTTGAAATAGAACAGAAGTGGTAAAACAGAGAGGTCTTAAATGCAGGTAAATGAAAACCCCAATTGCAAATCCCTTTGCATCGCCGTAAAGTAATACAATGGGCAAATATGCAATTGGAATGTACAACAAATTGCAATTCGTAATAAAATATCTGGGGTAAATAGTAGGCTATCACAACTTCAGCCAGGCAGGAATTCCAGCCAGGAAGTTATGTTCACATAACACCGGGGCAGCGGTGGCCGAACGGTTTGCGGAGCGGTCTTGTTATCGGAAGGTCGCCAGTTCGTATCCCCGGACCGGCACGTTAAAATTACCACCGCTGAAGTGCCCTTGAGCAAGGCATTGAACCCCTACCATGAAATGTTCTATGAGCAGGGTCTGGCTGTAAACAAGTTCATCGAGCTTAGTCCATTCACCCTGCGTAAACAAAGAACTTTGCTTTCTAAAAATGGCTTATGAGGATTTATTTTATCTGTTCTGTCAGTAATGCAAGAACTTGGTTTAACCTTATGGCCGTCAAGAAATTACAACAATGAAAATTGGCCCCGTTTCTCTTTCATGAAAGACGAAATCATAGCACGTTGAGTGCCAGCAGGTCAACAAAGGTTTCACTAGGACCTACAGTATCAAAGTCATCCATCTTTTCTTGACACAAGAACATACTGTGCGGGCCCTGGCTTTGTGTTTAAAAGTTTCATGAGGACACTCTCTGTTTGTCCTTTTTTAGAGAGGCCTTGAACCTATTTGCTGAGGGCTACATCTAGACCACACTTAAAGACACCTGTATATTCTCTGAAGCATTAACCCACCCCAACCATGCACCACCTTCTTTACTCTAACTTCAAAGTCAGGTTTTAACAACATAGGGCCTATAGGCATTTGTGCTAAATGAACAGCACCAAAGAGATGGTTTGCGCATGTTCTGAGGAAGACAATCACAGCATTCCTCTCTGACCTGACTTAAGCCCCTGACAAGATCTTTGCTTTTATCTCAGTTCAGCGCAGTTAATTAAAACACTTGAGCTCATTGTGGGTCATTTTATGGGAGCATTTTAGCTGTTCCCGTTGCTCTTTGCAATCATTATTTGTCCCCTTTTCTGTATGACAGTGCTATATGGACATAATGAAAGGGATATTTGGCCTCCTGTGGGTCATTTATAAACCTTTGATCATGATGCTATTGTGCAGAAAACTGTTTGGAGCTTGTTTCACAATAGAAGGGGAAGTTATTCTGGGGATATGAATGGTTGCTTTCAAGTATATCAGGAGGCCCAGCCATCAAGACTTTCCCTTCTCATTTTCCCCCATAGTAAGGTCAGATATGTTACCCATGTGTTTGCTAAAAACGACTTCCTCCTGGAGATCCAAGGATGTCCAGCCCAACGACTCCCAACACGTGTCTGCGACAAGCAGCGACATAAAAGCATTTGCAATATTTAAGTCAGAGCTTCCTTTGATTCTTCCGCAGCAGCGGGGCTGCAGAGGGCTCAGACAATGACATCCAGGGAGACCGTCCGTCCACAATCCACTGCTAAAACAACTGTGTGTCTGGTCCCTGCTCCTCCTGTCCACATGTCGAAGTGTCCTTGGGCAAGACACTGAACCCTACATTGCCTCCAATGAGTTGGTTGGTGTGAGCTTGCCACCATTGGTGTGTGAATGTGGGAAGTGAGGACGCTGGCGTCGACTGTTCGCCGCTTCACCTCCCAATGTATGAATGAATGAACCATTGTAAAGCGCTTTGAGCACTTGGAAAAGCGCTATAAAAATGCAATTCATTCATTATTATTATTATGGTGCAACTTTACAGTTTGAAAATGTGATGCCACAATGATGGACTTGACTGCAATTACAAGCATCAGTTGTGTTTAAATCATTCGTATCAACAGTGTGAGTAAACAGTGAGTGCTGCCACACCTCACATTTGTTGAGAAACATTTCAAGCTTTCCATGGTACTGCACATGCCCTTGGGTCAACCCCTGTGATTGTATTTGTGACACAGTATGACTGACTGGATTGAGTCATGAACAGAATCGGGTCATTCATGTGAATGTGGCTCACATCCTAGCCTAGCTCATTATGTAACATTCCTGTCTACAGAATCTTTGACCTCCTGCCCTTTGGTTTTGATTGTGAACAATTGTGTGTTTACTATGTGCAAACTTGGGTGCGTGTGTGCGTGTCTGAATGCGAGCATGTTTGCACACTTGCACTTGGTACTGTACGTTTGGTTCTCACAAGGATAGATGGATGAGAAAAGTCATATGAAAGAGAGGAAGTGTTTCGACAAGGTATTTTAATGTTAAGCTCGCTTATTATTAATTTTAGATTAAAGGTCAAGGTGGTTTAGGATTTAGTGGTGGGGAAAGAATGGAAAATGGTACAGCATGCATGTGTGTGTGTGTGTGTGTGTGTGTGTGTGTGTGTGTGTGTGTGTGTGTGTGTGTGTGTGTGTGTGTGTGTGTGTGTGTGTGTGTGTGTGTGTGTGAGTGAGAAAGAGAGAGAGATCATTAATTCATCCATTCATCCATGATTTAACCTTTTACTCAGATTATTATTTATTGTCATAAATTATGATGGTGGATTTCAGCCTGTATAATGGTGCAGCAGAAAATACATTGCCATAGTAATCAATGGCAGGTCTCATAGAAATGTCCCTCAATTACCCAAAATGTGTATGACATATAGACATAGAAGCCTAAAACTACCAAACATCTTTGTTAAAAGGGTAGGTTTATGTAACCTGACTCCGCCAGATGGGGCAGCAGAGAGTACACTGGGTTCACCCCTCCTGCTCCCATCTGGGAACTCTCAGGCAGACTTGATGCCCGCAAAACGGCCTGGCCAATCAGCAGCAGCTATCCCGCCTCTAGCTGCTGCTGATTGGCCAGGCCGTGTTGTGGCCGGGCATCAAGTCTGCCTGAGAGTTCCCAGATGGGAGCAGGAGGGGGGAACCCAGTGTACTCTCTGCTGCCCCATCTGGCGAAGTCAGGTTAAGGTTTATGGTGCTCTTTTAAAAGCGCCAGTAGAGTAGACTGTGGTCATCTCAGGGGGTCAGGGAGAGCATTCCAGAGATGAGGAGCAGCCGAGCAAAATGTCGCCCATAATGCAGAGAGTTGGTCCTGGCAGGGCAATGGAGAAGGTTGGGGTTGGCAGAGAGGTTTTGAACAGAGGATTGTGGGGTGAGAAGTTCTTTGAGGTAGGAGGGAGCATTGCCATGGATGCACTGATGGGTCACAAGGGAGGTTTTGCTATTCAGCCTTGGAGGAGATGGGGAGCCAGTGTAGTGAACGATATATCTTTTATTTACTCTTCCACATGCTGTAAATAACAACAGACATGGATTCACTCCAAATGCCAAATTGTCAGGTCCGTTCAGAGCCCAACACATAGAGGCCAGTGGCTCTTCCAGGTCACTGGGAATGCTTCCAATGGGCGAATTTGTGCCCTAGAAACAGAACTGTAATGAAATAATGTACGATATAAGCCAAAACGACTTTGAAATGCTGAGAGGTACTGATCCCAAGAGACCCCTGTAATAGAGTGTCTTCTAGGTGAAAGAGCATGCCACTGAGTCCCAGAATATTACAACCCCTGTGTGGCTTCAGTACCAGAAATACATACAGATCAACTGTTGATAATAGCAAATTGTTTTTACGATAACATCGTCTTCCAACCGAAGATGATGGCCCTTCCAAATTGTATTTAGGAAATAGTTAAACAAATGGCCTCTTGGGTAGAAGATGTTTTAGGCTTTGTTCCAAATCTGTCTGTTCTTGTGAATGAAGACAAAATCCTTCTACACTGTTAATTGAAAACAGCAGGAGAGACACAAACCACTTCCATGTTTGGACCTCCGCTTACAGCATGGTACCACTACCACAATATCCATCACCTGTGACAGTGAGTGCACAAAGTTGACACATTATATTAATGGGTGAGGATCCAGTGGATTATTCTCTGAAACACCCTGTGTAACATATACATTGGACCAGTGTTGTATTGTAATGTTTTGGAATGCTGCCTGTAGTGTGTTATGACAGCTAGATACTTACTGGTAATAAAGCAAACATAGCTGCAGCTACTTAAGCCTGCCTTTCATTGCATAACAAACAGTGAAAATATCTAAGCTACAAGCTCACAGCGTGTTGCATTGCGACGTGTTGTGAGCTTATAGATCTGCTAAAAACATTATTTATTTTTAATTGATTTCCACCTATAAGACATACCCACGATAGGTACGCCAGGGTTATACTGTAGTTGGGGCAAAAAATTACCTGCAAATCTCTTCACCCCTCACACACGCACGCACGCACGCACGCACGCACGCACGCACACACACACACACACACACACACACACACACACACACACACACACACACACACACACACACACACACACACACACACACACACACACAAACACACTTCTCCATCATTTTGCACTAGTTCTTTTCTATATGGATTACTCTAATGGAAATGTTCAGTGTTTTATATATTTTGTATTCATCTTGTTTTTTATTATGATGCATGTTCATCCTGCATTATGAAACAAAGTAGATCAGTCACAAGCAGAGGTCCGCCCGCCCCCCAGGGGAGGTCCGCCCGCCCCCCAGGGGAGGTCCGCCCGCCCCCCAGGCCCGCCCCCCAGGCCCGCCCCCCAGGGGATACAACTCTATCTGTTGTGAGGTAGAAGATTTAAAACGAATTGCACAATATCATCACTAACTTTCCAGTCTATTACTTAAGAAATCCTTATCTAAATCTACTTACTCTAATTACTTATTCTATCATCATATCCTGTCCTCACTGAGAAATATTACAGCTGTGCCAGAGATTTTGTTTCCATCCACAGTCTCTTTCTCACATTTTCTATTTCAAGCACTCCCAGTTTGATATGTGTTAGGCGACAAACCCCGATTTAATGGGGTTAAATGAGTGTAAGGAACACTTAACCTATCTTTATGTAATTTGTCCTAATGCTCTTGTAGATCTGCTATTTTCAAAAGATTTATATACATTTGAAATTTTTATATGGGACATTCTGCATGATGATGAGTACTTGATAACAATACTTTTGTAAGTATTGTACATTTTGAATTCCAGACTTTTACAGAATAGTTTTATATTGCAGTATTGATACTTTTACTTAAGTAAAACATTTGAGTACATTTTTCACCACTGACATTAGACACAGTTCAGTGTTAACCCATTTTGGGCGGGAACCCCTTTTGGTGTTAGCATTATGTCATGCTTTAGCTATTGAAAAATAGCAGATCTACAAGCTCATAGCGCGTCACCGAGTGGCGCGCTACGAGCTTGTAGGTCTGCTATTTTTGAAAAATCAAAGAACGACTGACATAGAAACATAGCTTTTTCAGAAAACTGTCAGGATGTAGAAGACATTTTTAGAATCCGATCTCAGGTAAAACATTTTTCACCACTGACATTAGACACAGTTCAGTGTTAAGGCAGTTCAGGTGTCAGACCATATACTCTAGTCCTAGTGTCACAAGGTGAAACTGTATCAAAACAAGTCAAGCTGTACCAAAACAATATAGGGCTTATTGCCGCTTAAGCAATATGACTCTTATAACATAAAGCTAAATCTCAGAACATATCCTAAAGCAAAAGAGAAGGTTGCTTGAGGCAAATATAATAATAATAATAATATGTAATTCTACCACAATTCTTCATCAAAATGCAGAGTGAGTAGATAGAAATTGTGCCATCTTACAAGGAACATGCATTATTAGTGAGGACCAATTACATGAAGATAATATTGAAAATGGGTGATGCGCTCTGTCACGGGGCAACCCGTGCCCTATAAATGATGATTGTTTGGCACCTGGCTCTCCTGCAGTACTGGTGATCCTCTTGACTGAGTGGAGGAAGGTACCAAGTGCTATAGAGAGCAGGAGGGGTGTCTGTCTGGGTTACAAGAGCTCTTGTGTTATGTTTTCTATTTAGCTTGATGTTGTGGCGCATCGCCGCGCATGTAATGTATTTGAATGGGTAATTAGGTAATTGTGTAAGTTAACTCATGGGCCGTAGTTAGCCAGATGTTGAGTTAAATGTGTTGCCAATTACAGAACTGTTCCTTGGTATTGTCTTGCCTAGTATAAGAGGGACGCTGCAGGGGCAGTGAGTCAGTTCAGTTGGGCTTGAGGCAACACCCAGGGAGAGCTACTAGGGGGCCCTTGATGGAAGGGTTATATCCTAATAGAGTTTCTCAAGTTCTGGGTTTGGTTTCCTAATTTGCTTTCAAGTAATTTTCTGTCTTTTGTAAGTTTAGTCTTCAGTGTTTATTTTGTTTGTCAGGCCTGTGTGTCCACTGTAAATACACTGCAACCGGGGGAAATAAAACGCCCTAAGAGGTATTGCTGGAGTCTGTCACTTTTTGGAGCCTTGGCCACTCGGCCAACTTTACATGTGGTGGCAGCGGAAAAGGAAAAAGTAAGGGCAGTCCAGAATGCCTCCATCACCACCAGCAGCAAGCCACGCTCTTGAAGGAAGAGGGTGCCACAGGGAGGGGCCGTCAGGAAGGCTTCCAACCCAGGATGGACACGACCACTTCCCAAGGGGCAAGTTCGGCAACCAGGTCAGGCGGCCTGAGTCATTCATCATGCAGCAATCTCAACCACCAGCTCGACCCGCTTCAATGGACATGGAAGCAGCCAGGGCACAGCCAAGGGCCGTGCTGGGGCAGTGCGGCCTGTCGGGGGCAGCGACGGATCGGCAGCGGCAGCAGGATCGGCAGCAGCAGGGATGCCAGGAGCAGCCAATTCAGCCAAGGCTCAAGGTTGTTCTGGCAATGTGGCTTTCCACCTCTGGGTAGGAAAGGTTCGGAAGTTACAGAAGACTTCCTTTCCAGAACGCCACAGGGGGCGTCATCTGAAGGGGGGGGGGGGAAATGTCACGGGGCAACCCATGCCCTATAAACATACATTGATGGAGAACAATGCTCATACCTAAATTACACAGTTGCAGCCCTAACTTTGCCGGCCGGCGTGGAAGACTGTGTTAATGGACATATTTAGTGCATATTTTTATTATTGTAGCTTAGTGAATTGTAAAAGAGAACTTTGCAAATATTGTCACAGCATATATGTTTGGTGTCATTGGTGTTTAATGATGATTGTTTGGCACCTGGCTCTCCTGCAGTACTGGTGATCCTCTTGACTGAGTGGAGGAAGGTACCAAGTGCTATAAAGAGCAGGAGGGGTGTCTGTCTGGGTTACAAGAGCTCTTGTGTTATGTTTTCTATTTAGCTTGATGTTTTGGCGCATCGCCGCGCATGTAATGTATTTGAATGGGTTTAGTAAACCTAGGTAATTGTGTAAGTTAACTCATGGGCCGTAGTTGGCCAGATGTTGAGTGTAAAGTTGGCCACTCGGCCAACTTTACACGCTCATTTAATATTAGTGGAACATTTGGTTCCAATTGCACATTCTCAGAGTTCCTAACTATCAATCACTTAGCTGGGGACTCCCCCCCCCCCCCCCCCCCCCCCCCCCCCCCCCCCCCCCCCCCCCCCCCCGCCGCCCCGAAACAATTAATCCCCACGTTGAGAACCACAATTTGTGCCTGAATATATTGTCCCTGTCCCCATCTTGTAGATGTTTGTCCTGTGCCATGGCCTGCTGCAGCTCACGCAGCTCATGTACAGCTCCTACTTCAAAAGCACCATCACCACCATCGAGAGACGCTTCGGCCTCAGCAGCTACTCTTCAGGAACCATTTCCTCTCTGCATGAGGTAGGAGCCAAGCACAACAGTCCTGCACAAGTTAGGCTAGTGAGAGATTTATCTTGCGGATGCTGACAAGCAAAAAAAAAGAAGAATTGCACGAACAAGCGCGCTATCGCAATCACACATCCTGACAACTCAACTGGGACCTGCACATTTTGGAACAATCTTTTCACTCTGGCAGGCGGGCAAAGAAGGGCCATGAAAGAATAGCTTGTATGCTTATCTAAATGGTTAACACTGATACTGAATTTCCCAGTATTTGTTTTTTTTGTTTTAATCATGGATATGATCCATGGTTTCTGAATAAAGCTTTTGATGTCATCTTCCATCCGTCACCCGTCAATTACCACACTGCTCAAGCTCTCCATCCCTCAAGCCTAACTTAGGCTCTATATCGCACTACAAGCTCACAACACGGCGCATCTGCAACACGTTGAAATCTTGTGAGCTTTACACAAAGTATATCAGGATTATATTTCTTTTTCTGGAACATAATTTGTAATGTGTCTGTTTTCAGGTCGGTAACACTGTGCTGATAGTGTTTGTCAGTTACTTTGGGAGCCGGGTTCACCGACCCAGATTCATCGGGGTAGGAGGCCTGCTGATGTCCATCAGCGCCATGATGCTGACACTACCTCACTTCTTGTCTGACGACTATGTGTATAACTCTGTTTTACACGGTAAGAGTATAGAGTATGTTTCAACACAAATCAGCATATAAGGCAGCGATGCTGTCTCTTTTTACACAGACTGAGTCAGTCCAGACCAGAGAATGTACAAATATGCCACCACATTGCAATTTATGAGACCTTGTATTTACTCTCGAGTATTGAGGCATTTTGCTTATGTCACCAGAGCAATTTATGACATGCAATTTTAGAAGAAGCTGCGCTTCCTAGTTCACCCACATTAATTATAAGCATATTGGAGTGAGGATTACAAATCTCAGAGAGCTATAGTGTGTAAGACCATTGTCTTGTGACCTGACGTTCTTTGGACATCAAGAAAAAGGAGGAAATACCGGTTTAGGGATATAAGCCTTTTTTTTAGGACGTGGCAACGAAGCGGCCATATATTTATGTATGTATGTCGAGTAGACCATCTGTATGTCCAAACAAAGGGACAGCAAACGACACGTCACCTCATGCTGCAAAGTTCACGTTGGCGCACTATTACATTGTTGCTGCTTCGTTAGCAAACTGCACAGCTAGTAAGTTGCTTATACTGTACATATACCGGTACTGTAGTTACAGTTAGAACAGGGAAGCCACACATTTATTTAGAGAGAATTGCAAAATAAGCTAAAAGTATAATTGGGAGGAGGAGAGGTGCAGCTATGTTGGGGCATGTGATAAACTGTGTTGTGGAACGGTGACTCTGTCCACAGCAGTTGCTCAAGAACTCATAATGCTTGACTTGGTTGCATGCGATTTAGCCAATAGGAGATCTACAAGCTAACAACCTGTCGCACTGTGGCATGATGTGAGCTTGTTAATCTGCTATTTTCAGTGTGCGACACCGTCACACAAATAAGTATATATCACCCTTAAGGAGTAAGAATTATGTAAGGTATTTTAGGTTTTTGTGCCATGGAGTTGAGTGGAGCACTATAGGGATGCCTGAAGAGGTTTTTGGAAAGCCTGCAGGTGCTCTCCAGTTGAACCCTTTGCATAAATCATCTGGATCGCCCTAATCTCCGTGCTCTTGAGGGAAGCCAAAGAGATTAGACTGATCTCCCGGGCAGTTAATTTACCTCGACAACATTCCCTCTCCGAAACCAGCTTAAGCCCTTCTCGGCCTCATACGGTGCTCGGTCAAAGGAACTTCAGGAAATTAAACTAGTCAGTCTGTCTACATTCAGTGGGTTGCAAATGCAATTAATTAATATTCTCTTTGCTCTCTCTCTCTCTCTCTCTCTCTCTCTCTCTCTCTCCCTGTTTTGTATGGTATCGTGGTCCCCAGATCGCCACGACATTTGCAACCCTCAGATGAATTCCAGCGCTGCAGGGTCGTGTGGCAGCGATGAGACGAAGCGCCTGGCTGATGATAAGACCAACCTGTGGCTGCTTATGAGCAGTGCCCAGCTGCTCTTTGGCGTGGGGTCAGTACCCATCCAGCCTTTCGGAATCTCCTACATCGATGACTTCGCAGGGCCGAACAACTCCCCCCTCTACATAGGTGAGTGACCTGCGGTTCAATGATAGATCTATTGGTTTAGATAAAGAGAACACAATCCTGGGCACGATCTCAGGGCCATGGTGCCATGCTGGGTTATTCCGCAGCCCGTGTTGAATCGTCCGGACCCAAGCGCTTGGAGGGGAGGGGGCATATAGATGCATATAGATGATACTCGATTTGGCCTCAAAAGCAGGGGCATCAGCCTTTTTTGTTTTGAATTAGAAATGTCTCCTGAAATGGGGGGGTGGGGGGGGCTTTAGCATTATGTTAATATGTAAGAAAGTTTGCACGAGATATTAGATTTCTGGATGTGTATCATCATGAAGATGTTCTGGTTTCATACCTGTGCCATATCGCAGTAGTTCTCAAAGTGGGGCCCGGGGATAATTTGGGGGTCCTTGACTTGAAATAGTTTGCGAACCTCTGTCCTATCGAATCCCTGTCTCACAGCCTGTCTCTGTGCCCTGCAGCCATTCTCTTTGCGGTCTCGACATTTGGGCCCGCCTTCGGTTTCCTGATGGGTGCAGCGGTGTTGAAGATCTATGTGGATGTGGACCGAACTGGCTCAGGTACTGGTTCTGAATACATTCAATGGGACATCATCAGGATGCCAAGGTAGACTGAGGTGGATGGAGTTGTGCAGTACAGTGTTGAGGTCAGGAACCAACATAACCCTTTTGTCATAAAATGTGTTCTTTATCCATGACTTGATTATTTTTTTGAGAGGGACACTATATCATAATGAACAAGGCATTCAAATACAGTACAGTAGGCTACTGTACCGTACCGTACTGTTAGGAATGTGCAGTGTAAATATAAAGGCGTTAGCAAGAATAATACTTTTCATCCCTAGTCCTTGTGACCTTGTTAGATAACATTACAAACCATCACACCCATTGGTGGAGAGACAGTAATGTTCTCTCTCTCTCTCTGGGTGTCTGCAGTGAGCCATGAGGAGCTGATCCCCAGTGACCCACGCTGGGTGGGGGCGTGGTGGATGGGCCTGATCATCATCTCCGTCTGCCTGGCTCTCACCTCCATACCATACTTCTTCTTTCCACGGAACATGCCTCAGGAATTTGTAAGTAACAATGTCACTCATTTCTGTAAAAGCGGGAGGTTCTGTTGTGTTTGGGTGTCCTCCTGTTTCACGTCATGTTTTGCTGACATCTACTGGCCTGATATCAACACTACATTTGTTTATTTTCAATGTTCAGCACATGATAAGGACTGCCTAGGTCTGAGCTGCAAGATATCAGATTGTTGCAGATTGAATCAAGGCCAAGGTAGAAGATGCCTTTATCACATTCTAGCTCACCATCGATAGATGATTAATTGATGTCAACTCCCTGCTCATAAAAATATTTAAAACTGGGTGCAGAAACAGTTCACAAGAGATAAGATAAAAGCCAGTTGCTCAAGGGGATTTTTCCACCTCTCTCTTTGTCTCCACCAGGCCGAAGGCATGGGGAGAGAGTATGTTTTGCACTCCGTCCGTGTGTGTGTGTGTGTGTGTCCGTCCGTGTGTGTGTCCGTCCGTTACCAGCTAATCTCCGGCACCGTTAACCCGGTCGATGCCACACTTTGCACACACACTCCCTGGATGCCAACGATGAACCTCTGCCCCACATTTTCCAGAACGGCCTGTTATAGCGCCACCATGAGGCAGCTTTTCACATGTTTTACCTAAAACTGCACCGATCTGCGTGAAACGTTGCATGCACACTCCCTAGAGGCCAAGGACATACCGTTGACCTGCATTTTCCGCATCTGTCTTTTATAGCGCCACCAGGAGGCCGACTTTTGTAAAACACATTTTTTGATATTACTCCTCCAGATTCTGTCCAAAAATCTCACAAATCGTTACACACTATCTCTATAGTCATGTGCTCAAGTCGGATCTGTCCGATATTTCATATTCCATCCTAATTGGCTATAATTAGCTTTCACAGTTTGCAAGATTGCCCCGTTTTGAACAAAAGCCTCAAATCATGAACGCAGCATGCAATTTACGTGAAATCTTTCACACATTTTCTTACTAGGCTGAGGAATATATCCCACCCTTTTCACATTGGCCTGTTATAGCGCCACCAACAGGTTGATTTTTGCAAAACACATTTTTGGAACAAAATGCCTCAAAAACATGTTTATATTAATCCTAAACATTTTGCCAAACATCTCACACAGTCCTATCCTCCTGGTGGAGACCTGTGCCCAGAAGGGCACTTTTTCTAGTTTAAACTGTATTGGCATGGTTGTCTCATCTTGTGGTGTACAGGACTTGACCGGCCAATTATAAATAAAGAAATCTGAGCCCAGGTCTCTTGCATATTATGCATCTCTCCTATATTATGCATCCAGTAATGCTCTCCACAACACTGAATGTATTGTAATCTATTACTTCCTAGGTGACTGTGACTGAAACAGACTTAAATGAAGACCCAAAGAAAACAGATGCCACTTTGCTTGACTCCGTGAAGGGTAGGTTGTGTACAACATTGGCAGATGTACAGTATATATGTACTGGGCTGGCTATACCTGGATGTTTTCCCAATTGTTTTCCAAAATGTTAAAATGAACAAACGTGTGTGTGTGTGTGGTGTGTGTGTGTTTGCATGTGATCAGCATTCCCCAGGCTGTTTGTACGCCTCTTGCTCAGCCCTCTCTTCCTCATACTGGTCCTGGCGCAGTGCTGTTTTTCATCGGTCATTGCTGGTCTCGCTACCTTCCTTCCTTCGTTTCTGGAACGCCAGTATAGCTCCTCAGCTTCCTACAGCAGCATGCTCATGGGTATGTGGATTGTATCACTGCATTATAGCCTATACAACATGGCCCAGAAGGTTTGCTTATTCTAGATACAAGATCTCTATTGTTACATTGTTTTGTTACATTGATTCAAAATAGTACCTAAAGATAAATAATAATAAAATAGCGAAGTATGTAGTTTAGTCATGGCACAACTTGACGCTAGCTTGACGGTATAGCTTATTTTATTAATTTTGTTCTGACAGAAAACATTTTCTTACCTATAACAGCAAGTATAAAAACATTCTCTCTACAGTTATTGACTGGCTGCACCTGTTATTTTCTGTCTGCCAAATTAGCGATAAGCAAATAGTTGGCCAAAGCATCGGTGTGCGTGGGTAGTTCTTGGTGTCTCTGTCACAATCACCCGCCTGATTGCATTGAATATGTACTGTAGTCTATACAGGGGAGCACAACAGGTGCAGCAATTTGCTGATTACTGGGCCAGTGAATGAGACAAGCAAGTGCAATAAATAACTACCATACCAACCATTATCACAAATAGTGAAGACAAAATGTCTCTGTTATGTGTATAATTCAACAGCAAGCTACAGCTAAATACATTCTTTTAGCTACAGAGACATCAGAACTTGTGAGAGTGTTGGAGGTGCAAACAAATTAAGGCTCTTTTTTGTGGCTTGAAGAATGAACATTTGAATGTCCTGTCGGACTGTTGTTGCACCAGAGTTTTTATTTGCACTAGGACAGGAACAGATCTTGCCGTAAACGATACGTCTCACAAACACAATGCTGATAACTGTGTTGTAATCGCCTCCAACCAAGGCAATGGCTTATTTGGCCACACCCCCATATATATCTTTGTGTTTCTCAAAGAATAGTGTGAGAGGCCTGTTATACCGTAGTACAGTGGTTCTCAAAGTGTAGACCGGACCCATTGGGTTCCTTACTCCCTTGATATTGTACCAAATGCACCCTTACAGGTCTGTATCTCTGAGAGTGTACAAAAGTTCATGCACTCTTCTTGAAATTGAAGTATGAGAACCACTGTAGTACTTTTGCAAACAAGTGCATCTCCGCTTGTAGTTAACTGAGTGGTCTGTGGCTGGTGGTATTGTAGGTGCTGTGAACCTGCCGTGTATAGCGGTGGGGATGCTGGTGGGTGGGGTCATCATGAAGAAGGTGGGCCTCTCTCTCAAGGTCATCCCGCGCTACTCGGTGGTCATGCTGGTCGTCTCCACCCTCCTCGTCATTCCTCTGTTCTTCATGGGCTGTCCCACGCAGAAAGTAGCTGAGGTCAACTATCCCACGCAGAAAGTAGCTGAGGTCAACAATCATCAGAATGGGTGAGTGGAAATGGAGCTGTCCCTTCTAAAAAGACATAAGAAAAGTTTGCATTAGGGCTGGGTGATATGACCTATAATATGATGATTATTTCAAACCTTTGCCTTGATTGCGATTAATGAACGATTATTAAAGTAGAGTACTGAAAATAGCAGATCTAAATATAATTATTATATTAAAATAGAGTACTGAAAATTAAATTAAATTATTATTTAAAAAAACACTGCAAATATTTGTTTTTCGATATATTTCCGGTTAATTGCCCAACTCTGTTTGCATCTCATTGATAGTCTAATGTGGTTAAACTAGTTGAAACTTTACAGAAATAACAGTGCTCCACTTTCCTGGGCATTTTTGAGTGGTGTAAACCACTCCTACAACTGGCTTTGTTAGTTTACGTGTCTGTTCGTACCAAAAAATGAGCATGGTTGCTATGGTCACCCAGTTCACACGGGTGTGATTTCATTACGTCAGACATTACATCAGACCACAGTTGATCAGTCTATAAGACCTTACACCACTCAGTTCACACGGGTGTGATTTTTTTTAATTGATAAGCAAGCAGTTACAGTACACACAGCGACCTTTTATTGCTTTAAAGTCAATCGCTAAAGCAATAAGGCTGATAAGAAGTGGCTAATGATTTGATAACCCAAGCAGCATATAAGTAAGTAGTAAGTAGCCTTGCCGAGCCATGAGGCCCATAGGGCAGGAGCCTATCTCCTATTTCTGTAGCGTGAGGCAGCTTGATGTACAAGTACACCCCCTGGACATGACGCTAGTATGTCGCAGGGACTTACCCCCAATCCAACCCTTGATGCTGGGTGCCAACCAAGAGGAGAATTAGCAAGAGAGACCACTTTGCTTTACTTCCTGTATCTGCGTGAGGTGGGCGGTAACATTATTAGGAGACAGGAAGAATGTTGGAGTCTATTCATTTCCAATGGGAGAGTGAACGTGAACACAGCTTCTGAACCATTCCTTAACTCCATGGTCACTGCACTAAATACTGGACCCAATCATCACAAGGCACACAATATTTACAAAATATTCATAGTAAAATGGCTTCTTTTAGCGAGACAAATCAGGAGAAAATCTACTTTGTTAATGAGATTTCTTTATCCCAGTAACAAACTCTCGCGAGATTTGAGATGAGTCCGGAAGCCTCTCTCTGTCCATCTGCAATTTCACGGACAACACATAGGGGGCTCTGACCCCATATTTAAGATGATAATATGTGAATATTATAATGTGAAATGAATGGACATATTTAAAAGGATTAGAAATGATCCTTATGTGCCCAAATTAGAGCTGGCATACTTGGTCTGCATATTGAGACAGGCAGATATGTAGGCACGGTTGAGGAGGATAGATTATGTGTAGTCTGTGTGATCTAAAGGAAATTAAAAATGAAAAGCATTTAGTTTTTTATTGTCCATTCTACAACTCTATTAGGGAGAGACTTTTTAATGAATCATGAATTTATATGGTTGGAGGTTTCGAGAAACTAAAACGACTATTTCAAAAGTACACCTTGTCAGTTGTTTTCAATGTACTTTGTTAAATGACTTGTCAGTGTTGTTGTCTTCTTCTTCTATCGGGTTTCATGGCGGTTGGCAAACCTAAATGGTGCATTACCGCCACCTACTAGACTGAGTGTGGAAACAGTGTTGTTGTCAGGGGGGGAGGGTGGGGGTCGGGGAGAAGCAAACCACGCCTACTATATTTAGGAGACCATTTGTAGGCTTTGTGTACCATTTAGCCTCTAGTGGATCCAATGAAGATGGCCCATCTTCATACATAAACCATCTTTGGTGCCAAGCAGGGAGGCACTGGGTCCCATTTTTTTGAGTCTTTGGTATGACCCGGCCGGGGATCGAACCCCGACCTCCCAGTCTCAGGGCGGACACTCTAACCACAAGGCCACTGAGCTGCAGCATATACAGTACTGATTATGATCATGAATATTATGATTACTGATACTGATTCTAATATTCTATGTTTCTTTGTTGCGACCATAGGTTGCAGTTACTATGAAAACCTGCATTTCCCGCCAGTCGTGTCACGCCTCCATAATGGTCATGCCTTGTGACACGTCACGCCACATCACGCCTCATGACATACTCCATATATGGCTGTCTCCAGTTACTATGAAAACCTCATTTGCCGTCAGTCGTGTCGTGTTCTTTTTAGGCATCAAAAAAGGTCTTAAAAGTCCTTAAATTGTCACTGTCATCTGGGGGCAACATGTGTGGTCCCGACCCACATGTTGAAAAGCACTGAGCTACAGTACCTTGCGTATGTTCACTCCTCCAGCTGAGCTGTGAATGTTGATGTCTCACGCCCGCTGTGGTGCTTTGTCTCAGCAGGTCTGTGCCTGCGTGTTATTCCAACTGCTCCTGCCCAGACAGTGCCTTCAACCCGGTGTGTGGTTCTGATGGTATAGAATACATATCGCCATGCCACGCCGGCTGCACCGACTTCACCAGAGACCCCAACAACACCTACAGGGTTCAGGTCAGTGGTGCAAAAGTAACGAAGTGCATTTACTGACTCATTTACTCACTCCTTATGTACAGTACACACACTGTATAGCCTACTTAAACTCTTATACTGCCGACTCTCGACAGGGTGAGGTTTCAGCATCTTCAACTGATCCTCGTAGCCCCGGCATGGGGGTCGTGGAGGTCTGAGATAACTCCTCTCCTGTACGACCAGCCGTGGCAGCTCCCACTATGGAGGGACCTTCTCACTCAGGCGGGGTTCGAAATATTCCACCCGCAGCCACAGACATTGGATCTATGGGCTTGGCCCGTGAGAGGATGAATCTGTGTGCGGAGGGCCTGCCTCTGAATGTGGTGGCGACAATTCAGGGAGCTAGAGCACACTCTACCAGAAAACAGTATGATGTAGTCTGGAAGGTCTTTGAACGCTGGTGTGCTGGGAGGCCAGGTCAAGTAGTTATTTTCCGGGCCTCGGTGGTGGAGGTCCTGACATTCCTACAGGAGTTTCTAGTCAAAGGGAAGTCCTACTCCACCGTTAAGGTCAACTTGGCGGCCGTTTCGGCCTACCATGTGGGGTTTGGGGACAAGGCGCTGTGTGAAGATCCTCTCGTACGGAAGTTCATGAGAGGAGCAAGGAAAGCGCGCCCGGTGACTAGGTCCATAGTCCCGCCTTGGGATCTGTCCCTGGTGTTGGATGCCCTGTCAAAGGCACCTTTTGAACCACTGGATACGGTGGATCTCAAGTTCCTTACACTTAAGACTGTTCTGTTGATGGCTCTCACGACGACGAAACGTGTCAGTGATATGCAGGCACTTTCGGTCAGTCCGGAGTGTACAGTCTTTAGTGTTGATAGAACTAGAGTTACGGTGAGGCCGAATCCCGCCTTTGTGCCGAAGAACTCTAATTCTGTGTGTGTCCCTGTGGATTTGAGGTCTTTCCACCCACCTTATATATCTTACTGCGTAACCTCCAGTTTCCTTGATTAATCCTGAGGACCCAACGTGAACATCTACTTGCTTCCAAGTTCCAATCTAACGAAAAACAATCTAATGGACGTCTGCTGACTCTGCTCTGCTGTGAACTGGTAATGTGTGAAAATCTAGCACAACTGCGCCGTTCAGTTCACAGTGTGTATGTAGCAGGCAGCTCCGCCCACAGAGGTTGTCGTATTTTAAATAATATATAGAGGGGGAGGTGCGTGTGTGCGTGCAATAGTAATACGTCACACTATCAGTGTTTATATCATTGGCACGTTTGACTGTCAAGGGTTCAGCCTCCAGGAAGAAACCCTAAATACAAAGTTATTACACCATTCCACATAAAAACGACTCCAGGGTGTCTAATGAAGTACTGTCACCTCATAAACACGTGAAAAACTGGATACAAAAATTGTGGCACTCCATCTTTAAGTTGGATATCGGTCAGGATCGGTTTTGATATATTTGTGGTTAATTGTCTAGCCATATACTTCATACATAATAAGATAAAACCCGGGAACACTGATTCAATGTCTTGGTACACCCTCAGCTATGTACAGTAGTACGTAAATTAATACACCCAACACCTTCCTGTCTGTGGGACGGCAGTACAGTGCCAACATGACACGGGTGGTTCATGATCAATGCCCAATCGATGTATACTGTAATTAGTCGCACAGCACAAAGGACACATTTTCACGGGAACAGTCCTACAATACCTAATAATCTACTAGTGAGGACATTGGGAGACTCATAATGGAGCATTAGTCAATTTGACTCGGTGCATAAGCTCACTGTGTGATACTGTAACATAGTCAGGGGTGGCTGCCGCTGGCTTAATGGATTAATACCCAGCAGTCGCAGACTAATTATCTGCCACTGCTTGTGGGACGCTGTCTGGAACTCAGAGAAATGCCAAAGGTTAGATCCGTGAGCTCAGACATTTGAGCAGCACTCAACTTTGGTAGAGTACATGGTATGCTTTTTGCACACTCCTTGTGGGATTTCACACCACAAACCCTCATAATTCCGATATGAGCTAAATCAGCGAATGACCCCTTAAGGGTACATTTGGTACCATGTGTACACTCTCAGAGTTACAGACGTGTAAGTGTCCATTTCGTTCTCAACTATCAATCATGTTGCTGGGGATCCCCCCTCAAAGTCCGCTGGGTGTCTCCACACCCCCATGTCTATTGACATCTTATTAGCATGTTGTGGGCTAGATGTTCCAAAGTTAAACAATATGCAGTGTCCATTGTATAGGTATTGAACAGTGCTTTCTCTCCTACTGTTTACAGTCGTATACCAGCTGCAGGTGTATATCAGACGGGCAGCATCACGCCCGCCCGGGTCCTTGTGCCAACAGCTGTCCTCACTATCTGCTCCCAGTCATGTTAATCTTATCAGCAGCAGGACTGATCGCCAGCCTCACTCACAACCCCCTATATATGATGGTGCTAAGGTAAGGCATTAGATAAGAACTCAACTCAAATCAGACTATATTTGGTCATTACAGAGGCCATTAGCCACTTCAAATGCGTTCAACGCATTCAAGCAGTGACAAAGCAACAGGCTGCAAGCAATTTTCAATAGAAGTCGGCAACATGAAGATATTAACTGACACCCGATACTTGTCAAAGTGAGAGGCGTGTCCTGCAACTTTTTATTGATATAAAATACATGTTTTTTTGTTTGTTTTGATTTCAGAGTTGTTCCCTATGAAGAGAAGTCTTTCGCCATAGGGATTCAGTTTTTACTCATGAGAGTGCTCGGTAAGGGAACACACAAATATCCACATAAGCCAAATACTGTGTCCTTTAATGTGATTATTTACATACTTGTGAATTGATTTCACACCAGAGAGAAAACCAATCATCTCTAAATTTGACATGGATGGACTCCTTTGAAACACATGTTAGAGTGCCCTCTAGTGATTTGAACCACACTCGGATGCAAGTTTCATGGTTTTATCCTGAACCTTTCTTTCTTTCTTTTTTCCTTCCTTCATGTCCAGCCTGGCTACCAGCTCCAGCTTTCTTTGGAATGGCCATTGACACTTCATGTATCAGGTGGAAAGAGGTGTGCGGGAAGAGGTCTAGCTGTGGTTACTATGACAACAACATTTTGAGGAACCGGTAAGAAAACCTATAAGTAATAATAATTCTGAAATAAGTGAACTAACAACCTACAGTAAACAAGGCCAACCTACAGTAGGCATGGCGCATGTGCACAGTTGAGCTGCTGAGCCACAATTAATAGATTGACCTTTTTTTTTCACACATTGTTTTCAGACATTTTAAAATAATAGATCTTACAAGCTCACATTGTGGGCTTGCATCTATCTCCAAATAGCCAAATAACTATATGAGTAAAGTTTTCAAATCATTGTAGTGGAGTAAAAGTATAAATAATGGAAAAAGGTACCTAAAAACTGTAGGCCTACCTACTTAATACAATACATTTACAATGTACCAGTCTTGGCTCAACAAGCAAAGCAACCCATGAGCATTGTTGTACAGCAGCACCCTCAGGTGGACAAATATACAGACAGAGACATACATACAGCTAAACAGACTCATTACAATAGTTTTGTGGTGGTTCAAGTAATACATAATAATAATACTGCTGCTAAGCTATATGGAATATCGAGGATGCTAATGTTATCTCACCCCTGCAGGTACTTGGGCCTACAGGTGGGCTACAAAGTCGCAGGGATTGGCCTCTTGATGCTTCTGGGGTGGAAGGTACAGCGCACCAGTCAGTACAGTCTGGAGAAGAGACCAGAAGGGCCGCTGTGACCCTGTATTAATGACTGAAACCTCTATCTAGAGACCACTGACTGCATGATGATTTCAGCTCCTCCTGGCTCTCAGCTCTGCAGGGGCGTTGACATCTTTGATGGCCTGTGCACTGACTTTTAAAGTCATCGGGATGGCTAAAGCCTGCCTGTTTTGACCTCCACTCAACACAGCACCTGGAAATTCTCAGAACACACATACAACGTATCCATGTTTCAAGTTGTGTTTCATAGCATCACCTCCAGGCTTTGCTGTGAATTGACACTGACCATGGATTCACTGGATTGTGAATTGTCCATTCTTCTGGCATTCTTGTTCGGTACATGGAACCGTTATGAGTACATGTGTCAGTGTCTGATGAGGATGGTTGAAAAGACAAGTGAAAGGAGCGTGACTGATATAATTATCATGTGAAGGATGTGCATTATTCATTGCTTGTTCCTATAAAGCCTCAGTATAGTACTTGCATGTGGGTGTCGTGCACCGAATGTGACCGATCTGCAACCACAACGCATATAGAGAGCTTGTTGATCTCCTATTGTGGGTGCATGACACATGCACAACTAGTATACATAAAGCAGGTGTGCAGGAATTTACACATTCAGGTTTTTGGTTGCAAATGGCAACATAGTTAACACTAGCTTAATATTTAAGTATTTTTTTTTAGAAGTTTGTCTCAAACAGAGGCATAGGTGAAAACCTTATTACCGCTTTGATATATTAGACAACTGTAATCACATTTAATATGAAACTTGGTTTAATCGCTATGCGGTGGATTTTTGAATCCTGAGAACACTGTTAATAACTTGCACCTGCACACTAAGATATGTGCTGGGTTTTTATTTTGTACTGTCTATATTTTAATTATCTACTTTTTTTAATTTTAATTATCTGCATTTTATCGAGCAGAGAATGAGTGTGAAAATAAAAAGGATACAGACTTTCAAACTGACTTTTGAACCTGGCTGGCTGCCATCTCTCTGTCTGTCTGTCTCTCTGTTTCTCTGTCTGCATGTCTGTCTGGTACCCCTTCTCTTTAGTCTCTCCCCCACACTTCCATTGCTGTTTTATAGTTGGTGCCTGTTCGTGGATTATTTTTTACACATCATCTTGTGACAACTACCTTCAAAGGTAAAAGTGTTTATTCAACACAAGTAGGGCTACCCCAAGAACGTACCCCCCTGCCCACCCAATGGTACCCACTACCCACCCCTCTCTCAGTCCTCAGCCTCACCCTCTTTTTTTTCACATGATGACGTCATATTATAGAAATTTCAGGCAGGCTGGGTTGACAGTTAATCGGAGAACGAGGAGAGGCCGCGCATGCGCCGAACCCCACACACACACACATACACACACACGCAACACGAAAGGCTTGGAGCTCGAGTCCTAAACTAACAGCAGCAGCCAGGCAGGAAGGCAGGCAGCGTTCAGTCCATTCCCATCAGCACGGCGTCGGGTTTACAACATCCCCAAAAATACAATAATAAACTGGTGGAAGCTCAACGTTTCATCTTCAGGCTTGCCGTCAGATCCTTCAGACGCGTCCCCCAACATGTCAGTGGGTAGCGACTTTGGGAACCCGTTAAGAAAATTCAAACTGGTCTTTCTGGGGGAGCAGAGTGGTAAGTGAACGACACAGCTCAATCCTATAGTAAGTTAAAAGTATACTTGTGCTTGTAGATCTGCGGCGCGCTACGGAGCATACATTTAGGCTTTTGCCGTTTTGATTGTGATGCGCGATGCGATGCACCTGCTGCATAGCATCTTCATCTGTCATCTCCATCTGCAACTTCATCTCTATCTAGAAACTCCATGGCGAAAGAAATAGTTGAGATGTCGTAACAGAAGTTTTCATTATGTTATGTTACTGTCTCATAGGAGGGGACCTTTTAATATTAACATTATTGAACACAAGATAAAAGCACCGCACAGTAGACTGGGGGAGTGTGAGTTGAAGGCTAGTATACACAGTTTTAAGTTTCCCAGTGGAAATTAAAACGGCACTTGTTTTAACGGCACTAACCTGGTTCTAAAACTATTTTAATGATTCCACCCAGAGCTCAATATCAGGTTGTGATCCAGATCCACATAGGCTAGTTGGGAGCATTTAATCCGCATTCCAGTTGCAAAACCATTTACCTTCTCGGCATTTGCATGCAAATTAACGCGACAATTATATTTCATTTTGCCCAGAGGAAGATGCGTGAGACTCCAAATGTGATTAATACCACCACCGTGTATGTGTGTGTGTGTGTGTGTGTGTGTGTGTGTGTGTGTGTGGAGAGACACACCCAGGCTGTGTCAGTGAGTGTGTGTGTGATGTGATAACTTGTGTAGCTGCAGCAGTCTCTCTGGCCCGGTATTGTTTCATTCATTGTGCTTGCTCAGTCAGGATGACTAAGTTATTTTTTTAAAATTTGCCTATACTGTATGAAATAAAGTGTCAGCCTATGTATACCTTGAAAAAATCATACAATATTCCAAATAGCCTATGACTGTTTGTTTATGTGAGACATGCAGCTCATCTATGATTCATCATCTCTGCCTCCATCTCCGTCCATCCCAAGATGATCCGTCCACACCCTTCCTTTACAGTAGAAAGGTTCCCTTTATTCTGCACACATTCTGTTCATTATCTCTGGGTCTATATGTTGGGTGGGAAATTGTAGAGATTTTCTTTTTCTGTGTCCAGGGGGCTAGTATGTCGCATGGATCGACTTACCCCCCCAAAAAAGTGCCAAGCAGGGAGGCATTGGGTGCCTTTTTTCGGGGGATTGAACCCCCAACCTCCCAGTCTTGGGGTGGAGCTAATATTACAGTGATTTATAGAGAACCCCCAGTGTGCCAGGAAACGCTTCCAGTCACAGAAGATACAGTATGCTTTGAGTCACTCATTATGACACATCAAGACCAGTCTGAAACCTTCTTAAAGGGCCACTTCACCCCTTTTGCAACCAGGTCTTATTTTAATGATGTTTGGGAGACAAATCAGATTTTTGTAAACGGCGGCTAAAGCTCACGTGTGATCCCTAAGCGGGATGTGAGTAATTTGATAATCGAGACATAAACGACCCAAGAGAGGGACAGATTTCAAAGTCAGGTAGCTCAGGCTAAAGGCTCATTCATAGTCTGGATTTCTGGTGGTGGGGTGACCACCGAACTACAACATGACGTCACGAGCCGCGGTGAAGAGCAAACCACCGCCACCGCTCCAGCCCTTCTCTCTGTTTTTACTCACCACCGCTCAACGTTATTTCAGCTCCGGTGGTCACCTCATCACCGGAGCGGTGGTCACCTCATCACCGAAAATCCAGACTATTTCCACAATTCTGTGTGTGTGTGTGTGTGTGTGTTTCTGTCTGACTCTTTCACATATCTTGGGAACCGTCCAAAGGCGTCCAAACAGTCATGTTCACAATTGCTATGTGTACTACTATGGTTGATGCACCAAGGGAGTGCAGAGTAAAATAAATAAATGCATACATTAATTTAAAAAAATGCAGTGTGAAATGGCGCAAATGACGGGCACACGCCTGCAGACAACTACAGTACAAACAACACTATCATCAAGATGATATTGTGTATATGAATATGTTGTGTTGACATCACACAATTTTCAAATACTTCCATCAAAATGTCTGTACTCTAGTCTGTGCATTGGAACTGCTGAACATGCTTAGAAAATAAAGTGGATGTCTTGCATCTCCACCACTTCCGTTTTGCCTCTGCAGTCGCATACTGTACATAAGTCCTACTTAAATCAAATTAGTCAAGCCTGTCTAACTTGCTGCTTAGCACAAATGGTATATTTTAATGTGTTTTTGTGAACGGAAACGAGTCAAACGACAAACTGATTTTCCTGTTGCGACCTGTTGCGACTGTTGCAAGTTTGTGGAAGAGCTGTCTGGCTTGAGAGGCTAATATGTCATATGGCTGACATAGACTGGCCTCCAAGAACTCTGACAATAGACTACTGCAGTAGTTATGTAAATGTAGTAAGCACTTGGCCTTTGGATGTGAAAATAGCGACCTCCATGCTTATAATTATGGTCTACTTTATACTGTGTAAAGACAGAAACTGATTGCAACTGACAGAAGATCTTGAATTATTGATGAGTACATTTTCTTAAAACACAAATAAAATAGGGTAATGACTTAATGAATTACATTGCCTGAGGACTAGGCTCTCTATTAGCACTTTGAACTCATTTATCAATGTTTGTCTAAAGACTGAAGGAATGGCAAATGGAATCTGATGATTAGCATATGTGGATGTGCCTTGTAAGCTACTTTACAGTAGTACTTTACAGGAGTACTTCCACCCTCGATTTCTTTTGTTACATACAGTGACTTTTTGCTGCAGTGGGTTTCTGCATGAAATTAACACCAAATTCACACCAGCAGCAGGTATTTCACTTCTGCGTTCTGAGAAAGCGGTGAGTTTCAAATCAATGCCTTGACTAAAGAGGGGAGTGACCACTGCTTTCCCACCATGGCAGGAGGTGGAACCAGCAAAAAAAGTGTCAAAGTTGAGAAAGTTCAGCTTTGCCGCTGTGCGCTGTGACAGAGTGGCTGCCTGAAGTTTCAAGTAGGTGTGGAGTTGGTGCACACTTGAAAGGTTTAAACAGCAGTTGTAGGTGTAAAATGAATCACAATTTAGCAATTGCATGACTGTATACATGTCCTATAGTGTCTATACTATAGGTTTCAACGACCGTAGTCTTCTATGAATAGTTGTGGATTTGGAAATGTAACTGTTTTGCAGTAAATATTCTGTGCATTTTGTGTTTACTTTCGACCGATTTCCCACCACAAGGCCTAAAACCAATAATTGAATATCATTAATTCCCACCAGATCTGTTTGGCTGGCCACGGTTCTTCAACCTACAACCTGGGCAAGGTGGGAACCAATCAAACAGAGCCAAATGGAATTTGAAACCATTAAATCAGGACGCCCATCGATTTAATTAATTCTAACGCGACTAGCGATGGGACCGTGATGGCCCGCCTAAAACATAATCTTTGATTAGAATTGGACAGAATGATTTAGATCAAGAGTTATTCACGTTTTAAGATTTTCGATCTGATCCGCTAAAATGGGGGGGGGGATTTTGGATGACGTCCCAACCGGAAATTATATTGAATGTTGCCCAACAGACGCTCCCAGCCTGTGGTGCGTCTGTTGGGCGGTCCTTTTATTAATCTCCGTCCTGAGTGTCGAGCATTACTAGGACGGAGAACTCTGTTTATTCCGCTCAGGGTGTTAACCATTCTGGTGCTGTGGAAAAGGGCCTAACCCCCTCTTTCTTTCTTTTTTCGATTGTTACTTACTTGTAATGTCGTCCAATCAAGTTGACATTAAATGTCGGGAAGAATATCTCATTTATATTGTGACCATATTAATATTGTGACCATATCGTATTGTGACGATAATATACATTTCCTTTTAAAAATGTTCTATTTTTTTCTTAATATTTTAAAGGCTTAAGTGATTAAAACCAGGAAAAGACAACACGTTTGCCACAATATTACGATATCCAACATCCCAGACGATATCTACAATCATACCAAGATATTGATTTATTGCCCCGCCCTATTTCTGTCTCTCACGGCCTATCAGACAGGATTGCAAAATTGGCATTTTTACAAAATAACCACTGACTTCACTGCTGCAAATCGTCTGGGTTACAGTAGTTAAAAGCACTGATGGAGACCCTGAGATGAAATAATAAAGGTTATGTGACTGACTGAGCGGTCCTAGACAGTCTGAGGGAGATAAGGTTACAGGACAGAGACTGTTATTATCACACAGAGCACACAGCCCAGCAGCACGAGGACTAGGCTTTCTCAGCCTCCCATGCATCCATTCAGTGGTACCACAGTGGCAGCCTCATGGTTTGAACCTCATGGTCCTCTCTAGGCAACTATCGATTATTTTCTTTGTGTTTATTACATTGATTGCATTTTCGATTGATCAAATACATTTTCTTATTTATATTTTTTATATACTGTATATCAACGCTAAAACAATTGAATAGAATTTGTATTCTTCACAGCTGAATCACTGGACCAATACGCTACAATTCAATTAGTCTGAGTAGTGAGTACCCACTTAAGCTCTACAGTATTGGCATACAAGTTCTGCTATTTGCTATTTTCTGTATTTTTGTCGAATAGAAGTTACGTCATATGGCAGCCATGAAGTCTATGGGATTTGTAGTACCTTGAATGGTAACACTTTATATTAAGGTCGCCTTTATAATGCATTATAGCTCATTTATAATGCATTATAATGTGCTAAGGCATTATAACACTCGTTATAAATGTTTGTAATCATGTATAACAACTTATAACCACGTTTATAACATATTATAAGTGCTGGTCATAATGCATTATTATGCTCAGTGGAACAGCACATTATAACTAACTATCATAACATAAGGTGGTTATAAAGGCACATAGAGAAGTGCTGTAATGTGTGTGTCATAATGCATTATAACCAATGTGTTTATTAAATGGAATAATGTCTTACAAACACCAATAATATGCTATAGCATATTATACAAAGTTTTGTCACTTTACTTAAAGGCCACAAAGTCATGCTATAGGGTATTATAAAATGATACAACTGCTAATAACCATTAAAGAATGTTGCCACTTTACTTAAAGGTCTCAAAGTCCTGCTATAGCATATTATTGATGTTTATAAGACATTATTCCAATTAATAAACACAATGGTTATAATGCATTATGACACAGACATTACAGCACTTCTCTATGTGCCTTTATAACCACCTAAGTTATAATAGTTATAATGTGCTGTTCCACTGAGCATAATAATGCATTATAATATGTTATAAAGGTGATTATAAACATTTATAACGAGTGTTATACAATTTACAATTTACAATTTAGGCATTTAGCAGACGCTCTTAATCCAGAGCGACTTACATCAAGCAATAACAAAAGCATGGCATACATCACATATATAAAAAGTAGTTATCATGAATCATGCGTAAACTAAGAACGTAACAGTGGAGTATCTATGTTAACTATACATACTATACTATATAATATATTATACATGTGTACTATAAAGTGCTATGACTACATAAAGTGCAATTCTATAGCTGTCTACGTAACAAGCTATAAGTCTGTTTAAAATACTATCTAAGTCTACATAATGTGTTATCTAAGGGGCTAGGCTAGGGCAAGTGCTACGGGCCATGGTGGAGTCTGAAGAGGTGGGTTTTCAGACTACGGCGGAAGATTGGGAGTGAGGCTGCAGTTCTGACTGTGATGGGAAGTGCATTCCATAGTTTTGGAGCCAGAAGGGAGAAGAGTTTGGAACGTGTGGAGCGTTGTCCCGGCGTTTTTAGTGAAGGTACCTCCAGCTTCCCTGCGTTGGCTGATCTGAGTGCGCGGGAGGGTTTGTAGGGTACGATCATACTTGTGAGATATGGGGGGGCCATGCCTTTGGTTGCTTTGAATGCCAGCATCAGAGTTTTGTATTCTGTGCGGGCAGCAACCGGGAGCCAATGGAGGGAGCGGAGAAGGGGGGTGACGTGTGAGAATTTTGGCTGGTTGAGGACCAAGCGGGCTGCGGCATTTTGGATCAGTTGGAGGGGCTTAAGTGCACATGCCGGTAGGCCAGTAAGGAGGGAGTTACAATAGTCAAGTTTTGACAAGACTGTTGTCTGGATTAGGAGCTGGGCTGACTCCTGGGTGAGGAACGGTCTAATTCGTCGTGTGTAAACCTACAGGATCTAGTGACAGCTAGATTATAATGCCTTATAAGCACATTATAATGCATTATAAATGAGCAATAATGCATTATAAAGACGACCTTAATATAAAGTGTTACCGTTTGAATTTTGTAGTTTGTTTAGAGCACTTAATAAATCGTTTGGCAGCCAAGTCAATGGACATTGAGGACAATCTTATGACGTAAATCGTTTGCCAGCCAAGTGACCAAGTCTATGGACTATTACATTGTTTGTTAGAGCACTTATGACGTAAATTGTTTGCCAGCCAAGTCTATGGACTTTAATGTTTGTTTATGGCACTAAATGACAACGTAAGACGTCATGTGGCCGATATAAATACAGTGGGTGCTCCTCACTTCACACGAGTGTGATCTTTAACCCTATAACACTAAACCTCAATTTTCACACCATCACTAAACCAGGTATATTTTACCTGATATACTGTATATAACCAGTGTAATGCCTGAGGGCGAGAAGCGACCTCGCCCTTTAGGGCATGCACTGGCCATATGGAGCGTGTCTTGAGTGTACAGGGTTTGATGAGGTCAGATCAACATATGGAATTTCAAGAACAGGTCAGCTCCATATATGGAGATCTAAGGGTGGCAGCGGGGGCAGTGTCTTGAGTGTACAGGGTTTGATGAGGGCCCAGGTAAGGCTGGGCCTTAAGTTTTCGCCGGCTGCCGGGCGCGGCTGCACTAATAACTTTGGGGCAGGCCCGTCTAGAGTTTCCCCATGTATGGGGATTTTGAGTGACAAAAAACGTCCATGTATGGGGATTTTGAGTGACAAAAAACACGATTCTATAGTTAACTGCGACCTTCGGTCGCAATAAATTCCGTAAAACATATTTCTCATCAAAATATATTAAAGTACAACAATACCTGGCAATTTGAGGTATTCTTTAATATTTCAACATGAAAAAAGAAATCACACTTGTGTGAAGTGAGGGGCGCTCTTATCATCATACATCATCATACATCACATTCCGTGCTCAGCCATTCAAATCATCACAAATGTCATTCCGGCCAATCACTTTTGACGTCTTCACTTTTCCGGAATTTCCGCCCTCACTTTTATCTTCAAATATGTACTTTGCTTAGCCAATCAAATCATTGCTATGGGGTGATGAGCCAATCACAAGCCAATGTTTGCTTTCACACATCCGGAAAGCTGAGCATAGGAGGGGCTAGCTCACCTAAAAAACAACAAATATGCTCCTACGATTCAATTCGATTACGATTCACCAGGTAACGATTTGATTTGATTTGATTCTACGATGCATCACACTTTTCTATATTACTGCGGAACATGGCAAGTTTTTCATCAATCAATACAAGCAGTCCAATATACTGAACAACATACTGTATCTATATTATATACAGCATTAGGCTTCGATTATCAATTATGTTACATTGCTGAATCGATGCAGTGTTTTAGGATTAAAAACACATTATTTCTTGCACCCCAAGTCCCCAGGCCCTCTCTCCCTCTGTCTCTCTCTCTGTCTCTCTCTCTCTCTCTCTCTCTATCTCTCTCCCTCTCCCTCTCCCTCTCCCTCTCTGATGTGATGCAAGTCTATCTTCCTGACATGTCTGGCATAATTGCAGCTGGTGCTCAGGCAGGCATGAATCCCGCCAGGTCTGTTGCTATCATTTATTAATGTTCATGAATGACTCAAGTAAGTGTGTCGGGGGCAGGGAAGCTGTTTGAAATAAGCTACTGTACATGTGCCAGTGGTAAGGCTACTGTACATTTGCCAGTGGTAATGGTTGGAGTGGGGTGATGATCACTGTCATGCTTGGTTACTTGCAGGACCCTAGAAAGTCACTCCCCTAAATATAATGTATTTGATGCCATTTCCATTTAAATGTTTTTTTTGTTCTTGTTTTTTATTATTTTCATAATACCACATAACTGACCAACACAAAATGCTATAGAGCTTCAAGTTGCACAAATGCTGTATACGTTTATTAACCACTTCTATTCTTAGTCAAAACAAACCTGAGTTACAATTGTACTGGACAGCTTTTTTCTGTCTACTCCAAATGTCTTCTCCAAGAACAATGTTCCACCCAGAATTTAGTTTAACTTGTAAAAGCCAAGTCAAATGGTGTATGAAGTGAAACATTGGCATATTTTCACAATTCTAAGCTTTGTCTAAAGGGAAACCTGGCGTGGTATTCTGTGGAGGCAGAAGAATCATCAGAGAACGTCTTCCAGATTAATTAAATGGGCAACCTTTCATGCAGACAGAATGTTGAATGAGCTGTCAGGATGTCTGCTTCTGGCAGCTTCTCTCCATATCCTCCATATCCTCCGCACTGCATGGAGGGACAAGTCTGGATAGCTTCACTGGCCAAAGCTGAAGCTAAACTGAAAAATTAGCTATTTTAAAGAATTAACAGGGTCTTTGTTAGAACATGACAAATATTACCGCCCTCAACCGTAGGTTTCTTTTACACTACGTTTTTTCTGAAAAAAATGTGATGGTCCAGAAATATATATATATATATATATATATATATATATATATATATATATATTTTTTAAGGGAGCAGCAGTGCTTGGTACTTGCCCTGTGATTTCTAAAAGCCAATTGTTTGGAGGTAATCCCCCTGTTGCATGCTTCATTTCTCCGCAGACAAACAGACGGGTGCATTTGGTTTGGAGCATCAGCATGTCTGTCTGCTATCAGATTTTGTTCACTGAATCCAAATGCCATCCTCCCTTTCTCAGTGCTATAACACACAGTATTATTGGCTTCAGAATATTGCTGAATCACTGGACCAATACGCTACAGAGTTGGGTCTGGTTCCTAATCTAATACATCAATCACTGTGTCTCCAGGCAACAGCTTTCGGAGTAAATTAAACTCGGTTGGACAGGGAATGACATATTTCTCCCTATAAACCACATAATACTGTACACCTCTATTTTGATTCAATAGGTTAGGCACAAGTCATCACATGGCTCCTTTTGTACCTACTAACATACTGCTTGAGTGCTTTTAAATTGTTGATCCATTGTTTATGGACAAGAGGTAAATTAGTTAAAAATGTTGTATGATGTATTTATATCAGACTTACTAAAGTACTGTACTTACTGTACTTTTTGATGTGCTTCAAATTTGTTGCCAATTCAATTGCACATCCATTTGTTGATGAGATGAGATGGAAAATTACTAACAGTACAGTATATTATTGTTGATTGGGTTTGTTTGCAATCATTGTTCCTACAGTAGATTATTTGTTTTGAGATGTGAGAATCTTGGAGAGCTATTATTTTGAGTTGATTGATACAGTATGTGATGTATTTGTGGCTTGAGATCCAATTCTCTGGAAAGTGTGACAGTTCCCACCAGTTTCTTTGAGATGTTATATATTGTGGTTTGGGAGAATTTAAGGCAACTAAATAAGCTCTCCATAATAATTAATAATAATAAAAAGTGTATGCTGGTGCCATCATCATAACTGGTTTTGGAAATAGTCCAACTCTATGTTTCGGAGTCTGTTGTCCTTTGAATGGCTGTTATCTATGTACGAGATGTGTAGACAGTGCAAACATCAGCGGCCAGGATTTGTTTGTTTTAAGCCTGACTCTGTCATATGGCAGTGTCACACACTGAAAATAGCCAATCTACAAAGTTGAGAGTTGTGAGCTTTTTACTTCCCCCTTTTTGCTGTGAATCTCTCAGACATCATATCCCTATAGACTATAATTTCTCCGCTCCAAAAAAATACTCCATCTGAAAACTAGCCATATGCTTTATAAACAGCCTCCTTTGTGCCACCTTTGCTTTTCTGCTTTGCATTTAAATGACAAGATCTTTCTTTTTTTGCTTCGATCCGTTCCAGCCTTCTGAACCTCAGAATAGTGGGTTGGTAAAGTTATTGAACTACACCTCAGCCTTGCAGTGTATTTCCAATTGTGTGAATTGATATCGATACCCATTTTATTCAGCAGCTAGTGAGAGTAATCTGTGGTCTGTTGTTTTTATTGATATTGTGCTAAAATTCTGAAAGCGTTTGTTTTTATATTTTTCCTGTGGTGATGGTGCTTCTTGGTTTCTGCCAGTACCAAACCTCTGTGCACTGTTTCTCAATGTCTGGACCCTTACAGGTCTGTAACTCTGAGAGTGTAGAAATTGAGAGTGTAGAAAGGAATTACCAGAATTACTTTCTGTTTGTACACTCTCAGAGTTATAGACCCGTAAGACCCCACATTGAGAACCAATGCACTATGCACTACATGCTGGAAAGCCTCTCTAGTTTAAAAATGTGGCACGATAGAATGACCATAAGGCCACCTGGCCACCGCAATATCTATTTTACTCCCCATTAGTATACTGTTTATGACATGGTTACAGCAAATGTGTGACCCTGGGCCTGGGGCCCTGGGTAACTAATAAAAATCACACCCGTGTGAACTGAGTGGTGTAAGGTCTTATATAGACTGATCATCAGCTGTGGTCTGACGTAATGTCTGACGTAATGAAATCACACCCGTGTGAACTGTGTGACCATAGCAACCATGCTCATTTTTTGGTACGAACAGACAGACAGACAAACAGACAGACACGTAAACTAACAAAGCCAGTTGTAGGAGTGGTTTACACCACTCAAAAATAGAATTATAGCCTAAATAGGTCATCCACACAAGAATGATCTATATTACCTTGATCTACTACTGTGATCTACTGTACTACTATATTGATAATGATAAAGGTGTGTGCATGCACACTGATCAACCGTAATGATAATGATAAAGGTGTGTGCATGCACACTGATCAACCGTAGTTCTCATAGTCCTGTAAACGTGCTGAACGTCAGTTATGTGTTGTGTTTCCTGTGAATTCGGATATATTTTGATTGGCTGTCAGTGTTTCTATAATTTCTGTCGGTAATATAATTAAATCACTCTCAAAAGTAATGCAGCAATATATTCACTGTTATTGTCGTTATAGTTGCGGTACAGACTCCACCATCCACTTGAGTTAGGGAAAAATAACATATTTATAGACAAAGGGCTCTGTCAAGAATTTGCCAGCCTATAAATAAATATATCATTCATATATCAGAAAACATCATGCCAGAAAAAACCCCACTCATAATCGTCAGTAAGGGAATTGTTGGAAGCTTGCCTCACACTTGCTCTGTTGTGAGTCAACACTGCTTTAGGTTGCAGAGGAATATTGACGTATTTGCATTTTTATGTTGGCTCAGCTGTTTATACCCAGTGAATGGATAAGCATTTCTTTTAACTAAACCTATTCCAGAACTCACTGCAGAATTCTGTGGTACAATGGTTTGCCTTTGGACTTTGAACTGGTTTTCAATTTGTCCCTCTCCTAATGAATGTGTTCATAGAGCCTCATACGAGATGAGTGTGTGTGTGTAGCCTATATTGAAGTATGGTGAAGACTTACAGTATTATGTTGCATAATGAAACAAAACAAAAATACAAGTCCGATATCCAAGGCAAAATAACAGGGAGATTAATAAACAGAATTCTCCATCAGGTTTGACAAAATCTGCCCATAACAGCCATCCTTTGAACAATTAGCCAGAAGGAGACCTTCCCCTTCTGCACAAGGTTCCCACTAGGGGGAACACACAACAGACATGAACTACTCTCTCCTAAAAGCCTCCTGGTGACTGCATATGTCCCAGCTGGATACAGCAGCTGTATGGAGCATTTGTCAGGTGGGCTCTGCACTTGTGCTTCCAACCTCTGTCCCTGGTGCTGAACTCACTTTGTCTCTCTGTTAGAGGAGATAATCCCATACAGTCAGTTAATTTAGACTAGAGGGCCATACAGTCCACTGTCATGTCATCACTGGAAGACATGCACAGTGGTTACTCATTTTAAGGGATATAGCTGATTGCTGTATTGTGTCGGTAGGTAATCAAGGAAATTACAGGTTTGAAAATGAGTTGCAGCTGCAGTGTGAACATTACATAGATCATAACAAGTTCTGTTGTAGGGAAACACTAGCAGTAGCTGTTGCTTTACAGAATGTAAATATTGGAAAGACATTTAAAGCAATAGTTCACCTCAACATGTAAATATTTCTATCTATATAATATATATCTATTATCTACTCACCCTCATTTCCAATTTAAACATCATGAATAGTTTTGTTATCAAGTAACTAAGTTATCCTGAAGTTACTGGAAGTTACTAGATAACGTTCAACTTCATCATCTATCTTTCTCAGTTCTCACAAACAATTGAAGTCAACAGTGACCAGTTCTTAAACTTTCAAAAAGGGCAAAAAGTGACCATAAATGTACGTTAAGATGTAGGCTCTAAATAGAGATTAACTGCAAAATAGAATAATAATGTATATACCTTTCAATAAAAATATACCGACTTGGACATGTAACGTCCCTCACTCAACAATGTGCGCTTCAGTTCACCATGGCTGTTGAAGGAAAATGGCAAAAGACCTCAGCTGTGTGGGAACACTTCAAATTAACGGATGACAAGACAAAGGCCCCTTCTTTGACATTTGTTAGGTTGTAAGATGTTATAGACTTGTGTCTTTTTAATAGCTTTCTGTTTTGGTGTAGTTATATTGCTGTATCTACTGTTGCACCAGAGCTTTGTCAGGTGTCTCTGATTTGGGGCCTATTATTTAATATTAGGAACATTTATGTAGGTATATTTATAATTTATTCTTAATAAGAAAAATTGTCACAAAGTGCATAGATAGGACCTTGTTCAACCAAACCCCTCGGGATTACTGAAACATGCATAAAATACCCCAAACCTTTTGGAAAATGTTATCAATCGATAACAACAATTACAGAAGTTTTGTAATACTTAGAGGACAACTTTAGTTTTTTTCAACCAAGGTTCATGTTTTAGGTTGTTATTAGAGAAAATGAAAGATGAGTGTTAATTGTTTTTCATTTGCTGCTTTCTTTCGTTTTGGCGATTTTAGCTCTTTTTGACAGGGGGGCGGGGGCATTCAAACATGGCCCTAAATATGTCTTTTTTTTTCTTACAAAAAAAATCACCATATTTTTTTGTATTAGTCCTACTAGACCCCAAGAAATTATATCTGGCCACAAAAAAATCACGGGATCTATTGAATGTGACAAACTGACATATTGAGCCTATGACACACAGTATGACATCCCCTAGTACCCCCCTCTACCTTCATATATTTCATATTCCATCCTAATTGGCTAACATTGGCTTTCAAAGTTTGTAGGATTGGCCCGTTTGGAACAAAAATCATGAACACAGCATGCAATTTACGGGAAATCTTTCACAGACTTTCCTACTAGGCTGAGGAATATATCCCACCCTTTTCACATTGGCCTGTTATAGCGCCACCAACAGGTGGATTTTTACAAAACACATTTTTGGAACAAAATGCCTCAAATCATCCAATTGCCATCCAAGGTGTAAGAAGAAATGGCACCCTTTTCACATTGGCCTATTATAGCGCCACCAGGAGGCCACAACCTGACCTGGCCTGGTGGAGACCTGTGCCCCGAGGGGCACTTTATCTATCTCCCCAATTTAGTCGTGCCAATTGATTCCTCCCCACTCACATTGTGTGTTGTCACTGGTGTTGTATCCTACTGAACACACCTGCCAGTGAGGAGCCCCCACCAGGAGGACATGGGGCCTTTGTCTTACTCCTCCACTCCATGAAAACCAAAAGACACATTTATTTGAAAGTAGCCAAGCATATTCCCTGATCTCATTTGCCTAATACTGTTTTGTCTCAATTCAGTGTAATACTCATTTACATTTATGCTATCTTCGCTAGGTGTAAGCTACACTGTAGTGGTTGGGCATCCAAGTGCCCTGAGAAGGGGCAAAAAAACAAAAACATCTTTCAGGTTTCTTTCGTTGACCGACGAGTTCAAAACAGGGGTTGTTTTTTAGAACAAATATTTAGTAACAATTCCAACAAAGGCTGCCGCTGTATTGTTTAGATCTTTTTTCAGTTGTCCTTGCAAACTCCTGGTCTCCAGTTTGAGGTCGGTAAACATTCATCTTTATCAGCCACATAATTGCTGGGGTCAGAAGTTTGACACACGGTACAGCTGGTGGTAACGATTTAAACGGGTGGGCCTAATGAATAGGGACAATGCACGAACATGGGCTTGTACAGTACAGTGTGCACCCTATCCAGCTGACATGCTTCTCCAAGTAAGAGGGAAGTGGGATAATTTTATAATTGTTGTTTGCCAGCTGTGCATGGGTGGGTAGTTGTCAATCGAGTATGCCAGTTTACTGGCCCCAAATTGGAGACCCATGTGTGTTGTGTGAACAAAGACCAGAGTGTGTGTGTGTGTGTGTGTGTGTGTGTGTGTGTGTGTGTGTGTGTGTGTGTGTGTGTGTGTGTGTGTGTGTGTGTGTGTGTGTGTGTGTGTGTGTGTGTGTGTGTGTGTGTGTGTGTATTGAAGTCTACTACAGGTTATAATCCCAGTGCAGGGTCTTTGTTGCTTTAATATAGAGTGAACTTGCCACATCTAAAGATAACTATGGGTCTTTTTCATTTCACGTCTCATTGCACCTGCCCAGCGAGGGCGTGTCTCCTTTGATGGATTGGGGGAAGCGTCTCACTGGCAGCTTTGATCTGCTATTGATCGACTCAACTGCCCATTACTGGGGAGGGGGGGGGGGCTCAAATGTCCTTGGGGCCAACAAGCTTGTTTTAACCACTTGAACCCTAGCATACCTATTCTGGGCATTTGCCATTTTTCCCCAAATGGCAAACATTTGGGGGAAATGGGCAAATATTGTGTGAAAATAGTCAATGAACCAAGTATAGACCCTTGAGGGGACCCCGGTCAACAAAGCATACTGTAGGGTTTAAGTGGTTAAAGCATGCATGCATGCCGTCTCTCAGCCTGGCAGCCTGGTATGAGCATACAAAGCTACTGTATGCTCGGATGCTTGTTCTACTGTCACATTTCATCCACTGTGCCCCTTACAAAGCCTGTGGAATGGATGTATACTGTCTGCTTCAAATTCACACATACATAAAGAGTTCAGATTTATATAGGCCTAGCGCTTTATTAAAAGATTTACTGGGAAAGATAGCAATGATCTGCAAAGGCGAGTTCTGAAGGTACAGCCTATAAAGCCTGTGGCACATTACTGAGCTAGAGAAATATGAGACGAGAGAGAGAGAGAGAGAGAGAATCAGACTTATCCAGTAGAATTATTTTATTAATAACTGTAAATCCAGCTCTTATGGCATGTTTTTAATTCCAATATAAATAATAGCATTTTGCTCACTTTTTAATGAGGTGCGTTCAAACAGGAGTCCTGTGGGAGCAGGTCTCCAGCACAGGAATACCAAGCAGGGGGCTGACAGCTCCACGTTGCACAGTCGAGTGGGCGTACTCGCCGAGACACCCAAGAGAAACAGCTTCCACTTGTACTCTATCTGCCTTAAGGAGGCGGGAATGCAAATCTGCCCGCTGCCGCTGATGTAGAGACACCCTGTCGGATTTAGTCTGCTTCCTTTCAGTGAAAACTGTGAAAGCCTCGCAAAGACAAAGGAAGTTAGTGACAGTCTTATTAAAAGAGGAGCTCCAAATAAAATGTCAAAGAATCCTACAGTACAAACTACAAGGAGTTAGCAGCTGACTTAAGTAGCCAACATCTCTGTTAGTTGGCTACAGTCAGAGGAATTCAAATAACACATTTCTGTCTGTCCTTAGCGTCGGACCAGGTTTATGTAGTTATGGACAAGCACACTGACTGAACCTCTGTAGAGTCGTACAGAGACAGACCGGAAAGGAAATGGTATGAGACAGAGCTGCAAAGTATGAGAGAGAGAGAGACAAAGTGTGTGTGCGCACTGTGTGTGTGTGTGTGTGTGTGTGTGTGTGCGTGCACGTGTGTGCGCTCACGCACAATGTGGAGAAAGATACAAAGAGGCATAGATGGAGAGTGTTTGAGGTAGAGAGAGACCGATAGATGGTGAGAATTCGTACGACATGGAGAGAATATACATAACAAGACATGAGAAGGTGTGTGTGTGTGTGTGTGTGTGTGTGTGTGTGTGTGTGTGTGTGTGTGTGTGTGTGCAATGTGGAGAAAGAGGCGTAGATCGAGTGTTTGAGGGAGAGAGTGACAGATAGATGGTGAGAATTCGTACGACATGGAGAGAATATACATAACAAGACATGAGAAGAACTGTATGTGTGTGATCTGTACAGTATGTGGATGATAGAGACAGCCAGATAGAGACAAAGTGTTCCATTTAAAACAGGAGCACAGTTGCTCAAGAAGCTGAACAGCTCTGTCTTCTGAAGAAGGCTGTAATTTATCCAGGCAGACCTTCTCTACTCCACCACGTTCAGCAGGTCTCCATGACATAGTTACTCTTCCCCACTCCAAGCTCCACAGACGAGGCCTCATCTTCATGCATCCGCATCACTCAGACGCCCGCCCAGTATACAACATGTCATTAGTGCCCATGTGTAACAACGTCACAGACAGAGACACAAGCACACCTACTGTGTGACAGTAAACAGTTTGTCATTAAACGGACATCGTGTCTGCAATTTAAACAGTGTTCTTTTCCAGCATGACAATGAGTAAGTTGGAAGGGCCTATCTTACTCAAGGACACCTGGACAGAAAGATTTAGTATTAAATACTAAAACTGACTGAAGCTAATCGAGGCTGACAGTTACTTGGAATTCATTTTCCTTGACCTCTAATGTGACAGTGCTCAAAGACAAAACATTTCCTCAGATGACTCAACGACAGGCTGGATTGTATCGGTCAAAGAAATCTTCGACCGCCTTCAAACCTGCTCAAGTTTGAAATACCTTCATTGGCAACGACTTAGAGAGAGATTGCATTGTGGTGGCGAGATCAAAGAGTGTTGTTGCAACTCTCTTTCAACAGGTCTGCTTCTGTCAATCCTCAAGCACTTTGAAATTGAGAGGTTAGATTTAGTGGGAGGCTTGACACTGCTAAGAGAGGTAGCCCACCTCTATGAATGTAAAGAATACAGAGCTCCATGGAGAAACCAGTGTCAGGAATGTAAAAAAATAAAATAAAATCACACCCGTGTGAAGTGAGTGGTGCATCTCCGTGTGGGGGTTCCCGGGGGGGTTCCAGCCCCACAGGAACGCACCCAGGGTGCCGGCCCGGTTCTGGCGAGCCGCCCCGTGTCCGAAACGGTAGAGAAATGACAGAGTTACCATGTGGGGGTCCCCAGGGGTGGGGGAGGTGGGGGGGAGTTCCAGACCCCCAGGAACGCGCCCAGTGGCCCGGGCGGTTCCGGCGTTCCGGACGCACCCCGCGTCTGAAACGGTTGAGAAATGACAGAGTTACCGTGTGGCGGTCCCTCTATTGTACCCTCTCCTACTGTACAGTACAGTACTGTCACTGTACTGTACTTGCACATTCGAAAGAATCATATATACAGTTAATACGTGCGTGTGTGTTTGTGTGTGCGTTAGGTTGCGCACAGGTGGTGAAAAACAACCATGCTGTTTTCGTGCTCATACCCAGCCAGGCACCCACCCAGCCAGCAACCCAGCCACACACATAGCTCCGTAAGTGAGTGGTTGCACCACTCAATAATAAAGTGATTTCAGAGTTGCAGAGAAAGAAACATTTGGTAGCTCTTGTGTGTTGATGTAGACATCCTAATTCCAAAGAACATGACTCTGACTCAGGAAAGTCCCTTATTGAGGGATGGTCTGTTTTTAATGGTGTTTTTATTTTATTTTTTCATTAGCTGCTTAATATTCACATCAAAATTATGCTCAATGTTCATCATGGTGTACTGTCCAGATAAAGAAAAAACATGTTCCCTTTCCATAGACTCAAAGCACTGTCTTTTACTATAATTCTTCCCTGGTCTCTGTGTCTTACAAAGCCGATTGCTGACCTTTTAGCCTAGAGATGAATGCTTGCATACATCTGCATAGTATAACTAGCATCTATCGAAAAATATGCAACAAGTGATACAAAGAATGAGTGCTAGTGGGTGAAATGGAGTCTGAAGAGGTATGTTTTTAGACTGCTGCAAAACGTGAGGAGTGAGTCCTTGACTCGAGTCCTAACTGAGACGGGGAGGCAGGGCCGGATTAACACCTCTGAGGGCCCCTGGGCACTGAAGCTCGAAGGGCCCCCCTTCACGTGCGCGCAACATTTTTGCTGTTTTGGAGCCGTTTTGGGGCAGTTTTATGCCGTTATATTGGCCTATTTCCGGTCGCCTAACCCCTCCCCCCCCCAGAGTGACAGCCAATCTAGCGCATTGTTGCTGCTTTACACACAATTGCACTTTTCAGCTGCCCTTCTTACCAACAATAAAACACTAATCTTTTTAGACACCATTTATTTCATTCGGATTAGCAGGGAAATTTTCTGTGTAGCTAAAAAAATAAAAAATAAAACATTTTATTTTTTTTTATTTTTTTGAGGGGCCCCTTGTGCCCAAGGGCCCCTGGGCATGTGCCCAAAGTGCCCATATGGTAGATCCGGCCCTGCGGGGAGGTCATGGGAGCCAGGAGGGAATGCAGTTTACAACACCAGAACAACATTTCACACATACCAATACCAATATCAAACCAAGTTCTCTGAACAGGTTTTTGCAGGCACCATCTGAACAGTTTTAGTTTCAAATAGCAAAGCGGTAGAACAGAGGGAACGAATGTCACAGACTAGTGTTTTAGACCAGTGGTTCCCAAACACTGGGTCAGGGCCCATAGTGGGTCACGGACACATTGTTATGGAATCTGTTGGAGAGCACTTATAACACAGTTTAAACAACATAATGAGACGGACACAATTCAGACTTTCAAAGTATTATAATTTAGTATCCGAATACGGAGACAGCATTCAAGCATTACAATGGAACAGTGATGTGATTAACATAACAGCTTGGTGTATTCCAAACTTCCTCCACAAACCTTTATGGGAACCTTTATTTTTTGCTTCCTACATTTTGTTTTTAAAGATGGAGTGACTTGAGTGACGTGATTTTTGTATTTTTTCCAGTTATGAGGTGACAGTACGTCATTAGACCTTGGTGTGGTTGTTATGTGCAATGATGTCTTCCCTTTGTATTTATGGTTTCTTCATGAGGCTGAAACCTTGACAGTCAAACGTGCCAATGAAAAAAACAGTGAGTGACATCACAATATCATCTGCTCTGACTGTCATTGACCTGCTGTGAGTAGTTCATAACTAGGGATGGAGCTCGATAACCGATACCCGAAAAAAATCCGATAACAAGCTTATTGAGTACCCGTTATCAATACGATTTTGGCTTATCAAGCCTGTTTTTGAGCATATAGAGGCCCAAGACGTCATGTTTAAACAATCAAGACAAGAGGCGATCAAGAAATACATCTAATCACCCATGCTGGCAGCCTGGCACAAACATGTCGGTCTACATTTGTATTGATACCTGCCAACCACTGCTGTCCAGGTAAACAAAATTAAGCTTTTAATGTGACAGTACACATATTAACCAGTTAACAGTTTCTTTAATATAATATTATTGGTAAAAAGGTCAATTGCCTTCCATCTGTTAGACAAGTACTGTATTTGAAGGCCCTAGTAAAAGATACTGGTTCTGTTCAGAATGTATTGTCTCCCGTCTTTCCACAACATAATAGAAAATGATAGTGGGCTCGATAAGCCTGACCGATAAGGTGCTCATTACCAATAAAAATTAACTCCATCCCTATTCATAAGTCATAGCCCATGAAAATATACTTTATCCATTTGTTGGGATACACTTTGGAGCTCAAGCTTATCAACAAAGGTGCACATTTCCCATAGCTTCCACCTTGACTGATAGAAAATGTGTTTTCAGTCAGCTGTACGTTGTGAATACACTGCACTTCCAGTACATAATGTTGCCGACAGACATTTGTTTAATGGCTTCCAGAATGCCTAGAAATCTCTCCAGAAGCTTAATTTGTCTATGTCAAGGTTATCTACTGATACCTTTTGTTCTTATGGTGAATACTTTATAATACATGTTTCTTTGCATTCTCCAGTTGGTGAGTAGAAGTTTTTCCTGTGTCAGCTACATTTCCTAATATTTCCTTCCCTGGGCTATTGAGTGGAGGGGTTTAAGTTCTTCTCAGATAGGCTAGAACAACACAGTACTTGGGGCAATAGGGCAGGCACTTGGGAATATTTAAAGGGATAGTACATTTTGGGGAAATCTTTCCTACTAACTAATGCCTAATTCTGTGTCTTTGCTGTGTGCAGTTTGAAGGTTGGTTGAATGGTGAGTGTAGGCTAGATTAGCTCAATTCCTTCGGATCGGATTGCCGATCTTCTCAAAAGTAGGGATATATATAGTGTGTGTGTGTGTGTGTGTGTGTGTGTGTGTGTGTGTGTGTGTGTGTGTGTGTGTGTGTGTGTGAGAATCAGGAGTCAAGCACAGGAACAACTGTGCTTGACTCTTTGTCACATTCCTAAATTAATAATTTGATGACCGTCATCAAATTATTATATAGGAATGTGACAAAAACATGTGTGCATAAAAAGTTTTGCACAGATCGGTGCAGTTATAGGTAAAAACACGAATGGGCCAGATATAGCGCCACCATGAGGCTGATGTGAAAATTTCAAGTTGCATTTCTTCCTCGGCCTAGTGGGAATGTGCATGCAAAATTTCCCTCAAATTGCACTCTGCGTTCATGAATTGAGGCATTTTGTTCATAACGGACCAATCCTGCAAAATTTGGAAGGCAATCTTAGACGATGGGAATTGAATATGGGGAAGTGGACAGGTCCGTGTCGATGACATGACTATGGAGATGCATACCGATTTGTGCGATGTATGGATAAAATATGTACGGGTAATGTAAAGAAATGTATTTTGCAAAAGTTGGCCTCATGGTGGCGATATAATAATATAAAATTGGGGCAGAAGTTTTTCCAGGGAGTGTGTGTGCAGAGTTTGGCATCCGCCGGACCAACGGTGCCAGAGATTAGCTGTACACAGACGGACACACACACACACGGACAGACGGACGGATGGAGTGCAAAACATACTCTATCCCCTTGCCTTCGGCTGGTGGAGACAAGTAATTTTTTGGGTGCTCCTTTAAGCATAACATGCTCTTCTGGACAGTAGTTCTCTACGTTTTTTAAATAGTACAAATTGCCAATCTACAAGATGTCAAGCTCACATCGTATTGATGTAGATCGGCTAGTTGAACTTTTTTTTTTAAAGATTTGTTTTTGGCTTTTCTGCCTTTATTGACAGTTTCAAGTGAAGACTGACAGGAGAGAGGGAGAAGGGGAGAGACACGCAGCAAAGGTTGTCATGAACGGGACTCGAACACGCAGCGCACTGTCAGGCCAGAGTGTATATGTGGCATGTGCCTGGACCACCAGCCCAGCTGGCGCCCCTAGTTGAACAATTTAAAATGTTTTTCAAAATAGTAAAAAGTAGTTTAGCACTGACGAAAATAGGACCCTTGGAGTATGAATATATAATATGAGTATTGCAGGGGCTAATGTATTATGACATGACATGAGTCCGTAGCCTAGATATTTGACAGACCTCTGACACCAATTATATTCTGTAATTATTTGGCAGATTGGAGGAGATGGGATTCAGCTGTCACTCATCATTGCCCATGTGAGTCATTCGCTCAGTATTCATTTAAATATCCTAAACTGCGTAGTTAACGCAACAGTAAGAGATCTGGAATTAGCTCCAAGTCACTACTATGCATCAATCAAATAAATTGATAGAAATGTACATATGCATTTCGCCCTAGGGTCTAGGCCTTATTATAATGTGAATTGTTCATTTCCAGTAGCAATGAAGTAGTACTGCATAATACACTGCAGGTCCGTCAGATATATCTCATGCATTAGTATTTCCCCTCAACTATTACCCATATTCAGTTATTTGGTTTCCTGATGTTCCCAGAAATCAAATTTAAAAATGTTTTTTTTGCTGTATAAAATAAACGCCATATATATCAGCATTTTCTTTCTAATTCAGGATTTGTACAGGATAAGTACAAACAACATTGGTATCACCAAACACAAAGTACAATATACTGCATTATTACACGGCTTGGTTGAATGCTTGATTCTGATTGGTTAATCACAGAATTGGCTGTTTTTCACCAACTGTGCGCAACCTAACGCACACACACACACCACGTTTCGGACGTGGGGCGGCTCGCCGGATTCGGCCCCCTGGGGGTCTGGATGTTCTGTGGCTGAAGTCCCGAAACCGTCCCGACTGAGATCAACTTAAGTCCCAAATAGATATTTTATAGTCCCCGGGACGTAGGGACGCCCTTATTCTGGAGCCCTGTTATTGGGATATAATTCACCTTCAGGATGATTAATCAGTGCTGTGATGCGAAACATCAACACGGAACAGATCAAGCAGGAAGCGGTCGACACGCACCATAGCAATGCATTGAGCCTCAACTTCCCAGAAGCCCTAGCAAGCCAGTGACTCATCGATTTCCACTTAATACGTCATCCGCATCACTGTCCAAGGAAAACCCTGCACGTCTTAAAAGTTATCAAAACACGGCGAATTAAACTTTCACAAAACAATCACACCCGTGTGAAGTGAGGGGCGCTAATATATAAGTCTAACTCATGTTGATTAGGTGATGTAATGGTGATGTAAAACAAACGCCATTAAGAACCACTTAATATTGTCACAATTGTGAAGTCAGTTGAATTGTTGTTGAAAGATCATTTGACCTCCATAGTCTAGGCAGAATTTCAGATATTGTGCTGAAGGTAAATCATGTTAAGTTAAAGACATACAGGTTTTTTAGGGTTAAGGGCTCAAAAATGGCTGCTAATGCCTTAAAATTGACCATTAAATGGTGGAAGAGGCCACCACTATGCTGAAGTAAATTCAAAATATATTTTGACTAACAAAATAGAAACTTGATTGAATTTTGCTATAGGGGAATACACTGCCATATTCTGATGTGAGATCAAACGTGAGGAAAGTGCTTAAAACTCATATTGTGAAAATTTCATTTATAATTACTCAGGAGTTCCCAATAAGGAGTTCCACATACAGCTACAGTACGCCCATATATGGAGTGTGTTGTCTAACCTCAATGTGTCGCCTGATGCCATGACGACACATTGAGGTTAGACAACACACTGTCTCCATATTTGGGCGTAGCTGCATGTGTAACCCCTTATATGGTTATGGCTGAGTGAAAAGTCCAATGGTTATGGCCAAATATAGTGTGTTGTCAAACCTGTGTGTGTGTGTGTGTTCTACATTTTGTGAATTCATACAGCCAGTATGAATTCAACAGTGTTATATTTTGAGCAGCAGGGCCAGTGGCCACTCATAAATGTTTGATTGGAGGAAGCTGTAGAACGACCTTGAGAAATGGAGAAAACAAGTGTCGGTTAATGTCCTTGGAGTCTAACCTTTCTGTCAGAGTTTAGCATTTTGCCCACCGTCAGTGTTGCAAACATCTCACGTGGGCCAATTCATAATACGTCAGCCAGCACACCGGTGAATTCATTTTTCTATTTTTCTTTTACAGATCAATATCTGTGTCTAGGCTTTGCAGTGTAGAGTTGACAAGTTGCACTCACTCAGACACATCTGTCTCAGTCAAAATGATTGTCTCCACCAGGCCAAAGGCATGGCAGAGAATATTATGTTTTCACACCTGTCCGTCCGTGTGTTCGTCCGTCTGTGAGCAGTTAATCTCCGGCACAGGAAGGAAAAACCTCTGCCCCATATTACTGTACATTATCTCTATAGTCATGTGATCAAGATGGTTTGCAGGAGTATCCGTTTTTGAACAAAATGCCTCAAATCATGAACGCAGCATCAAATTGCCGTGAAACTGTGCGCATATTCCGACTAGGCCAAGGAAGAAATGCCACCATCTGGCCTATAACTCTTGAACCGTAAGTCATACAATCCAAATAATTTCCCCCTGGATTCCTTGGATCATTACTTCTGAAACTCAGAAGTAGGCCACACCCATTTCCACCTGGCAATATTAATGGCATTTTGCATTTTCTTTGGTACTGTACACCTTATCTCTGTAGATCGGCATGTTATAGCGCCAAGACAGATTTTTTTATGACCTCTGCAGATTTGTCCAAACCTCACACAAATTGGTATACATTATCTCTCTAGTCATGTGACCAAGGCGTATCTGGCGTATTCTTATATTCCATTCCGATTGGCAAAGTTTGCAGGCCCTGGGTAGGCAAAAGGCAACCCGGCCTGGCGGAGACCTGTGCTCCTCGGAGCACACTTTAATAGTTGTAATATGTGTCCAATATTTGATGTAATTTGATCCTAAACTAATATAAGTCACTTATTTGACTTATTCACCATGTTGTATTCATACTTAATGACGTTTAGAAGCTTTTCTGGGGGTCTTTATGTGTGTAATATGTGTGTCCCTTTAAGGCAAGCACACGTCACCCAGTGTAGTTGAGTCTATCCACGTTTTTCCCTGCCAACGTACTTGTACGCTCCTTGTGTGTGCTTTGCTTCCTTCAGGCCGTGTTGCCATGTCTGCTTATTATAAGCAACCTTTGACTTGTTATTTCTGTAAAGTCACTTGCAAATACATTATTGGGCTTGATTCTAAAGTGTACAGTAGTTGCTTATTTGGGCTTGCTTCCACATTTCTTCACATCAAGGAACCCCAGATGAATATGTAATTGTCCACAGACATCCATCTGAACATATTTTGTGCCTTTTTTATTAAAATGTTTACGAAATATTCAAAATATATCGACTTTTATTCTCAATGTGTTTTTAAATAACAGATGTACAACCTCACAATGTGTCTTGTAGATTAGGATTTTCATTTGTGGTTGTTTTCATATACCTCGCCACTTGTTTATCTTGCAAAACTGGCAACACAGCAAGAGAAAGAGGAACTTATGCACACACAAACGCAAAGACATTACAACTCAGGATGCTCACGTCTAATAACATCGTTGGTCATATTCTTTTCCTTGAAAACACTGCTATTATTTCTGCAGCTTTCCCAACAGCCCCTGTCGCCTTACGGCAGCTTAAACTAATTTAAACATGAAAACGTCAAGCTGGCCTCTCTCAAGCCCTCTGGCCTCAAACGGCAGACATATGACTTCCATCTCCTCTCCCAAGGCAATCACAAGCACCACAGGAGGCATCGCAAAACTGCTGTCATATATTCTGCTGTTTGTGCCATTGAATGCAAGTGTGTGTGTGTCTGTTCCTGTAATGCTTTTTATTTTATTTTTTAAATGTCAAATGCCTCATTAGACCGTGTAAGAGCTGAAGAAATGGCGGCTGTGTGGTTTATTTATGCTAGGGAGGTTCCAGCTTTGAGTTGGAAAGCACAGTTCATTCATTATTCAGAGGTAGTGGTAAATGGATGTATCCTGGTAAAAGTTCATATTGCATCTTCTCCACATGGGGTCTGTATATGTCTAACACAAATGCATGCACACACACACACACACACACACACACACACACACACACACACACACACACACACACACACACACACACACACACACACACACACACACAATGTGATCAGTGCTGCACAACTCAATTGAAATGCATTCGTGAAGCATGGGGAGAAAGAGTATGTTTTGCACCCTGTCCGTCCATCCATCCACGTGCATGTCCGTCAATCAATCAATCAATCAATCAATCAATCAATCAATCAATCAATCAATCTTTATTTAAACAATACAGCTAATATCCGGAACCGTTGGCCCAGTCGCTGCCAAACTGTGCGAACACACACTCCCTGAATGCCAATTCTGAACCTCTGCCACCATGAGGCTGATTTTTGCTTATCTATTACTACGGATTTTATCCATACATCACCCAAATCGGTACGCACTATCAATATAGTCATGTGATCAACATGATTCTCTCTGATTTTCCATATTCCATCTCGATTGGCTGAGATTACCTTCCAAAAGTTGGCAGGATTGGTCCGTTTTGAACAACACAGCGTGTGATTTCCATGAACATTTTTTCAAATTAGCCTCATATCAGGCCGATTTGTGTTTTTTTTGTGTCAAACTTTGTATGCACACTAGGCATGTAGCGGATGTCCTACAACATTAAGATCAGTGTCACAGTGGTCACTCGGTCTATAATTAAACATTTCACTTCACCTCCACATTAAGATAAGTGGTCAGTCACATAATCCAAATCACAGTAAGGCCCAAACCACACCAATGCAACTCCTTGCAACTGCCATTGGGAATAATGGTTGTAAGTATTTGCATGTTGCAAGGAGTTGCATGGCGACCCTCTGCTGTGGTTAGGGCTTAACAGCCCGTTTGGTTTTGATTTAAGAATCAGAAAACATTATTCCACATGCTGGCTGCCTTCTCTTGGTTTAGTCCAACCACCCGCAAAGGAAAGGTAAAGGCAATCCGTGATTCACACATGTCTGGGTATCCATACTCGTTAATGGACCCTTATGGGTCCATTTGGTTTTGTCTGCACAGCGGGCCGTCAGAATTAACGATCCCATCGCAAAAGTGCAGATCTACAAGGTCTACACGTCGCGACCTTAGAGTATATATTAATAGAGACGGCACCGGATTTATCCTCCCATCCACTTGCATTAAGTTGCTCAAAAGCGCATGAGGCGATTTCACTCCTCCTTCCGGGTAGGAACAGAGTGCATTCTGGGATTGATTTCCCCAATAACATGAACGCGCTGGCCGTTGACTATCATTGCGCCGTTTGCGTGCGTTCACGTATGAAACATTCGTTCACGTGTCATGGGCCCAATAACATGAACGTGCGCAATGATATTCAACGGACCAGCGCTGGCTCGAGCTGCAATGACAAATTCGGCCACTATGTCCATTTCGTCTCAAGGTTTCCTCCGGGTGTCGTCTCTATTAATATATAGGTTGCGACGCATTGTCTAACAAACATACATACTAGAGCTCTTCCCACAGTGTCTTTGCAGTGTTTCTCTGTTATTCTCACAATGTTTAAAACAACTTCAGGATCCAAACATCCACCAGTGTTCAATGATCACAAATAGCGGAGCACGAATAACACTTCCAGTGGCCGATCTCTTCAGAATAAAAGTACCCTCGAGAGTAAACAAAAACGATTAATTTGCATAATGCATACACAAAACGTTAGTCTTATTTGTGATCGCGCAACGGAGCTCAAACATCCATACTGTACATCCAAACTAACGTAACTTAGAAGTCATTCTTATTCTATCAGTACTACAACTTTCCAACACAGTCCACAGCACCCTCTAGAGGCCAGGTGCCTCTACAATACAGTCCCTACAATTACAATACTGTATATATATTTTTAAGTAAGTATTTCGTTTTAAATCATAATTTAACATTTTACTCAAACCATTTATATATACTGTGTATATACTATATATATATAAAGTGCCTCTGACGCAAGATGGGGCCCTAGATATATTCTAACTCTATGATAGAAAGTAGAACAAGTATTTCCATCGTGCCTGCACAGCAGATGCTCGCTCTGCATGCATAGCTACCTTTTGATGACCAGCAAAAAGAAAAATCAGCAGCCTTTTTTTCTTTGCTTTTTTGGAGTGCATGAAAAGCCCCAAATGAAACACTTTGAGGTAGACCAAACCCCCGAGGTTGCTGTTCTCTCTGCAAGAAAGGGAATGTAGTCAGTTGACTCACTGCTATACAGCACTAGAGCTGAGAGACTTGTGCTTTGTTGTAGTGAGGAAAGTCAAGATACTGTGGTTTGTGTGTTAGGGAAATGGGCTCAGGTGCAGCTGATGCAGCCATCCCTAGAGACTGTGGTCTAGCGGCCAGAATCGGACAGTATTTTACTGGGAGTGGTAATTTATTGTAAATCATGTGTGAAGGTAAGAGCGACACTCGAGTCGAGATCACTGACTGTGATGCTTCATTATAAACCCGGCAGATCTATCGGAGGCATTTCCCTTGCAGTCTCTTTTGTTGGTGTTGCTGTTGTGTGCTGCATAATTAATTAATCTAGATTGAAGGTAGGTAATACTTTATGAGGAGTGAGGACATCTGCTGCATGGCATTTTCCTGTGTGTGTCCTGTGCAACTATGGATAACTACATCCACACATCCTGAGTCAGGCTCATTCACTCCCACCTGTGTCTTTCTCCACCAACTCTGTTCTGCTTCCTTAGCCACTTAAACCTTAGGCTATATACTTTGTTGAACAGAGTCCCCCAGGTATACTTGATCCCCTCTATTTTCCCCACCACACCAAAACTTTTCTGTGAAAATAGTCAATATACAAGCTCACAACGTGTTGTAAATTTCCAATATTCTATTTTTGACAAATTATGACATGCCCATGTGTCAAGAGGGAGCAGTCATAAATATCCACTTAGGATTCTTTCCTTCTATATTTCGTTGATAAATATTAGATACCATGAGTGCTCTACACTGTGCAGTTTGCCAAGGTTCACATCCCTGTGCCGTGCAAAGGCGCACGGGAAGGCAATACACTGTTTATTTTTATCCGTCGCCTTGAGAGTGGGAGTTGGGCCCAGGATGCACCAGCGTTCTCTGATTGGCTGGCCTGCCGTTAAGGACAGAGCGTGACGTCTGGCCCAGCTGATCGCTTGGCGGTAGTTTACCTTGGCTGCTCAGCACTTGCCTTCGGGGCAGGATGGACAAATCCACACATACCCTAGAGTTGGCCAACAGTTCCCATACCCCTTGACTACTTTAGGACTTGCTCATCTTTCAAAAAAACTAAATGAAATCCTGCCCGGGCTGGCCTAGCGGTCTGGGTACCTAGGCTGCTAATCTAAGCCTGACAGCATGTTGCGGGTTTGACTCCCGATCCCGACGACCTTTGCTGCGTGTCACTCCCAAGGGGGCAGGCAGGCTTTCCAACGTTGAAGCTCTCCTCCCTAGTGGTAGGAGGAGGGACTACAGGCGGACCCGTGGATTCATGACCGGGAAACCCCGTGCAGCTGGGCTTTAACATTGAGCGCTCGGTTGCACTTCCGCATTTGACCACCAAAATTTGGTGGTCAAATGCGGAAGTAGACGTTCTCAGACGGTACTTCCGGCAGTCTTCCGGGTGCTTCAAAACGCCACTGAGCAACTTCCACTGACATGAATAGCTGGGGGGGCGGAGCTTCGCGCCAGTTCAGTCTCTATTATATATATACTCTATGGTCACTCCCCATCTCTCTCCCCCCATTTCCTGTCAGCTTACTGTAAACTATCAAATAAAGAGTAGGAAACTCCCCAAGGGGGAGGTCGCCCTGGGGTCGCCCTGGTATATCTGCCATTATTCTTTTTTTCTTTCAAAATCTTTTTATTTCCGTTTTATAACAGTATGGGTGTCAAGTCACAGGTTCATAGAAAAAATAAAAATAAAATATCAGCTTTTAGTATCAGTGACTGAGGTAAACAAACGTAGCCTACTGTATGAATCAGAGATCGTGGGCAGACATATTAAATGAAAAGACTGTTATTGTGCAAAACATGCCCCTTCAAGACAAAAGAAAAACATTTTCTCCCCAATTTAGTATAGCCAATTCCCAATTCCCCAGCCTCTCTACAAGTACTCCATCTCTGCTAACCCCCACAATCAGTCATTGGGAGGGTGAAGAAAGCCTCGGGTCTCCTCCGATACCCGGGCCATCAAGCCTATATCTGCCATTATTAATATTTTTTTATGATTTTCAATGCATTCTGATTCCTGAGATACATTACACAAACAAATATTTTAACTTTGTATTTCTTTTTAGATCAGTCATGGTAAATTAAATTAAATTAAAATAATAATAACCTAGGCCTACATAGAGAAATGTTTGGAATGTATGTGATTGAAATTGTTTGTGTGATTGTTGGCACGCCATCAGTATCACTAGCATTTTAGATATTACATTATGGCTGATATCCATTGCAGACAGTTTTGACTCTGAACTGATACCAGCCAATAATCTTTATGACAGTTTAATTGATTGAATACTTTATTAGTCAGAAATGTTAACAGCATTATGGCTAAAAGGATAACACAAAAATGTCCTGGGGACTTCCATTGTGGTCCTATAATGTACACTACATCCAAGGTGCCGGGCCAGGTGCAAAGCAAAATAGTCCTGTTGAATAGATCAGTCACTGAAACGAAGTTCATTTATTACAAGGATGAGGGGGATGGATTTGGTGATGGGACATTTAATTATAGCCAGGCGAAAAGGAACAGAGCCGCATGACGTATCGTTTAGAATTAATTCTGTTTACTCAAACGGGGCTTAGACGTGGAAACGTGATTGAGATGCATGAGTATTTTCCTTAGCAAATGGGATTGAGTTCAGGGGTTCTTCCCCAGTTAATTTGCTCCTCAAATGGAGGTGTGAATCTGAAAGGTTTCGTAAACATGTTTAATATACAGAATTTATTATAATAGCTTTCTGAGCTACAGTATCATAGTCACACACACACATCTCTTTCACACTCTACATCATTAACCTCTAATGGGTTATCCTCATTTAGGGCTTCCATCTAGTTTATGGCACGTGCCCATACCCTAGGTAGGGTTGGCGAAAGGGCCTTTCTGTGTGAAGTTTGCATGTTCCCCCCGTGTCCCCACCCCACAAAAAACATGCAGTAATCCTGGTTTCTATACTGCCTCCCCCTGGTCAGCCGGGATGCCTGAGGGGAAAGGCACTGGAAACGCCTTACATACTACCGGGGAAACTCCCCCTGTCAGGTGATAGATAGATAGAAAAGAATATCAAGATATACCTTGCCAAGTACATAACTGTGAACTGTGATTTGCGAATTTGTTCTTTTGATTTATAATGTGAATTTGTTCTTTGTATTTGTTTTTATTTTGTTCTGTTTTTTATTTTAAATTGTATTTTTAGTTGTACATTTGTATTGTATTTGTTTTATTCAGGACCCCAGGAAGACTAGAGGCTCAGTCATGTGTCTCTAATGGGGATCCTTCAATAAACATAAACATAAACATAGAAGCAGCCTGCTCACTCCTCATGCATCGAAGGAAGCATGAGCTCAGTTCGGGGCTCTCCTCAGGTTGACAAGGATTACAAGGATTACAGTTTAGGAAATTGGCACCGGGTGAAAAATGGGTTACAAAATCATGGGATAAAGAAGAAAACAAAAACGCCAAATGGATGAGATACAAAAGGTAAAGCCTTGTTTCCATAGACGACGATACAAAATTAATTTAAGCAATTCATGATAATAACATGCCCCTCACAAGAGACAGCAAAGCTATGAACGAACAAACGAGTGAGCGGTTTTCTACCCTGGGGTCTCCCTCTGGTGGAGTGTCTATGAGCATCCCCATCTCTGGAGAAGTAGTTTGCCAAGAACTTGCTCCTTTGAGTATCTTGGGGGGAAAAAAGACATTTTTCTATTATTTTTTATCTATCCTGAACCATCCTAGACTAATGAAGTGATCTGGGATTATGGATTCAGTTTTTCCCAGGTGTAATGACAGTGTAATGACAACCGGAAAGCGGAGCTCAGTGCTAAGGACTATTTCGATCTACAATTTGTCCTTGTCCGAGACCAGTTGCACTGAGTCTTCCGTTACTACATTTTCCACAAACAGGAACAAAATGCATTAGCTATAAATGGTAAATTATTCCATGCTTAAAGAAACACTTTAAGCACTCAGTTCAACTAACTATACAGATCCTGTGGTATATCTGCAAATGTTATGATCTAAAAAGTAAAAATCTAACCCAAAACTAAAAAATCACACCCGTGTGAACTGAGTGGTGTAAGGTCTTATATAGCCTGATCAGCTGTGGTCTGACGTAATGTCTGACGTAATGAAATCACACCCGGGTGAATTGGGTGACCGTAGCAACCATGCTCATTTTTTGCGAACAGACAGACAGACAGACAGACACGTAAACTAACAAAGCCAGTTGTAGGAGTGGTTTACACCACTCAAAAATTTAGCATTTTGATGACTATTAAGAATACAACTATTCCTTATAAAAGGTTAATAGACAAGCTACAATTATTACTAATAACTTGGTAATACTAATAAACTATTAACAAATACATGAACAAGTCATTAGTAATGATTAACTTGTTAATAACTTTCAGTATAAATAAAGTTTAATAAACATATCTGATGCCTACTCTTTCTATTGTATCATAATCACTACTGGCTGTAGTACGTTTGCCAAAGAGATCTGCTGTAGACTCACTAGGAGGGAGGCTAGACTGGAGGGACAAGAAGGGGGGCAAGTATAGAACACTGGGGGACCCTTGTCAGTATAGGGTATTATGTGGTTAAAGTGCAGCTTCTGCAACAGCTGGCCTGGTATTCACTTCCATCTGTTAATTGGACCTCATGATGCTATAACCCCTGCCACCAAGTCTTTGAAGCACCATGAAAAAGCCTATGCTTAATTAACTCACTGTCAGTAATTGGGAACACCCCCCCAGACAGGAATCCTGGAATCCCCTATCTGTGCTATTGCTTATTAAGATCATTAGAGTGTTTTGTGTATGCTGTATTGTATAAATTAAATGCCAACAAATATGCAATTTTCCTCTTTCTGCGTTTACATAAGAACTGGGAATAGAAAATTGCGTTTGTGAATAACACATTAACTCTAATGAAAGATGATTGTTATTGAGAATTACTGGTGGTTTGACATTATGTGCATGGAGAGCACTGTCATACAGAATCATAATGGAAGCCCTGTGATTCCTAATGTGGTAAACGGTGCATTTAATAGCACCTTTATCCAAGGCTCTTTACAGAGATTTCACCCATTCACACACTGATGCCGGCGGAAACCACGCAAGGCACCAACCTGCACATCGGGAGCAATTAGGGGTTCAGAGTCTTGCTCAAGGACACTTCGACATTAACTCTGGGGGAGCCCGTGTTCGAACTGGCAACCTTGCCGCTCTACCCCTGAGCCACTGCCGCCCCTGTGTGCAGTGCACCTAATGTGTACCTAACCTTAATAACAAATACAATCATCATATATTAACTAGTAGAACATGCTGGTTATATCACATTAGCTGTGGAGTTCATCTTAATGCTAATATGTGTGTTGTAGTGTTCACATACTGCATGATGGTTCATTCCAAGTATTTAAGCTCTATCCAGTAAATCTGACTGCAGCTACTGTAGATAAAGGAAGCAGTACCAAGGCATTGGATTTGAATGCAAACTTTAACAAACAGAATGGAATCTTTAAACGGCATGTCTCCCATCATGTCAAACTTGGACTTCTTGTAGCCAGTCTGTGATGTCAGTTCAACTATTGTATGATGCGTGATTATGAATCACACCAATGTCCTAAGTTAGACTTGCATGTGTCTGATTGGCTCCCGGGCAGGTTGAGGTTAGGGTTAAGGTTAGGTTTAGTGTTACTGAGGTTAGATTTAGGTTTATGGTTAGGTTTATATAAGTATAAAATATAAGTAGCTAGGTTCTTCCCTAGCCCACTGGTAGTGTGCACTTTCTCTTACAGAACCGTGCCATACAAATTAGTTACAGTGATAATCCATAGTAACAACAACACCTCCCATCTGAACACAAACCAGAGAGAGACACTAATTAAAGGTAGCACATGAGAAGCCTCATTAGCTTATGCAGATTGTAATCTTGTTTATTAGGCTTTAAGCGGATCAAGGCTTTGATGAGTTGGTTCCCAAAGAAAGAACACTGTCGGCCCTCAGAGTATGGCTGTGTTTTATCAATTATTTTTGAGTAAATCTCTTACTGTACAACAATAGAATGAATCTTTGTTGTGCATTGACGTGTATTGCTCAAAAATCCCACTTAACATTTTGGAGAAACATCAGCATTTCATTCACAACTGCAAGTTACAAGCGATTTGTACTTTGTCACAAATCTGAAATAGCCAATCTGTAAGCTCACAACACGTCCCACTGCGACACATTGTGAGCTTGTAGAGTGGCTATTTTCGTGGGCGCAAGACTTGTGAACAGTATAACTCAGGCTTTAGTTTGGCTGGTGAGCGTTTTGGCAGAGCACTACAAACAATTAACAAATGCTCTGGCAAACAATAGCAAGACACACTTTCTGATTAGACATTTTGCCTCTGTGGTGAACATGAGTATTTGTTGTCTTTGCAGGCATGACATTCTGCTCCACAGGGCCTCTGTGTCCCTTCACATTAATTAACGTTTATATCTAGTCAATAAATGCCAGGTCCTTATGGAAATTCTTTCTTATTTTATTGATTAACCCATATGTCAAGATGAGACCATTTTGCACAGATTGCCTTGGGTTATAGAGAATGCGAGAGTGCACAAAATACATGCTGATCTTCTGTATTTGTTTTTGTACAACCCATTCAGAGACATAAACCAGTGCACATGCAGACACAGTAGATTTTGTAGTTTGATGCAGTATTCCTTCTTCAGGAGCATATGTGATGTATCAAATGGCAAGCTACTCCCCTGTCCCCTCCCTATTGAGGGGACAGTTGGAGTTCATCTCTGACAGTGACATACGCATATCTCACAACCCACAAAGTGTCCAGAGTCACACCCACATCCACTGGTTGGTGACAGCAGTGGTTCAGTGAATCCAGTATCCAAAATAAAGCACTGATTCTTTATTGAGGAGCCCCTCGAAAACGAGATGCTGCATCTGGAGGGGCTTATCCTAGAGTAAACTTTCAAAATGAAAAAAATACATTTTCTCTCAAAAGAGAGAGGATGGGTTGAAGTTGGATTAACATGGCACCTGTTACTCCTTATTTTTGCAGGTTTATCTTGACTGTAGTGTTATTGCATCGCAGCCATTTGGATTTCAATTACAAGTGAACTTTGTGTAGGTGAAGATTGTCTTCCCTCTTGAAATGTAGGCTAATTAAGCTGAAGATCATGCGGGAGCTTACCGATCCAATAAAGCAGAAAGCTGTAAATTACACGCCACAACACAAGAGGCTGTCGCTTGTCTCCTCCTCTGTTTGTTTGTTTCTTTTGTTTTCCCATCTGAAGCATAATTGTGTGCTTTCCCAATGAAATAGTTGGAAGATACTGTACCTTGTGGGTGGGGGATCTTTGGAAATTAGGAGTTTATTTATGGGATATTATTCATGTTGGTCAGGTCTGCCTCATGTCTCTTAATCCCTCCAGAAATAATGTCTCATAATGTCTCTTAATAATTGTCATGTAACTGGTGGTATTGGAAGTTGTATTGTCATTTTACCGTCAAACTATTAACCAACTTCAAGTCCTGCATCCCCTCAAGCCATAGGAGTAGCTCACCTGTTAGCGTGTCGGCCACATAATAGTAACGTCCCTGGTAGCCTCTGATGGGAAGGTGGGTCAGAGCCGGATATGTTTTGACTCACTGTTTCCATTTGACATAGGATAGTCTCATACCTCATTATCCATTGTGTCATTGCTTTGTGTGTGTTCTCTCAGACAAAGCCTGCCCTGAGACACCTTTCCTCTCTCTCGGGTCAGGAGTTTGGACTTCCAATCAGGAATACCTCTTGCTCGTTACGGTGACTCCTGTTGCTCCTATTAGACGCGGAAAGGAAAAAGGGCTGCTTTCTGTCTCTCTTTGTCAAGCTTTCAGACAAGCTTGAGAGGCAAGCGGAGCCCTGTCTAGGGTTGCTTAGTGATCGAGGGTGGTGTGGTGGGGGATGAGTCAGCAATGATGAGGATGTAGGCTACGGCACTCTTCTCTCTTTCTCTCTCTCTCTCTCTCTCTCTCTCTCTCTCTCTCTCTTAATGTCCTCTCTTAGCCACCTGAATGGCCTCCTCATCTAATGTTGTTAACCACTGGAGTGGAGAAAGAGAAGCTCTGGTGATTTAATAGCACTGGTACAGTATGGTCAAAGCTGTCTCCTTCTCCAGCCCTGCCCTCTCCCTCAGCATTAGGCTGTAGGCTGGATGGCATTCAAACGGTGAGGGAGATCTTAAGGGACAGACAGAGCTCTGCACAATGGCATGAGGCAATGTCTGAGGAAAGAAATACAACAGTTGTCACCGTTACTGTCGCCTTGCGTTGCATTTAGCTTAGCTTAGCTTTTGTTTTGTCAGAGGGTGTTGTTTGAATTAATGCCAGTACAAGTTGAATATCGACGAAATTCTCCTAAAATAGAAAAAATTAAATGGTTTAAAATACATTGGTATGAAATAGGACACTCCTTGAGCTACAGTAGATAAGATGGTATATTGATAAATTACCATGACATAATTAGCATAATCAGCAGGCTATAGATCTGGTGCTGCCTTACAGATAAGGATACCTAAGGTCACTGATGTGCATAATTAGTCTGATAAGAAGCTTTATTTGAACAGATAGTATAATTAACTCTGGTTGGCCAGTGGGTAAGCATTACATTAAAGACGGTTTATATTGTGTAACTGTCATTGCCAAAATATTTAGATTGAGCACCCAGTTACATTTTCATTACATCAGCAGCGGTTTTAAGGATCATAAACATTTAATAATTTGGCATGGCCGGCCCGTTAGGCGCTGGGATATCGAATAGAGCCCGAAGGATGCCAGACTCTAGAGGCCTCTCCTGATTTTGGATTATTTTTCGCCGGAAGGAAAAATCTTTTTGTCTTGGCAATATCGGTAGAGGGCACAGTGGAGTAACTAAATGTATTTTTCTTCCGGTGAAAAAACAAATCTCTTTCTGGCCAAAAAGTGCATTTTATACGTGTGGTGTGGGGCTCAGACCTCAGAGTGCATCCACCATGGAAAGTAGGCTTTGTAATCACACAAACCATCTTTGGATTGGTGAGTAGCGAAAACATTATTTTTATTTTCGCTACAGTCGAGAGGCTGGTCTGCATTTCATGCGAGCGCAGGCCAAAGCCTATATGTGACATGCGCCTGGACCACTTGGCCAGCGGGCGCCCCGAAAGGGCCTTTCTGTGTGGCGTTTGCATGTTCTCTGTGGCCACTTTGAGATATCAGGGTATTGAACATGTAAAATGCCCCAGGCGAGGAGGTGATCTGAATAAATTATTATTACAACGTGAATCCTTTTGGATTTACACTCTAAACACAATGTCCCCAAAGGGAATGAACGAGGACTTCCCCATCAGCCATTTTTTGTAATTTCTTTATTGTATGCTGTATATATTTGAATTGTTGCCTTACTAATAATACCTGATTATGTGAATCACTCTTAGATTCTAGAATAATCATGATGTCCTTTTTTGCTTATTCCACTGTTGTGGATTTGAGAAATGTGTAACACTGTATTTAATGATATTTCATTAATTGATCTAATGACCTGTTGTGTTGGTTCCACCCACTGACGAGTAACGTGACCCGTGGGTGCCTATTTAAGTGGGTGGATCACTGACAACTTGAGTTTGACCAGATGAAGAGCCTTGGCTCGAAACGTCGTCAATAAACCTATCTTTTGGAGCATATGAGTGTGCGGGTTTTCTCTCTTTTTCATATGTTATTTTTCGAACCCAGCACCTCCACAAAGTGATGTGCGTATTTTACTATAGTTTCTGTTTGCATGTTCTCCCCGTGTCCCCTAGGGTAGGTAGTACCCTCACAAAAACATGCAGTAATCCTGGTCTTTAAACTACCTCCCCCCTGGCCAGACGCCCCGCCTGTAGCCTAGGTAGTGTAGCCAGGTAGCCTGATGGAGGGGAAAGGAACTGGTCGGAATAACGTGTTCCTTCCACGCGCTACGTCCGGCTGGGGAAACTCTCCCCTGTCAGGTGAAAAGAAGCAGCTTGGACTCCTCATGCATAGAAGGAGGCATGAGGTCAGTTCGCTGCCCCCCCCCCCCCCCCCCTCCAGGTTGGCAGAGGAAGTGTAGTGTCCAGGATTACATTAGATACGCTGGGTAAAAAAAATGGCATAAAATAAATAAATAATAGAAGATATACAGTAGCTTTTCAGCATTAGCACATCATTGGAAGCAACTAAGAAAGGAGGTACAGTACCTGACTAAATCTCACGCTCAAGCTTTAGTGACCAAGCTCTCTCCCTAGCCCCTAAGATACGACATACAGTTCCTGACTAGGAAGTCACCAATGCAACAATTTTGTCATCGTATTCAGAAACTTAAAATAAAATAAATAAATAAAATAAAATGGCAGCAAACATGTTTTGAGAAAAAAATGTAAAGGTGAAAATTTAAGACATTATTTGCATAATTCCCAATACGAAATCGTCAAAAAAGTCAAATAATGGCCAATATATTGGCCAAACCGATATATCAGTTCGGGCTCTACTTAAGACCCAGGAATCAAGTGTAAATAGCGGTATAGTAGCCACTAGCCAGCAGCTCTATAGGGTCTTTAAATGTCTGGCCAGTGTTATCCTAATTGGCCATAACCACGACCCTGGAAGTGTTCCAGTGGAGTTTAGAGCAGGGTATGAGATATGGCTTCTCGGACAGCGGTCTGCAGTGCTGGTAAACAGAGAGGATGTGATTGATTTCCTTTCTGCTGCTCCTGGTGCTGGTATGAGTGTTGTGCTGCCTTAGGCCTCGCTAATGAAAGCACCGGGAAGAAATGAGGAGGCAACGCTCGTCCATATGCCATCCATCACGACTTGGCCAGTTCCACCTTGTCGATACATTGCCCTCCTCTACAGTCATTGCAGGGCAATTCTGAAATGAAGGGGGCCAGTTTACTACTTATAATTATTACAGATCAACGTAATAATGAAGATTCTGTGTGTAATTTTGTTAAGAAAATGCTTCACTTCCTGGCCATTTAACACAATGGGCCTCAACACAATGCTTTATGAATTAGTTCTACTTTATAAAATGTGACAATTTTGTGTCTTTGGGAAAATTATATTTTCTGCATTTTACAACAGACAAATAATGAAGATAGTGTTTTTGTTAGAAGGCTATGTTAAAGATCTATAGGCCTGTGCGTGCGTGCGTGCGTGCGTGCGTGCGTGCGTGCGTGCGTGCGTGCGTGTGTGTAAGATAACTCTGAAATTAAAGGATTCTCTTGAGTGTTCCTTTGGCTTCACAGAACCACATCATTTGCCATTTCTATGCATCCCCCGACCTTTCTCTCTTTCTCTATCGCTTTATCGCTCTCTCTCTGTGTGTGTGTGTCTCTCTCTCTCTCTCTCTCTCTCTCCCTCCCCCGCTTGTAACAACATTAAATGGGAAATTTCACATAAATGTTTTGGGAATTAGTCTTAATGCCAGCAGCCACACGTGGCATTGTAATTACAACAAGGCCTGATGTCATCTATGACCTTCTGTTCGGCCTCATAGCCAGTAATGAGATCCCTCGGCGGCAGCCAGTCACACAGCAAAGGAGGCGGCACCGGAACCACCTCTTCCCAACGCCGGTCTCACTGCCACCTTAAGTCAAACGTAAAAAAGTATTCAAAAAAAAGTATTCAAAAATGTACTTGAGTAAAAGTACAAAAAACTATGTCTGTCAAATCATTGTACTGTACAAGAAATGATCAGTGATATTTGCTAGGTGAAAGAAGCGCTGGTTTCTTTATTTAGTAACAAACGCTCCTCTCAACCGGCCTGTCTCAATCATAACATTACGTTATATAACATTGGGTGTCTCTAAAGATTTCTGTTACCTGCTTCCTGTTACCTGTTTCCTGGGCATGTGACATGAGTAACCAATACATGACAGCAGCGTGTGTGTGGCAGCCAATCATACCTCAGTATGACTCATGTATGACTAGGTCTTCTACATTTCATGAGCTTTCACTAGTCAGGTTTCACCTGACAAAAATAGTTTTTGCCTCTGAGATGTAGTGGAGTAGAAGTATTAAGTTAAACATTAATTCTTACTGTAATATGATGACGATAATCCATTGATCACTAGAAAATTATCAGGAAAAAAAATCCATGCTGAGCGTTCCTCAGCATTTTTCGTGCAGGGCCGGTCAAACCCTATACTAGATCTCCTCTTCAGTCGTGCGAAAATTATTATTTTCTTTCCATCTGTTGTTGGTGTTGTGGGATATAACTCCACAATGTATTGTCACTCTGTCGCTTCCTGCGTACCCTCTGCGGCGTTTGACTGGTTTGAGCCCGCCTTTCATAAAGCCGCAGCGCCCTATATAACAGGGGTCTGGAACTCTCCTACAGTACTTAGTCGCCGACCACACGGGGCCGCGAAACTAGTTAACAAGCCGGAGTCTCGTTCGTTATCGGAATCAACCAGACAAATCACTCCACCAACTAAGAACGGCCATCTCCTTAAGTACAGTACTTATTTTTTGGCCTTTTCTGCCTTTATTGATAGGTTGAAAGTAATCTGGCAGGAAATGGGGAGAGAGATGGGGGGGGGGGCAAAGGCCGTCAGGATCGGGAGTCAAACCTGCGGCACGCCGTCAGGCTGGCTCAGCAGCCTAGGTGCCCAGACGGTTGAGCGAACCTTCAAGGCCTTAAGTACAGTACTTGCGTACAGATGCTCCATTGCGTATGTGGTTGGTATTTCAGCACAGCACGGTTCTTTTGTCACGCGATGACTAAAGCCGTTCTAACTCCTGTCTGTTTTTGTGTGTGTTTTCTCTTGCAGTTGGGAAGACATCTCTGATCACGCGCTTCATGTACGACAGCTTTGACAACACGTATCAGGTAGGTAGATGCCACCATCGGCACTGACAGCTAAAATGTTTTTTCTGTCACTCTATCAATCGCAAAAGTTCACCTTGCACCTGCCATCCCACCCCCCCCCCCCCCCCCCCCCCCGATCCCCCATCCCCCACAGGGAACTGTGCAGCTGTGCATTGATCTAAGACACACACTAGAAAGGTGCACTCAGTACAGTAGAGTGCAAACTCTGCCAGGAGGCATGCCCTAATAATACCAGCAATGTATGCAGTGAAATTACTCCCTGGAGGCATGGAACGGTAGTGCAGCAAATGCTTACCAGTTGTACATCCTCCCTAGTGTCCTCACTCTCTTTCTCTCATATACGCATTCATTGTCTACCTTTCACCATCTTTCTGTCATGTTGCTGTCAATCAATCGTCTCTGTAATCTGCGAAGTGTGATTTTTACTGCTATGTGTCGAAAATTATGTTTAAAACAAGATGGCCAGTCAATCAAAGGTCGCATTTTGAAATGTACAGAGCCTATAGAAACACCTTTACAAACTGCAGCATAGGAATTCAGTCAAATCGATAAAAAGGACAGCCTTTTTTATTGTACACAGTCTCAGTCACAGTATGAGTCAAGGCTAATTGAGAAGCTTGTGAACATTCGGGCAGATCACATTTCTTGATTGTGTGTGTGAAAATGACCTGTTACAGTGTGGGATGTTGGCCTTTTCATTCTTCCTGTGACATGTGCTCTGTCCTGTTCAATTATCTCTGGTGATGGCAGGTCATCATTGTTTATTTCCAATGAAGAAGTATGCTGTACACCGTTCTGGCACTAGACAGATGGAACTATAGCCCAAGCAGGGCTGAGCAGCCCACAAGCTAAATTGAGCAACAACTCTGCAATGATACGGTCAAGAAGAGAAGTAGCCATATTCCGTCTGAAGTATTCTTCAGACCTGAATGTTCACAGGTTTCTCAATTATTAGCCAGAACTCTTACTGTGACAGACTGTGATGGGCATTACAAATGAGGTGTGAAACAAGGTTAGAATTAACAGCCTGGTCAAATGAATCATGCTTGCAGTGGTGGACAGTAAGGAAATTCCCCCTCTCTTATGTGCATATGTTGTTTTTGAATGAAATTGCAATTTTTTGACCAAAAGCAAAAACTTCTTTTTACAGTTTATTGATATGTGAAAGGCGATTGGAGAGCGAGCTTGTGTCACTCTTTTGCTCATGAAAAGATATCATGTGTTACATTTTATCTAATGGTAAATTGTTTCCTACTGTTGGTCCAGTCCTGTTTTTAGAGCTTTAACACTCAGAGCCTGAACTTTAAGTGGATTATTTGTTTACTTATTAGGGGCTTTCCAACACAAAACAATAGGGTTGAAACCCTATTGTTTTGTGTTGGCCCCTCTGCCATGGGTTTGCAAATTCCTGTGAGATGGTTGTGTTCTTTACTTGCTCTCTCTCTCTCTCTCTCTCTCTCTCTCTCTCTCTCTCTCCATTGGCTTAGGCAGTACTATGGGGTCAGACTCCCATTGGCTTAGTGGGCAGCCAATCATAACTAGGTCGCTAATAAAATCGGGCCTGTTGTATGTCAGGTGACAAAAATGTCCAATGAATACAATACTCACACTCTTGAACTGTGTGTTAGTGTGTACATTTATTTTGAAATTGCCAAATAGGGGGAAGCCATCAGTTCCAAACACACAATTAAGCTCTTGAAACAACACAAAACAAAACATTGGATAGGACACTCACTCCACAGGGTCACAATGCATATAATCAAAAATAGCTGATCTACACGCTCAAAACGTGTCACAGTGAGCTTGTAGATCTGCTTTTTTTGTATTTTTTTAAAATAATTATTGGAATTATTCTTGACCTATTTTTGAATTGAAATCCTGAAAAGTATATACTGTATATATATTTGTTTTGGGGGCACGGTGGCACAGTTGGTAGTGCTGTCGCCTCACAGCTAGAAGGTCCTGGGTTCGATTCCCGCTCGGGACGCTGTGGGTGCTGGCGGTGTGTTTCCTCCTCCGCGTCATCAGTGCCCATACCCGAAGGCGGGGTTGGTGAAAGGGCCTTTCTGTGTGGAGTTTGCATGTTCTCCCCGTGTCCCCTAGGGCAGGTACCCTCACAAAAACATGCAGTAATCCTGGTCTCTAAACTGCCTCCCCCTGGCCAGCCGGGGCGCATGATGGAGGGGAAAGGAACTGGTTGGAATAACGTGTTCCTTCCACGCACTACGTCCAACCAGGGAAACTCCCCCCTGTCAGGTGTAAAGGAGCAACTTGGACACTCAGGCATGAAGGAAGCATGAGTTCAAGTCCGTTGCTCTCCCCATGTCCCCCATATATGGGGACTAGGTTGACGGAGGGTGTGTACTGTGTAGAGCCCAGGATCACATTAGATAATTGACACAGGGGTGAAAAATGGGTTACAAAATCGTGGGATAAATAAATAAAAGTATTTTTTTTAATTTAATTTCAAATTTTCATGAGGGGTCAAGGAGGTCGGGTTGAGGGGTCAAGTACCCCTTTTGACCTCGTGGCGCCGGGCCTGACGATCAGTTACAGGCTTTAGAAACTGTCAACTTAACAGGCCGTGTTGGCTTGAACCCCAACACAATATATCTCCTTCTATTAGAAGTGAAGCTACATTTATAGAAAGCTCCAAGTTTCTACTTTCTACTAAAAAGAGAATACTATTAGTATTCTCTTTTTCCAAAACTCTTTTGAGCTTCAGTGCTATTGTCACTAAGAAATATTGTGTCCTTGTATGTGTCCTTGTGCCATATCTGTTCCATAGCTTTACTGCATCCTGCTAACACGGAAAGAATAGAGCCGAGCCAGCTCCATTCTGACATTCAGTGTAGTGCTATAATGAGATTTGGATGCCGTATTGTGTGTGGATTAAATGGTTTCTTATAGCTGTGTGATGCGGTTTCTTTCACAATTCCAACCATATCCTCTTATAACCCTGTATATTCAAAAGCTCTGAATGGGTACCAACAACTGAGTCAGACGTTCGACACTGGGTGCTCATGTTCAAAGCTATTATCATGTGCTAAGGGAAGGGATACTTTTGGGGGCACGCTCAGCCCATGACAGGAGGGGAAGGGGGTTAGTGCTATCAGGGCAATCTTTCTAAACTTTAATCTTTCTTAACTTATTTCATGCTGAAGGTCCATAATGGATAATTAATTAATGTGATGCAGTTATTTTAAATGTAGAGACACTGTTTGCCACTTTTTGCAAATTTACCCTGGTATCTTAGCACACAGCAGGGACCTCTGTGTTAGAGAGAGAGAGAGAGGGGTGAACGAAGTAGAGCATACAGCGACATGTTCCGTGTTGTTTTTCTCTGTGAATGTCCTATATCCGTGTATAATGTATATGTAACGATATATTGTACATTGATATCGATATTAATCCCGACGATTATCGTCGTGAATCCCGACGATATTAATCGATTTAATTAAAAAAATTTTTTTTAGAGGGGCTAGTGAATTATGGTGTGTGTGATATGAAATGTGAGCTTTAATCATATTCCATATTCAAGTGCTTTTGGAGAGAAATGAGACTTTCAGTAGTAGAAGCCTGCAGAGGGGAGCTGTGTGTGTCTGTGACTGTGCCCAGGTGATGGTCGTTGATGCTCATTAATACATCAAGGAAGGCAATTATGTTTCTGCACTGTCAAATAGGTCTACATCTATCCTAAGATGCCATCAAATAAAGCTTTTTTTAACTCGAGCTAGGTTCTAAACAAGAAAGCATGTTTACAGTTGTTGCACAGAAATGTTGTAGTTTTACATGAAAAGTAATGCTACCTTTGCAATGTAGTTAAATAAAAAAAATTGAAAAAAGCTTGGGGGGGAAGATGGATCATAAAAAAAAAGAAATTTGGTCATTTGTCTAGAAAATAAATTTGTGTTTAAAATATCGTGAAAAATCGTATCGTGAAACTCATATCGTGATACGTATCGTATCGTGAGTTGAGTGTATCGTTACATGCCTAATAATGTATATTCTCGGGCCTTTGCATCACAGAAAGCCGGGAAACCACGGAGCTGGGTTGAAAACGCGGGGGTAGGGTCGGTAACGTTTCGCGGTCACAGAGCACAGGCGTAGACGGCGCTTCTGCATGCTCCGCATGCGTCATGGCCTATGACTTGTCCAACTGAACTGCGCACGAAATGTGTGCTCACAACTTGCTACCGCCTCAAATGTAATAATAGATTACATTATGAGCCTCAGCCTGCCTTTATTAATGCTGTATTCTAGTGATTCTCAACCTTTTTAATTTCAGGGACCCCCCCATTCGATATGCATTAGGCCACTGACCCCATTGGATACCCATGGTGGTCCCTGCATCCGGCATTGAGAAATATTGCTGTACTCCACTCATTCAACGTACAGTATATTATATAAAAGAGATGGGGCTTTAAATTGTCAGATAATAACATTCAAGCCTTTGAGGTAGAAGCAGCATTAGTTGACAGCTAAAGAGAGTGTAGCAGGAATTGGTTGAATGCTTTGTTTGTGATTGGTCAATCACTGAATTTAGTTATATTTCAATTATGTCAATCAATAACAATATCAATAGGCTGGCTGCTGCAGACAATGCACCTAAATCAACTAATCAATCAACCAACCGCAGTGCTTTGTTTTTTACAAGGGCATGTAAACAAGTGCACTATTATTTTACAGCTAAAGACTAAAGAATGTTTTTGAAAAGATTTGAAGTGAGAAAGGGGCAATGTGATTGTGATAACAGTATATTGATTATTTGATGGTGAGCAGTTGCCCTAAACGCAGCTGGTGTAATTTAATGGCCTATCTTTTGTTACTGTAAGCAATTAAATCATTTTAAAATCAATTGCATCGTTTTGTTGTTTATTAATTGCAAGGTCTTTATCACCCTGAAGGGGTTTATTTCTCAACAACGACCTGCACATTATTCATTGTCCCTTTCTTATTGAACGCATCGTAGGGCTATTATTTGAAATATTTATCTGTCAAGCTGAGAGAGTCACGGTTTGGAATGGATTCTATACAATCTCCATTAGAATCTCTATTTTTCATAGCCTCTATGTGCCTTTTACTGCAGTGACTTTAAGACTAGCCTGACTCTTCAATTATTTCTGACAAATTGGATATTTTTATAGCTTGGACTTGATTGAAAGCTAAAGAGATTACTTTTGCCACAAATTTTTACCACGAACATGCTTTTTTCCTTTACATCATAAAATGCCTCACTTAAAGTAATCACATACTGTAGGCTACACATGCCAGCCTCGAATATTCACCTAGACTTGTCACCTCTGTACCAGGCAGGCTCTCCTGACACTGGCTTCTCACAGAATTGATGGAGCTATACATAGACTAAGTGTATTCCCCACATCTACTTAACTAAATCCACAGATAATGTTGTGATAATATTGACTCTTCTGGGTGTCATTGTCGTCTTGAGATTATTTTTTTCACCAAAATATTTTGAAACTCATCAAATTGATTATTTGCAAGCACATATAACAAATGAACCTCATTAATGTTTCTAAGTCCAAAATGAAAGAATTGTACGCCACATCCTTAAGGTCCTTTCAGATGGGCAGCGTGTGATGCATACATTGTTGCTTGGATCAACGACAGGTTTACTCCAGGTGTGGATGCAATTATTTTAAATCTAGAGACACTGTTAGCCACTGTTTGCAAATTTAGCCCGGTATCTTAGCACACAGCAGGGACCTCGGTAGCTGGACAACTCCAAGGTCACGGTTGTAATTCAGTCTGAATGCAGTCTGTGAATTTATGCCTGTGAAGTGCAACAGACGCCAGCCGCGAGTGTAGTGACGCCCCCCCAAGGGGCACGGCGAGCTGCGGGGTCGCTAGACAAATGGTTTTCTGATGAGATGACTCTCATGCTCTGTTCAAATCCACATACATTTCCAGCCGTAGAAGCTACACGTGGCCCCAGACAGCATCTGTTAAGGTTCCGTTAGACTTGGTTGCGCATCAGTGTCGCGCACTGAAAACAGCGGATCTACAAGCTCACAATGCAACTAATGAATCCACCACGGTGCCCCATGAGCTATGAAAATGGGTTTTTATTTAAATGTTGTAAAACAAAGCATAGACTCCACTTAACCCCATGCCCAGAAAACAAGGCTTTTCATTCTCCTCTCAGCTAGTGGATTAATGATTTTGTTATGGGAGCCATAATGTGGATGGAGCTTTATAGCCATAGATCAAAGCCTAGCTTCTCCTTCTCTCACATGTGGGTGTGTGTCCGTTTATGAGTAAAATGGCCTGCCTATTGTTTGCGTGCGTGCATGCAAACTTGCCTATATGCTTCCATGCACAAGGATGTGGTGTTTGTGTGTGTGTGTGTGGGTGTGCTGTGCATGCACACGTGCCATGCACACCTTTCCCTGTCCCCAGTGCCTTAATGTCAGTCCTTCTCGGTGGCTGGCTTGGTGACAGGTTGCGCTGTAGCTGATTTCACGCAGGCTTTTTCTGGTTCAGCTCCTGGGACATTTAAAGTGTTAATTAAAATGCTGTACGCATCGCCTCATTTACAGTGTTTACACTGCTACCGGGAAGAGGAAGGGGAGCCCGGATTTGCTCGGTAATCAACGTCAAAAGGATAAATGTGCCTATGTGCAGAGGGCGTATCTCCCATGAAAGTTAAGTCGATACGCAAAAGTGGATATGTGATCCTGCGACGCTACTTACTGTGCTAGGGCTGGGCGATATGACCTCAAATCAATATCATGATATTTGGAACTTTTGCCTCGATTACAATAAAATAAAATGCCAAAAATAGCAGATTTGCGGCACGTTGTGAGCTTGTACTGTAGATTATACTATTTCCGCTATTTTTTTACGCCACCATTGTATAATACAGGGTCAAGTGGTTAATCATACTAATTGATTCCATCAATTATAATAAAAACAGGATTAATTGCTTCTAAATATCTGTTTCTATATATACAGTGCATATTGTACCTCTCTCATCTAAACCTCTACCTTCTAGTGACAGATTGGCTGCTTATGCCCAGAGCCACTCTGACCTTATGAAGGGAGACCAGCAGTACATTTGGGCTGTAAGGGCCATTAAAGAGATGAAACAGAGCATGGTAGCAGCTCTAGTTGGGAGCGGGAGGCAAGCCAAGACAGATCTCCCTCCTTCCAAAGCAGCGGTCTCCCATCAAGCAAGCACCCAGGCGAGAGAGACGGGGCCAGGCGGCCTTACTGCCTGGCAGCACATGCTAAAGGGCTCAGCGAGCCACCAGAGGCAGAGAGCTTCTGTCAGGCCAGGTGGATCCGTCAGTCAACGCACGGCCCACTGGACTTGTGACAGCAGCTCCTGTCCTGACATGTCTGTCCTTGTGTCCAAATAACCCTGACCCCGTTTTAAGTGGTAATCACTGATCACTAGTACTGTAGGGCTGGCTGGGCTGTTAACCGAAAATATTATATAAAAACCGATATTTAGAACCAATAATCGACTTAATCTTGCTTGTGTACTGTATGTTAATAGAATAAAACCGAGAAGCAGTTTTTCTGTTTTATTACTTATACATCAGTGAATTGACATAATTCAAAATTACTAAATTTACTAAATGAATTAGTCTGATTAACCACTTACAGGAATCCATGTAAGCCCCTGATCTACAAGCTTACACCGCATCACATGTGAGCTTGTAGATCTGCTATTTTCACTTTTTAATAATCGTTCATTCATCGCAATCAAAGTCATACAGCACCCAAAAGATCTGACCCGTCTGAAGTGAGTGGTGCAAAAAAACTCAGCTTCCCATCATGCACCTGTGTACAGTGTGAAGCTCAACAGCGCCACCTTGTCACCTGTTGGTACCCCAGACAGACAGACAGACAGACAGACAGACAGACAGACAGACAGACAGACAGACAGACAGACAGACAGACAGACAGACAGACAGAGGGACGGAAATAGCTGGGCATTGGAGTGGCTGCACCCTATGGTTGGACCACCCAAAAAATAGATAATCATCAGGTCCCACCGCATGACATCCGCAATGCGTTTTGAGCTCGTATATCGGCTATTTACATTGTACGACACAGTCATACGACAAAGAATAAATTGGGCTTTAGAAGGAACACAAATTTATAATAGGGTGCAGCTGTGTGTTGGGCAGCGGGAGTAAATCTTGAGTCATAATGGGAAAACAACAGCATTGTCATGTTTATGTCCTGCTCCTTCTATAATCTTGCCACTCTTCTGTTGTTGCCACTATTATCTCCTGTGTACATAATAGAATACTTGCAATGTGGGATGTACAGTATAGGCTATTTCCTTCTGTGTGCAATAATTCATATTTATTTTTTATATATTGTTTGCCCATATTCTACACTGTATCGCATATTGTATAGTTCCATGCTTATCTTTATCATAATTCTTATTACGTAGGCTACTGTGTAAATAGAACTTAATGCTGTCATTATTCAGTGTATTGCACCAACCTCACCGAGGCAAATTTATCGCGAGTACATATATATATACCTGGAAATAAGATCATTCTGATGTCTTGCCAGTGGGAAATTGTATTCCTCAAATTTAATATCATGGTAATTGGTAAATCCAATGGCTCTTGCCCTGGCCGGTTTGATTCACAGGTTGGTTATAAGCGGTGAATCTCTCCAGATAATCCGAGACAGCATCCAGAATGTAAGGCATGGCCTGTAGAGAAGAGCTCAGTCTAATCAGTGGCATAGTGGATATGTTCTCACCAAGAGACCCAACGGAACAACAGTCCATAGGATAAAAGGCTTGTCCAGGAGTTATCGGAGAGGTGGTTCTTAGCAGCTCCATTGATCCACACTACAGCTGTCACCAGATCGTTAGCAACTTACATGTGATCTCAGAATACACAATGCTTGTGGCTGTCGATATTGCAGCTTCTGCCCAAAGCGATTGTTTCCTTAATTCCTTACATGGTACAATCTACAGTGTTAATTTATCCACTTAAACCCTAATCTGACTATACTTTCAGAACTTTGCAGATCTACAAGCTCACAATGCATTTTATCACATTAGCTTGTAGATCTGCAATGTTCGCTATTTTTTGGGGGGCAAACAAAGTGAAAGTTGAAAGTGATTAAATCTGAGAGTTCCCATAAACGTGACTATTTATTTTATACTACAGTATATGAACATTTCAGATTGTATGGTCTCTCTCAGACTCTGTCAATAATACTGGGATGTTGTGGTTAAAGAGCCAGGAACTAGAACTCGTATGTATTTTGCTACTGTATGCATATGCCCTCATTTGAACCCATAGGAACCATGTTGGATTCTCAGAGCAACCAGGGGGGTTAGGTTCCATCATTTTAATATAGCCAGGACTGTCAATGTTTCACTACACTTGAATACACATTTTGTGGGGTTTTTTGTTTTACATCCCAAGCTTCTTTTCCCCCCAGAGTTAAGTTTAAGCACCATCTGTGGCTCTGCCTCCATTAATACATTTGCAATTCACAGCTTGTACTGATTTAATTAGATTTGCAAGTTACTATCAAAGCCGCCAGCACTGTTTGCCATTTTCTATGAAGTTCATTTCAAAAAGTACCCCACAAAGACAATTTCTTCATGCTAAATTGTCATACACAATGTTATCGGCACAAAAGGACAGCTTTGTTCTACCGCTAGACTGTCAAATGAAATGCAGGCTGTGCAGGAATAATCATCAGAGTTGTGTTTTGGTGTTTTGGTGCCAGTCATGAAGTACTCTGTGAGACTGTGACATGAGTATTATTTCATAATTGCCTAATGGCAAATATTTGAGTCACTCGCAATTATTTTGCAGAATCGTTTCCATTGTCACCTATATACATTTACATGTGGAAATAAATATCAAAATAGCCATTCTACAAGCTCACAACGCATCTTGTAGATCTGCTAATTTCTTTATTTTGCAAAATGTACATTTGTGTTATTTGTCTGCCCTGTGATGTTTTTGTTTACAAAGCCTTAAAGGAAAACGGAAATGTTATCGAATGCGTTATGCGATCGACTTAAAAGTTAATACTTACTTTACTTGTTTATTTATGGGACAGTGCACGTTAAATGAACATTCAATGAACATTCAATACTCATTCATGTAAAAGAATTAAATAAACTGAACACGATCTCATGTTAACATGCCGGATTTAGCTATAAGCAAATTTGCATCCATAGTCCCACATATAAAACCACTACAATAACAACATGACAAAATCTGAAAATACAACATACAAAATACAAATGTCTATAAATAAACCAATCGCAAAAATGTATATGACAATTAATTACAATGGAAACAAGCCCCCCAGACTTTTGACCTTTTACCCTAAATGTCTGACTGTATCTAGTTGCGTCTTACATTTCTGACTAATAGAGTATTCAATCAATCAATCAAATCGTCGAGTAAAATGTCAATTGGAATTGACGGGGGATTGGAATTTAATTTCAAACGTATCTCTTACGACCGCCTTCTTTCGCAACCGCATGTAAACCTATCCCTGGTCTCCTGGTCATTGTTGGTATAGAATGGAATGGTACAGGAGCTGAGGTTACTGCTCTTTAACGATGATGTGCACTGCTTAATAATTCAGGAGGCGTATGAATAATTCCTGTGGTTCTAATCTGTTCCTGCTCTGTAGCGCCATGTGTGGGAGTCTATATTTAACCCTGGGGTCGGAAGAAGCCCACAGTAGCTCTCTCACTCCAAATGAAAAACTCAAGCTTCTCTGTGCCTGTCATTACATGTAATATTTAGCAATATTGCATCTTTCACATTTCCCATTTTAGGAATATTGCTCTCTAGCACGGCTGTTTATTTTTAAAATCTCAGGTGACAAAATATTAGGATTTTTCTCAACCTAAATCTGATTGCGTTGTGCACGGCTATATAATTCAACTAAATCGCATATAGTGATTTATTTAGGTTACCATTGGTGAAGGAAGGCACATTTTAATAACTTCCAGAAATAAACTGGGGACCCATTTTAATATTCCTACCACATTGGGGTCATACATCAGAATTTGAAAGACACTAGGCATAAAAATGTATTATGCCTATCTGCTACTTCAACTACTGAAACATAGGGATACAGGCATACGTTCCGACATACTAACAGTCCGACAGTCATTAGACACCCTACCCCAAACCCTAACCGCAAGCATGACGCAACGCATGTCGGACCAACGCATGTCGGGAGCAACGGGTGATTTGCGCATGTCAGACTTTTGGTGTGTTGGATAAGCGTGCGCACCCCAAATATAGTATAAGTTCATATAGCCTACGCCCTACGGTATGTTCCCTCATTGTAACTCCCTTAACCATTTAAGGCAGTCATGTCCAAAGTCTGACCCAGGAGCTAATTGTGGCACGAGGGACGATTGTATATGGCCCGCAGCTTCCATCTTAGACCGGATTGCGCAACCGTGCTGCTGTTCACCTCCCTTTATACAGGCTGACTAAAAAGCTGAATAACTCGAAATCTACGGAGCTCTCCATGGTTTGGATAAAACGCGCGATGTTCGGAGGTCTTTGCTGATTATCCGGTGGTCTAGATGGGAACATTGGCGCTTTCTAGAGCAAGGATGGCTTCATTTTAACTCGCTAGCATTGACGCTATTTATTTAGCATCTAAGATGGCCGCCCAAACAGGATGTGAGTCCAGCGTGTGTTACATTACAAACGGCTCGGCAGTCTGCGGTTGGCTCTGCGTCCAGCAGGAGGCAGCAGATGGGTTAACTTGGTCCTGGGCAGATACACCATTTCTCTGTATAATTTATAAGGATCCCTTACTCATTCTCAAGATTTGAAAGACTGGCTCTTTGCGTTTTATTTCAATTTTTGTAGATTTTTGTTTCACACCTGGTTACATTTGGCTACACTGCCATTTGAACAAAAGACAATTTATTGGACTGTGAATGTAATAACAATGCAGTGCCTGCATGTGAAAAAGGCATTGACATTGCAGTGACTGTAGTTATAGGCCTACTGTATAACATTGTTGTAATGTGATGCATTTGTACAGTTACATTATGTAACTTTGATGTAGTAGCCAGGTAGTATGACAGGAGAAGCTGTTAGCCATACGGTATACTATTTTCATATTTCCAATATGCCCCCCTTTGAAAAACTGGATAGAGCTGTAGATAGAGCGTGTATAGTGTATATAGTTGGAAGTACACATAATAGGATGAAGCAGTTTGTGGTGCGGTACATTGTGACTTGGAGAGGAGAGAGGATTGTAAGTGATATTGTGTTCTCCACACCAGGCTCTCTTTATAGTTGGTTGGCCCACGACAGTGCCTGGCTGGCATCGCCAAGGTAACAAGTGCGTGATCAAGCTACTGATGGCTAGTTCTGTCAGGGTGGGTGGCCTGCCCTGTGGGCACCTTGCCCAGTCTGCACAGACACATGCACATACACACATAGACATATACATGGATTAAATGGCCTAACAAAGATTTCGTTTTTTCTTATATACAAATCCTCACAGATACATTATGTACTACTGTATACATGTACATACTAATGTACACACTTCATACATCATATTACAATATCATCAGCATCGTCACCTTTTATTTAGACTCGGGAGTACAGTTGAGGGCCAAGCCCTCATTTTCAATGTACAGCCGAGGTTACAATACATAATCCAAATTCATTACAGATTTACAGAACTGAATTAAAACAGCAGCAATCACGGTTAAAAGTGTTAAGGACCATTGCTCTGAATGTGGAAGGCCAAGCAAGGACCCTAATTTCTCCATTGGTGTTTGGCATTCATTATGTTTACTCCTATTATTATTATTTAGTTGTATCTCTGATTCTGTCCTGAGTTTCATACTGCGGTACTACCATGAATAAAGGTCCATCTATACACAATCTATACACAATACAGTATGCATATTACACACACACACACATACATACATGCACACACGCACGCACACTTGTGCACAGACGGGCAAAACACCTCCAAATAATACTCCTTGATATCCAGCTTGTGATTGTTTGTGAGTCTGAACACCTGATGCTGTTCCAGCGATGTGAGACTATAAGAGAGCAGATGTGAGAGGCAGGAATCCCTGTAGGACCCTCTGGGCTTCACTGCTTCATTAGAACACACACTATTTGAGATGACAGAGACTCAGCTTAGTACGGCTACAGAGATTCCCAGGCTGTGGGCCAGGGCCCCCAAATAATTGTGAAAACTCTACGATTTTAATTATTAGCCTATATAAAGAAAATGATGTATATTGTTGGTATATTGTTTTTGTAATCTTGAAAAAATGGTTTTCATTGTGATACCGATAGATAGGATAAATGTGTTGTCTTTTCCTAGTTTTAATCACTGAAGCACTATTTTATACTACCGTACTGTATATACAGTAGCTATAATATATAAATAAAAAATGGCTCACATTGCATTGCAAGGTGTTATAAGCTTGTAGATACTACTATGCTATTATGACTATGTGTTATACTACTACTAATAATAATAATACTAATTTAATATTATCGTCTCAATATGGGGCGCGTTCGCCTATTAGTTTGCATTGCACAGTGCGCTCTGTGCACTATTTCCGAACGCTCCCCTAATATCGTCACAGTAACGATATCGAGGTATTTGGTAAAATATCCATATCACCCAGCTCTAGCCCTTAGCTCTAGTCTTATTTTCTTTGTAGGTTTCTTTTTTTTTCTTATCAGCCAATCCGTGTCATAAAACGACTCATAAAATCCTCTCTCAGTTCAGCAAAAGATTGGTCTGGCCTGGTCTTCTTGACCGTCCATGCTGGAGCTCAGTGGGGGGTCCTCTATCCATAGCAACCTTGGCTTGGCTGTGTGAGATCACACAGTGGTGGAAGGAGAAGTACAAGGTATTGGCAGCAAAACAGATCTGCTATTTTTAAATAGCCAAAGTATAAAACGAGGATTAAGTGGTTAATCTGTATCGACATGTGATATTAAAAACCTAAATTCAACTAAAGCAAAAGTACCTCACACAGTTGATTGATTGAAATTGATTTACATTTTTATTTCACAGTATGTAGAATGAGTAAATTTCAAGCGAAAGCACAAGTCAATACAAAAACTGTTACTGTGGACGACACCATGATTAAGCTCACACTTGTTTACAACAGGGTCCACCATTTTCAATTAATCAGAAGATGAAGTTGTACTTAAGTACAGTATTTGAGTACATGTACAGTACATGGTTACTTTCCTCCACTGCCAGTGTCCAGCTCTGAGCTGCTATAGAAGCAGACTGTTCCAACCCCCCGTACAGCCAGTACTGTACCTCACCATACTGTTCCAACCCCCCGTACAGTACAGCCAGTACTGTACCTCACCATACTGTTCCAACCCCCCGTACAGCCAGTACTGTACCTCACCATACTGTTCCAACCCCCCGCACAGTACAGCCAGTACTGTACCTCACCATACTGTTCCAACCCCCCGTACAGCCAGTACTGTACCTCACCACACTGTTCCAACCCCCCGCACAGTACAGCCAGTACTGTACCTCACCATACTGTTCCAACCCCCCGTACAGCCGGTACTGTACCTCACCATACTGTCCCAACCCCCCGTACAGCCGGTACTGTACCTCACCATACTGTTCCAACCCCCCGTACAGCCAGTACTGTACCTCACCATACTGTTCCAACCCCCCGTACAGCCAGTACTGTACCTCACCATACTGTTCCAACCCCCCGTACAGCCAGTACTGTACCTCACCATACTGTTCCAACCCCCCGTACAGCCAGTACTGTACCTCACCATACTGTTCCAACCCCCCGTACAGCCAGTACTGTACCTCACCATACTGTTCCAACCCCCCGTACAGTACAGCCAGTACTGTACCTCACCATACTGTTCCAACCCCCCGTACAGCCAGTAGTACTGTACCTCACCATACTGTTCCAACCCCCCGTACAGCCAGTACTGTACCTCACCATACTGTTCCAACCCCCGTACAGCCAGTACTGTACCTCACCATACTGTTCCAACCCCCCATACAGCCAGTACTGTACCTCACCATACTGTTCCAACCCCTTGTACAGTACAGCCAGTACTGTACCTCACCATACTGTTCCAACCCCCCGTACAGCCAGTACTGTACCTCACCATACTGTTCCAACCCCCCGTACAGCCAGTACTGTACCTCACCATTAACCGGCCAGTATGTGCTATAATACTGGAGCTGGCAGCTGCCCTACGACTTGCATTAAAATGTCATATTAAATGTGTGGTCGCATATAAAACATCTGGTTTCATCAAGACATAATGGACATCATGGATCATCTTTGTTTTTACTATATCGCTGCTGCCAGGTAGAAACCTTATATACTTTTTAGGAAATGGAAATCAAATAATAACCTGTGTTCCAACGGATACAATGTAGTTAATATTTACTCACAAGCTCTTATTAATGCTTTTCATTGGTTCAATATTTATGAAACCCACAGACACACTTAACCATTTTCAACATGGCATTGCTATTTTGGGCATGTCATTATAGGCGAAAAGGGCATTATGCACGCGGCCGCCGGTCCAGACGCGGCCGCCGGTCCAGACGCGGCAACTGCCGATAGCAGCCGCGGCAGTGTACCGTGGCTGCCAACATGCGTTGCCTCTAAGACACATGCGTGGCTGGTTAAAACTCACCCGTGGCTTCCCTGTGAGGTTAGGGTTAGGTTAGGGTTTGGGGTAGTGTGTTAGCGTGGCTGGTTAAAACTCACCCATGGCTTCCCTGTGAGGTTAGGTTTCTGGTTTAAGGACTTCAGTGTTTTGTACCATACTATTGTATGAGTACCGAATGTTTGCATTCGCCATCTTTGTTGAAGAAGAGTCTGGGCAATTAAGTTTTAGTCTTACTAGAAGTACTAAAAGTTTCTCAATCTTATATTTAGTTTTAGTCTGGTTTAATCTAGTTACCTCTGAGGTCAATGATTAAAGTGTGATTACCTTTGAGGGGATTAAGTCCACCCATCAAGCCCATTAGTGTCAACCTCAGACCAAGATGGTCTGATTTTGAATCTGAATGGCTTTGTGTTTCTGCTATTGTCCTGGCTCTGCTCTAATTAAGAGCAATTTAGAAGTTTAGCATTTAAGGGTTTGTTTACTACCCTGTTTCCTGTACTGGATTGGTATTGTTTAAGCCTTGGGGAAATGTGGTGTTTAAAATCCACTGCTTCTCTGCATATCTCCTTTCCCCCTCTGTCCAGGTTTGATTAGATTCTAATCCACAAACTTCCAAGGCACTAATACCATGGGTCATAAAGTGTTGTACAATTAATAAAGTAGTTTATTTTGCATTATTTATATTATATCTATGTTGGTTTAGTCTATCTGCTATTGTGTTCCTAGTTTCACCCACATATTAGGTGAGGGTTTGGGGTAGGGTGATAGCGTGGCTGGTTAAAACTGGTTAAAACTCACCTGTGGCTTCCCTGTGAGGTTAGGGTTTGGGGTAGGATTTCAGACTAATGAGGAAACACTGCCATGGCGGTTGGCGACAGTTGGCGGCGATGCCGGCTGACGCCGGTGCAGGAAAATGCACTCGCTCTCTCTCTAAAATTGGACATTCATTTATGAAAAAAGTCAAAAAACATAAAAAGATGAAAAATGCTTATAGAGATACAAGATTTCTGCCCAACAGCGATGTGTATGTACAGTATATGTATATACAACTTATGCTTCTCAATACTGATCAATATATTTGCTCTTTCTTTTCATGCTTAGGCCACAATTGGAATTGACTTCCTGTCGAAAACCATGTACTTAGAAGACCGAACGGTAAGTATTCCAGTCAAACCTACAGACGGTCACTTTAAAGCATGGGGTTCTCAACCCGTGGGTCGCGACCCCTTGGGGGGTCGCCAAATTATTTTAGGGGGTCCCCAAATTATTTTCACGATTTTTCAAAAATAGCAGACCTACAAGCTCGTAGCGTGCCACTCGGTGGCGCGCTATGAGCTTGTAGATCTGCTATTTTTAAATAGCTAAATTATAACAATGCTTAAAACACCAAAAGGGGTTCCCACCCAAAATGGTTTAAGGTTATTGTAGCAGTCAATTTATATTGGGGGTCGGGAGGGGGCAGGGCGGGGGTCCCGAGACGTTGCCAAAGCATTTTCGGGGGTCCCCGGCCAAAAACGTTGAGAACCCCTGCTTTAAAGCACTGGTTCCCAGCCAAATGAGTTGATACAGTTCCACTATTTTAACCATATTTTATACTTTAGCTATCCGAAAATAGCTGATTTATTATTCAAGCTCGTAGCTCATTGTGGTGTGCGAGCTTGTAAATTGGCGATTTTCAAAGCATTGCGGAAAATTGTAAGTAATTAAAAACACGTATAAATCTTCTCATAATGTGGGATCCCTGGCACAAAATCTGTTCAGATGGTGGTCCGGGTCCTTGACATTTTTGAGAACCCCTGCTTTAATGAACCCCTGCATTGTTAATTAATTAACAATGCTCATAACAAAGTCCTCATTGCATCCCTGGCCATTAAAACGGAAGATTCACCTTTTATACAGTACTGCACGCATTGAAATATTCCCTTAACGGCACTGTGTCATACTGTATGTCAACTCCCTAGCACAAGAAATGTAAATGCATACCTGTTTGTATGTCAGGTTATTTCCTGGGGGAAATTCTGCATACAGCTCCATGACCTTGGAAATGTCAGCTTGGAGATGAAGTCTACCTGTCTACCTGTCTGCGTGTGTGCGTGTGTGTGTGTGTGTGTGTGTGTGTGTGTGTGTGTGTGTGTGTGTGTGTGTGTGTGTGTGTGTGTGTGTGTGTGTGTGTGTGTGTGTGTGTGTGTGTGTGTGTGTGTGTGTGTGTGTGTGTTGCCGTGCTCGCGCCTGTGTTTGTGTGTTCTTGTATTACTATACTTGAGTGGGCCAAATATTCATAGTACACTAGAAATAGACATTGTGACAATTTTCCTTGTCCTGTCAAGAGAATTGATGTTTTATGTTAATTGATGTTTTATGTTTTAAGAAAAATTGGGGCGCCAACAATTAGGAAAAGCTTCAAGTTATGATTAGGCATTTAGAGGTTAGGTTTCAGATTTGTTATTATTATTATATACCTTTATTGAAAGGATAAACCCCTTGAGATGTCACATCTCATTTTCGAGGGGGTCCTCAACACAGATGAACAGTACATACAATATATACGGTACAACAACAGTACGTCCATATATACACACAAAACAAAACATGCCTTATTTTATGTAGTTGTGCACCAAAATACAGAACATCTACAGCTCACAACATGGTCAGTCTATATTCGTTGCGTGACACAGAGAATTGTCAACTAAGTATAACTCAGGCTCTAAGGATAGGTTGAGCTTTATGTTTTTTTTGAAAATGGCCCAAAAAAGGTAAAACTAAAAACGGCATTGAGAAATGTCCTAATATGTTTGTCCTCACACAAGTACAGTGATACCAACATGTCCGTGCATGCGTGCATGCAAGTGGGCACTGTGTGTGCGCGTGCGTTCCGGTCTCTGTTGTGTGTGTCTGGGAGGGAGCCAGCATCCAGGCTGTCTCTGCATGGTCTCGTGCGGCTCAGCCCTGCCTCTCTGATCCCCAGGTGAGGTTGCAGCTGTGGGACACGGCGGGACAGGAGCGCTTCAGGAGCCTCATCCCCAGCTACATACGAGACTCCACCGTGGCCGTGGTGGTCTACGACATCACAAGTATGTCTCTCTCTCTCTCGCACACACACACACACACACACACACACACACACACACACACACACACACACACACACACACACACACTAGGCAACCGGATATATTGTTGCTGTCGGGCGAAACCTCTTATCTACATAATGTGTTCTCTGGTAAATGAATGCCCTACTTGTACTATCATACTACAGCATCACACAAAGGCATCAAAAGTAACATACCCACAAGCTTGAACGCAACGCCTTTTGAGCTTGTAGATCGGATACTTTTGAATCCTGAAAAGGTTTCCACCTGACAGAGACGATATATCATAACCGATTTTTAGTAACAATTATCAACTAACTTAATCTGACTCATATAGGTGTATATATTTTTTTAATTATCATATATCAATGAATCACCAATTTATATCTTTAAATTATACGTACATTGATGGCGTACAACATAGAGAAATAGCCTGTAGTGCTATTTTCACCTTAGAAAAATATTAAACGCTCCATAAACTGCGATATTCTGAGCCTTATAAAACTTAATTCGAGGTCAATAACACAATAACACCGATCGGAGCCACACAACACAGCCAGTAGGCACAAGTTGGAAATAACCGTGATATTGATTTGAAGTCATATCGACCAACCGCAGCTCACACGCACAATCGATTTCATCAGTCACTTAGTGTGTCAAGATCCTAGATAGCTGACTGCACACACACAACGGTGACAATCTCATATACTTAAAATGCATAAAGATGGCTGACTCAGCATTGGTCATTAGGCCTATCAGGCCTCATTCACACATAGAGAACATATGTTCTGTGCTCTGCCTGTGTTTGATGGCCGCCTCAATGCTTTTCAAATGGGAGTCACATGGTTTGACCAAACATTTGTGTTTGATTGCCCCCCTCTCCCCAATCAAACACAAGTGTTTGGTCAAACCATGTGACTTCCATTGGAAAAGCATTGGGGCGGCCATGAAACACAGGCAGAGCACAGAACATGAATGAATTAACATACTACATATACATATAGACTAGCCCAAGATAGTTTATTTTACTGTACTGAACGTTCAATTAATTTCATTTATAGACAAATTAGATATGCAGAAACATCAAATCGAACCTTAATACTTTTCTCAAATTCTGTACTGGAACACTAAATCATCGTTAGTTCTATCCGTCCGTGGCTGCAGTTATATCAAGACCTGCTTGGGCCGTTTTGCATTGTCTTGTTGACTTTAAAAAGACCCTTTCTTTTGCTTTGTTCTCTTTCACTTGTACCGTCGCCTTTCAGCAGTGATAGTTCCGTTAACTTTCTACATAGGGAGCCTGATATGGCATTGAGAGCATTGGAAACCATGGGAAGAATCTGTCTCGATTCCATTTGTGAGCATTAATGGCTCAAATTTAATATGTTAAGAAATGGGAGCCGTATACTTTAACTTTGATGCCCTCTAGGAGATTAATTTTTATGAGCAAACATGTTTCCTTCTCACAATACCATGTTCTTCTTTCACCTTGAAACCGATGTGGGGTCTTTCTGCTCAAATCCCAGCACAGGAATGTGACATTACCTTTGCAAGCATGCATACCAAATAAATGCCTGTGACAAGGCCAAATGGATTTGTAAAGAAAGATAGAAAGAGAAAGAAAGAAAGAAATAGTGCAATTATTGTAGTTCATGAACCCTTGATGTTCAACCTATCAGTCTCCATAAAGGAGTGGAGGGAACACACTCACAGTGAAGGAATTTAGGACTCGGAACAGCTGAACTGAATGAAAAACACAATAATTATTATTATTTAATGTTTTTTGTAGCCCCAGGAATTCCACAGCAGCTCATTACAGAGAATCCCTTTGATTATTCTTCATTTGTGTTCTTGGCCAACAGATGTGAACTCCTTCCAGCAAACCTCCAAATGGATTGACGATGTGAGGACAGAGAGAGGAAGTGATGTCATCATCATGCTTGTAGGCAATAAAACAGATCTGGCAGATAAGAGGTATGGAATAATAATCACTCCTGTTCACAAGCCTGTTGTTTTTTTTAAATATATGTGTATTGGTAGCAGGTTTCAACAATTTAAGTTTAGTTTGAACATACCATTTTTTCCCCATTTTCTCCCTCACCCCATCCCTCCCCTCACAGTTATCGTCATCATTAAAACAATATAAAGAAAAATAATAATAATTGAGTACAGACACACAAAAACAACAACAAAAAGTCCAAGCCACTATGTTTTGACTGGATGGTAAACAGGGTGTAAAATTAGGGCATGGGGGCACAGAGGGAGAGCAGAACAAATAGTGGAAAATAGCAAAATAACCTGTTAATTAACCTGGTGCATTTGTATGCACTATATATGCTTTATACTGTATATGAAAGATTAAAACAGCACTTCAGCACACATACACAATACACAGCGATGCTCTTCTTTTTTATGCAAATGATGAACGCAACAATGAACTAGGTTTGTGTAAAACTTTTCAAAAACAAACTCACACTTAAACCATCAAAGTGGAAATAGCGGCACTCCAAATTAAAAGATGCAAGACTGACTCAGATGCAATTTCTCATTTTATTGAGAACGCGTTTCGGGCAATCAGCCTTCCTCAGAGCAGATTGAATCTGCTCTGAGGAAGGAAAGCTGATTGATGGAAACCCTGTATAGTATGTCCAAAAGTGTTGGACTTTTCTGGAAATGGAAAATTGGGACCAATCTCATCGGTTAAATATTTATATTTGTGAAATCCTTAACCACTTTCACTTTCCTTCTAAATACTAACAGTTTTCTGAAAACGTTTACAGAATTGTCAATGTTCACTAACAAGCCTCTCTATTGAAAGGTATGAAGATGTATAGGTTACAGCAGGTCTAAATGGGACCCCCAAAACGATCAAAAATGTAACGCGGCATGTTGAGCTTATAGATCAGCTATTTTCGCTGCTTTTGCACAACAGTGTTGTACGGTGAAGTAGGGCTGTCATCATCATCATCCTTCGAGTGCCCTCAAGATCTGCGACACAAGCTGCTTCCACTGGTCTCTGTTGCTCATTGCCACACCAAGTTCATGCACAGTCAGTCCTGCTGTGTCCTATACTCGGAACATCTAGAAATGTTAGAGGTCTTGTTCCTCTTGATGGGTAGGGTAGTCTCCACAGAAGAATATCCGAAATGACCTGGTCTTTTGTTCTGTGGCAGGGCTGTAGGGCATTACTTTATATATTTTAAATATGAAAAAAGAATTACAATCTAGCACACAAATATAAAGAGAGACATCACAAGAGAGAGAGAGGAAGAGGACACACTAACTCTTGTACTGTGTGCAGTAGTTTAGTCAATAACCTGCCATACACTAGCGTGTTACAGGCATAAATCACATCGCTACATGTGAATAATGCATAGGCTACGTGGTATGTCCATTTGTTATATTAGCTCAATTCTGACCCACGGTAGATTATTCATGCAATAATCTCTCCATCTATAGTACGTTATTGCTGCTGTTCTGTGGTAATGAATGGCACTCCTGTCCTCCAGTTCTTCCTTTGATATATTAAAATCCTCTGTTCATGTAACTCTGTGAGCCTGCAGACTTTACTGTGGGGTCTAGAATGTACTATCAAGCGGGCAGGCATAATTATTGTGGTTGTTTCCTAGTGATTTTCAGGTCACTTAAACCCTACAAGCTCATATTGTGCAACGAGTCACGTTTGAGCTCGTAGATAAGCTATTTTGTCAGAATGCTGGCCTATTATGGCCAGAACACGGACGCTAGGATCTGTGTGGTTTACAAAGCAAGAGCTCTGCAGCAGTGAGTCAACCTTCAGCCCTGCCGTCTATTTAGCCATGCCGTCTATGGGCAACTGGCGGCCCGGGGGCCACATGCGGCCCCCACCCTCACTTAATGTGGCCCACAGGTTAATACTGATGAGTATTCCAATTAAAATATAGCAAAACAGGCCCGTGTAGCGGTCCGGGCACCTAGGCTGCTAAAGCCAGCCTGACGGCGTGTTACGGGCTTGACTCCCGATCCCGACGACCTTTGCCGCATGTCACCCCTCATGTACACTATCCAATAAAGGCAGAAAAGGCCCAAAAATATATCTTTAAAAAGAAATAACAAAACAATAATTCAGGATTTCAATTCAAATATAGGAACAATAGCAGATCTACAAGCTCAAAACCCTCCACAGTGCGACGCGTTTTGAACTTGTATATCTGCTATTTTTCATACGATATACAACGTTACGACTGGTTCCTTAACGTTTCTTTTAACGGTTCCATATTTTGGCCTTCAATACAAATATAACGGCAATCGGACGCTGCGCTCATGATTTGAGGAATTTTGTTCAAAACGGGCAAATCCTGCAAACATTGTAAGCAAATCTTAGCTGATCAGGAAGAAATTGTTAGCAAAACCGGCCTCCTGCTGGCATTATAACTATAAATGGCCTATCTGAAAAAGAGAAGTATTTCCTTGGCCTCTAGGGAGTCTGCGTACCAAGTTTCACTTTTAGATTAGCTGCACACAGAAAACATAGTCTCGGCCATGCCTTCGGCCTTGGTGAGACAATAACAGATAGTTGCGGCCCTAATATAAAGATAAAATTGTACCCACACCAATTCTATTGATGCTGAGCAGACACCCAGCGCTGCAGCACGTATTCGTATTCCCACCAGCTCACTCGCGCCTTAAACCCGACAACTAATTGATCGCCGTGAAGGCAGGAAAAGTGCTAGTGATGGCAGTTTGCAGGAGGTGAGTGACTGCAGGGCTCAGTCGATACACATTCACAGGGCCATAACAGACATAAAGCATCGCTTTCAGACTGCGGGGAGATGGCTTAGCTGAGACTGCCATAACATTTCTGTGTATTGACATGCTGCACAAGCCAAGCAGGCCAATACACTATGCACTTGCACACTATGTTGGTAATATATTGTTGATTTCCACCAGGCCGAAGGCATGGGAGAGAGTATGTCTTGCGCCATGTCTGTCCGTCCGTCATTCCGTCACTCCCTACATGCCAAAGCCGAACCTCTGTCCTCTGCAAACCACATTTTTTTATTTTACTCCTACGGATTTTATCATTTTATTCACATCGATTCATGTTTTTGCCTATAACTATTAACTACACTGATTTGTGTAAAACTTTGTATGTGCACTCATGGAAAAACCTTTGTCCTGATTTTTGTATGCCTTTTATAGTGCCGGCCACCAGGAGGCCAATTTATGTGAAACACATTTCTTTATATGGGGAGAGCGTAGTGACGCGTTCGGTAGGATTTTGGCTTATTTGGGCGCCATCTTCCTGCCTACATGTAGGCTAGTAGGATACTAGGCTACTTGGCTGCCAGTCTGTAGTTCGTAAGTTTGCTTGTCAGTGACGCTGGTGTCTATACTGTCACTGCAGTACACCATCTTCCATCTCTCCTACCTTTGACTTTGACAACTCTTCTACTCTATGGCTCTGGATCGACGGTGGTATTATTATTATTCTCCGTTAGAAAATGTTCGGGTGTTCTGATCTGATAGCCGGCTCCCCTCATGTCAAAACAGTTCTCAATGTTTACATCTTACTTGACAAGAAGATATGTGGACATATCCTTATGGAATCAGTCATGTGTTCTCTCTGCAGTAAATTAATAATCTGTCTGTAGGCTATGCAATCTGACCATTATTATTTTGATTACACTGTCATGCTCGTTTGAGGACAGGTAGAGAGCAGAGCATACATGTGTTTGGGAATGTTGCTGAAGGTTATGTTATTTTGTCAGCTGACACCCAAATCAAAGAAACCATACAGCGTGTATTTAATTATTTGATAATTAAGCAGCAGCCTACTACTATAGCCTACTGGTAGGCAGGAAAATGGCAACCAGAATAACCCGTTCTGAGTGAAACTCTTCCCTACGCTCTGGCCCTATATTAGTCCTTCAGATTGTTATCCAAATATCATGCAAATCATCAGTGAAGGCTGGATAGCCAAAACGTTTGTCCTGTTCAAAAATGAAATATACATTTTGAACTGAAGTCTTGGTGTGTGCGACCCACTACCGTTATTTTGATATGTTTTGAACGGGTAGCGCATCCTACAGTCAGGGCGCGGTGGTCACATGAAGAGCAGTTAAATAAAGCACATTTTTTGCTCGTAGATTGGCTTGCAAATGTGTGTATAACACGTGTGTATAACACATAAGCACATAGCGTGTGTATACAGTTATATGCATATATTTCAGTCTGGGTGTCAGTGTCACGCACGCACACGCACATGCACGCACACACACACACACACACACACACACACACACACACACACACACACACACACACACACACACACACACACACACTGTACAAGTTCAAATCCGGGCTCCGCCAATCCACACAGACAATTAAAACTGACCCTGTCACAATTACGTGGTCTTCTTTTTCTCAAGTTCAGTCTGCCATGTTTCTATGGCTTATTGTGCATATTGTTCTTATTGCTTATTGCCTTCCTGCTTGGTCCCGCCTTATCGCTGCTTGCAGCTATATTCTGTATTTGGTTTTAAGTGAATAATTGTCTCTATGGCTGAACGGAGACTATGTTTTTGTGAGTACATGATGGTTTTGGTCTATAAACCTAGTTCTGCTGGTCCTTTTCGCCCGGGAATTGGTGCATATGGGAGCTCGCTTGTGGAATGAGACCACGTCCACTTCCTTTCTAACTGTAAATGGAAACTTTTTATGATAAGAAGTCCCACCGTGTTATGTCCTCTGAAGGACATAACATTTAGCACTTGCCCTATAGGTGACTGGATCACTTGCTGTAGATCTAAAAGCTCGAAATATATCACGTGTAAGCTTCTAGATATAAACATTCTTCCCCACATGAAATGCAACCTTACCACGACACAATTAGTATTCAGTGAGACTGTTACCTTACTTTACTTTACTTTATTTGTTTATTTAGATGGGACAATGCATATTAATGGACATAAATGCAATGTAAATACACCGGATTTAGCAAAAATGCAAATTTTCATCCGCAGTCCCCACATGAAAACAAAACAAAACAGGCAAACGGTACCTTACATTAGGAAATTAAAAACATACATACACAAAAAAAGTACAAAGGTGTAAAGTGCATCTATGTAATTTAGCAGCGTTTTAAGGGCAATTATAGCAATTACAATTTCTTCATAGGGGTGACACAGAACTCCTGAGCTACACTGTTTTCGGAAAAATATAAAATTCTTGAGTATAAAAGAACAGGCAACTGGCTGTCAAGTATTTTTCCCTAATACAAGCAGGAATTTTATGGTGTATGGAGAGAAAAGGGGAGTGGATATGGTAAAACAAAAACATGATTGATTGACGCATAATTGCATCATTGCCATAAAAAAGTTTAATTTTTTTCCTTTTCTTTTTTCTTTGCCTTTGCAGCTCATCAGCGTCAAATGTTGGTGTTGAATCAGAATCAGTTTATTGTCACATCACAGATTTACAGGTGTAAAGAAGTGGGTGAAATTAGGTTTTGTGCAAGTTCCAAAAAAAGACAAATTATGTTCGACTTAAGGTGCAAAAAAGTAGCAACACATTGGATCCACATAACAGCATTGTATCTTGTAGCTGGCTTGTTGCTGCTAGAGTAGTGAACGCAGCATTAGTCTTGTTTTGACTTTAGGGTACTTTGACAAAGTAGGTGCATATAAATCTATGCAAATATTGTGTCATATTGTTTATTGTGTCATAATTAGGGTAAATCAACTTGCACTGTCTGACATTTGTTGGGAATAATCCCACCCGCTGACTGTGAGCGTGGAGCTTTCAACAACAAGTCATCAGACTTGTGAATATGAATGAATGTGTGGTGGCTGGCTGGGGTGATGGTAGTATTTTTCCATCTCTAAAAAGGCGCTGTATGGGTTTTGTTATTCATTTGATGGGTTTTTTTGTCATGTTGTTTTTTGCTTATAGCTTGTTGACAGCTCAGTGGGAGAAAAGCAATCGTTTTTTAAACTGACACGATGACACAGCGTTCTCAGCCCTGACCTCCGCATCACATCCTCCCTTCGGTGGCGACGTGACACCTTTTAACCTCACGTCAGGACGTCTCCGGTTGAACACACACAAATAACACGTGTGAGGCTCTGGCAGGGCGCCGTGTGATTGTTTAGTGCACTCTGTTCTACTCGATTTAAGCAGCGGCCTGTGAAGTTGATTTTCAATGACATCAAGTGGACCGGCTGCTTGCTCTTGTGGAAAAGACTCACTGTTGGTTCTGGTGGTTTTGCAGGGTAGAGGTTTGTTGTCCTGCTGTTTTAGCTTTGTTATGATTGAAGTTTATGTCTGGGGACGGTAATGGTGTATCTCAACGATAACCAACCCGTGGGCTGCAAGTGGGCCCCCAAATGATTGGCAAAACACACACAAGAATTTAATTATTTGATATAAACAAAGGCCATGACATAAGCCATGGTATTTTTTTTCTTTAAAAGCCTGAAAAATGTGTTTTCATTGGGAAAAGATTAGGAACTTAAAGTAGACTATGTTAGTTCCTTTAATCCAAGCCAGAACACAATCGATGTATTTATTCATCATTAAAAATAAACATGCTCTGAAAAAGCACGTGGCCCACCTAACACCATTTCCATGTTAAGTGGTCAAATGGGTGAACGCTTTTGAGATTTTCAAGTCTGCCCTTATTTGTCAAGGTCTTGCAGGATGGTGTATCTCCCTTAGTTTTTACCTGGTTTTAGAGTGGGAATTTAAAGCCACATCCGTGCACCAATGAAGCACTAATGTGGTGGCCATTATGAGAGCCGGTGTCTGTCCATCATGTCTTGCTGTGCTATACCATGTGCCATCATGATGAATAAGCTGGCGTGTTTAAGTTGGAACTCCGAGGAATGCATCTAGAAATAGCCCCAGTACTGGTGCAAGTCTCTGTCAGGTGGTGTTATTATGTAAATGCCGCTCCAGTGCAGTGCCTTTGTTCCTGCGGCAGAAGCTTTTTTCTTCACGAATCTCCTGAATTCCTTCTTCCTCCTCAGTGTTTTCCCCTGTTTGGAGCTATCATGTAAAGTAGTGGTTCTCAAAGTGCTGTTGGAGGACCCCAAGTGGTCCTTGAAGGGGTTCCAGTCTCCAGAGCGTCCCTAGCAAAATCGGTGATGTGATGCGTAGTGAACTTGCAGATATACATTTTTTGAAACTTTTTGAAACACAAATCTTGTATGGGGGTCGATGACCAAATCCATATTATTTTGGGGGTCCTTGGCATGAAAAAATTGGAAAACTACATATTATGTAAAGGAAGCTGTAATGGAAACACTGTATCCTGTGTGATTATTGGTTCTGGATTATTATCATTTTAACATCACATTGTTATGAATGATTATGTCTGAATGGAGTGTCCTAGCAGGGAAATGTAAACAAGGTGGACAAGGATACAGGTCCATCTGCATAGTGTTTCCCGGGGAAGAAGAACTGCTTTTAGCCAACATATTGTACTAGGGCTGTCTGATTACATCTGTAGCCTTGGGGTTATTAACCTTTCATCCTCCTGGAACTTTCTTTTTCATTGATATATTACACCAGTGGTTCCCACATTTTTTAATGTCAAGGACCCCCAAATTGACACGTATTAGCCCACGGAACCCATGCATAAGAACATATTTTTATGACTCTAGCAGTGATTCTCAACCATTTTAATTTCAAGTACCGCCAGTGTGACCTGCATTAGGCTACGGATCCCCATTTAATGGCATTTTTATATCTCTGACCCCAATTTATATTGTAAAATCAATGTTAATTTAACTCTGAGAGTGTACAAATGGAACCATTTGTACACTCTCTGAGTTCAGACTTTTACGGGGGCCAGTTTCGAATTGCAGCCGTCCGTAGGTGCCCTTTGAGAGCGGTTTTGAAGGAGTCATGGGATTTGCATGTCTTAATGACTGTTGGTAGGGCGTTCCACATTTTGGTGGCATAGGAGCGAAAATAATTTAGTCCCTTGTTTGTGCTTGTTTGTGCAAATCTTGTGGACCAGACCCATTGCAAGATGCTGTACTCTGTCGTCGACCCTAAGCCATTCCAGTCTGTCAAAGTGGGCAGGGGTGAGGTGGGTTCGGGGGGTGAGGCCAAGTAGGAGCCTGACCAGTTTGTTTTGGGAAGTCTGGAGCCTAGTTTTAAGGGCATTTGAGGTGCTGTGGTACCAGGAGGTGCATGTATAGTCAAAGAAGCCTTGTACGAGGGCTCCTGTTAGGGTCTTCCCTTTAGGGTTTAGGGTTTGCTATTCATCGTACGATGAAGTATACATGGCTTAAGTGATTAATGTCCTAACAGCACAATATATGCAAACATTCTACAAATATTCTGCAATGTTGCATTCGGTGAGGAAATGAATGTGATCTGACGTAACGGTGTGAACTGAAACCCCTAAGGGGATGTTTTCTGCTGCACCCGCACAGTGCACAAGTGGTGAGTGAGTGGGTACACAGATCTGGACTGGTAGTTTTTAGCGCATCCCATTGTGTTTGTGCTGGACGGAACAAAGCAGTCAGACTGGTTACATCATGCTCTTCCTCCCAGCAGAGCAGCATCAGAGCAGGCTGATGTAAGCCCAGTAGTAACAGACCTGCATGGTGCTGTGTGCAGTCAGCAGCACACTTAACACCGATCTCTCTGCTTGCCTTAAACGTGCTGTAAGTGATTTTGTTGTGGTTGCTCTGTATTCTGATAGCATGTCATTGTTATAGTACATCTTGTTTTGTTTTGTTTTTTGTTTTTTTTGGGGGGTGGGGGCTTTTCTGCCTTTATTTGGATAGTAGTAGTGGAGAGTGACAGGAAACAGAGAGAGAGAGAGAGAGGCAGGGAGAGACACGCAGCAAAGGTCGTCAGGCTCGGGAATCGAATCTGTGACACGCTGTCAGGCAGCTGGAGCCTATATGTGGTTGTGCCTTAACCACTAGTGACTAGGCCATCGGCGACCATCATTGCTAAATTACGTGTACAGTGACAGGGGTATCCCCAGCTCTCCAGAGAGCAGAAAATGACATTTTCAGGTTGATTAATTAAATATCCAATTTTATCCAGTCAAGAGAGAGAACTCATACAGGATACAGGATAAACAAGTTGGAAGTGAATGATGCAACCAAAACAATTGGAACTGGAAGACTATACAATTGAAGCTGATAAATAATTGGATTTAACCTGCTTTATACCAATCTGGGAACGCATCTGCAAAACAAAGGGTAAACAGTGCCCACTTTTCCTTTGACGTGAGTCAACAGTCTGTCTCGAGAGACTAGCTTTTTACTAAATAGCTGGAGACATTGGAAGACCCCATTCAATAGAAACAAATATAGAGCTTAACCTAAAGTAAGCCCCCTCCTCCTTTTTGAGTGGTGTAAACCACTCCTACAACTGGCTTTTGTGTGCATAAAAAAATGACCATGGTTGCTATGTTCAAAATAATTTCTGACGTAATTAAATCACACCCGGGTGAACTGGATGACCGTAGCAACCGTGGTCATTTTCTCTGCACAGAAAAAGCCAGTTGTGAAATCACATCCGGGTGTGATTTCATTACAATTTACAATTTACAATTTAGGCATTTAGCAGACGCTCTTAATCCAGAGCGACTTACAATAAGCAAGAACAAAAAGCATGGGAATACATCACATATGTAAAAAGCATTTATCGCGAAACATGCGTAAGCTAAGAACGTGACTAGAACATATCTATATAATGACACTATACATATAAACACTATACATATAAACTATACACTATACATATAAACTATAACTAGAACATATCTATATAATGACACTATACATATAACACGTCAGATCAGAGCTGATCAGGCTACATAATACCTTACCTTATTTCATTACGTCAGACATTACGTCAGACCACAGCTGATCATGCTATATAAAACCTTACACCACTCAGTTCACACGGGTGTGATTTTATATTAAACGTATCACTAACACTTACAGTACACCTCCTTTAATGGACAACTGACATGATGTAACCTGCTTCTGAGCCCGACTTGCACAGCCAAATTCATTACAATGTCACCGAAATGGGTAGCAATTAATTTCTCACAGCACAACGTAATTAATCACTTTCACTCAGTTAATTAATGCTGGTGGAGCCCTACTATCCTAGAATAACACTGGAGGGGTTGAGTTATGACTGTGATGGTTTGTGTCGTCTTTAGGCGCACACAGGCACAATGGACATCCAATACAAACCTGTGCTTGTACGGCTCGGGTACCTTATCATTTGTGAGCAATGAGCATACATCAATGTGAGCGGGGCAGTTAATTGGCAGTTTCCTTTCACCGTTTTGCTGATCATTCTCTCTACTCCACTCTCAGGCAAATCACAATCGAGGAAGGCGAGCAGAGAGCCAAGGAGCTGAGCGTCATGTTCATCGAGACCAGTGCCAAGACAGGTTATAACGTCAAACAGGTCAGCCAGTGACTTGCATACAAGACTTTCCATACTTTTAGACTTTTAGACGTGATTCACACTTGTGTGTAGGCTGTTTAAAATGGGTAGTTTTCAACGCTTTAAAAAGCTTTTACCAAGCTGCAAACATGTAGGAAGTGTGTTTGCTTCACTGATGGTGATAAGGGACACTGTTTGAAAGGCATGATCTGCCTTCCTTAATGCACAATCAATGTCTGCTGTACTCTGCAAATGTGTCTACAGACTGACATGGTCATTTCTTTCTGACAACGATAAGACTGATTAGTCCTGCACTGTCTTTCTGCAGCTTGCTGATAGGATGGGAAGTGTGGCCCGGGTTAACAAATATATTCCTTGAAAACAACAGAAACAACAGCTGTCTGTTCACTTAATAACACATTCTGAGATGAAAGCCAGCCGAACTGAATAACGGCCACCACAGCGGAGCTATTATTGTGTCTGTGTCAATGAACGGCGCTGCTGGCAGACCCGTCTCCTGCTAGCCAGCACCGCGGCACAGACAAGTGGCCATTCTTCACCTAGCTTTTCAGCGAAAGCGCTAGGGAGGGACAGCGTGGCGTGACACTGCTAAAACACAAAGGTCTCAGTCGTGCTCCCAAAGGCTCCAGTGTTCACACTGTTTATAGCTGTCTCATCTCCCACCAGTGGTAGAAATAACTAAGTAGATTTACTAAAGTACTTAATGGGTAAAATGTGTATATATTTTACTTGAGCTTTGTATATTTAGTATTTACATGTTTCAATACTTTTACTTCACTACAATTATTGGAAAACGTATACAAGTAAAGGTCCTTTACCTTTTAGATTTTGATTATTATTACAAAACATTACCAATTAACCTATTTTAGATTGTGTCTCTTAACCCATTCTGGGCTGGGTGTTAGCATTATGTTATGCTTTAGCTATTGAAAAATAGCAGATCTACAAGCTCATAGCGCGCCACCGAGTGGCGCGCTACGAGCTTGTAGGTCTGTAAATTGAAGAACGACTGACATAGAAACATAGCTTTTTCAGAAAACTGTCAGGATGTAGAAGACATTTTTAGAATCTGATCTCAGGTCAAAATGGGTTAATGAAATACACCCGCACACTGTGTATCTGCTCGGTACATGAGTATTTGCTTTCGGTCCCTCTGGACCTTCTTCAGGCCTGATGACGGTCCGGAGGGACTAAACGTTGCATTATTAAGCTTATACAATGTGTCACGATGCTACATGCTGTGAGCTGGCAGATCTCCTATTTTCAAAAAGAGTTTGACAAATTTTTAAACATTTGAGTACTTTTTTACTTTGGTGCTATTTCTGATGCCTAAACCGCCCACACAATTTGTACAGGGCCACAGGCTTATCTGAACTATTGCATAATGAATGCATAATAATGACTCAAGCTGTCACTCGTCAGAATTAAACCAAATTTATACTCCATCGCTGCCTAAAATAATTGATTTTCAAACAAGCAATGCATTGCATCGCATAAATTAGGCTTTAATGAGTTAGTAGCTGTCTCCCATGGCATTGGACACTGCACATTGGGACTTTAACACTTTGCTGTAGACAGAGGTTAAACATGTACTAAAAGATGTGCCGGCAGCAACTTAGTCGATCACTTTGGGGGGAATTTGGTTATTGGCCAAATAAGATTGGAAAAAGTATGTTCAAAATGGAATGTAGATCTCAAGATCGATATACAGTAGCAACAGCATATTTATGATCTATGACTCCAGATTTGGGCAACGTTTAAGCCAGATCAGAGCCCCATTAACCTCCGGGCGGCGGTGGCTCAGGGGTAGAGTGGCTGGATGGTAACAGCAAGGTTGCCAGTTCAAACCCGGGCTCCCCCAGAATTGGTGTCGAAGTGTCCTTGAGCAAGACACTGAACCCCTAATTGCTCCTGATGTGCTGGTTGGTGCCTTGCATGGTTTCCGCCGCCATCGGTGTATGAATGTGTGTGTGAATGGGTGAATGTAATGCACAATCTATGTAAAGCAGGCGCTATATAAATGCACCATTTACCATTTATTTACCATTATAAAATTTAAGATACCGGTAAATATTTTTAAGTATAAAACCTAGTAAAAACAAAATGAGTGGAGGTACTAAGACGGTTCAGAACCACGGCATGATAACAAGTACAAGTACAGGATGAGAACAGATCTTAGAAGTACCACAGTAGTATATTATGTAGTGTCCTGGCTGTTTTTAATAATGCAGTGATGCTGTCCAGAGCAGTAGCTTGCAGGCATTAGAAGAATTGTCTGAAGGTTCTTTGCCTCAAATATTCATTGGCCAAACTGCTGCACAATCTAAACCAGAATTAAATCAGTGTGGACTGGAACATGTCCTCCCGGTTTCATATCGTTGGGGAACAGGTTCAGGGATTACAGATAAGACCACTGAGGCTAAAGTACTCTCATTTGATCAGGGGGAGGGAAACGGCAGTCATTTATTAGTTTAAAAATGTATTTGAACTTCCTGTGCCGTCACTCAGCCCTCTACTAGGGCCATGGAAACATTTACCATCGACCACTTGTTATGTTGCTGCACAGAGAATTGAAGATGATTGGCCACGATGGATACGTGTGTCAGCTAAATGCCTATTGTCATGTTATACATTGTTGCACACCAGTGTGGGCACAGAGATTCGCAGATCTACTGTACAAACGCAGAGTGCGTTGCACCGCATCAGCTATGTTTGTTGCCCAACACTGGCACTTAACGGATATATTAGTGCCATAATGATGCAGATTTCACTCATAACAGTTTTAATACCAGCACCTCCTTGGTGGTTTCAACTGAACAAACCATAACAGAGGCAGCTATTTGGATGGTGGTTTGGACCATCATGCCTCTTCTCCTAGTCTGCTGGGAGCTGGCTGCACTGTAGGCGCTCATGGGGATTAAACGGCACTATCTAGAGCCAGTGAAAGACTGTGGGTGCCTCTGGGAAGCAATTTACTGTACCTCTCCTAGCATGCCCCTCCTCTCCTACCTAATGTAGGTGATGATGAAATGCACTGGTTCTCAACATCTGGTCTGGGAACAACGAGAGGTCCAAAATGCCCTTATGGGTCTATGGGCTCCATTTTCGTTTGAGCATTCTAAATACACAATTTGAAGTCTCATTTGTGCTGACCCCTATGGGGTGATGAAACTGAATGAGCAAATGGAATCGCGCACGCCGCACAATGCCTGGCACAAGCCAAATAACTTATTTGACTAGACAATTATATAAACACAATGGACACAAGGAAGTGGCAGGCACTCACCTCTGCTGATTATAGGACAATTACAAAGAGATGCGTAGGAGAATAAGGAGAGATGATGCAGCCCGCACTCCGCGGACATCTCCATGGAGGCGTGCCGCTACACCAAAATAATTTGGCATACGGCTTACGGGTGCTTTTAAACTCCACTATCGCCTTCTCAAATGTGTGTGACCAAAATAGCAATTTAGGGGAAAGCGTGCCAACACGCTGGACCAAAATTCCATTAAGGGACAGAGCAAGCTCCTATACTCGTAATTTCCGGGCAGCGGCTGACTTGCAGGCAACGGCGGTGACAAAGATATCTCTGAGAAGTGTACACATGGAACCATTTCTTTATCTTTGGGACCCCAATGAATATACACATTTTCAGTGTTCAGTGTGAAATAAATGGACCCTTATGGGTCCATTTCTACACTCTCAGAGTTACAGAGAAACAGTGATGTAATGGACCTGAATGCAATAGTCAAGCAGACATTTGAGGATATTGTATAGCTGTCAGCTGTTTCTGTTACGAAATGGAAGAAATAACCTGTATTCCAATTCATCCAATCTAGTTATTATTCATTATTTATTATCTGTTAATACTTTTCTTTGGTTCAATATTATCTGTTAATACTTTTCATTCACTTCTCAAATAACAGCTTGTGGACGATTTGCCACAAGCTGAAACAAGTTTTCAGTGACTTGCTACTGGCAGTCAAAATGCAAAGTGAAGTGCTGTGATGGAGTGTGTCGCACCTGCTGTGCTGACTCATCCAGTGCATCTGTGCTAGAAGATGGGCTTTAAGCAAAGTCCTGTATTCAACATTTTACTTGATAAAATGTACGAGTAAAAGTAAAACATTACAGTGTGCTCAATGCACCAGACAAAAGGTAAAATTATAATTATTTTTAAATAGCACCTCTACAAGCTCACACAACCTTACAGATCGGCTATTTTCAAATATAGCTAAGTGGGGGTTTGTATTAATAATAATCAAAACCTGCAAAGCAACTAGCTCGCAGCGCTGGGAGGGAATGTCTTGCATGATTTAGTAGAATCTTGGGATACCATCTTGAATTTGGCAATAAATAATTAGCTGATGGTAATCCCACTGATTCAGTCAGTTTCTTTAGCCCCAAAAGCAAGCGTTAAGACACACAAAACACCTTTCTAGGTTGAATAGTAATTTAATTTGTGTCACGGTTTGCAGGTGTTAGGACCCAAATGCAGGAACTCAAACAAAGGCAGGACAAGAAGATCACATAAACTTGACTTTACTTGGTAAATGACATGTAGGATAACAGAAGTACATACACTGAACATAAAACCTGACTTAAGATCCAGCACTGAACAAACACAAGGCAGAGTTTAAATAGTCACCGGAACTCGTCACCCAACCTGGTTCAGCTGATGGCACTCAGGGCAATCATAGTTAGAGGAGCAGGATTTGGGAGAGACAGAGGAAAATCATGGACAAACAGGGAGGGGCTCAGGACGTGACCATGACAATTTCAGATATACAGTAGCTATTTTAGGCCATCGTGAGCAATATTATTGCTTAAATGACGGGGGTGGAACATGGAGATCCTCAGGTAGGTGGGGCAGGAGGAACTGGGAATAAGTGGTCAGCAAGGGCTCTGGTGGGGGTCATCACAGAGACGTGTCAACACGGAGCAGAGGGCACATGCTGGTCATCAAGGGAGAGAGGACATCAGGGCGTCGGTCAGCCAGGGCTCTGGCACTGTTCATCAACAAGACACTCAACGCGGAGCAGAGGGCACAAGCTGGTCGTCGCCTCGTCGGGGGAGGAGGGGACATCAGGATAATGGCTAGCCAGAGCTCTGGCGCGGTTCATCATCAAGACACTTAAGGAGAATTCCATGCTAGAAGGCTTTCTTACCTTTATTTGTAGTTGTTACGTCCCCAACAAAGAGGTCCAGGTGTTATTTTGTGCAAAAGTGCATTATTGGCTATTTCCCCTAATATAAGCCCTCAATGGGGGTTGGGTTTTTGTGCCAATTCGCTTATTTCTATCAAAATAAGTAGTAAAGTGTGCCGCTCGGGATACTATTTACATATATAGGAGGATATTATATACAAAAAATATAGATTTTTGAGCGATGTAAATAAGCGAATTAGCATAACACCCCATAGCCCCATTCAATGCAATTCAATGCAATTCATTGAGGGCTTCATTGAGGGGAAATAGCCAATAATGCGCTTTTGCACAAAATAACACCTGGACCTCTTTGGTGGGGACGTAACAACTACAAATAAAGGTAAGAAAGCCTTCTAGCATGGAATTCTCCTTTAACACGGAGCAGAGGGCACAAGCTGGTCATTAGGGTAGGTAGGGTAGGGCGCTGCACAGGCTGGTCTCCCAGGTCAGTGCAGGCAGGAACACAGGACTTGACAGGAGCAGGAGGGTGGGGTCTCCAAGTCTCAGGAAGGCAAGACAAGGGGGACGTAGGAAATTAGGATCCTGGACAGTGACATCAGTTGTGGAGCGCAAGGAGAGAATGGCCAAGGTGTGCTCTGTTCAGCATTGGTGAGTTCTGCTAGGTCCAATGATGGCTGGAAAATCTAAACGTGTTACCAATTGCACAATCTTTATGATTTTTGACATAGTCCCGCCCAGTTTAAAGTTTTAAAATAATTGTAGTGGAGTAAAAAGTTCAATATTTGCCTCTGAGATGTTTTGGAGTACAAGTAAAAATGATCTTAAAATGGATATACTCAAATAAAGTAAAGGTAACTCAAACTTGTACTTAAGTACAGTACTTGAGTAAAGGTATAACTTTCCACCACTAAGAGTGTTGCATGCTGGGAGTCAGTGGTCTTGAGTGAGCTGTTTAACTACTTGAACCCACGATTCTGGGGGGAACATTTGGCAAAAATAACAGATTTTCAAGCTGTGAGCTTGAGCTTGTAGATTGGGTATTTTTGCCAAAGAGATTTGCTATAGACGGTCCAGTACAGTTGTAACTCGTGTCTGTTATACTAAGCATAGAGGGTTTAAGTGTTTATGTGTACAGGTGAGAATGGGCGATGTGTCCTCAGTGTGAGGAGTGGCACGTCCCCAGCGTTCTGGAGAGGAAGTCACAATGTCCCCATTTCTCTCTCTCTCTCTCTCTCTCTCTCTCTTCTTATTTTCCCCCTTTTACAGCTGTTCCGACGCGTGGCGGCCGCACTCCCCGGGATGGAAAGCATGCAGGAGACGAGCAAAGAAGGAAGTATCCTTTTGGCAGACACTTTAATTTTAATATGTAAATCCTGTAAGAGTATGATAATGAAACCATAGTTAACCGAAGAAGAAGAATATTCGCTTAGAAATTACCTTATATATAGGCTAACGGAGTATACAGAAATCGGCACGCCTGACCTCATTTCAGTCTTCCAGTGATGATGTATTGGGCTCCGGCCCGCCTCTTGTCCAATTAAAGGAGGGGTGGTGCGTGCCGCTGGAGCGTGCCAGACCAGTGTAGCCTGCTGGGAACAGGGTGAGAGGTTTGTGTTGGGCCGGCTCCTGTGGCTGTGTCACTGGTTGATGGGGCAGGGCCTTGGGGCGGCTGATTTAACGCCCTGACTGAACGATCAGTCAAATCCTTAACAGTATGGCACTGTCCTCACTGGCACCAATTGTTAACTGAGTGTGCCACTGACTTGGCATCGTTTAAACCCCTCCCACCACCCTAGTCATCCTAACTAACAGTGATGAACAAAGTATACTCAACCCCAGTACTGGGATCCTCCTGGTCAAATATTACTACTCTACAAGCGAAAGTTTTTTAGTATTCAAGCGTGAAACCTACCAATTACAAAGTACATTTTCTTTTTTAATATCATTGCATTAATGTATTAAACTGTGGAATTAAAAAAAGGAAAGTTTCACTCTGGATATTTAGCCCAGAGGTTCCCAAACCTTTCCATGCCGTAGCTGTCTCTCACTAGTTTTACATCAGTGAACACATCATACCGGCACAGCAGTATCTGTGGGGCTCAGTATGTGTGCTGAATATCTGTCTTCAAACTATGAGATGAATATCTTCATCTTATCGTCATAAGAGACAAAAATGAAACAATTAATTTTGAAAGGCATGGAACAAGGTTTTAGGTCTAATTTTCAAGTCTCATTACCATAACATGGCCTCATCGCCTTAATCTTTAATAGATCCAGTAGTGGCTGGGATATTTTGTGTTGAATTCCTATAATCATTAATCATCAAATTATTAGGCCTAAGAAATGATGCCTCTTTGAGTGTTTAGCGCCAATGCAGCATGCACATTTAACTCTGAAAGTGTCCATTCTTACACTCATAAGCACTATGCAATCTCAATGGTTCCCAAACCTTTCTGGCCCACTTGAAAATCTCAAAAGTGTTCGCGGCACATCCATCTGACCATTTAACATGGCAGCCATTCTGCTGCTGTGTTAAGTAGTCCTGGGAGGGACTAATCAATTATGTTCCGCCTTGGATCGAATGTTAATAGTATACTTGAAGTTCCTAGTTTATGTTCCGGTATCTCAATGAAAACTCATTTGTCGAGGTTTTAGAGAAAAATACTTTTTTACATTAATGTTTTAATCTTAATTTTACATCATTACAATCGTAGTGTTTTGCCAATTATTTGGGAGCCCACTTGCAGTGGTGTGCACAGATAGACACTAGGGGGTGCTAGAGCACCCCCTGCCCTTTTGGCAATGTGCCATTTCGGGAAAAAAAAGGAAAAAAACACTTTTTTTCCCCCCTTTTTTTCTTATTTTGTACAGTTACACTGTACAGTATGTGGACCATGGTAACATTGATAAATTTTTGATAAAAAGCTTCTAATATATTATTTAGGCCCCACAATCTATAAATCTCACACTATTAAGTCAACCGGCCGGTTCCACGCGCTGCACAAAGTGCCCTTTTTTCCACTTGAGCACCTGCCCCTCTAAATGTCTGTGCACGCCACTGCCCACTTGCAATATCATCACGGCAAACCAGTGGGCCCCGGCCCACAGGTTGGGAATCACTGCTCTATGCAACTAAGTCCATCTTTATTAGACTATCACCTGGGAATAGAGACAGCATATTAATCTTTATGCTCCTGCTACAGACCAGTTGAACAGGATGTACTGTTCCCCTCTCAGACGGCAGGGTAGATTGTTCCACGGCGTGTTTAATTTGGGTTTCTGAATTCATCTTAGACAGCCCAGTGGTCTTTCTTATTCCCATGCAAGCAGCAGGGCGCCATCTCTATGGTAACTGCCGGCGAGTGATTTATGAAAGTATCTTTTCATTTCAACGCGTTGCATGTCGTAGCGCTGTCATTATCCCTTCCATGTGAAGCTGTCTGACAGGGTGTGTCCTGATAGGTGGTGCCCTGTGGCGGTCATCCTCTCCCAGCAAATGGGAGGGGAATAAAAACCTGTGCCAATGTAATTATTTAGTCACAAGCTCTTGTTAATACTTTTCATTAGTTGAATATTTATGAAACACACAAACGCATATAAGCAATTTCACTTTAATTTAAAATATAAAGAATAAAAAATAGGAACATGACCAAATCTGACACAGATCTTCAAGCTCACACAAGATATTTTAACGACACAAAATATCTACAGATGAGGGGTGTGCAGCCAAATACTGTACATATTAATTTGGGGGGACAGATGAAAAAGTTTTAGAAGCACTTCACAGAGCTCCGATCAACATTTAATGATTGGAGCCCACCGCCTTGTATTTTAGCAGGATCTGTCTCGCCCTCATTAGCCGTCTGATCTCTTCGCAGCAGTCAGCCCTATCATCAAACAGCCCTCAGAGCTGCTCAGGTAGATACTAGATAGATAGATAGATAGCACCCTCTGCTCATTTATGGGCAGGAGGGGGGTAGATTTTAAAAACGTGTGTGTGTGTGTGTGTGTGTGTGTGTGTGTGTGTGTGTGTGTGTGTGTGTGTGTGTGTGTGTGTGTGTGTGTGTGTGTGTGTGTGTGTGTGTGTGTGTGTGTGTGTGTGTGTGTGTGTGTGTGTGTGTGTGTGTGTGTGTGTGTGTGTGTGAATTGACATTGAAAAAAATCTAGAATAGACTAAATCACTTGAGCCCCGTTTTGTGTTTTACAATGGTACACATTGATTGTTGAGAGGTTGCATATCTGCAACTTTCTCTATGTTGGAAAAATGTCATAGATCATCGATTATGTATATAATCAATTTAATTATAATCAATTACATTTATTAGTTTGATTGACTTTTGGTCAATGTGTTTCTTGTCACTGCTCGTGGTGCACAGGCCACATGTCCAGTAAGTGTTATCTCCTCTTCTCAACAGGGTTTTAATGAGAGCTAATGGATGTGGGAATAAGGCATGCGAGGGTGAGAGCAGGGGTGAGGACATTGTTAAGACTTATGACAGATGATCAGGATGACGGATGGATGGCTGGCTGACTGGTGACGCTTTACCAGCCTTCAGACTTTGTCTCTTAATGCAGTGAGTGTTTTGAGCTCATTTCCTGGGGTATAGGTAACATTACGCTGCTCCCTTATAGTCTATAGATACGAAGGATGGATGGATAGAAAGAAATGATACAAATAATATAAATAAGGACATGGGAAGAAAACCTGTGTGTGTGTGTGTGTGTGTGTGTGTGTGTGTGTGTGTGTGTGTGTGTGTGTGTGTGTGTGTGTGTGTGTGTGTGTGTGCGCGTGCGCGTGCGCGTGTGTGTGCGTGCACGCATATATCACATGCTATCCATATGGCATTCCATTACACTGTGATGTTTACGTTCCTGGTCACATCAAATTGGTGGATGGACAATGTCCTGGTTTCACTGCACAGCAGATGGAGCAGAACACACACACACACACACACACACACACACACACACACACACACACACACACACACACACAGGCAGTAATAGTGTTTATATAGTAGGTCAGCTGAAGCTTCCTATATCCCATTGATGTTAGAGGATGAATTGGTGACGCAAGGAGCAGAGCCGGGGGAACTCTCCCGTAGATATTTTAGAGGATATTTATTATCTTCCGTTTTCTTGTAATTGCCTGTTTGAAATTGGGGAATGGGGTGGGTCTACTGGGTCATGGTGATTTATGGTGGATGTCAGGGCCCGTGAGGCTCAAAGCTCTTCTCTCTACAGCAGGGGTTTTCACCCTTTTTATACCAAGTACCACCACAGAATATATCTGGCTGTCCAAGTACCACCAACTGATTATTATACAAATACAGGAGCGTAGACCTGCCCCATCCTATTCAGCTATTAACACAGGAGTAAAATGTAATTTATTCTTTTAATCAGCACAACTGATAATATTTCCAATGTGATTAATCCGTCCTCAAATCTTCTATTAATGGCTATGCTGTCATTTCAGCAACAACTGGAGAGCCTATTTCAACCAATTGCTTGGTTAGAAGAACTACCTTTTTATTAATATAAATATTTCATTCTACTTTAGTCTTTTTTTGTCTTTTTTAGGCGACTCCTCTGTGTACCACCAGAGGGGGGGCTCAAGTACCACTAGTATACTAGTACCAGGTTGGGAACCTCTGCTCTACACTACAGACTCTGCATATTATCTCCACTACATGGCTGCTGCAGACCGTACAGTCTGCGCCTGATTTATGCTCGTTGTGAGCTGTAGAGAGTGACTATTTTTGCCACACTCACGGTGCGGCCATGTCGATAAGAGAGATTCAGAACGCTACACTGTTGCTTATTCCCACTTTAGTACCTTCTTTATCTGCAAATTAAAGACAAGCTCCGCCTTTTCCTCCATGGCTTCTTTATGCAGTATGTAACGGCACTTCTCTCGTTTGGAATGCAAACAACACTTGAGGCATTCCCTACATTGCACAATACGTTAAGTACGCTGAACATTTTGCTGTGTATATCTGTGTACATACTACATAGTCCCTTGTCCATTTGAGACATTGGGCAATAATACAACTTTGACTTCATGGCTAGTGGTTCCAGGCGGTCCTCAGCGAAATTAGTTAATATTGCATCACAATCAGTTTAACCACTTTAACCCTATTTTAATACATTGGCTATTCAAACATATAGCCATATATAGCCCTAATACCACCACTTTTGCAGAACAACATAAATGATACAAACCAACAGACAACTACACAACCCTTTGTTGCTCTCACAAGAAGGATGCTGGCAAAAGGATTCAAGATAGAAGAGGGTTTATTTGTCACTCACTGATACAGGTACAGTGAAATTATCATGATGGCACTGGCAGAATGGCAGCAGGCCCGAACTGGTCCGCGGGACCACCGGGACCTTTCCCGGTGGCCTTCCGTCTATTGGCGTGCCTGCCTGTCCATTTCTTTATTCTTTAAAAAAAAATCATATAACTTGAGCGGCCCCCTACGGTCGCGGCCCACCGGGAATATGCCCGGTACGTCCTGGCCAGTCCACCACTGGGAACCATTACCCTAGCACACAGGGTGGTCTGTTGCGGAGAAAGGGCCTGTGCATTTCCCTTCCTATGGGAATGCACAACAAGCATATATATGCGTAACAATGAAAGGTTGCCCTTCAGAGGACACCACCATAATGACATCCCATATAGGTGGGGAAGGGAAAGGCGTGCGTTTTGCATACACACACATATTCTTGCACACTGTAAAATTTGCATGATGTGTGACCGGTAATATGCTGTCACAGGAGTCTAAATATAAAGAGAGCGGCAGAGCACAGAGAGTCATTTGGGCTGTCAACGCCCTACAGTACCTTTTGTTGCCTCTAGCACTTTACAGCAAATGACTCAGCAGGAAATGGCCCCATCTAGTGCCATTAAGGCCACACTGCAGGCCTTCATTACATCACTCCAAACAGAGGGAGGCACTCCAGCACAGTGGTAGCCTTGCAGTGGCCAGATGCAAATCTGCCAGTGGCAAAGAAATATGATATGAGTCTGGCCAAGAAGCCAGGCTAGCACAGTGGTTCTCAAACATTTTCATTTCAAGGACCCTCAAATTTATAGATATTTGCACAGACCCCCATCTGAACAGATTTTGCCAGGTACCCCATAACAATTTTAATTCTTAAAAATGTATTCCACATTTTTCATAGATGTATCTCTGTTATATTTACCTATTTTTTTCTTAAATTAATGCCCTATTTTATACTTCATCATGATACTGTAGCAAAAATCTACAAGAACGATCCCACTTTGACATCTGTTCTTTCCACTGCATTCTAATGAAATATTATATTTGCACAAGGGCAGGGATCCATAATAGTGGTGGGTTCAATAATGTAACATAAGGCAAGGCCGAGTCTATTTTTGTATAGCACATTTGAACAACAAGACATTAAGTGCTTTACACAAAACATTAAGTATTGAGACAGAGCATTAAGATAACAGAAACACATGAAAAGCGGCTAACTGAAAGGTTCAGCTTTGTCATCATAGTTGTGGCAGACCTGCAGTTTTCTCTATGTAGTGGTTTCTCCACATCAGAGTCACAGAGCAGACTAGTCCCAGCTGACCTGAGAAGTCTAGATCAGTGTTTCCCAAACTTTTCAGCTCGAGACCCAAAAGATACATTTGGTGTCTCCCGGGGAGCCAAAGTTACAAGAACACATTAAACCCTATTTAATTGCAAATAGCATATTTGTGAGCTTGTAGAACGGCTATTTTCACTATTTGTATTTGTATTTGTTTTTTTGTTTTCATTCATGAATTTCTAAGGAAAATCTATTTTTTATTTAATTTATGATATATTTTTTTAAATAATTATAAAAAAAAGAAATGTTACAAAAAGGGGATACGCCATAACATTGGTTCTGTGACCCCAAAATGGGTCCTGGTCCATTGTTAGACCACTCTAGAATCTAGAGTAGACCAAACAGAGTCTAGATGCTTCATGAGCCTTGTTCTGTACTTATTTCTGTACTTGCATGGGTTATATATTACTTCTGGTTTGCAACAACCTCCTTAACATGTGTCTCTAGTGATCGACATCAAGTTGGACAAACCACAAGAGCCACCGACTAGCGAGGGAGGCTGCTCCTGCTAATCCAGCACACTGACTGCACCGGAAGACATCATTCTCACCACATGCTTGTTGTGTTGCTTCCTATCGGTTAACATCCCAGTTGAGTTTGCACATTGGAATTTGGCCTCCTTACCCGAGTGTTGGTCATTGGTTTGAACTGGCATCCACACAGATTTAGGGTATAGAGCAGTGTAGCTTAACTTTGATAATGAAATTGCCAAAAAGTCTTAAAAATTGCAAAACTAAAAAAGAGAGTCATGAACAAAAAGACCCACGCCCCCCTCTATGTATGTCCCACATGTGTAATTGTGTATACCTTGTTTAGTAGAAAGGTAGAATGATAGTTTTCCTTTTTGTTCCTTTTTGTATTTTTGTACATTCAGGGAAATCTCTCTGGAAGGTTGTTTTTAAAAGATGCACCCAGGCCAACCAAGTTCTCTACTTCTGACAGAGCGAGCTTGATTGGAAACGGAGAGAAGAGACAGGACAAACGGAGCAGTAACGTCTGAATATCTACCGCATGCATGACAAAATACGCTTTTATTTTGAGTATAGGTTACCGTCTGACCGTTTGAATATGTAACCTGCTAACATTACACCAGTTACTTGCATACTTGAGTTCAGGGCATCATTTTCTTTGTCACGTGCGTGTGTAAATTAATATACTTTATGTACAGGCCACTTTTAGAACGCAGTTACAGAGGGACTCCGTCATGTTGGTGTCATTCTGCCCCACAGCCATGCCACATCACTGAGTGATGGTCTTCATCGTTTGTTTGGAGCAGCTCACAGCCCAACCCCCCCACCCCATACACTCATGCTTCATTTTATACGTTGTACGATGATGTCGCACGCTGATGTCGCCCGCTGAAAATGGCTGCTATTTTTGGGGAGCGACACCGGCATGCAACAAAGTATAAATCAGGCTTCTCTCTCCAGTGACATCTGCCACCGTTGTGTGATGTCTGTATGTAGTCGTGATCACTTTAGTGGCAGTGTGGGCAGTGGACAGCAGCACATTTTACTTGGAGAGTAGAAGCCCTTGCCTTGCCTCAGAGAGGAACACTTTGAAAACAAAGTTCCCTGTGTGGTATTCTGTATGCTGTACGTGTAAATGTAGAAATCAGACCTTTGTGTAGTGTGAAGATCGGCGTCACCACTGGAACATGGTGATCTCGATGGTCACGGCCGTTCACTTGTGAGAACGGCTCCATTCCCGTCAAACAAAGAAAAGACTAATTTGCACATGTAGACCTTTCAGGTGAATATGAAGTGATGAAATGCTTCATTTGTAAATAATACAGCCACATAATTCCACTCCCTGTCCCAGTTGTCACTCGTTCCAATTGTCATAGGAACCTGTCACTAGACGTGTCCCCCACAGAGATGAGGTTTACTTTGCTGCTTGTGTTATAAGTTGTAACTACTACTACCACTACCGAAGTTGGCATTATGCAATGTTGTAATGTTGTTTTAACGGAATCTGGTCTTATTTTTTTAGAGCCAGGTATATTAATGTGCTGGTGTTCTGTTCAACCAGTGACGAGAAACACTACTTTAATCTGAATCGTCTTTGAAGTGAGATCTTACTGCACTTTTTAAGAACCTGTTTTAGGATTAGAGTGAAAATGTAGTTCCTGTAAGTCTTATAAAATACTCATTATCTACATAACATTTGGAGTACTGTGTCTTGGAATTTAGTGTAGAATGCAACGTTTTACAAATTCTCCACACCTTTCCAAAAGAAGAGCACTAGAGTGAATGATTGCGGACTGTTCCTAACACAAGCAATGAGCCAAATAATATGGCCGAGGCCGAGTTGTGTCCAGCACTACAAGAGATCTTAGCTGGAACACTCCCTCTGTTGTTGGTTTGGGAGTGATGAGACCAGTTGAATCGCAGATGCTGAATGCTGAACAGAACAAACCCCCATAGAATGAACACGAATATTTAGTTTTTTTTTTCTTCCTTGCTCATGGTTATTTATTCGAAAGCTTCTCAGCTCCCGCTTGATGTGATGTGAGGAGACTCGTTGGGAGTTTGCTGTCAATGCAATTGTTTACAAGCAGTCTCCTACTTGAAATCTCCCACCAGAAATTCTCAGAACTGTGAATGGCAAGAGAAGGTGTGTAGAGACGAGCTCATGTTGGCACACCGGAGAAGTTGTACTGTACAGTCGTGACCTAACGCCCTGATTTATACTTGGTTGCGCAGAACACAAATAGCAGATCTACAAGCTCACAACGCAATACGTTGTGCAACCATGTGGTTGATGCGCAACCACTTATGAATCCGGCACGTCATATCCTCACTAATGCCTGCTCTACTCTACTGTACCAAAAAGAAAAGAGTAGGTCATGTCCTTGTGTATCATGTTCCTGTATTGCCGACTTTTCTGCCTCTTCCGTTTTTTTGTTTCTTTGTTTGTATTGTATTTCTGTCCCAAGTATTTATTACCCTCAAACTTTGGAATGTATTGCTCTCATTACTGACCATGGAGCCTTGTTATCAGAGCACTTTTTGGGAAGGGTTGTTTATTTATAACTAAGGACAAAATGATTGATCAGTTGCCATGCACACTCATTTGTACTACTTATTTGTTATGGAATAAATTCCACCCTTGTTTCCCCACAGTAAGAAGTATCATTGTAACATTCCTAGAAATGGACCAAGGTTTAGGTGATGCAGCAGAGAATGTGCTTATCGTGTTGGGGTCTGTTTACGAGGGTGGAAACCACGGCCATTCCCTGAGGGTGCGTATGTTCTGTCACAGCCCTGTGGAGCTCACTTGGTCAATCCAGACCTGGCTCTCTATTCACACTGTACAGAGATCTAGCATGTCTCTCCAAATGATCAATAAAGATGTCTTATTACCAAAGCCACAGCAAGTTCATTTCTTTTCTTATAGAACACACAGCATGGCAAAATCCTCAGTGTTTAAGTAATTCTGAAAGTGTTAAACATGTGTTTACACACTCAGAGTTGTCCATATGTCCCATGATGCAACACAACCAATTGTTTAAAATCAAATGTATGAGAACTACATTGTGCTGCCATCACAGGAAAAGAAAAAAAAATATATATATATATATATTATATGATGCCCATATCTATAAGGTGGTTGCACACTGGTGTGTTTTTTCGCTGCGTTTTGCGGATCCGCAAGTAGTAGGCTATTTATCACTAGCTGTCACCAACACCCCACTAGACCCCACTAGAGAACTGCAGAAAACGGATACAATCGACCCCGGTCCGAAAAAAACGGTAGGGGCTATGGACGAAATTATTGGCGGCATTGTGCAAACATGATTGACATAAAGTGAGGTCAATGTTTTATTTTTTACGTCCTCCAATATTCTCTCCGATATTCGGTGCACCGGTGTGCAAACACATTTAATGCGTTATATTCAACTGACTATTCAACTGACTATTATTGAGTAATCAATAATAATCCTAACACATGTTATACTGTAATTGCTGGACAGATACAGGAGGACCATTTTTTATATTGGCATGTGTGTAAAAGTGAGTGGTTGGACATCATGGACATAAATAATTGTCATATAAAACTTGAGGATGCATTATACAGTAATCTGTTTATCTCTGTACTTGGTCTGCTCTTGTTTCCTTAATCCACACCAAATCTCTTGTGAGCTGTAATTGCTGGACACGGCATTAAGATGCTTGACCTTATATGTCATCATTATAAAATTCTTTGTGTTTTTGTTATCGATCATTACGAGTGCTTATAACTAGACCAGTGCCAGTTAGAAACTGGTCTACTCGGGAACGATGCAAGTTGGGCACGATGCAAGTTCGGAATGCAATACCATTGTGGGCCTACCAGTTGTCAGAGTAGCTGTTGAATTTGTGTGTGTCCCTTTTATGCCTACAGACAGTATATATGGATACATATATCCATATATACTGTCCCTTTTATCTGTCCCTTTTATGCCCATAAATTCTGTGTGAGGCATGCCCAAATATGAGTTCAGGCCAGTCTATGATGTCATTGTCAATACTATACAGTATATGACATATTAATGGGAAGGGAAGACATCAGTGTCCTCTGTATATGGGTATTTGTAGATTTATCTACATTTTTGGGTCCTAGCAACTTCCCAATCCGCACGTCTTCGACGATATGCACGACAAGTTTGAAGTCAATCGGCTGGCTCTCAACATATAGGCTGGTGACACACACACACACACACACACACAGATGTCGTGAATTTATAGATAGATTATAGTAGTGTATATTTATTATGGACATGGGCTTTATACATTTTAGAAGGTTTTTGTATTTTTCTTTCTGTCAATATGGTCGATATGATTCCTATAAATATAAAGGCTCAGTTGGAAGAACTTGGAACTGTATATAGTATGTTCCTCATAATTCTGACTTTATATAATTTGTGCCACTTTGTCATCTCGTGACAAAGTCAAAATTGTGCGATGATTGATGCTCAAGAGAATAACTTAATCCTACAGGTACAGTACAAGCGGCACAGTCAAGCAGGCTATGCTAATACAACAATACAATGTAACGATGATATTAGTAATAGTAATAAATACTGGATGAGATAGAAATCAAGTTAAAGTAAGTAGAGGTAGTAAGTACAGTATGATAAACCTCTCAAGTCAGCCAGGTAAAATATTTTAGCAACAGCGTTGAGTTGTGTGCTCAGCTTTAATGTTAGAATTGGAAGAAAAAGACGCTGTTATTTTTATTATTCAGTGGTGCAAATCGGCTTCCATATATGGATTAAGAAATGTATCTGAGTTAATACAAAACAAAACATGACTCTTATGACATACAGTATGATGGACCATTGTGTGGAAGTTTAACAGGACATAAACTTTGAGCAGCCTGTATCAACATCAAGCAAGGCTGTGTACTTGTTGTGGATGCACACTGGAAGGTTTCCAAGCTGGTTTCCAGTTTGACCAGGAAAGAAAACTGTTGTTGTTTCCACTTTGTATTAACAGCTTCTTGAGAATCTGTACATTGGATCTCTCGTAAGTGAATGTTTTGGCTTGGTGTCCGCTATCTGTCCGAGAGCCCCTGGGGTGCCTGTTTCTAGACGCATGTAACGTTTCACCTCAGGAGTTTATGAATATATTCAAATCATCTAGTGGCTGTAATAGGCCTAGAGTCCCAGACCAAGCAATATACAAACAAACAAGATGTACATTTGGGGTCTGTAGGCCATATACAGTCTCAACTTTTGTTTAGACTTTTGTGCCTCATCAATATCATTCATCTTAATCATGTGACAGTGTAGCATCACAACGACCCAACCCCCTATCTATGTGATGAGTTGTGTAAATCTTGATTTATTTATTTAACCTATTCACTTTCTAAAAATGCATATTCTTCTGTACAGCACTGAAGACATAGGCTACTTTTAATGTTATTGTTTTATCTAAATTAAATAAGAAGTATAAGGGTAATCTTTATAAGGTCGGTCAAGGTCATTACTTGATATTGGTGACCAAGGAACTGCCAGTTAAATAATTTTATGTATGAAATGTGTCCTTCAGCAGGCCTATGACGCTATTGTGCTTCCTTTCTAACAAAACTAGCTTTGATATCCCATGTTTTCACTAGTTTACAACATTTAATCATTGCAATTCATATTTACTGTATGAATACTGAATATTACCAGTTAAAATATTCTATGGCATTTTTAGGTATATCGAGGAACATAAATATGTGCTCACACAAGACACTCTCCCTCCCTCATTTCCCTCCCCCTCCCCCTACTCTCCCCTCCTCTCCCTCTCGAGTCCTCTCCCTCTCCCCTCTACTCTCCCCTCCCTCCTATCCCTCCTCTCCCTCCCGAGTCCTCTCCCTCTCCCCTCACCCTTTCCCCCTCTTACAGTCCCCTCCTTTCTTGTTGATCAAGACTGTCTGACGCCACACACAACAAACTGTTGCCTCACAATGCTATACCTGTATTTGCTCTGACATCAGGGATCTCCATATTGGCATTGCCATAATGGCATAGTGTCCACAGTGGACATACATCTTAAGTATATCTTGACATTGCATTTGTGTACCTGCACTGAATATAATGCATAATTAGAACATTATTATCACATCAATCAACACTAGGTAACTTAATTCAAGGTAAATTGTTGACAGAGGTTCAGGTCATCTTAGGTTATTAATATTAACATTAGCATTGAAAGTAGCAAAATACAGAGGGAATATACTTCACTTTTAAACTTTGAAATATTGAGCGGTGCCGGAACCGGGGCGGCCCCCTGGGTGCGTTCCTGGGGGTCTGGATGTTGCGGGGATCCCCACACGGTACAGTTGCACCGCTCACTTATACTTTATATGTATAATATAGATATATGCTGCTAATAATAGTTCAACAAACCATTTTTTTCCACACTTATTTTCAGGTTATTTTTCACAGTTTTATGAAATACAAAAAACAAACGTATTATTAGAACGATTATTGATATTTCTGAATGAATCACAAATATCTGGAGGTTATAGTGATAGTCATTCAGGGTAACTAACTAACTACATATTGGCCTTCAGTATAACACCAGTATCTTATATTAATCTGCAATAACTTTGTTTTGTTGACTCAAGCGACTAAAACTAATCTCAAAGTATAAAGTCTAAAGCTATTTTACATACAGTACTATAGATTTTGGTAGTTTTTTCAGTGTACATTTGATTTGTATCCATGATGACAAATCAAATAAATATCCATCATTGTATGACTTACACATACAGTACATACATAACCTTCAGTTTATTTAAAAATGGCCTTGAAATTGATTATTGCGACAGTAGGCCGCAGATTACTATGAAAACCTGGAAAACCCGTCAGTCAGTCGGTCGGTCGCTCACGCCTCCATATATGGTTGTCAGAACATCACGCCTTGTGACATCACGCTTTGTGACACGCTCCATATATATGGTTGTCAGTCCATCACGCTTCGTGACATCACGTCTCGTGACACGCTCCATATATGGCCGTCTCCATATATGAAGATCACGAGGCCTCGTGACACGCTTGCCGCCACGCCACATGACACGCTCCATATATGGCTGTCTCCATATGTCGATCTGACATCATCAACCCCTCTACGCTATATATGGCCATAAGCCCTGGCCATATATAGTATGTTCGTCAATCTAGTCAATTACACATATAAATCTATATATGTGAAAACGTAAATTAAAAAAAGAACAGGTCCATATATGGGCATTCCCAGACGATGCCCTAATTGCCTAATACAATCCCTGTTATGCCCATATGGAGATCCTTGATGTCATCAATAGTAAGCCCATATATGGGAATGTCAATATATGGCCATATTGTGTCTCAGTGTGGTTGCCGCGACGCGAGTCACACTTGCAAATGAACCAAGCTGGTACAACACATGGATCTCCATATGTGGAGCTGACTATCATCACCTGGATCTCCATCTGTATATATATATATAGAGTACTGAAGGACATTTTACTAGGGTACATTTAATGACAATAGCAATGGGCTTTGTTCTTGAATATTATATAACAAGACGTTTGTGATACTCCAACTAACGACATGTATTAGCTTTTTCATGTTTGGCTACTTTGAAAACCTTTAATAGCAATGAGTAAAGAGGTATGATTTACAATGATTGTTAAAAGGACAACAAAAAGCCCAGGGGATTGTTTCCATTGTGGTCCTGACTCCTGTGTATTAAATGCATTAAGACATTAACACTCAAGATATTACTACAGTATGTAGATGTCATCAATAGTAAGCCCATATATGGGAATGTCAATATATGGCCATATTGTGTCTCATGATAACCAGTGTGGTTGCCGCGACGCGAGTCACACTTGCAAATGAACCAAGCTGGTACAACACATGGATCTCCATATGTGGAGCTGACTATCATCACCTGGATCTCCATATATGAAGATCACGAGACCCCTGGATAGCCATACATGGTTTGACATACTAGATCTGCATATATGGAGCCGCCCAGCAACTCTACATCTGACCTCACTTACACCAGATTAATAGTTTAACTCCTGCTTCTCAACTGTGCCGTATTAAGAAGCTCTGTTGTTTCGTTGCTTCTCGCCCTCAGGGCGTCTTACTGCATGTGTGTATATATATATATATATATATATATATATATATATATATATACATACATACATACATACATACATATACACACAGACACGGGGTACTGAACACTTGGAGTACTGAAGGACATTTTACTAGGGTACATTTAATGACAATAGCAATGGGCTTTGTTCTTGAATATTATATAACAAGACGTTTGTGATACTCCAACTAACGACATGTATTAGCTTTTTCATGTTTGGCTACTTTGAAAACCTTTAACAGTTTGCAATGAGTAAAGAGGTATGATTTACAATGATTGTTAAAAGGACAACAAAAAGCCCAGGGGATTGTTGTCTCCACCAGGCCGAAGGCATGGGGAGAGAGTATGTTTTGCACTCCGTCCGTCCGTCCGTCCGTCCGTCCGTCCATCCGTCCGTCCGTCCGTCCGTCTGTGACCAGCTAATCTTCGGCACCGTTAACCCGGTCGATGCCAAATTTTGCACACACACTCCCTGGATGCCAACGATGAACCTCTGCCCCAAATTTCCAGAATGGCCTGTTATAGCGCCACCAGGAGGCCGCTTTGTGCAAAACAAGTTTTTGGACAGTACACCTACAGATTTTGTCCAAACATCACGCAAATTGGTACACAGTCTCTCTAGAGCAAGGGTTTTCAACTGATTATGAACCAGGGACCACCACCCTGACTGAGAATCAACCTGGGGACCACCACCCTGACTGAGAATCAACCTGGGGACCACTACCCTGACTGAGAATTAACCTGGAGACCATTGTTGTGTTGGGAGGTGGGATATGGGCATGGTGTGGGGGAAAGAAATTAACCTTCCATATTAAACTCATGTTGCTGTTCATTGTAACTTACTCTATGAGTAAGCAGACACTTGCGATTGATTATGGGCACATTTCCTTATAATGGTGACTCAACCAGGCAAACTGGTACGGTTTCCCTTGAGATTCTAACTCACCTTTCTGTGGAAGTTCTTGACATCCGACTTCCCAGTAACTGACAACATCGACGCGTCATCGTTTGTCACCAGATCATTTACTGCATTGTTTCTTAACTTGTGGTCAATGCAATAAATCTTCACTTTCCTACATTACTAAATGCATGGTCAGGGACCACATGCAACACCTTCACGGACCACCAGTGGTCCACGGACCACCTGTTGAAAACCCATGCTCTAGAGCCATTCAACAAAACGGGTCTTTCAGATTTCTCGGACTCCATCCTGATTGGCTAAGATTGGCTTCCAAAGTTCGCAGGAGTGCTCAGTTTCAAACAAAATGCTGCAAATCATGATTTTATCCAAATTTCACACACACACACACACACACACACACACACACACACACACAGGTCACCTGGTGGAGACCTGTGCCCAGAAGGGCACTTTTTCTAGTTTCCATTGTGGTCCTGACTCCTGTGTATTAAATGCATTAAGACATTAACACTCAAGATATTACTACAGTATGTAGATGTCATCAATAGTAAGCCCATATATGGGAATGTCAATATATGGCCATATTGTGTCTCATGATAACCAGTGTGGTTGCCGCGACGCGAGTCACACTTGCAAATGAACCAAGCTGGTACAACACATGGATCTCCATATGTGGAGCTGACTATCATCACCTGGATCTCCATATATGAAGATCACGAGACCCCTGGATAGCCATACATGGTTTGACATACTAGATCTGCATATATGGAGCCGCCCAGCAACTCTACATCTGACCTCACTTACACCAGATTAATAGTTTAACTCCTGCTTCTCAACTGTGCCGTATTAAGAAGCTCTGTTGTTTCGTTGCTTCTCGCCCTCAGGGCGTCTTACTGCATGTGTGTATATATATATATATATATATATATATATATATATATACATACATACATACATAAATATACACACAGACACGGGGTACTGAACACTTGGAGTACTGAAGGACATTTTACTAGGGTACATTTAATGACAATAGCAATGGGCTTTGTTCTTGAATATTATATAACAAGACGTTTGTGATACTCCAACTAACGACATGTATTAGCTTTTTCATGTTTGGCTACTTTGAAAACCTTTAATAGTTTGCAATGAGTAAAGAGGTATGATTTACAATGATTGTTAAAAGGACAACAAAAAGCCCAGGGGATTGTTTCCATTGTGGTCCTGACTCCTGTGTATTAAATGCATTAAGACATTAACACTCAAGATATTACTACAGTATGTAAGAAAGGCTTTTGGTGGTGCTGTTCTTTCTGCTAGAAATCTAAATTGTTCTGCAATTTCTATAAAAGAAATTCATCAGAATATAATTAAAAATAAAAAGTTATAATGAAACAGAAACGTAGAGTAAAGTTACAGTGCAAAATATGTGATTACAAAAATCTGTAAAAGGCAACGGATTTGATTTAATATAACTGAAAGATGAGATAAACCGCTATTGATCCCAGGGAAATCAATAAAGTTAACAGCAGCAACAGTAGTAAGGCTGAAGCACATGAACGAAGACAGGAAGCAAACCTGATCGATAAGATTATTATTCAAGTATTTTTATTGAAGTTTGAGACAGGACAAACAACAGATACATAACAATTACAAAACAGACACAGGACAAAACACAAATTGTACATTAATGAAATCAACTAACTGAAATAAAAAGATAAATAAAAATGAAGGGGGGGAGGGTGGCCCCTGATCGATAAGATTAAAAAAATGAAATAAACTTTTTTTTTTAAATAGATCATTCAAACACTGTAGACATCTGCACTGGGTTGACATGTACAGTCTATGAATAAATATAATGATAGCCTATTATGCACTATAAAGTATAAATATACAAGTATACCAGTGGGGAATTAATATACATATATAGCCAATGAATATATGAAGGAATATAATACAGACTGAACAGTGAATATGAAACTTTGTAGTCCTATGTTCAGTGTCAACATGCCTTAATGGATATGAGAGAATGTTACCATAGCATTCATTACATGGTACAATCGTATTACTTGCTTGCATATGGACTTCTTTCCTATGATATTCTAGATTGTAATTTAATAGGAAAGTGTGTCGGTGGTGGTTTGTTTAGTAAAGGTCGAACTGCATTCCATGCTTGATGGAATTCTAGTTGACATTGGAGATGTATGTATCATCATGAGGTTATAGGATTTGAGTCCACAATCCACAAATGATATGAAAGAAAAATATCTGTACATGTAGCAGGTATCAGAGTGACGCCTATGGGCATCTTGTTCTCTGCTGTGTGGTGGTGCACGAGTTTCAACAGCCTGCTAACAGACCGTTGGCCACCAAACCAGTATGACAGGAAAACAATGACTTGGTTTACATCATGTCTGTAAATAACAGCCAATGAGAACAGCTCTACAGAGACCCAAACCGAGACCTTATTTTCAGTCTGGAATTATGTTTAACCGCTTTTCCTTTCAGGATATTGAACACAACCAAGGTAGCATGTGTGCATCTTAAATGCTTAGTGGATGTAATAGCTGGCACAAAAGCCATTTCCATCCCAGCAATGACCCAATACTCTTAATATCTTCTAACATGAAATACTTGACAGATGCTCAATGAATGGAGCTTATAATCCATTTATATGGATGGATGAGTCTTTTGTTGGAACTTATTGTTCTCTGTCAGGCATTTCAAAGGTAATCTTTGCCAGATGATAGCATTGAAAGAAATCTCCCGATTGCATCACTTTTATTTTCGATCCCTTAAATACTTAACGTGCCATGAATGACACACATGGACAAAGCAGAAAGATTCTCAGTCTGTGTAATTAAATGGCATGCACTCTGACCAAAGGGTGCTGACCTTTTGGTCGCATATTACTAAAAGGTGGTGGTGTGGTGGTGGGGGGGTTAAAGAAGCACAGTTACTTTCAAAAAATACTTTTTATTAAACAATTTAACAAGTAGGCAAGTAGTTACCATAAATACAAAAGCAGATAATAAATTAAATATCGTGTCAGCCTCTGGAGGCCATCTGTTATGAGCGGGGGTCTTGGCTTCTCCTGAGACATTAGCCCCATTGGGACAGGGCAGCTGAACTAAACCTCACAGCACCAGCTGTGAGGAATTAGGCTGCGAATAAATAATGGGGAAATGGGGACAGCTTTGGCAGTTTCACTGCTTTCCAAAACGACAAAAACATGTTTGGTACACATGGAGGGAGACTTCTTCCACAACATCAGGATGTTGAGGTGGATCTGGTACCATGTTCAAGGCTCAAAGAAAATCTCGTTTTGCATCTTGAGAGGTATTGTAACTTGGCACATTGCAGTTGATCCATTCGTTTCCTTTGTACATCCTACAAGGTTTCTTCAGTTGAAAGCCTGCGCCAGGATCTCATCTCCCTGTTTTGAAACAAACAATTATTAGTCCACATTATAAGAATTATTCTCACATTCTATTCAAATGTGGCACATGAATGAATCTGCCTAGGTTATCACTTCAAAGATTTCACCCTGAAAACAAGCATTGTAATAAACAAGGTGGTGTTCAGGTGAAGAAATTAGTTGTACACATTATGAAACATAAGAAAAACAATGGTGACAAAATGAGTCACTCGCCACAGCGTCCAGACTTACACATTGCAGCCAGGCAGCACCCTCTCTTGCTGTTTTGTCAGGCTGAACTTCCTGAAGAAGGCTGGAAATTTGAGCTTTGTTCTGGAGTGGCTGACCGAAGGGCTGAAAAGTGAAGAGAGTTGTTATTATTGTGTATTTCTCTGTAAAGTGTGCTGTCTGGTTGTCTATTCATATTGGATGCAAGCATTGCGTGTGCGTGCGTGTGCCAGGCTGAACTAACCATTCTGTTTGAGGGGAAGGCTGTCCATTAGGCTCCATGCTTGCCTCCTCTTCTTCAGCCTTGCGTTGTTGCAGTTCTTCCTCCTCCTCCTCCTCTACGTCCTCGTTCTCTGGTATCTGATCCCACAGCCGGCTATTCACCCACAGAGCTTCCTGCAGGCTGAGGCCGCGACCTACGCAGGTCACCCGTCGACAGAGAGGGCAGCTCACCGTGAGCAGGCCGCTCTTGGCCTGGGAGATGACCTCCAGGCATGGTGCACAGAAGGTGTGTCTACAGTGCAGCACCCTGGGGACACGGTCCTGCCGTGAGTAGGGCTGATAGCATACACTACACTCCCTGTCCTCACACAGCACCATGGTCCGGGGGTGTGATGTACGCTAATGGATACCAGGTGTTCAGGAGGATCAATACGACCCTTCGGAACCCTGTTGCTGATGGTGATGTCACTGATCACTGGCTCTGTGGAATAAGGTTTTTAGAATGGTCATTAGAGGCAGTCTATGGTCAAACAACAATAGCACTTTCACACAGAGAATGTTTATTTGTGAGGGGGGAAAAACAGGTAAACACTGAAATTACACAAGAGTTTGAGCTGGGCTTATTTTATTGTAATTTTGGCACATGCCGATTATTCTTGCAAATCCACATTTTCATACAGACATGCACTTTCATACAATGTGCAAAAGACAGCATTATTTTAGAGTTTCATCTTTGTGTTATTCAAATTGGAATTTCAAACCAATAACCTGATTGTCCTCCCACTTGACATAAATATGGTACATATAAAGCTTGAATGTTTACAGAGACACAACGACAGGTTCAGAAACTTGAAATGATTAATATCATATCAGTCATTCATTCTCAGTAAAAACCGAATGAAGACAATCCCACTCAGTTTGGCCTCCTGTTTAACATCAAAATCCCAAAGCCATGCATTTTACTTACAGTTCAGAGTAGACACCAGCTGCAGGTGTAGACTTGATATTTGTTGAGGCCTGTGTTTCAGGTAAGTCCAGAGAGAACACTGCAGAGGAAGGAAGAGAAGGAGCCAAGGAGGAACAAGAGGCAGCTCTGCTGCTGCTCTCTCTCTCTCTCTAGGTTGTCCTTAGAGTTGTCGTACTACTACTCAGAGCTGCGGCAGCGGCCGGTTAAAAGCACTTGCGATGTTGTGAGGGGCGGGACGAGGCTGTGTGGCTCTTCCCACAGGGCCATGCCCAACAGCTGTGGGAGCAGAGACAGCCGGGATGGGCTGTGAGTCTGTGACACACAGTGGAGAAGCACAAAGGCAGGGGGGGATCATGGGCTTCTCTGAACTCCCTGGCTGGTTGGCTGTGAGCTGACTCTCTTTGTTTTGTGTTTGACAGAGGGCAGGTGGAGGGAGGGGTGGAGGGTGGGTTGGTGATGGGGGATATGACGTAAAAGGTGATATCAAACCTAGCCCCCACATTCAAAGAGGGACAGTATTTATTTATTTATTTGAATCTTCACTGGTGAAGATTAGGGAAGAGAAGAGGCATTGTGGTGTAATTGGTGTGACACATGTGGCCATACATAAATATCTGATTATTACTGTAATAGCATGTGTATAAAATATAACGCATTTAATCCCACATTTGTTTGTGACATCCTTACATCCTTACATCCTGCATGGGGCAGTGCTTATTAAAATGAAGTGGATACAGCTACTACTACAGCTACAAGTACTGTAGTCACTACTTGTAGCTGTATCCACAAGAATCAAAGGTGAAGAAACAATATAAACAACAGTATTAACAATATAGGACACACAAAGCATATATACCAGACACAGCAGGGGTATTCAACAGGGGACCAGACTCCAAATTGAACCCTATAGGCAACTCAAGCATTCCTATTCTGTTGGGAACATTCGCCAAAAATAGCAGATCTACAAGCTTTTTCTATTGACAAAATATAAGCTTCATCATTCTTCTGACTGCTATACAGTGTCACCCTCACCCGTTAGGCTATACATATCGATCATCCGCTACATAGTTGCCGTTTGCCGGCCTGCATTATTAGCCTTGGGTCAAGACTGTATTTTATCGAGTCTGACTTGCAACTGTAAAAATCAATAAAATACATCTATGATCTTGATCCAAGGCTATCACTGCATAGGAACCATAGGAAAAAGGCAGGCTGTCATGGATTTATTCATGAATTTCAAATGTGATTGTATGTAGAAAGGGGAGATTTCAAACGAAAGCACAAGTCAATACAAAAACTGTTACTGTGGACAACATGAAAAGCACTAAGACTTGTTTACATCAGGGTCCTCCATTTTCAATTCACAAATATTTAAAGACATACAAATATATGTGTACTACTATAATCATCATATAAAGTAAAAATCACCCGTGTGAACTGTGAAGTGAGGGGCGCTCTTATCATCATCATACATCATCATGCATCATCTCATAATGGCCAATCAGAATGCCTGTTGCCTGTAATTGGTTAGCTGATTTGCTCGTTTACATATGACGTACATTTTCCCTTCAAATATGTCAATGGCGTTTAATGTTTTGATGTTTAATAACGTCATATTTAGCGGACATTTGACCTCCGTTCATTGTCAATGGCAAATCTTGAGACGTGTGGGGACAAGATTTAGTGGATATTTGACCTGAATTCCCTTTTCATTGTCAATGGCAAATCTTTAGACGTGTGGTGACAAAAGCTCTCAAAAAAAGGGAAAGACATGTACATTATGGGGGGGGAAAGGGGTGGGGGGAACTCTGACTTTGTTTACAGGGACCAGTTTCAAATTGCAGCCGTCTGTATGTGCTCTTTGAGAGCGGTTTTGGAAGGAGTCAAGGGATTCACATTTCTTAATGGCTGTTGGTAGGGCATCTTACACCTGCCATGTTGGGATACCAACACAGGTGTTTACATTTTTCTGATTGTGATTGGCATAGAATTTATATTCTACGCCAATCAGACAAATTGAAACACCTGTGTTGGTCCCCCATGGCAGGTGTAGGAGCACATTTGAAACACATCCAGGGCACTTCAGACAAGTGTGGCAGGCCGGCAGCACGTTCAAGCAAAAATCTACAATTTGTGGACGTAAAGAATTTCCATATTAAGACCGCATGCCCAATGTCTGGAGTCTGGACTAACTAAACCCTCAAGCATGGCCATCAGTTGAGTTCGAGATTTTCGTTTGCCTGTTAAGAGTACTGGTAGTAGCCTACATACATTTGATTTACTTAATTCAAATCTTGAAATATTTTATTGTTGCTGATGCGCTGCTGGTGTTGATTAGCTTTGATTAGCCTAACAACAGCCGTTGCATTGTTTACTTGGGCCTAGTTCACACCTACACAACAAATGTTTGGTCCGTGTGTGATGTCTGATTGCTGTTTGATTGCTGCTCCAATTCATTTTCAATGGGAGTCACATGGTTTGACCAAACATTTTTGTTTGATGAGGGGGGAGCAATCAGCAATCAGCGATCAAACACAAATGTTTGATCAAACCATGTGACTCCCATTGGAAAAGCATTGTGGTGGCCCAAAAAAACGACCAAACATTGCTTGATTGGTGTTTGGTACGTGTGAATGAGGCCTTGGACCTGTTTAACAGGTAATAACTGATTATATATAATTAAATCAAAAATCTATATATATTTTTTATTTAATTAGGCCTATGTCTTATGTCCAAATAGCAAATTACAACTGGCAGTATCGCGATTCGCGAAAGTTTGGATTTAGATTTTTCACAAGATGGTTTGTTGTTCTACACAGTGTTCTAGCCTACTGAAAGTCTGGCTCTGGCACTATATGTTGCGCGTTGGAACTAAATACAGATATTTGCGAAAACAAAGATTTCTGATCGCTGTTCATTAAGTAAACATAAATATTTCTTTATTAAAGAATAATAATTAAAAAAGAAAAAAAATTGGGCTCGTCCGGGATTTGAACCCGGGACCTCTCGCACCCAAAGCGAGAATCATACCCCTAGACCAACGAGCCACATGCTTTGGTGTTTCGCAATACTCCTATTTAGAAACGTCAGCATAAGTTAGCAAATTGTGACTGAATTAAATTTGAAAACCTCGTCAAAACGACTTTACTATTTTGTCATTACAACAAAACAAAATGTGTTTCGTGCGTTGACGTGATACCACCAGCATAATGTCGTGAACAATCCTAACCCAAATTTGTCATTCGTCCGCTCCGCGCTGGACAAGACAGCTGTATTTAGTAGTCGTGTGGTTGCTATCATTGAGCAGATTGTTGTTATTGTGTAGATCGCCACAAAAAAAATTGGGCTCGTCCGGGATTTGAACCCGGGACCTCTCGCACCCGAAGCGAGAATCATACCCCTAGACCAACGAGCCACGTGTACTCTTCCCTCGCTGACTGGTTAATGAATGTGAGAACCTAGACTGGTTTAGAAGAAGTTTCATATGATTCCTTCATGAAAGTCATCGCCTAACTATGCTGCTTTGTGGGAAGAAGTGGAACAAACGCCCTTTCGTCGATATTAGCCATGGCACATTGAGCTACATGCCATTATGGCGTAGCCATAGCAATTTTAAGGGCTTAAAATAGCCTACCTAGCTGCAGTGAACTCCGCGGTTACATTCCGTTTGCATTAATGCCCGCTTTTGTAACCCGGTAGATGGAACCGAAAACAAAACTAAACATGCATTTGTATGCTGATAATATTAACACTATCCTTCTTGTTACACGCGCCCTGAGTAATTTCAACGGCAATCAACGCAGATAGCATCGTCGTTTTTTGTTTGGTTTTGGGTTTTTGACAAAAACAAAACGTGACTTTAACGTGTACGTAACGTCGTAACCATTAACAGTACAGCAACATATCTGCCTGTGTAACGATTAAAGAACATAATTTGATCTCGTCTTTCAACTGTAAGCCTAATTCGGATGTCGTAGACTATTTATTTTACTTGATGCGTTAAATTAACTCACATAGGCAGTGTTTTTTGTGCAAATAGCAAATACAAGACTTCCGGTGGACGATCTCTTCAAAATAAGAGTACCCATGGCTCTGTCTCTAAACTGAATTAATTGAAAAACGATTCATTTGCACATTGAAACTATAACTTATAAGCATTTAAATTATGCTCTAGTCTACAACACACATTATGTTTCTGTGTAAAAATAAATAAATAATAACATTAAAAATATATCTAAATGGATAAATGCTGGTCACTGGAGTGCATGGCCTTTACAAATTGGACGCTGGACAAAAAACGCCTCTTCGTATCAACTGGTCTGACACACATATGCACACGTTCGGGGAGACCTCCTCTACAACATCATGCACACTCTCAGCTAAGCAGCAGAGGTGTAAAATAAGAATTGGCAAATTTGGCATCCAGTGGGGTCAGAGGTAAACAAGAAATGATCACATACACGTAGTGATATTTGTCAGGTGAAAGAAGCGCTGGTTTCTTTTTTTAGTAACGAACACTCCTCTCAACCGGCCGGTCTCAATCATAACATTATGTTACATAACATTGGTTGTCTCTAAATATTTCTGTTACCTGCTTCCTGTTACCTGTTTCCTGGTCATGATGTGACCTAAGTAACCAATACATGACAGCAGCGTGTGTGGCAGCTAATCAGGACTAGGTCTCGTCTAGGAGCCAAAGTCGTCATTACATTTGAGTAAGACGCAGACAGTAAGCACACTTGGGTGTCAAGGCGTGGCAAAAAGCCGCTTGTGGCAGGCGTCTCTGGTTTTTAGACAGTTGGTGGATGGAAATGAAGCTCCACCCACGCGGCAGAATGCTGCGTCGGCCAGATTCATGGAAACGCTTGACCAGCGGAAATTCTGCCGTGTGGGTGGAGCTTCATTTCCATCCACCAGCTGTCTAAAAACCAGGAAGAGACGCCTGGCTTTTGGCATATTCGTGACGCTAAAGTGTGCCTGCACTGATATGGTGCTTCCAGACAGTCGAGTCACTAAGATGCCAAAAGCCGCGAGCGGCAGGCATCTCTTCCAGGTTTTTAGACAGCTGGTGGATGGAAATTAAGTTCCACCCACGCAGAAACTTGCAAATTGCCGCGTGGGTGGAGCTTCATTTCCATCCACCAGCTGTCTAAAAACCCGGGAGAGACGCCTGCCGCTCGCAGCTTTTGGCATCTTCGTGACTCGACTGTCTGGAAGCACCCACACACTCCTCCTTCCAGAACCTCTTAGTATAGTAATCTCTTGAGACAGATTCAGAGCTCCGCAGCAGAGGGCGCTGTTTTTTTGGAACTTGGAAGGACCCCCAAATTGACCACATAATTGACCTCTATTTGAAAAGATATACCAGGAACCCCTAGAGCACCGATATCGGTAGAGGGCGCAAATCCACGGGTTCATGTACTTTTTATTGAAAAATAAACAAATCATCCAGGCCGCTTCACTCATATGGATATGAAGAATCAACTGACTGAGAGAAAACGCTATTGTTACTGCTACTGAATTAGTTACATTTTCGCTAAAAGTGACTGACTGTCGCAAACGATACAGAGACACCTCCCTGACAATAACGCAGAGACAGCTTGTTTATTTTTGGACCACAATGCTTATAGTAGACGATATTAAGATCATCCCATGTTATTCTCCATAGAGAAATTACGGTAACACTTTATATTAAGGTCTCCTTTATAATAGCATTATAAGCTCATTTATAATGCATTATAATGTGCTTATAAGGCATTATAACACTTGTTATAAATGTTTGTAATCATGTATAACAACTTATAACCACGTTTATAACATATTATAAGTGCTGGTCATAATGCATTATTATGCTCAGTGGAACAGCACTTAGGTGGTTATAAAGGCACATAGAGACGTGCTGTAATGTCTGTGTCATAATGCATTATAACCAATGTGTTTATTAAATGGAATAATGTCTTATAAACATCAATAATATGCTAAGTTTTGTCACTTTACTTAAAGGTCACAAAGTCATGCTATAGGGTATTATAACATGATACAACTGCTAATAACCATTAAAGAATGTTGCCACTTTACTTAAAGGTCTCAAAGCATATTATTGATGCTTATAAGACATTATTCCATTTAATACACATTGGTTAAAATGCATTATGACACAGACATTACAGCACTTCTCTATGTGCCTTTATAACCACCTAAGTTATAATAGTTATAATGTGCTGTTCCACTGAGCATAATAATGCATTATGACCAACACTTATAATATGTTATAAACGTGGTTATAAGTTGTTATACATGATTACAAACATTTATAATGAGTTATAATAACTTATAAGCACATTATAATGCATTATAAATGTGCTATAATGCATTATAAAGACGACCTTAATATAAAGTGTTACCGAAATTACTTCCGTGAACATGGGGAATCGAGGGGATGAGTGAGTGACGTCAGGACTTCGGCGCGGCAAGGACCCCCAGTTTGATATCTAGGCCACAGGCCCCCACTTGATACCATTTTATCTCTAGGACCCACTGTCACTGTCCTGTCCACTCCATACTCGTCGACACATAAGGGTCCATTTGGTTTCTAACTATCAATCAATTGGCTAGGAACCCCCTGGAACCCCCCCAAGGACCCACTTTATTATTAGGGATTAAGCCCGAAGGGGCGAAGACCCCATATTGTTTTCCTATGGGTTCTGCCATTTATCACAATTTTGGCAGTTCTGTGTTCACGAAATTCAGCAATATGGTAGAGGGTCGTAGGAATCGCTCAAGAACTGAAGCTCACAGTCATTCGTCAAAGGACCTCTGAACTTTAGGTCTCCCAATGAGTCAATTATATGATTTGCTCTATCCACTCTTGACACCGTTAAAAAAAGCAACGTCAAGGAATTTCTTAGCCTCGTTATTGGTTAACCACGCCCCCTTGAAATCGCATTTCCATTCATTTGTGTTGAGTCTGGACCCTGTTAATGCATGGTTGCAGGAGTACATCGTTGACAGAAAACCTCTTCAGCCTATCAGCGTAACAAAAAAACTGACGTCATCTCCAGTCTCCAATCAGTAAACGACACTAGCCTGGAACACGGAACGATTGGGTCCATCTGGGGGAGATTCTTTTTTTTGCAGAGCCCCATGGGAGTCGATAGTCGCTGAGGGGGTGCTTGTTTTACAGGTCGCCCATCAAAATTCAAAACCCAGGCTCTGCAAAAAAGAGACTCCCAAAATATGGACCCTGAGCTAATGCAGGGTTCCATCGAGCACCTGGTTGATTTTCTTTGTCGCCCTGCTTGCTAATGCATAGTTGATTCGTGGGGGTAAAAAAAAAAGTGACATCATCTCCAGTCTCCATAATAGTTAATTTGGAAGAGTATGACATCACTCCTCTATATACCAGTAAGACGCCTGAGGGGAGAAGCCTAAAGGGCGAGGTTGCGTGCACTGCACTGGCCATATATGGAGCGTATCTTGAGTGTACACTACAGGGTGTGATGAGGTCAGATCAAGATATGGAATGTCAGAACAGGTCAGCTCCATATATGGAGATCTAAGGGTGGCAGTGTTGGCAGTGTATTGAATGTACAGGGTTTGATGAGGGTGCCGCTCTTCGGCAGTCTCCTCCGTGAGAGTGTGGAGGTCGTACTGCTGGGGAAGATCGGCATGTGCACGCATCCGCCTGGGTGATGTCAGACTGCTGGGCGAGTGCAGTCGCTTTGGCACAATGACCTGGGCACCATGCCACCATATATGGGGGCTGATGTCACGTGATGTCACGATGACCTGGGCACCTGGGGGCTTGCCTGGGGTGACGAGGTGGCTGATCTCATGTGATGTCACAATGACCTGGGGGCTTGCCTGGGGTGAGCAACGGGGATTTGAGTTGGTGACATGACAGAGTGACGGGGATTGTGGGTTAGACAAAACGCAAGGTTTCATAGTTAATGCGACCTCCGGTCACAATAACATTACTTGTTTGTCCTAATGCACTCATTGTAGTTATCATTGTATCGAGTATCAAGTAGTATTTTGCTACTAATTAGAACAGGCATTGCATAGGCTTTTTTCTTCATTGCTTTATTACTTTTATGGCTTGACCCAGTGGGTCTTATCGCTGCAAATTGCAGCTATATTTATTATTAATTTATTATTATTATTATTTATATAGGTTATGTCAAAACTCAAAACACATTGAACACAAGACAAGTTGTGTTTTCCTTTATCCTTTTTTGAGTGGTGTAAACTGTAAACCACTCCTACAACTGGCTTTGTTAGTTTACGTGTCTGTCCGTACCAAAAAAATCACACCCGTGTGAACTGAGTGGTGTAAGGTTTTATATAACATGATCAGCTGTGGTCTGACGTAATGTCTGACGTTAAAGATCTTTGGCTAGGTAGACTCGTCTTCTGATGTGATGATTTGTGACCATGAAGTTGATTCAGCTGGAGTTTTTGTCCGATGTGAGGTATTATATAAGGTAAGGTATTATATAGCCTGATCAGCTCTGATCTGACGTAATGAAATCACACCTGGATGTGATTTCACAACTGGCTTTTTTTGCGCAGAGAAAATGACCACGGTTGCTACGGTCATCCAGTTCACCCGGGTGTGATTTAATTACGTCAGAAATTATTTTGAACATAGCAACCATGGTCATTTTTTTATGCACACAAAAGCCAGTTGTAGGAGTGGTTTACACCACTCAAAAAATGAGCATGGTTGCTATGGTCACCCAGTTCACACGGGTGTGATTTCATTACGTCAGACATTACGTCAGACCACAGCTGATCAGTCTATATAAGACCTTACACCACTCAGTTCACACGGGTGTGATTTTTTATTAATGAAATACTCAAAGTGGGTTTTATTTTGAAGTCCTCGACCGGTAGTGGTATAATTTGTATTAGAGGCATACCACCATGCTTGCTTGCTTGACACACGTTTGTCGTTTATTCCCTCAAGCTAGGAGCCAGCATCCATAGAATTAGAGTAGGTAGGAAAAGAACAAAATAACTCTTTAGTAATAGCTGTTACACTTAAATTACTGACTGAAGGTTAGTGTGACGGTCAAGACAAAACGTAACATAGCCAGTCCAGGTATCTCTGTACGACAGTCACATAGGCTATAGCAGAGTGATACATTCTACCCATTCTAATTCTATGATGGGGTTAACCCGTAACCATAAGTTCGAGGTAAATAGAAATGCAAAGTAGTAGTTACCAAAGAAATTTCCCTTTTTACATTGAGGCTATAAAACCTTAAAACCCGACTGGAACCCCCAAATAACTGAAATATTAAGTAACTCAAGTTGTTCAGTTGTTGATAGTTAGTTGCACTGCAGAGGTCGTCAAATTAGCTAACTGGCTAGCGTTAGCAAACTTGACAAAACAAAACTCAGCCACACTTATGTGAACGACTGAATAACAACGTTGGACTGTAACTCCAATCTTTAGATGGAGGATTCATTGGGATTTCTGCAAAACCACGACTTAAAGTAAGTGATCGGTCACCTGTTGGACTCGCATTACAAACTTACAAAGTACTAGGCTAACCATGATTATATTGTGACAGTCGTTATTGTTATCAGTGTTGCTATGTCACCATATCACCTCATCTGTTGTGATTCTGTTTACTTTGCACTGAAGTTATCCTATTCCTATGTCCTCGTCACCTATATGTCTGTCCCCCCATCAGCTCTGTGCTGGCATCATGCGAGCCAGAGCTACAAGAACTGATGAGGCAGGTTAACATAATGGTCAACACCAAGAAGTCAGAGTGGGAGAAGGAGATTCAGGCTCTGGAGACGCAGCTGCATAGTGGAGAAGATGAGCTGCTGTCAGCCAAGAACCTGATTGAGCAGAAGAACCTAGAGGTGAGTAACAGAGTACCACTGTACTATTTGCAAACTATTTGCATAATGAAAGGATTCATTCAATAAATCAATCAATCCAAACAGTAACATATCATATATCATAATTCACAACATAATCATATGTAGTTGTTACAAATGGAATAAGCTTATATAATGGTGTTCTGACAGCTGATGATTAGATGAATAATATCATTTTTTATATATATTGTTATGAGATTGACTATGTTGTCCAGTTATGAGTCAAAACACAGAGATTAGAAGGAGCCCAAAACATGTCATATTGTTCAGTTATTCGTCAAAGTCAAATTATGAGGCAATACACAGTGATCCAATGGAGCCTAAAGCATGGCACATTTATTTTGAAAATACAAAATGTCCCCAATATGAATGAACAGCAAAAGAATACGAATAATAGAAATACGACCCTCTTATTTCACAAATTAAGTATTCATTCGCTGAAGTGAAGTCTTATCTCTTTCAGCACTATATCTAACCAGAGCTTGTCTCTGGCCTCGCTTTTCAATTTGACCACGTACACCTACTACACTACACCTACTGTGAACACTTTTAAATAATGGTTGATGTTCTAAAGGTCTCTTCTAAAGGTCTCTCTTGCTAAGATGCCTGAATAGTGAATACTACATGTGAATTGTGATCATTATCAAAGTTACTCGTTGGCTTGGCAACTTGTTTTGGTCACATGGAGACTGGTCGTTCCAGCAGTGACGTCTCCTCTTCTCTCTCTGTCCAAAGGTCAATAAGGTCATGCTTAGTCTCACCCAACCTCATTCAAGTATTACATATGCTTGCATGCTAAATGCAAAGAGTATACCATATTAATTACACAATCATATCTGACTGTAAGTTGTAAAATGTATGATGGGCTTTTAATATTTGATTTTTTTTCACCCCATACCTTTCATCCTGACTCCTGAAAGATGTGTAAAGTCAGAGAGGCTATATTGTCTCTGTTTGACTTCCAAGGGTATGGCTTTCAGATGCTGAAAGTGGTAGTGGAGAAGAAGTTGATGAAGGTGAACTGGTTGCAAGTGCATGTGAGGTTTTCATCTCCATGATGACGTGTGGGACTGCTATTAGTAGCGTCTGGAGATGAGAGCTAATCCTCTCTAACATCTAAGTGAAGCAGACTAATGGAATGGCAGTTTTCCGGATCTGCTCTTATTTTGAATAGACACTAACAATCCATATAAATTCCAAGTTTACAAAAATGTGGATTTAACCAGATTGGAGCATGGTTTGAATTGTTGCTACTTTTGAAATAAAACATTGCCTGCCCTGGAGAAGAACAGATGGAAGTTGCAGCAGTTCAGAATCAATTTACAGGATTTATAAAGTCGTGGTAGGGTTGGGCGACAGAGTGGCATTCCAACGCATTCCGACTACATGGCTTCCGCGTGCAATTAATAGGGTTAGGCACAGTGTTAGTAATGTGGTGAGTCGGAATGACGTTTATCGATAAGGTTGACACTATCGCTTGCCCGATTAGGCAAGAAAAAAAATACTCTGGCATGTGGTGTCTGCCATCTGGTTGACCCGAACAGTGTTGTTGTTTTCAACAACATGGGAAGTTGTATTTGTTTAACAGTAATTGCACAACTCTGACATTATTAGTAATTAATAGTCTACACAGAGACTGGAGCACAGTATGACTTTTGCTATCGAGCTCTTTGATCTGCTCTTCTCTGTTATCCATGACTGATCAAACCAACATGGTGGAATACTGAGAAGGGCCCTTGGCCACTCGGCCCAAAACATTGGACCTGAATGATCTGCGACATGCCAAAGCCAGGGAAGAGGCAAAACTGAAATGTCAATACCAGCTGCAACCCACACAGAAAAGAGCTCATTGAAGACCCTGGCCTGACGCGTTGGGCCGTGTCCCAACCCGGCCGTGTGTTTGTCTGTGTGACAGATTCAGATTCTGCCAATATGTAACATTACAAAACCTGACACACCTTTTTTTAATGAAAATGTAAACGTCATGTTGATTTGACTATTCTAATTAGAAAGGAGATCTGGACTAGATCCAGATCTTCAAATAGTAAAATCAACAGGAAGTTGATTTGTCAAACCTTTACCCTATGTCTTGATATGGCCAAAATAGGGATGGCAGGTTGTAACTAGCCTCTTCTTGTTTGGTTAACTGACCCTAGGTTGGATCGCTTAAAAAGCAACTACAAGAGGTCCAGACTGGTAGACAAGAGGTGGTTAACAAGTATGAAGAACAGTTGCAGATTGTCCGAAATGAGGTAAGTAATTGCAAAGTAAAAAAGTCAAACATTCAGCTGATGAAATAATTAGATGCATAAACATGTTTTTCAATAAATCCCTGGTGTTTTGCCAAACACCAACCATTGAATTAACCAACCATCTCGTTACTTCACACTGAATAAGTAGTAATTACAGGTTAATGTAAATGCATTATACAAAAAGTTGCACATACCTTTTTTCTGCCCTATTAGTTAACAAAATTACAGCGAAGTTATCAGAAGCTTCAACGCAAACATATCAAGGATACCAGTGGAGGAGCCAAGAGTAAAGAGGTGGATTTCGAGTTGAGCCGCTTGACTGATGAGATTGAGGTATAGTATCACTGCTACAACCTGTTCTGTTCATCTCTTAGTTTCTTGTCGACCACACGTTGCCTTTTACTGCCATCTACTGGTTATGTGGAGCACTATTATTCTCAACTCTTCAGGAGTATCACCGGCATTCTGCAGAGTGGGAGCAGCAGAAAGCCCAGTATCAGAAACAACTGGCTTTGCTGGAGAACCAAAAGAAGAGTCTGGCCGACCAATTCACCAATATAAAAGTAATGCCTAAACGCCAGTTCACATATAATTTATTTTACGCTAAAACAAACTGGACACAAAGGTGATTTTACATAAGTTCAGCAATAATGATCTTGAACAGGTATTTTACCTCAGCTTTCTTTGTTCGCCACTTGATGTCCAGTCTCAGGAGGCATCCAGGCAGAATGAAAGAGGACACGAGGACTGCTGTTTGAGGTTACAGCATCTGCGTGCTCAACTGGAGAGAGCTCAGGACACACTGCACTCCCAGCAGCTGGAACTGGAGCGTCTCCGACACCTTCAGGTGCAGTTGGGACAGATTGAGAGTAGGATCCTACTACAGGAAAGCAGAACTAGAACAAGTTGGCAGAACAGAACTTGGGATAGCAATGACTGATGCTGTGACCTTATTTTCGAAAAGAATATAGTTTAGAATTTCAAATATAACTAGCAGTGACTGGACAATGCCCTGTTCTACAGACTAATGGGAAAAATGATATTTGTCTTCTCACAGGGGCTTGTAGAGGGGAAGGGAGAACTTCATGCCTCGCTAGATGTCCAGGATGATACATTTGTACAAAGTTCCAAAAGTCAACGGCAGAAGCTACATAATGAGGTTGGCAGACTTAATCAACTGTTGCAAGCTAAGGAGCAAGTTATTCGGTAGGTGCGTCTTATCACATATTTGGGGTGTATGATTTGTTTAAATGAATCACTGATTGGCAATGGTAAAAAAGCAAATAAAGTTAGGATCTGTCTGTCTGTCTGTCTGTCTGTCTGTCTGTCTGTCTGTCTGTCTGTCTGTCTGTCTGTCTGTCTGTCTGTCTCTGTCTCTCTGTCTTTCTCTCTCTCCAGGTCTCTGGAGGATTGTTTGACAGCCCATGGTTATGCCGGTGTAGGAACACTGAGACAGGATCTAGAGAAGATCTCAACGCAGCTCCACTGTGCCCGTGCCTGTGAGGCGCATCTCAAGGCTGAACTCACCCGGCTCAAAGAGAGGTGAATGATGGCTTAGTGTGTGTGTGTCATATTGGCAAATGTTTTCCCTTTGGTGTTTAATTGTCTTTTTTGCTGTGAGAATTGAAAGTGTGCCCATTGTCTCAGACTGGAGATGGTCAGCGGCCAGAGAGGAGAGCTCTCCAGGAAGGAAAAAGAGTTGAAACAGATCCAGGAAGAACGTGATAGCTCTGTTGCAGATGTGAAAAGGGTGAGTCATAGGAAAATCACTTTATAGTAAATGTCTTCCTGAGTAACCTCTGCATCAGTGCAACTTATGAACCTATTGAAAAGAAAAATGGTTTGAATTCAGTTCCATTATGACCCCCTAACATTAACATGTGTGTGTATAACTGAGCCTTATGTGTGTGCAACTCTTAAACCCCCTGTAGCTCAGAGAAGAACTGCTGCGGGCCAAGGAGACGCACAGTGGAGAAGTGGAGGGAACGAGGAAGGAGGTGTCGAAGATGACCAGTGAGCTGCACCAGCGTGACATCACCATCGCCACTCTGACCGGCACCGCCAGCAGTGTGGAGCGGCAGCTCCGAGAAGAGGCGGAGCGTGCAGAGCGTAAGGCAGCAGAACTAAAGGTGAACAGAAGATAAAATAAATTGTAGTACTTTGGAAATCTTGGGTTCGATCGATGGGAATATAACAAATTTAGGAAATGTAGGAAACACAAAGTGTCCAGAAAGGATGTTTAGCTTCATTAGCTTCGTGGCTGGCATAGATTCTGGAACAAAGAAATCCTTGAGAGGTTCCAGACCATAGACATTAAAAGATAGAGGCCTCCTTGGGCTCTGGGGTGTGTGTGTCTGGACACACATGGCTCCAATGAACTGCAGAGGCCAATATGCCATCTATTTTTCTATCTATGGCTGAGACTGCCGTGGCACTAATCACATAACAGCCATTGTAATTAATGTGGTTGTTGTGATGGAAAAACTAAGCTTAAGTTCAAATGGTAATAGTTCCCAATGTTTTTAAGATGATAACGGAGCACGTTTAACTTTGAATTCATCAGCATATGCCTGGTGCTCCAAAAAAATTAGGGATATTTAACCAATTAAGCTCTGGCCTATATACTGTGTCGTACAACGAATAGTGAAAATAGCCAATCTACAAGCTCACATCCTGAATTTCTGACAATAACGAGAACCAAGTTGAAAGTAGTTAATGCCAAAATACTGTATGTTTGGCCAACGGTCTGCCAATAACAGTGGGAGTCTTTCAAAAGGATAACAGGCAGGCCTATATTTAAATGATAATGCATAGGCATACACTACAGTATGTACAGCAACAAGAATAGACTAATCTGTAACTATAGAATAGCTAATTTTTGTTTTATTATAAGCAACCTTTTTCTTTTGATTATCTTTTGGCATCTCCCTGGAGTTGGGAAAGTTTTAAGGGGATGGGTCCCCTGGTGTTGGTCCCCTGACCAACCATCTTTGGGTACTAACTAAGTCAGTACAAACCATCTCTCTCTAGACTAGAGGCCTTCATTGTCTCCACCAGGCCGAAGGCATGGGGAGAGAGTATGTTTTGCACTCCGTCCTTCCGTGTGTGTGTGTGTGTGTGTGTGTGTGTGTGTGCCGTCCTTCCATCTGTGAACAGCTAATCTCCGGCACCGTTAACCCGGTCGATGCCAAATTTTGCACACACACTCCCTGGATGCCAACGATGAACCTCTGCCCCAACATTTTCAGAACGGCCTGTTATAGTGCCAGTTTTTGGACAGTACACCTACAGATTTTGTCCAAACATCACGCAAATTGGTACACAGTCTCTCTAGAGCCATTCAACGAAACAGGTTTTTCAGATTTCTCAGACTCCATCCTGATTGGCTAAGATTGGCTTCCAAAGTTCGCAGGAGTGCTCAGTTTCAAACAAAATGCTGCAAATCATGAACACATCGTGTGATTTCCGTGAAATTGTGCACGCACATTTCCACTAGGCAGAGGAAGAAATGCCACATGAACATTTTCAACTCAGCCTCATGGTGGCGCTATAACTGGCCGAAAAGTGTTTTTACCTCTAACTGCACGGATCTGTGGATAACTTTGTATGCCAACTTCCTAGAGGCCAAGGAAAAACCTTTGCCTGGAATTATTCACATCTGCTCTTTATAGCGCCACCAGGAGGCCGACATATGTAAAACACAATATTACTCCTTCAGAATTTATCCAAATTTCACGCAAATCGGTACACATTCATAGTCATGTGATCAAGACGGGTTTGTTTGATTTCTCATAATCCACCCTCATTGGCTACGATTGGCTTCTAAACTTTTCAGGAGTAGCCTGCTTTGTACCCGTTTTGTACAAATCGCTACAACTACTCAACGCAGCGTCCGATTGTGGTGAAACTGTGCATGCATATTCCCACTAGGCTTTGGAAGAAATGCCACTTGACAGTTTTCAAATCAGCCTCATGGTGGCGCTACAACAGGCCAAGCCACGTCACACACACACGTTTATATTGCTCCTAAACATTTTGCCAAACATCACACACACACTCCTATCCTCCTGGTGGAGACCTGTGCCCAGAAGGGCACTTTTTCTAGTTCGCTCTGGTTTTATAAATGATGAAACCACTCTTCATCTTTCTTTATGTCTTCTTGCTCAGGTCGCCCAGCTGCAGCTTGAGACCCAGAAGATTGAAAACCAGCATCTGAATGATCTGTTGGAGAGGCTGGATACTCGATCACCAAAGGTAACAGAGTTGCTTTCATAGCATATTTCGAATTCATCTCCGTCATTTTGCATTTGGCTGCCGATTTTGACCTGACGTCTTCGTTTTTGACCCCCTCGAACATCCGCTCTCCTCCTAGAGGGGTGATTCCAAGCTGGCATCCCTGAGGGAGAGCTATGTGTCGTCTCTGAGCAGCCTGGAGCAGGGTAACAGGCATCTGAGACAGGAGCTGGCTGAGGTCCAGGCCCGCCTCGAGACCACCACTCAGACCTGGAAGGATAAATATGACAGAGCCATGCATAGTCGGGCCAGGACCAGCCAATCACAATCTTCACAGGACGGGTATGATGCACACTGCACTACACAGTACTCTCTCTCACACATACATGCACGCACTGGGGAAACCCATTGGAAAATCTGGCATAGGGAGTGGGAGTCAACCTTAGAGTATATCACAGAGAGGAATCACAAAAGCGAAAAAGACATGGTGGCCGAAAGTAGGTAATGCAGCTTGAGCCGCATTTGGGCCAATCACATGAACGCGCCGAGGCGGCCGAGCCAATACACCACAACGGCGGCGCTCGTTCATGACTTGCTCGCAGTGCACGCACACACGGTACTCGTTCATGTACTCAATAAGTGGATGGGAGGAGAAATCCGGTGACGTCGGTCTGTATTATATAACTCTATGGAATCAATTTGTATTTTGCTAACCGATAACAGTGCAGAGGCGCGTCACTCCAAATTTGGTGGTCAGTGTAGGCCTGAAGACTAGACACGCTTTTTGAGGGGCGCCTCCTATGCCCAGCTTTCCGGGTTTGTGTAAACACAAACATTGGCTTGTGATTGATTGGCTGAGAAAAGTACATATTGAAGATGTAAGTGAGGGCAGAAAAGTGAAGACTGAAAATGTGAGGACGCAAATTGGGATTGGCCAGAATGAAATGATGTATGATGATAAGAGCGCCCCTCACTTCACATGGGTGTGATTTATGACAAGCTATTGTCCCTTTCCAGCAGCGACGATGTCACACATTCCAAACACAAGAAGGAGATGCAGGCCATGGAAGCGACTCTGCAGGAGACCACCACTCGCTATGAGGAGGACATCCAGCGCCTCCTCAGACAGCTGGAGGCCCACTCCCGTTCCTCCACGCAGCGAGCCCGTGACCAGACCCGGGACAACAGGTCGAATTCTCCAGCCGCCTCCTCCGCTTCCACTTCCTCTTCCTCCTCGCGCTCCTCGAACACAGGGAAGAGGTCATCCGGGGCTGCAAACGCTGTGCCTCCAGCCGCACCTGGTGATTCAGAACCTGTGGGCCGGTGCTCCGGTTCTAAGGAGGCTTTGAAGCTGCTGGCCACTGAGGACACCACACAGGTGACAATAGTGAGCGAGTACTGTAGCTTAATCGGAAGTTTTCCTTTTTTAAGGGTTAATTACTCTTCTGAACCAAAGTTACATTACATTTAAATTCAGAGATGTGTTCTGCGTTCACTGTTCTCCCTGGAAAATGATTAGAATGAATAGATCTTGGAAATGTAAAATGTGGCAGACCCTTTGTTCAAAAGCCACTTCAAATTAGCATTAAAAAGATACTTAGAAAGAATGTCCTTCCTTCCAGACCGCAAATGAAGTTGACCTGACAAGTTTAAAAATTTCAAATTTAAAGTGCGGTCATGAATATGTTAAAGCCGCAGCATAACTAATGGCTCATTAGCACCATTAGTAATGTCTTTCAGAGCTGTTTCCTTTAAGGTCAGGTCACTCGAACTGAAATGCCTGTCAAACTTCAGCATCAGCAATGAAATTGGAATGACATGCACTTTTAGAGCATGTCAGAGTTCCCAGTGTTTGGTGTTTAAATGTGTACATTATTCCCACTGGGATGTGTGTGACCCTATAGGGGTAGCCCTATAGTATATACCAGGCTGCACGATATGGAAAAAAGGTCATATCTATTATGCCAAATATTGCGATATCGATACGATATATGATATTACCGTTAAAATTGCATATTCTATATTTTAAGTGTTGCAACATTGAAAAATTACGGAAGGAAGGCTCCGCACACTCAAATCTGTGCACAATCAATAGATTTATTGCAAGCTTTCGGTCTAATGTTGCGACATTGGAAACTAAACATTATTCAAAAAAGTGTGTTAGTGAGTTCGCTAACACACTGGACCAGGGCTAGCAACAACACAAAATAGCACAAAATACACCCCCCCCCCCCCCCCCCCCCAGGTGCTTGAAAAGAGGGGTGGTGGTTTATTTTCCGAGTGGCACAGGCTAAAACAGGAATGTTGCTGGCTTTAGCAGTGGACGGTATATTAATGATTTTCGCGATACTGATATTGCGCATGTTCATACCTCGATAACGATATGATAACAATAACTATATATATTGTGCAGCCTTACTACCAGGGGGTTCCTAAGCTACAGCTTAAAAGAGAATTTGGTGTCTACACGGGAACCAAACAATCTACAAACTCAGATTATGTTGCATTGTGAGCTTGTAGATCTGCTGAATATTTCTGAGAATGTTTTGAATTGTTCTTTGTTCTTTATTGTCTCCACCAGGCCGAAGGCATGGGGAGAGAGTATGTTTTGCACTCCGTCCGTGTGTGTGTGTGTGTCCGTCCGTCCGTGTGTGTGTGTGTCCGTCCGTCCGTCCTTCCTTCCGCCCGTCTGTGTACAGCTAATCTCCGGCACCGTTAACCCGATCGATGCCAAACTTTGCACACACACTCCCTGGATGCCAACGATGAACCTCTGCCCCGCATTTTCCAGAATGGCCTGTTATAGCGCCACCATGAGGCAGCTTTTCACATTTTTTACCTAAAACTGCACCGATCTGCGTGAAACATTGCATGCACACTCCCTAGAGGCCAAGGACAAACCTTTGAACTTCATTTTCCGCATCTGCCTTTTATAGCGCCACCAGGAGGCCGACTTTTATAAAACACATTTTTTGATATTACTCCTCCAGATTCTGTCCAAAAATCTCACAAATCGTTACACAGTATCTCTATGGTCATGTGCTCAAGTCGGATCTGTCCGATATTTCATATTCCATCCTAATTGGCTATAATTGGCTTTCACAGTTTGCAAGATTGCCCCGTTTTGAACAAAAGCCTCAAATCATGAACGCAGCATGAAATTTACGTGAAATCTTTCACACATTTTCTTACTAGGCTGAGGAATATATCCCACCCATTTCACATTGGCCTGTTAGAGCGCCACCAACAGGTTGATTTTTGCAAAACACATTTTTGGAACAAAATGCCTCAAGTCATCCAATTGCCATCAAAGGCAAACATGTTTACATTACTCCTAAACATTTTGCCAAACATCTCACACAGTCCTATCCTCCTGGTGGAGACCTGTGCCCAGAAGGGCACTTTTTCTAGTTAGTTTATCTTTTTTTCCCCTTTATTTTTTTGTATTTTTTATTTTATTTTTTATATTTACTTGCGACCTCTAAAAACAGGTCCACAACCCAAAATGGGTCACTTGGTCACCACCCTATGTTTGGCAAACCTTGCAAGACTGTACCAATGTGTGCTTTAGACATCATGCAGTTGTGTGGTTTCCTCTGTTCTCCAGGACTTTAGACATCATGCCGTTGTGTGGTTTCCTCTGTTTCTCCAGGACTTTTCATCCTCTGCCTCGGCTGCCTCTCGCTTCCTGGACCAGGAGAGCGGCCAGTATGAGGAACTGCTGCAGAAGATGGACACCCACATCCAGGGCATGAGAGAGGCACACGTGAGGACAGTGTCCAAATACCTACATAGTGGCTCGGGTCCTGGTCCTGAGCAGACCTCTCCAGACCTCTCCTGACAGCAGAACGCTCCGTGACTGCATCATTATGTGAAGTAAAGGCACTATTATAAGATTCACATCTCTGTTCAATTGCACACAGAGGAAAGTTGGTCACAACAGATGGACTGTCTAGCAGCCAGCACAGGTTGTAAGATGGACTGTCTAGCAGCCAGCACAGGTTGTAAGCTGGACTTACAAGTGTGGTTCTGCAACCCATTAAGAGACTTAGGGCTATGTATGCTTGAAACATCTGATAATGTCAAATTGGGGGTGTTCCCAACATTTTCAAAACCTGCAATCAAAAAGTATCGGCCTACTTTCCACAACGACAGGCCAGGCCAGGGCTTCTGCACCCCTTTTGATATACGAGACTTGCAGCTCCCCTATCTGCTCTCTATCCAACACAATCGTTCATCTCAGACCAGTATGGTCACGTAGGGCATACCTGATTCAAAGTCAACTTTTGCTCACGTGTGGTTAGTGCAGTGTCTTCGATTTCACGAAGGCTAAATCATATTAAGTGCTCTTTGTGTTAACTGATTTTGATTGCACTGATTTTGCTGCCTGTCATTTGCATTGCTCCATTTCCCCTCTCCTTACATTGTATTTATGTCAAATTAAATATGATATTTTCTCTCTGAGTTGTTTGCAATGAGCAAAGAAATGTGTCATAGCTTGTGATGCTATGAGTATTATAAAAGAATGTATGGTTTTGACTGGGAAGAACTAGCAGTATGTCATCGTTACTGTCTGGGATAAACATGCAAAATGGGTGGGACCTGATAGTTCCCCTGGGTCAGATCTTTCTGTGTGGACACATGCTTTGCACCGGGCTAGTCGTCAACCAGAGAAAAAGAATGTTGTAGCGAGCCAAAGACTCATCACCCTCGACTTGCTGTGTTATGACTTTGAAAATATCATCTCTGGCCAGAGATCCCAGTGGGCAGGGAAGGTGTTGGTGGTGGGCGGCTTGTAGTTATCCTCTTCTTCTTCGCTACCCATCTTCCAAACACCCCCCTTCATGGTACCCTCCCACTTGCCTACCAAAGCTTCAATGGAGGAATGTGCACATCGTGCCAATGCTGTCACGAACCTCCCCCCGCACTCTCGCTCATCATCGTGAGAACGCTTATGGAATGTTAATATCAACCATGTGGGACGCTGAACTTCAGAAATGCTGCAAGGGGGAGCGAGGGAGGGTGGTATGTTATTGATGTCCTAATGCAGCTGACACTGATGGTGTGAGGATGTGAAATAAAGGAAACATAAGTCCCAATTTGTTAATTGTGTTGTGCGTTTGGTCTTTTCTTGTCATCTCCAGATGAGGGATTTTTGGAAACGTGTGCAGCGGTTTCTCAATCCAGCGGTTTTCATTGGGGTATTTGGTAACCCTCGTTACCAGCACTGAGGCCCAACAAACAGGACTGCGGAATTTGGCAGGGCAGACATTCCTCTCTCTCGCTCTCTCTCTCTCTTTCTCTTTTTCTCTCTTTCTTTCTCTCTCTCGCTCTCTGTCTCTCTCTGTGGAGTGAGGTGAAAAGGTTTTGATTTGTGGAGATTCCTTCAAGGGGCCTAGAGTAAGGGGGGAACGGCTGATTTAGGACAGAACTTTGGATGGCATACAGAGTGCAGACCCAGGCTTTCCCTTCATGTTGATTAGCTACCTAATGATCCATTGAAGACATTTGTTCTAGGCTACATAGTGATGGTGTAATTGCTAAATTGAGTGGTTAGATAAATTAAGTTACGCTCGTTAAGCTATTACAGCAATGCTATGACAGTAACTGCAATTTTATGCAGCCTCATTCTAAATTATTCTTAAATGTTAACCTCCTTTCATTTGATCCCTTTATTTGTTTAGTGTATTACCATTATAGTACACAGTAATATTTCTTGAACTCATGAATTACATATGTTGCTAAACTATGCATTTATTCTCAAATCTTGATTGCAATTTTAGTTAGGAGGTTGTGTAGTTGACGAAGAATTGCCATAAAATCACCTGATTCTCAAGAGATTTGATCCATTGGACAATGGTCTACTAATTAGTTCTGCAAACAATTTGTTGAGTTTAAACATCAATTTATATGGAAAAGGAGCAGATCAATGAAATACTTGGAGTCCCAAGCCTTAACTGCCCTAATGATGATGAACAGCAGAGGGCGCAATTATATATCATTCTAAAGTTATAATAAATACTATTGCCAGAATGTAGGACATACACAGGAATTGGTTCTGGTTAAGGTGCCACATGTAACACAGGACAACTGAAGCACCAATAATCAAGCTCTAAGGCATTATCGTAAATTGACTTTTACTGTGATATCTTGTCAATGTTTCCTAAAGGCCTTGATTTGAAAGCAGTTGATCAGTAGGCCAAGATCACTGCAGAAATGTAAACCGTATGTCAACTGACTAATCTTTATTGAATGATGATGCCATACTTCAAGGCTAGATAGATAGCCTACTTTACATTGACATCAAATAAAATGACATCACATAAACGAAGAAACCGAAGGCAGGAGTCATTCATTTGAAGTTGTGCAATGGTTTGGATTTCGTCACACACGAACAGTTTGTTGGATGTGCAACAGTCTTAACCACATTTCAGCGGGGTGCCTCCACTTGCAGCCCGCATGTAACCTAAGTCACTGACTTGTCATCTTGCAGTCAATGGAAGACGTTCACAGTATTCCAGTCCTCCAAAACGACTGTACCCTGGGAATGCCATACCGTACACTTTGGACCCACTGCTGTGTAGTCGACATTCTAGAGAGCTATGTTTCTGACGTCATTAAGTCTGTGGAAAATACTTCACATTCTGTTGAGTACAGGCTCTGCTGAAAGTTGCACTGGGTGATTTGACCTAAGGCAGAGTGTTTATTGGCCCCTGACCCTAATGAGTAACAGACATAGGCGACATTGACATCAACCCACGTGAATGCAAGCCTACTGTGGGCATATCATAATAGGCAAACATGTGGAGAAAACAGGAGAACATTCAGCAAAGATAGGCAATCTACAAACTCACTTTACGTGGCAACAGATCAGCTATTTTCGGCAATGGGGTTTATTCTAGAGGGCAAAAAGGAGGGTACCAAGTATAGACCTCGGCCTGGGGGACCCCAGAAAGTATAGAAAGTATATATAGGGTTATGGTTAAAACTCTTTAAGTACTGTATAGCATATATTGTGTCATCCATTAATATACACAAAATGTTAACACTGTCCATGGGTTGTGGTCAGCCAGGAATAACTGTGCTATCTGCTCTACTGTACTCACAACCGCAAGCAGATAGCCTGTGCAAATGTGCATGCCTGTGTGTTTTTAGAGACCTTACACTGACTGGATCCCAAATGTACCATGGTCACATTTACACATCTTCAAGGACAACAACAACTGCCCCGACATACAGTAAAAGCTGTGAAATCAGATATCAGATTGCTCAGTCCTATATGGGAAAAGGTGCACATAATCCCAACAATCTAGAGACAGAGGGAGATATAGTCTCAGGTATTTGGTTATAGAATTATACCTAATCGCTGAGATCACGACATGTCATGCAGATGGAATGAAGATGTGGATAGCGTTTGTGAGAGGAAAGATCAGTTATCGCTGCGAGCTAGAATTTCTGAGAGTCAATGCAGAGCTCAGTGAAGCTCACTTTGGCCTGGGAAGTGTTGGAGAGTGCCAGGGGATTCCAGACCATGAGAAGTGAAAACATATCTGATGCTCCAAGGGATAGTTGGAGGTTGTAGTCAAAACATATGTGCTTGGATTGACAAACGGGCGCATGCCATTTAGCTATATACAGTACGTATCTCAGCGTTTGATTTAAGGTCAAACACTTGTGGAGCTTGTTAATCTTATCAGGACCCACAGTGGATTTCTATTTGTTGCTACTGGGGATGTTTTCATAACTTCCCAAACAAGGAATTGCATTGGTATAGTGCAGAGTAAATACCTTCATTTAGTGTTTGGTGTATCTAGTTCTGCAAAGTGATAATATATACATTTTAGAAAATGAAAATGAGAACTTGAAAACTTCACTATTGCCAGTAAATATTTCCGCAAACTTCAATGTCATCTCTTCTTTCTCTTTGCTGCTGCCCCTTTAGAAGTCTGATATCAGTATGTAAAATGATGAATTGAAAACGGTAAACAGTGGACCATCAGCCTCTTGTAAACAAGTGTAATGCTTTATGGTGTCGTCCACTCACATTTAACAGTTTTTGTATTGAGTTGTGCTTGAAATGTACTGTAATTCTACAAACTGTTAATAAATACTTCAATCAATCAATCAAAAAAACACATAAGACAGCCATGTCTTATGTGTTTTTTTGTTTTTTGTTTTTTTGTACATTGTTGAATACAACAATTAAAACAAGACGATATCAACACACACTGAATATTTACCGTTTGGTTTAAATAGATTAACTAATGTTCAGGATGATCATGCCAGATGAGCTCCAACGCATGTGCGCACACAAACGTGCGCACGCACGCAGCACACACACAGTCCACCTTGATGGAACTTGATGAGTGATAAGTGTGCAATGTCAGGTGAATGGCTGAACTTCCTCAACAAGATAAGAAGTGAAAGGCACTTTTCCCACGATTGTTGCTGCCTGCATACATTCTCTATCACACATTCCATAGCAGGGCCTCAGAGAGCATGCCAGTGTGTATCTGTCCTTGTCCCACTTCCACGTCCCTTGTTCGATGGGAATGTCTCATTGTTCTTGATTCTAAGCGTGCCAGAGGAGGGGACGAGGGCTGAGGGTGTGGGTGCAGGTTAGCCGGACTTGTCCAGTGCCGTGAAGCAGACATTCACTACAGGATACTTGGAATGCCGTTGAGACAGAGGGGCGCGTTATGAGTGTACGTGTGCTGGTTGCTCAGTGGGTCTGCCCCATGCCATACAGAGGGGACAAGAGGAAAAAGACTCAGTCCTCTTAAGCACAATGACCCATAACCAGACCGAGACCACGTTAAATGTGTGTCTCAAGTGGATGTCCCAACAATGGATAGGAAGACCACTTTGGTTAGAGTCAAGAGTCCCGTACTTTGACTGGGTCATAGATCATAATTGTAAAACACCCTACGGCCAGTAAGAGTACTGTGTACATCAAACTCTGTTAAAGACTTTTATGTAGTTAACAACTTGGGTAGGTTTTGCTTTGCCTGGAAAGCCAATCTTGTGTTGCAATTTATTAAGCATTTTTACTTTACTTAGAATCTAAGTAAAGTAAAAATGCTTTTTACTTTTACTTTTTTTTGATGGATTGAATTTTTGGAGAGACAGGAAGCTGAGGGCAGAGAAGCGTGAAATACATGCAGCACAGGTCTCCAAGTGGAATGGATGTGGAGTTGTGTGATTATGTTGTCAATGCTACGAATGGCACTAGGTGTCACATGCACGGAAATGTGGTCCTAGTCTACGAGGACTACCACAGGTTACAAAGTCAGAGACAGAAGGATGAGGCTGGCAGGGCACTGCGTCAGGCACCCGGAACTAGTGGCAAGCAAACTGACAACGTGGGAGCCAACCATAGAGTATATAGGAGCCAACCCAGGGCAAAGCTAGCCGGGAAAAGCCAGGAACGGCAAGAAGCGCACCACCTACGTAGATGGTGGTGCGCAACAGCTTTAGCTAACAACACTGTAGAGCTCAACACCCTGATGCTAGATAGGAGAGTGTGGATGGCAGAGATTCTTCACTGAGGATACGTCCCAGGTGCATCCATGCAATGTCTTTTCGTTGTAACACTTCAATCAATCAATAATAATAATCAATGATGTTATTTATTGAGTCCTGGCTTTATGATTAATGTACAATTTTTAAGTGAGCGCAAAGCTAGAAGCACAGCTCTAGACTATGGTACTAAGTTACGGTTCTCAATGTTTTCTTTGTGTGTGTGTGTGTGTGTGTGTGTGTGTGTGTGTGTGTGTGTGTGTGTGTGTGTGTGTGTGTGTGTGTGTGTGTGTGTGTGTGTGTGTGTTGCCTTTTCAGATGTCACAGCTAATACACCAGCTGTATTAGCTGTATTGTTGTTGATGAGGACAGTAGAGAAGTGACCATTTTGGAAGTGGCATGTACATTTGACCACAGTCTGGAAGAGGCATTCCTTACCAAGGTGCTTAAAGGGGAAAACCACCCATTTTCAACATTTTACTATGTCATTAATATACCTTAGAGCTGTAATTATGGAAAAAATCATTAACATGGTGAAACACATCTTGATGACATCATCAAGATGTGTTTCACCATGTTAATGATATTTTTCAGACCTCTAGTTCTAGGACACACAGAATGGGGGGACTTTTTTATTATTTCCACACAACAGCTCTAAGGTATATTAATGACATAGTAAAATGTTGAAAATGAGTGGAATGCCCCTTTAAGTACCAGCATCTTTTATTTTTATTTTTTTTATACATTTTATTCAAAGAGTATCATATGCAAGTTTCACAGAAAGAAAATACAACTCTTTGTTTTTATATTTTCTCCCACAACTCCTTTCCCAATCCTCCCCACCCACCCACCATCTTTCCCCACGAGGCCAGACATACAAACAACATAAATTATATACAGGTATAAAACCAATAAGTTGAGTACATAAAAGTACCAGCGTCTTAAGGATGCTATCATACAGCTTGACTACAAATGTAAACTACTTGTGTTCATATTTGGAAGCCTCAGTAATGTCCATAAATCAGTCGTGAGGGGCCTGCAGATTGCAGGTACAGTATGCCGAAGCCGAGAGCTAAGGCATCGGCAAAATTCTTTTCAGTGTCTGCAATAATTGGCAGTCGCCATATATGGAGAAGGCGATGCTTTCTGTACCCGTGAACTTGTTGTAGAGTTTTCCAAGTTTGCGCATCCACTATTGTTTGTGTTCAAGAATTTCTTGTAAAATGTGAATGCAAATAAAGATGATGATGTGTGTGTGTGTGTGTGTGTGTGTGTGTGTGTGTGTGTGTGTGTGTGTGTGTGTGTGTGTGTGTGTGTGTGTGTGTGTGTGTGTGTGTGTGTGTGTGTGTGTGTGTGTGTGTGTGTGTGTGTGTGTGTGTGTGTGTGTGTGTGTGTGTGTGTGTGTGTGCTTTCTAGAATCATTCTTCTTAATCATATTGAAGGGCTTTTGGATAGAAAATTGTGTACATATTAATAGCTTGGGGGGACAGTCCGGCCCCTTGCCCCTTGGGTTTCTGACAACGTGGCCCCGGAACAATTGAGTTGAATAGCCCTGTAGTAGTGTTTTCTGTTTGACTATGAAATTACGTTGATTGAAAAGTTTTTGACTTTCCTACAACTGGCTTTGTTAGTTTACGTGTCTGTCTGTTTGTCTGTCTGTCTGTTCGTACCAAAAAATGAGCATGGTTGCTATGGTCACCCAGTTCACACGGGTGTGATTTCATTACGTCAGACATTACGTCAGACCACAGCTGTGTAAGGTCTATATAAGACCTTACACCACTCAGTTCACACGGGTGTGATTTTTTAAATTCCAATAGCATCTAAATGTAAGGTTGTTATGTAATGTATGCTTATTGGTGTTGCAAGGATGAGGGGGTACTTGGAAATATTTCTCCCCCGCAAGGGGTACCTGGGCCAAAAAGGTTTGAGAACCTAACATCTATTTAGGTAACATCTATTTAGGTACAGCTCTAAGGTATATTAATGACATAGTAAAATGTTGAAAATGAGTGGAATGCCCCTTTAAGTACCAGCGTCTTTTATTTTTATTTTTTTTATACATTTTATTCAAAGAGTATCATATGCAAGTTTCACAGAAAGAAAATACAACTCTTTGTTTTTATATTTTCTCCCACAACTCCTTTCCCAATCCTCCCCACCCACCCACCATCTTTCCCCACGAGGCCAGACATACAAACAACATAAATTATATACAGGTATAAAACCAATAAGTTGAGTACATAAAAGTACCAGCGTCTTAAGGATGCTATCATACAGCTTGGCTACAAATGTAAACTACTTGTGTTCATATTTGGAAGCCTCAGTAATGTCCATAAATCAGTCGTGAGGGGCCTGCAGATTGCAGGTACAGTATGCCCAAGCCGAGAGCTAAGGCATCGGCAAAATTCTTTTCAGTGTCTGCAATAATTGGCAGTCGCCATATATGGAGAAGGCGATGCTTTCTGTACCCGTGAACTTGTTTTCCAAGTTTGCGCATCCACTATTGTTTGTGTTCAAGAATTTCTTGTAAAATGTGAATGCAAATAAAGATGATGATGTGTGTGTGTGTGTGTGTGTGTGTGTGTGTGTGTGTGTGTGTGTGTGTGTGTGTGTGTGTGTGTGTGTGTGTGTGTGTGTGTGTGTGTGTGTGTGTGTGTGTGCGCTTTCTAGAATCATTCTTCTTAATCATATTGAAGGGCTTTTGGATAGAAAATTTTGTACATATTAATAGCTTGGGGGGACAGTCCGGCCCCTTGCCCCTTGGGTTTCTGACAACGTGGCCCCGGAACAATTGAGTTGAATAGCCCTGTAGTAGTGTTTTCTGTTTGACTATGAAATTACGTTGACTGGCTTTGTTAGTTTACGTGTCTGTCTGTTTGTCTGTCTGTCTGTTCGTACCAAAAAATGAGCATGGTTGCTATGGTCACCCAGTTCACACGGGTGTGATTTCATTACGTCAGACATTACGTCAGACCACAGCTGTGTAAGGTCTATATAAGACCTTACACCACTCAGTTCACACGGGTGTGATTTTTTAAATTCCAATAGCATCTAAATGTAAGGTTGTTATGTAATGTATGCTTATTGGTGTTGCAAGGATGAGGGGGTACTTGGAAATATTTCTCCCCCACAAGGGGTACCTGGGCCAAAAAGGTTTGAGAACCTAACATCTATTTAAATCTGCTCCTAGAAATTGTTACAATTTAGGCCTTTAGCAGACGCTCTTAATCCAGAGCGAAGTTTCCATTTCTCTTCCAGTCTCATGGGACAGTGTAAACAAACCTTCATGGAAAGTAGAGCATCTTCTTGTTGATATGCCGTCATAACAGGAATGCTTTGATGCTGCGGTTTGACCGGGGTTATGTAAAAACTGTGGAACTTCTCCTGTTGTTTTCACAACTAATGAGGGCATCCATTTGGAAACTCTCCAGCAATTAGTTTGGAGTTGCCCTGGAGCCACGAACATCCCCGGCTAACCCCACTTGCTCCGTTCCTTGGCATCAGCACCTGTTATGCAATACCAAGAAGACTCCTGTAATGTTATCCAGGAGTTTGATTTAGTGCGACCTTTGTCCGCTGTGTTTTTGTGCAGCAAGATTGCGGAAGTGAACCACAGGGTAATTCTATATGCACTGTGAAATCCCGAGGGTATTTAACTGTGAGAGTGTATTCAGTTTTAACATGGACAGGTCCTTTTTTACCCCCTCTGAATCGGAAGGTAGCCCCGGCTAGCACAGTATAGTACATGTTGAAGAAGGGCCCTTGAGCAAGACATTTAACCCCTAACAGTTCCCCCCCGTGTGCTTTTCAGAGCCATCTTAGCAACCTTCAGCTTCTGGGTAAAAGCACTTTACCCAGAAATCACTTTCCCTTAATACTCCCTTAGTCCCTTACAGTGGGAACTGGTAACTAGTGTATTGTTTATGATATATGGCATATTATACTCATTGTGCTGCATGACCTCATCTTTTATAATGCTACAATACATTAATCATACATTTAAATTAGGTGATTATTTTACTTTGCTGGGGAATGGCTTTCAATCTGATTTGGATTACGTTTGTAAATTGGCAATTGGTGCCCTTTGCCTGAAAAAGGCCCTACAGAAAAGGAACAATGTCAACATATCGCTGTGATCTGGACTGCGCAGGCATCCTGGGATTCATTGATGAATTGACATGGGGAATTGTCGGTTTACATTCTTTCAGCAGTATTGACGTACACAGCTGAAAGTGTTTTGATTAGTTCGTCTTTTCGCTGAACTCCCTGAAGTAACGCCCTTCCTCATTTCCAGTTTCAGAAGTGCAGGACTTGTTAAACACACTCCCCAATTCATGTTACTACCTGTAACTTAAGGCACATTCCAAAGTGATCTTCATTCATTGTTGAAACTTACAGTAATTTACTGCACATGTCAACTCACTTTCTATTACGGTTTATGTTACTCTTATCGTTTTAGTCCTTCAGACCAGAGGTTTCTAATACATCCAGTTTATTTTAATTTAAAAAATGTACCAAATGTGCTTTTGGCATGTGCTTCTGTCTAGTACAATAATATCACACAATGTCCTCAAAGTGTGTCCTCATAGAAGGTTTGAGAAACTCAAACCACTGATGCTAAGTATACACAACTGCAAAGTCTTTCAACTGTTTTCCCCAGTTTCTGCCCTACTCATACTCTATATTAATATATGGGCTTTACATCATAATAAGTATACGTACACTTGTATTTGTGTAACACATGAGTTACAAAGCAAAACCTCAATAGAATGACTTTGAAATGAAATTGATGTAGGCACTAAGTGTTATTTGAAACACTGTATGGTTTCCTGACCTGAGGCCCAGTGGCAGCTGGTTCAATAACCTTGGGAGCCAGGACAGAAAAAGCACAGTCAGTCTTAAGGCTTGAGCACGGTACAAGTAGGAAACATTAGAGTACCTGAGGCGGGCCTACAGGTGTATGAGGATTCAGCAGTCCACTGATGTAGGATCATAGGATGGGGACTAAACTGATAAAAGCCTCGTATTGAGAAGTATTTTAAACTCAATCCTAAATTCATAAGCCAATGTGGATCATTCAGCCAGGACCTTTGTCTTTACAAAACATTTTTCTGAGGAATTCTCGACTGTTGTAACTTTGATTGATTGATTGATTGAAATATTTATTAACAGTTTGCAGAATTACAGTACATTTCAAGCACAAACTCAATACAAAGACTGTTAACTGTGAGTGGACGACCCAATTAAGCATTACACTTGTTTACAAGAGGGTCCACCATGTTCAATTCATCAAAACATAGAGACGTACAAATAGACACTTCTATATAGTCAAAGAACAGAACAGAAATTCATCATAAAAAGAAGAAAACTGAGCTACAGCTTCTTGACATAAGCAAAAACAGTGTATTACAGTAGTCTAGATGAGAGGAGACAAAAACTGGGGCTACATTTTTTTAGAAGCACTTATTTTTTTTGTGGCTACTGGCTAGCGAACGTTGGCACTGTTGGTAAATATTTTCTTAAGTCTGGCCAGGTAGTTTCCAGTAGACGAGCACAAACAACAATTTCAGGATCACAGTCACTTGTCGCTACAAATGAATTGCTTGTCACGTCAGTGGCTTCCCATGTGAAAATCCCAATACAATGACACAGTTAAACTGTCGAATGCTCTGCGCGTATAAAGAAGATCAAATGGATTAAAGAATTTACCCTTGAAGTTGGCATGCATTGCCAGCAATCCCGGTTTGATGACACCCAATCAAGTGCTTCTAAATGTCACAAACCATTTCCTCCAACAATCTGTTTATTGCGAACGCAGTGAGCATTTACTATGAGACCCAGCAGATCATGTCTGTCTGTCTGTGTGTCACGCTGTAACACCACCCGCCCGCCACCAGAGGGCGCAGCTGTACACAAAAACACACACACACACATGCACGCACACACGCACGCACGTGCATCGCACGCACGTGCATCGCACACACGCACGCAAAAAAAAAAACCTTAAAAAAATTAATAATAATAATAATAATAATAATAATAAAATAAAATAAAAAATAATAATAAAAAATAAAAAATAAAAACAAAATTAAGAGGAAAAAAAAGCTCTGTATGTGTATGTGTGTCAGACTGCCACAACAGCTGCGTTCACTTCCCGCGTTCACGTGTCTTACTTGTATATTATGTTCAAGTATCAAAAACAATTTCACTAGGAGAGCTGTCTCTTTGCTATGCTTGGAAACCTGACTGGGTTTGATCAAACTGTGTCAGTCAAACTACCAGTTCAAGAAATTGCAGACAACTTATTCTGTGTACACATAGGGCAGTGGTTCCCAAACTGTGGTGCGTGCACCCCGTGCGCAAGTGCCTTCTAGGGGGTGTGCGACATGAAAAGGCTAATGGTGGTGCTATGGTTTTATATTAAATGTATTGACATATGATGCCAATATATGCCAGTATGCAGAATATAGCCTATGCTGCATATATGCCATATTCAGGTTCATATATGTGCATGTGGATAAATAGGAAATATATGTCTCTATATAGCTTATGCAATTTATATTTCCATGTGGGGGGTGCGTCAGCAAGGATCGGGAGGTAACAGGGGGTGCATGGCCAAAAAGGTTTGGGAACTGCTGACATAGGGCATAGCAGAGGGCGTGATTCTCTGGTTCTACTGAAAAGTCGGCCATTAATATCTAGAAAAAGATTATACAAAACATATTTATATAAGTTATTTTAAGTATAGAATAAAGCCATCAAGGATCCTGGTGAATCATGACCATAAAACTTTGTTTTCACAGAATCAACGGTTTTATGGTCATGATTCACCAAGATCATGGATGGCTTGATTCTATTAAAATACTTTTGTAAATCTCTATGAGAAAACGAATGGCCGATATTTCAGTGGAACCAGAAAACCACGCCCACTGCTACGCCTTATAGAGGAGAGAAATATGTTTCATGCGTCATTGTCTTCAGATGTCATCTCTAATCAGATGATAGGATAACCAGCAGTCAAGAAGAGTACAGATATAAAGAGTTACCTCCCTTTGTTGGCATTTTGAGTACATGGCCTCATTGGCCTATAAACTTTAATTACCACTGAAATATGTTGAAAGGAACCCTTTCAGTCCAACTGTCTCTCCCTGACTGCACTGTATACTTCCTCACCTCAGCTATCACTAAATCACTGATGAAACCCACTCGCAACACGATGTCAGTTGCATGTCCCTTCCTCCAATTGCAGTTGGTTCCTCCTTCCTTTGTGAACATTCTGGTCACCCTGAACATGACTTCCTCTAACATTACTCCATTTCTCATTGGCCCTTAGGTGTTGCAAAGTCTTATGCAGGTCATAAAATTGTGAGAATGTGAGTGTTATAGGAGATTAGAGAGAAAGCGTCATCACCTGTTGTAATCACTCTCCGGGTTACACAGTGCCATAAATCACCACCTCGGTGCTCGCTGTTCAGGGTGAAGTCTTTGCAAAAGAGCAAAAGACAGGATTCATCAGAAACGTGCATGCATCTCACGTCTTTTACAAAAGCAAATGTAGCAAAGCGTTGGTCACATGATGTCGGATAGATCTGCTCAGAGGAAGTAACAAAGATTAAGCTTAAAAATGTACAGGGAGAGGCCAAAAGAATGTCTGGCATTCATTACACAAACACAATTGGAGCTCTGGTGTGAGAGTGATGTTTACAGCAGTGTAAAGAGAGGATTTATTGAAATGATGGCATGTACTTTTGCTGTCAGCAAAATATTCAGAAGGTTTGTGAGGGGTTCTGCATTTATCCAGTGGGGTTAGTAAGGCTTGTATTTATGGTTCTAAAGTATGTGGCAAAATGTAATCATGTTATTCCAAAGGCAGAAAGGCACTAATTAACAGTATCTTAATGAAAATATAATTTGTTCACTTTCATATAGCTGGGCGTTCATGATTTGAGGCTTTTTGTTCAAAACGGGCCAATTCTACAAACTTTGAATGCCAATGTTAGCCAATTAGGATGGAATATGGAGAATTTGGGGCAGAGGTTCATCGTTGGCATCTAGGCCCTAGATGCCAACGATGCCAAATTTTGCATTTGCGCACACACTCCCTAGATTCTAGGGAGTGTGTGCGCAAATGCAAAATTTGGCATCGCCCGGGTTAACGGTGCCGGAGATTAGCTGTACACAGACGGACGGACGGACACACACACACGGACGGCCGGACGGACGGACGGACGGAGTGCAAAACATACTCTCTCCCCATGCCTTCGGCCTGGTGGAGACAATAAATTGTGAGATTTCTAATTATTTGTACAGTATAAGCGTCGCAGTCCCGCGACGACGCTAGAACCAGAAGTGATTTTCTTATTCAAAAAGTATTTATTTAAAGACGATTACCGCACGGACAAAGCCAACTCGAGTTGTGAAGAAGAAAAACAAAACAAAAAGTGTTGTATCCTGCCATGTTTTTCTTCTTACAAATTATTTGACCTGCCCTAAACATGTGTGTTTACTGTCATTTGTCGTCACAACTCCAGTTGGCTTTGTCCGCGGTGTAAACGTCTTTATATAAATACTTTTTGAAAAGTCTATGAGGAAAATGAACGGGGAATTCACTTCTTGTCCTTGTATTTAGGCTGCAAAACCAAAGAAAGTCCTCAATGCGGCTACAATCTCAGGTTTGAAAAGAAGCCTCATATAATATCTCTTGTGTCTGGATTTTGGTTTATTTTTGGCTTCCTATCCATGGCTGCTACTGGACTTGACTTCTGCTCTTTTGTTTGTCTTTGTGTCTCTGCCGTGTGGAAAATCCTGGTGGCGCGAGTTTATCCTTGACGGACCCTGGGTGGGTCTGTGGATATCATCAGCTATAATGGCCACCTGACTACGTGCTATCTGCGTGCTGCAGGTCTCTCCTCTCACGACCCCAACACCCCCACCCTGTGTGTATTTAGGCTAAAATGGTATGCAAATGCCAATGTTTCCTGGCTCCTATCTGCCTCATCCAGGGTGGGATTGATTTCCTCATTCCTGAGTGCTGCTGACCCCGGCCTCTCCTGCCTGCTGCTCCCTCGGCTGTCCCTTCTGGAGGAGAGACAGGTTGTCCTAGCTGTCCCCCAGGGCTTAACCGGCTCCTATTTGTTCAGTCAGTCCCATATTTACTTAAGCTCTCTCTGCTGGCGGAGATGGAGCCCTCTCTAATGAATATTAACCACTCGTCCTTTTGTTCAGAAAACCACTGGCCCTCAAAATGGTGTTTGTTGGGCAGTTTCTTTAAAAGATAATTAGGTAAATAACTGTAGATATAAACAACTTGGCTTCTCCATCTGTGTGTTTTACCCTCATGGGGGATCCTTTTGTGAGACTTGAAACACAGCAAAATTGGGTGTGTTAATTTAACAAAACCCTTGCGGGTCCATTTTTACACTCTGTGTTAAAGCCACATTGAGTGTTTTACTGTGTGGAAAGAAAGTCCTGTTCTTGCCCATGCTGGCCGGGTGGAAAGCCAAGAACCTGCCCTCATCTCGGCATACCTGTGCCTCATACTGGTGGTATGGAATGCTTGTCATCTGAAGACTATTAGGCAGACAAACATACACCGCCTCTCCTGGAGCTAGTCCCAGTTTCAGGTGGTAAACAACAGGGCCTGCTGCCCCTATTCCCACTCATAACCTGCCCGTCTCAATGATTGCTTATTATTTGACCCCACCATCTCTGGAGACTCCAGAGTGAAACAACGTAATGTATCTCATAAAAGCGTTTGCACGCCATAGGGTGAATTTCTGTTTGCTGACAATGCACTTAAATGCTAAGCGGGCAGTTCTTCAGGAAGGACGTTGGGACCTCATTGATTTATTGACTGGTCTTTTCATTGGTTAATAAATTAAAGGGAGGCACTCATCCTGTACATTAAGCACTCGTGTAACTCTTCTGTGAATCTAATTGTTTTAACCACTTAAACCCCAATGTACGACATCATACGGCGAATAGTGAAAATAGAAGATCTACAATCTCACAATCCGTTGCAAACTTGTAGATCTATTTTCAGTATCTTGGAAATATTGAAAAATGTCCCCTATTAATGTCATGCCCAAAATAGGGACACCAGGTTGAAAGTGATTAAGAGACATGTCTGGAAGACGCATGGTAGAAATGGAATGAAGATGGTCTGGTTTAATGCCACAGAGGCCAGGCATAGCACGGGAGTTTCAGTGTTTTTATGTTTACGGGAAATGTAAGTACGTGCTTGTGCTGTCTAAATTGACAATTTATGCATTTAGCAGACGCTCTTATCTGAGCGTCTTACAACGTGCAAGATTGGGGTAAGATAGTCGAGACTTTTACTTGGGCCATAGAAAAGACTGAATGGAATGCAGGGGTGTTGCTGACTACATGACATATGGGGTTCATTATAATTTATAGTTATATAATTTATGTACGGTATTCTCTCTCTTAAAAAAAGAAAAGGATATCTACTAAGAATTCATTATATCCCACTGTCCTGGAAAAAGTGAAAATAAATCATTTTAACCACATGAACCCTTGTGTCCCTATATTCTGGGCATTTCATAGTAAATGAACCTGTAAGCTTGCTGTGAGCTATGTTCAGTTAAGAGATTTGGGGGTAGAGGGAAAAAAGAAGGAAGTATAGACCCCTTGAATATCCTGGTCAACAGTAGAGTATAGTGCTAAGTGGTAATGTACATGATGCAACCAGTGTAGCCAATCCCAAATAAAGAGTAGGATATATGCTCTTGAATGCCTGGCCGGAAACGCTCTCTTCAGACACGACAGTCAAAATGGCAGGAATTGGCCTCAGAAATCCAAAGACACATCCGTAATTTTAGAAAGGAATGTGACATTCCTTTGCAGTTGACTGAGCCCAGTCTTCCAGAGTACCTCCTATCAGGAAGTGCTGCACAATGGGAGCAAATTGCCAGAAACACAAAGTCAGACATTGGGAACAGAGGTGGGGGTAGACAGGGGAAACTGTGTCAGGGCCACGCTTTTACAAACTCCTGGCTCCATTGTAACCATTACCACTACACCACACTTCATTTTCACCAAGAACAGAACAGAATGGAGAATATTTTGTCTACTTTGTCTAATTTTCCTTTGGGCTCCACTGAGGCACATTTTGACCGGGGTCCCCCAGGGGCCTATATTTGTCCCCATCTTTATTCCCCTCTTTACACCATATCTCTTCACCAAAAATAGACCATCTATAATCTTTCATCCCACTGCAACGCGTTATGAGCTTGTTGAGTGCCTATTTTTGCCAAACGTGAAAAGATGCTAGGGTTCATAGTCAACCACAGACTAAATACATTACAATCAAATGCCACAAGATACAAGGACCTCATAATAGAGCCTTCAAAACATATTTCACACAGATGTTGGAATTCAAGATGAATTTATCAGGGATGGGGATCAGACTTTTTTTTTTTTAAATATTGCTAATGCATGTGGTATTAATAATATCTGACAACATCCTTAAAAGCCATTCCTTTATACTTTACCTTTGTTAAATGTATTTGTGACTCACTCGACCTTAATAAGAAATAATAATAATACATTGTATTTATATTGCACTTTACATTTGAAACAAATCTCAAAGTGCTACAATACTGAGTAAATGTTTTTGCGACAAACGCATCTAAAACTAGAAAAAGTGCTCCTCAGCGCACAGGTCTCCATCAGGTCAGGTAGGTTATGTGGGCCAGCAATGATCGGAATTCACCAATCAAGATTAAACTTGCTGACATACACAAACAAGACAGTGTTTACACTTTACAGCAGGGGTGCCCACACTATTTATACTTGAGAGCTACTTTCAAAATGACCAGCTCAACCAGATCTACCCAGTAGTACACACCAAAAATATATATTATCTCATTGCTGAAAATATAGTTACATATTACACAAATGCATTTGGAATGGGAAATAGTGGAGGAAATGGAATTGGTAGAATTTGGTTTTGTATATAAGTTTGTAATACTGTTGTTGGAAAAACAATATTGCATTGTGGTTTTGAGCTGCCCTTTTTGATGTAAATCAATCAAGTGAGTCACCTTAGTTCAAGTGGCAGATGCCAAAAATAGTTTATTTATTTATTTAAATGATATATTTTAGGGGCATGTCATGTGGTCTACCTGCACAGCCTGTGTGATCTACTGGTAGATCACGATCTACCTTTTGGGCACCCCTGCTGTACAGTATGCTGATTCATCAGAAAATTCTCTTTATAAAAGCTTAAGTATGAGCACAGCTTTTGTTCTTTATTTGGGTTGGATGACAACAGCAGATATAAAATGTATTGCGTTACATACAGTACACTAGATTCATAATTCATATTCTTGTTAAACTAGCCTGTGATTCTGTTAGAGCCTGTTATAAACTCAGCCAAAGCGACAAGACATTTGTGCGCATATTAAAACAAATGTGTTTACCTCAAATCCTTTGTGCTTTATTGTTAGCCTTAATGCCATTCTCTCCCTCTTTTTTTTTTTTTTTAAGAACAGAAATCTTTTGTGTTTAACCCTTGCATTCCAGTAGCAGGACTAGTGAGGTATTTGGCCTGCTCCCATAGGTCCACCACCTGCTCTGTTATGGGAGTGTGCCGTTTCTAGGCTTTAAGCACACAGGCATCCATCTTCTTTCAATGGCTGATGAACAGATTGGGCAAGGGGGTGCTGCTTCCAGGGAGCATGGCCCTAGGAGACATCTTTATCTGGCCTGGAAGTGATGGCTTACACAGCCATCTGCTTCCATCCACGTAGCCCACTCCGCTCCCCTGCATGGGGTGGGCTGTGTGGGGGCAGGTTATAGCCTCTATGGCATGTGCATGTGCGCACACCAGCATGCGTGTAACCTGAGCTTCATTGTTCAGTCTTGTGTTGACTATACCTCATTTTGGGTCCAGCCAAAATGGTTTTGGCATGACGACTTTTAAAAGGGCCATGTTTTCGTATTGAAGCACAAAGCTCGGCCTGTTCAGTGGAATTCCTTTCTGAGCCATTTTCTCAAAACTGCGACTCGAGCGCAGCTGATGTCACATTAAATGGTTCTCCCACCTGCTCTTCAACATAATGGCTTTTAGAATTGAGTCTGGAGAAAGGGAAGATAGCTGTAATGTGTGTGTACTCTTTTAGGGAAGCAGGTGGTGGGTGGCCTAATCTGTGTGGACAAGTGGAAGATTATAATATAATATTACACTTTTGAGCACAAGGCATTTAATTTAACCGCTTTCATCCTGGCCTCTCTATTTTGGGCAAAATGTTTAGAAGATAGCAGATCTAAAAGTTTTATGACCAGTTTCTATGTGCTGTGTTGTGAGCTTGTGCATTGGCTTGGCTATTTTTGGAATATCTGAAGTTTAAAAATAGGACTAAAGTGGTTACTCCATGTAAATATTATACTTGAATTTAATTAAGTGCTTGTCTCTCTCCCTGTCTGCGATGGTTGTCTATCTCTGTTGATCCATATCTGTGTCATTGTGAACTGTACAGTGTGCTTTGTTATATGTATACAATGCACTTGCTATGACGGTGAAAGTGCATATCTCTATATGGGTTATGGGTGTGTGTTGGTGACAGGTGCACCGGCCACCGAGGGGCTCGAGGGCAGGAGATATATGCTGTGCCTGCTGCCTATTGTTTACACAAAACATCTGCCATCATAGCCTGAAGCTTTCAACTTGCTGCCCCATTTACTATCTATTATATTATATTTACTACTATCTATTCACTGAATCCATCACAAATTCAATCAACAATCACCAACCTCTTCTGTCGATAACATGGTTGGGCAGTATTTCTGATAGTTTAGAGATGGTATAACATGTAGGAGCTTAATTAATATGTACCCCCAAGAACGAAAATGCTAGCTAAGAGATATGGCATTATAGTGTTAACCATTGAATGGAATTATCAATTCACTTTATTTTTCATGTTTGCATTGTGCTTGTTTGGTCTTTGAGTTTGTATTGCATACACTTCTTGGTGTTTCTTTGTTGTTAATATAACATACGTAAATTAAAAGAAATAGATAAATACAACTGAATAAATCATTAATACCCAAAAGAAGGCTTTGAGATCAAGTCAGGCTTACAGTGAGGAAAGATGTCTCGTCTTACTTTAGTGTTAAATATGCAGAAACTTTGTTTATGTCACTTCTATTTCCAAAACATTGGTTTGGACTTTGTGAAAATAAAAATAAACAAACATTAGGCATCAGCCATCAGGAATGTCAGAGTTGTATTTTTTCACAAAAGATTAATCTCTTTGGGCCAAACAAACGTTGCTTGAAGTGCTGAAATGGCAATACGAAGCATGGCACCTTGAAATACTTCCTGAAACACTGACATCAACCCCTCAGCTGATGTTATCTGGATAAGCATGGACACAGCTCACATTTCAATTTGTACTTAAGTTTGTTCTATTTAATGCAAAGTGGTTAAAGTGGTTTGTTCCACTCAGTGTTGTTTTTGTCGACTAAAACTAAGACGAAAAATGACAAAAACGAAATGGAAACTAAATGAAAACTAAGCTATGGTGACTAAAACTAAGACTAAATATATTGACAATTTCGTCAACAGATAAAAACTAGACTAAAATGCTATAGGGACTAGTGGACTATTTTCAGCAAGTGTAAAAACAGTCATTACGATGGCATCAACGCCCACCAAAATACATTTTAGTTGACTAAATCAACTGTAGATTTAGTCGACTAAAATCTTATGACATTTAGTCGACTAAAACTAGACTAACACTAAAACATTCCGGGTGACTAAAATGTGACTAAAACTAAATGGAAACTATTCAAGAGACTATGACTAAAACTAAAACAGAAATTTGCTGCCAAACAACACCGGATCCACTTCCCACAATACTTTTGGATGCGTTTTATTTTAATGTAGTGAATTATATCCTACTATTAAATAAGGAAGTCTCTGTCACAGAAAACACTGTCATCAAAACCTGTCTGTTCCACACGGTTCTCCTCAGTGGCTTCTTGCACACAGGCATATGCACACAACCACGACGCCTGTCTTTCACTTCCCCAAAATGTAAGCCGTTTATTAGCTTTTTATGTAAACTCAAAGCCCGGGTGTACTCACAGTCCCAACCAGTGGCCAGTCCCGGGTACACTAGGCTAGTGGGCTAAGCTACGGGCTGTCAGCTCTTGGTGCTAACAGTGTTAGCGTGTTGTTTACTCATTGATTCGCTTCTCTCTGTGAATCACTAGCCTGGGAAGCATTCCTTTTCAGGTTTATGTTCCGGTTGGGAGGAGAGGGTAACATGTTGTAGTCACTGATTTGTAGTCATCAGGCAGGAAACCACAAACCGGAATCAGAAGTACCCAAAACTCTCAGTGATCAAGGGCATCGTAATTTTAGGGCCTACCCAATAAAAGCATTGATGCGGCCGGCGTATAAATCTGACATGTTTCTTCAAGTACGTCTTGGAATAATTTGTTTGGCATATCCACATTTAATTCCAACTGGCGAGACTAAAAACAAACAGTGGGACCATAGATTTTACCATCCGGTCTAGACCGGATCACACAGCGGCTCAGAGGTTAGTGAATCACAACACGAGGAGCTGCACCGGTGTGTGTGTCTGTGTGTGTCTGTGTGTGTTGCACCACAAACATTTGTAGTGCTAAAATTACGTATTGTATTTTAACCACTTGAACTCTATTACTTTGTTGACTGGCGCCCCCCATGGAACTATATACTTGGTCACCTCTTTTTGTCCAAATTTATTTATCAAAAAATCACACCTGTGTGAAGTGAGGGGCAATCTTATCATCGTACATCATAATACATCATCTCATTCCGGCCAATCAGAATTTGCGTCGTCTTCAATGTTTGTGTTTCGCAATGTTTGTGTTTACAAAAACACTCAACATTGTCCATTCATTGTGAATGGCATTTAATGTTTGTGTAGGACAAAGTTTGTGTTAGCACATACAGTAAAAGCTAGACATAGGAGGCAAAAATCACACTTATGTTAACTGTGAAGTTATTGAAGGGCACTCTTATCATCATACATCATCATACATTACATTCTGTCAATCAAATCATCTCAAATTTGGTACACACAAAGCTGGGCATAGATAGGGCATGCATCACATTCTGTGCTCAGCCAATCAAATAATCTCAAATTACCCCCTCCTATGCCCAGCTTTGTGTGTCTGTGTACCCCATAGTGATGATTTGATTGGCTGAGCAATGTGTGTACCCCGTAGTGATGATTTGATTGGCTGAGCATGGATTGTGAGAGAGCGCCCCTCACTTCACACAAGTGTGATTTTTCATTGAATGTAGATAAAACATAGAACAGGGACATTGTGGGTTTCCTCTGCTGTGTTGAAATCGTATATATACAACAGGCCAGACTAATTTTCCAAAATGTAACATCATGGAAAAGGTGAATAATTGCATACTTTTTCATGGAAATTCTGTTCTGTTGACCATAGAGAGACCTCAGTATCGTCCTCACCTCCTCAACAGAGAGAGTCTTTGTTCTCGTATCTGGACATGATGTGCAGGCTGGCCCCGGAGCTTCTATTGTTTTTTTGTCCAGCAGGAGAGAAAATTGTAACCTGCGTTTGAAGACTGCTGTCAGTGAGACATTTAGGGCTCAATTAAGTTTCAAAGAACACACATCACACATGCGTATAGGTAGGGCCTCATGAAATGGTGTGCATTGACACCCTTAATTATACATGTTACCTGGAGCTATCTTTAGCCAGCAATGAAATGTATCGTGTAGCCGTAATGATAGTGAGACAGACAGGGCCCTGGATGCCCCTTAAAATTCCAGGCCCTGTGACAAGAAATTACATCGGACGAACAATATTTATAGAGCAATAAAAATGATAAACCAATGACATCTTTGGCTCCTCGGAACATTCCTAACTTTTCACCCCTACTTGTCACCTGGCTTAGTCAAATGCAAAGATGTTTAAAATGAAAGGCAAATAGAACAGTTATGGGGGAGGGTTGCCTATTGACAAAGGATCTTCACCTAGTACTTAACTGACAAAGATGGATTTGGTTAGGCAAATTAGACAGAAGGAGGCCTAGTAATATTGCTGCATAGATGGCTATCAGCACAGCACTTACTCTCTGGCCCCTGGCAGCGCTTGAGGGCTGACAGACTCAGGATCACACTGTTTGCCAGCGCTGGCCACACTGGCTAAATGCAAATACAGTGCTTTTGCATTACTGTTGAAACAACCCAGTACATATCGGTGATAGAATGGGAAAACTTTTAAAATGAGTCAAAGTACACACAATGTATACGGCAGTGAAGAGAACATGTGCCCTTGCCTTTTCTGTAAACCGAATCCTCACCAGGAATAGACAGACAGGCAGGCAGACAGACAGACAGTTGCTTTAGTATGACTTGTTTACTCTTTATAGTTAGGTGTGGAATTTGTTGTGTCGACAGGTGCTAGAGACAGTTTCTCAGTTGAGCTGCAACGACTCAAACAGTGTGTGTAAATACTGTTTCACAGCCGTAAAGGACGGCTACTGGTGTTTGCCCAGAGTTTTTCTTCAGAGAGTAACAACAGGACACACGCTCCTCTGCTGAAGGAGTGTTTTGATGTTTGGTGGGGTAATGGGGTAATAAATACTTGATCATACAATCTTTAACCTTTTATTATTTTAGATAAGTGGTGGAAGAAGTACTGATGTTTTGTTTTACTTGAAGTAAAAGTAGCAGTACCACAATTTATCAAGTAAACACCGCTGTACTAAAATGTACCTGAGTAAAAAGTACAACAGTATTTTCTTCAACATTATTACCCAGCAAGCAGGGTCAGGACCTGGACGAATTAGTGACATCTCAATTGGGGCTAGATCAAGTCAAACCAAGACTAGTCAGATCTGGCCCAGAATATCACCTGATTTCAACGAACAGGGCTTGACATTTAAGGCTTGTCCTGTTGTCTGGGACAAGTAATAAATCTTTCCGGACAAGTGCATTAAAATGTGACCGATCTATGACTGTATTTGGAATACATAAAATGTATGTAGACCACAGACATTCTAGGGCTATTAACTTGTAAACTTAGAATATTCATCTAATATTCAAACATGTATTCACCAAAACCAATTTACAGTTAGTTGATTTAAAATGTATTTGTGTGTGCTCGTGCGGACAAGTGAATGGGAAATTGCTTAAAACCTGGCCAACATAAATTCTGCCCACTAAGACGGACGTCACTGGATGAATCAGAGAGAGTCTGATCGAGGCCAGATCAATTTAAGTCATATCACTAGCCAGATCTGGCCCAGAATAAGCTATATTATTTCAACTGGTGAAGACGTCCTGGAAATGACGTAAAGATCATGCCCATATGGGCTGGGATCTGGCCTAGTCCTGAACGTCACCGGAGGAGTCGGAGGACATCATCATAACGTTATTTGGCTTGCTGAGTACAGTAACAATAGAAAATATACAAGCTTGCAACTGGTCATATCGCTATTTTCTAATAGGCAAAGTGCAAAATAGAGCTTAGATGTACATTTTGAAATAATAATCTTAATACAAGGTAGAGCTGTCAAATAATTGTAGTGGGGTAAAAATAACACTGTTTGCTTCTGAGATGTAGTGGAGTAGAAGTATAAAGTGCCGAAGTACACCGCTTTAGGTAAAACTGCAAGACTCTCAAATCAACACACTTCAGACCTAAGTAGGTCTTTTATGCAACTGCTTTATCAGGCACTGTATCTATTTAAACACTTCACCCAGAGCTATTGTCTACATAGAAAAGTTGTGCTTATGAATTAGGACAGGCATGCACAGGGATTATTCATTAGAGAAAGCCCCATTAAAGTGAATGTCAGTGACCCCCCCAATCTCCCCCCAGTAACAGCAGAGGGGGAGGCTCAATCAGACCCCATGGACATGGTAATGTGAGGAATGTGGCCATTTCCTCCTTTGCAGGAAAACAAAAGGGTTTGAGCTGGAGCGCTGGGCTTGTCCCACCTCCCATAACCTCAGCGCTGCCCCCACCGGACCACAGACTGCATTGTGTTGTCCCAGGCAGCCAGGCCCAATGCCCATTAGCAGGTTCAAGTGGCCTGCATGGTCATCGTCTCACAGGTTCTCTTCTGATACCTTTCTCAAACATTTTCATGTCAAGGACTTAATATGTATTTGGTCAGCCATGGACCATGCAGGGACCTACCTCATATTTTTTTGAGTGGCGCTAGCCCCTCCTATATACAGCTTTTTGTCCTGAACTCATGTCACATTTGCCATTGACAATGAAAGGAAAATGTATGTCATATGTGGACGAGCAAATCAGCTTTTCTAAACACAGTGCAACTGTTTTAATTCAGCTTGGGGCTTATCACATAAATTCAGTTGTCATCTTACATGATCATGGTGAAAAGATTCGTTTTTTTAAACATTGTATCATGGTTAAGAGTTGATACATTAATTCATGAAGAAGTATATTCATTTTTTATTGGATTATGTACGACGACAAGAGCGCCCCTCACTTCACACGGGTGTGATTTCTTTTAAGCTAGTAGTATCATGTTATTTGCTGAAGGTTTGCCTATTATGACTTAAAAAGCTAGGGTTCATGTGGTCAAGTTTATTTATTTACCAGGGACAATGAACATGAATCAACATTTCAGTTTTCAGTTCACACCAATGTAAATGAGCCACAGTTAGCAAAGAGGTCCTTTTCATCTGTAGTCCCTGAGCAGGTTGTTAAAAATTGTAGTTATATCAAGTTAGAGGCAAGGAAGCAACCAGCTGCTCAGGGGGTGTGCAGGTATACAAAATGTAACAATAGTAAAAAGGTGCTCCTGGGATCAATCAGGATAACACATCTATAGAACAAAGCAGAGATCCGGACACACTTGAAGGTTAAAAGGGAGGAAAACTGTTATATCAAGTTGTTTTAGTTCTTATACAACAAGCTAAACAATACATACACATCAAATTAATCTCCACATAGTCTATGGTTTCCTGGTTCAATGTCAGTGGCAAAGTCACTCACTAGTCACTAGCATCTGATAAACCGTTTTCTTTAGTGATTAATAATTCAAAATGTAAGATTTTACAAAATGTTTGAGAAATACACATTCAGCACATTGTGAAGTGACACGTTATGAACTCGTAGATCGGATATTTAGCTGAAATAATTGACAAATTTCAGTTGCAGCGGTTAAACTGATTGTAATGCTATATTAACTCATTTTTCTGGGGACCCCCTGGAACCCCCTCAAGTACCCCTGGCCTGCGGGAACCCGAACTCCACTTTGAGAACCACTGAGCTTGAATATGCGTGGATGGTAAAAGGTGTGTTTCATACCACAAGGTGTGACTGAACACTTTAGGTTAGTTGTGTGAAATTCCTGATCTTCACCACTTGCAAATGTACACAACCCCCTCCTTTTTCCCCAGGCCTCTACCCCAAATGTATTTGCAGAAAATAGCCAATCAACAAGTTCACAACACGACGCGCTGTGAGCCAGTAGATTTTTAAATAACTTGGGGGAAAAGGTTTTTCAAAATGGTAAAGCATGGCTAATAAGTTTAGGCGTAAGGTAGTCTTGAGTAGCCAGACAACTATTCCACAATCTCCGAATGCTATATAGACGGAAGCATTCGAAAAATGTCGGAGACAACAGTCTGACTCGTAACACTAGGCATAAGGGGTAAGATAGGGCCCAAAGACTACATCACACATACACAGCAACAACCTTAGTGTTCATGTTCATTAAACACTGGAAATGTACAAAATGTACGGACTGTGCACCCCAGTCCGTTTAGCTGTGCATTAGCATTGTGCATTTGACAAAGCACTCGGTTTAAACAACTATTGGCGGTTTCTGTCCTTGAGCACTCTAATCCTTGTGGGTTGTTATCCACCCTGGAACACTCTGCCATATCTGTTGGCTTTTAAACTGGACTGTCATAGTGACTCATCCTGCTGCTTGGCTGTACTGTCTGTTTCTGTTTAATGCCACCGTCTGTCTCATCTATAAAACCAATAAGACGCCTGAGGGCGAGAAGCGAGGTCGCATGCACGCATCCCTCTGGGTGACAGCAGACTGCTGGGCGAGCGCTGGCGCTTTGGAATGGGAGTCAGATCAACATATCCTAGACTGCTGGGCGAGCGCTGGTGCTTTGGAATGGGGGGTAAGATCTTCATTTTCGGGCCTGTTGAGTACTCTAGTTTTCGCCGACTGCCGGTAATAACTTTTGGGCAGGCCCGTCTAGAGTTTAAATGGACAGCTATCAGTCAAAAGGGAGACATCGAAGAGGAAGGATGGATGGGGAAGGATCAACATATGGAATGTCAGAACAGGTCAGCTCCATATATGGAGATCTAAGGCTTTGAGGTTTGAGGTCAGATGTAGAGTTGCTGGCCAATATTGATGACATCAGTGATCTCCATATACAGTATGGGCTTAATATTGATGATGGATTTCCATCCCTGATGATGTCACGTGATGTCACGTGCTCCATCCCTGATGATGTCATGTGATGTCACGTGCCGACACACAAACTGACGTGAAATGCGCGATTCCATAGTTAACAACAACTATATACACGCAATAATAACAAAGAGTAAGTCATAATATTTCCCAAGTTTATCCTTCAGGACGGTCCACACCAACCAGTGCAGAGAGCATTCATTTGAGCCCATAATGCTTTGTAAACAAGTGAGCAGTGAATGCCAGTGATGACAATGGGTCCCCAGCCGTGGCTGCCATAAAGCAGTGAAAAGTGATGATAATTCTCAGGGCCCAAGGCTACAAGGTATTCATTAATGTCATCACATATGTTTTAATGGGCCTGGTATCATACCTATTCATGGGATCCAGAACAGTCCAGCTCGTAGTTGATTTGAACTCCTATTGTGAACGAATTAAATGTAATTAAATTATTCTTCAGAAGTCAAATTCTAAATAGTTTAGACATTGGAAGGCAACCCCACAAACTTTATTTTAGTTTATACCTTCTTGAGGAAATAAACAGAATGATGAGTCCTCTCATTTTGGAATAAATGCAATGCAGAGTATGCCTGGCTTGTTTCCTTCCTTGCACTGTAAAATTCTCTCAATGTTATTGTTAATTTATCCATTTGTAACTCAGAGTGTACATTTGGTTACATCTGCACTCTTATGAACACATTTTACAGTGTACCAACTACAATAACACTAGCGCAGCAATGTGTCTCATGTGTTGATGTGGCTACATGATGCATGACATCTACACATGTCTGTGTGTATTTAGTGTTTAGTGTTTGATGGGCACACAGCAGATGTCATCTCCCATGTGCTCAACATTATCCTGCTGGCACATCATGGTTCATACCCGTCATTATCCGGCTGGCAAGCTGGCAAATACAAAACAAGCGTCTGTTTGTGTCAGTCAACGATGTTTTAAATGTGAATAGAAAATGTACAAAACCCAGCACGCTTTCGCATAATGGTGCCATTAGACCTGATGAAATATTGTCTGTTTATGCTAAGAATGTGTGTGGGTTTCTGTACTTTTTAATCCTTAATGTTGTTTCAATCCAGCACCTTTGTAACCACTTAAACCCTATATACTTCATTGATTGGGTCCCCCAGGGGTCTTTGCTGATCTCTTTGTTGAAAATAGCCAATCTACAAGCTCACGATCTTGGACATTAAACCGCTCTCAAAGGGCACCTACGGACGGCTGCAATTCGAAACTGGCAAAATCTGAATCCCCCGTCCCACCCTTTTTCCCCTCACTGTATATGTTTCTTTTCCCTTTTTACCTCCTTTATGATGAATTCCTGTTCTGTTCTTTGACTATATAGTAGTGTCTATCTGTACGTCTCTAAATGTTTTGATGAATTGAACATGGTGGACCCTCTTGTAAACAAGTGTAATGCTTAATTGGGTCGTCCACTCACAGTTAACAGTCTTTGTATTGAGTTTGTGCTTGAAATGTACTGTAATTCTGCAAACTGTTAATAAATATTTCAATTAATCAATCAATCAATTCTATTTTCACTGAATGTTTGCCTATTTTAGTTGAATGTATGCCCATTATACCCAAATTAGGGACATGACGTGATGTTTACAGTATGTGACTACAATACCTTATCTTCTTGATTAGAAAAGGAAGTATACAGGACAGGTACTACTTAGTACTTACACAATACAAATCTGAGGGTTAATTTAAAACTAACTAACTAAACTTTTAAAGTGTGACTCAAGATTCTGAAGTGTATCCATGCCGGTTTGGTGAATTCCATGAATACAACAAATGTACACTGTAACTATAGATGACTTTATATCACACAATCCTATACATTATAATACTATAGGTAAACAGCGTGGCAGCATAATGTCAAAGTGTTACCGACCTCAGTTTACCCAGTTGATTCAGATGAATCACACCAAAGCAAAGCCAAGGTCTGCACTGCTGTATGATCCTATCAGATGTCGCAGCAATCAAAATTTCTGTTTGCAGCTGTTGGACTTCACCTGCCATGCAAATAGGCAGGTGGTTGCATTTGCCTAAAAGAGATGTTAAGAGATTAAGTAACCTATACATCTGGCTGGTTGGAACGGGGAACAAGTGGGGACTTGTTGTTTGTAGACAGCTCCACCATCACCTCGGAACGACCCTTTTCATAGCCAAACAAGGTCAAGTGAGAGATTCATGCATTTAGTCAAATCACCACCCCCCCCCCCCCCCCAACGCACCAGCCATTCGCCAGCTGAGCTTGATCCCAGGGTCTCCTCTTATGCAGCGTTGCTGACATGCAGAAACCTTGTATCTCCATATTTAAACTTTTTATGTTTTTTTTTTCGTAAACTAAGCCCTACTCTGTCATACTAAAAAGTTACAAAAATAGCAAAAAAATAACAATAATTCAAGTGAAATTGAAGTATTAAAAAGGGCTTGTGACTAACTACTTTGCATTAAGGCTGCACAATATATCGTATCGTTATCGAGGTATGAACATGTGCAATATTGGTATCGCAAAAAGGCAATGGTATCGCGATATATCGATATATCAATATATCATCGATATATTGATATATCGTCTACATCATCCACTTATGAAGCCAGCTACATCCCATCCATGCTAGTTTTCATTGTCGTTACACTTATAATATCAAATAAATGTGAGAACCCAGTAGCATTTCAAATGAAGAGTGATAGAGGAGCACCGAAGTCTGACGTCAACATCGGTAGAGGGCGCAAATCCACGGGTTCATGTACTTTTAAATTGCATTGTAATCCCCTAGGGGTTTTTAGATCACCTCATATAAGAACTGTGTTTGAAAAATAAACATGTCATCCAGGCCGTTTCACTCATATGGATATGAAGAATCAACTGACTGAGAGAAAACGCTAATGTTACTGCTACTGAATTAGTTACATTTTCGCTAGAAACAGACTGTATATGAGTGACTGACGCAAACGATACAGAGACACCTCCCTGACAATAACGCAGAGACAGCTTGTTTATTTTTGGACCACAATGCTTATTTGAAACGATTTTAAGATGACCCCATGTTATTCTCCATGAACCCCTTGGAACCAGGGGATGAGCGAGTGACTGCAGGACTTCGGCGCTCTATATTGACTTGTTATTATGCAGCTTTTTGAATAATGTTTAGTTTTCAATGTTGCAACACTTAAAATATTGAATATGAAATGTTAACGGTAATATCGTATATCGTATCGATATTGCAATATTTGGCATGAATACAGATAATATATGAAATTTTGTCCATATCGTGCAGCCCTATTTTGGATCTATTGGAACACTCAACACAGCTGCTTTTTCCTCCTGAAAAGTAAGCATTTTTGACATACAAGGCTTCCACCCGACAGCGACGTATACACATGCATGTGCAGGAAGAATGCAGTGCAGTTCTGCTGCTGCTGCTGCTGCTGGTGCTGGTGGAGGGGAAAGGACAGCAGATGGCAGGGCTGTCCCCGTCGTGTCTGCTGCACGGGAGAACAATGCAGCCCCTCACAGCCCTCATTAAGGAGGGGAAGGGGGGATTGCAGTCCACGGACAGCTGGCAGGCAGCGTGCCTCTCACCCGCCTCTCTCCCTCCATGTCCACAGACTGCACAAAACACACATGCACGCGCGCGCGCGCGCACACACACACACACACACACACACACACACACACACACACACACTCCGCAATTAAAGTGGCACGGGCCGTGGCTTAAACATTTACCAGGCACATGCAAACAATGGGGCTTCTCCAGGAATAATCATTTATCCATGCTTCAGTTTAAGGAGAACATTCTGTTGATCACCTGGAATAGTATAGGCCAGCAGACGGTGCCCACACTTTTTTGATTTGAGAGCTACTTTCAAAATGACCAGGTCAACAAGATCGACTCACCAAAAATATTATAGAGGGGGAAAATGGAATTGGTAGGGTTTTGTATAATTACTTTGTAATACCCTCTAGAAACCTCATTGTGGGTTTGAGACACTGACTTCCTTTTGAAGTCAGTGTCTTAAATTACATATTTTTTAGGCCATCTCATGTGGTCTACCGGCACAACCTTAGTGCTCTACTGGTAGATCACAATCTACCTTTTGGGCAACCCTGGTATAGGCTATAATATAACTTATTCCAGGCTAATGTGAGCACGCATTGCCTAATAATGAGAACATGCAATGTGGCGGTGTATGGTAAGATAAAGCAAAGAGGAACCTACTTTATGGTTCCCCAGTGATAACATCTCTGCCCTCTTGCTGAAGGGCCTACAAATCATAACATGGCCATAACATGTGCAAATTGCAATATGCTATATTGCATCATAATATATCATTTAAAGATTATAACTTTTTTCAGAGGGAGAGAGAGAAAGCGTGTGTACACTGTACCGTCAGTGTACTTGAATCGTGTAGTTGTGTGCAAGTTTATCTATGTCTATGAACCCACCTCACTATGTCTATGAACACCCCCCACTTTGACAGGCTGGAATGGCTTAGGGTTGACGACAGAGAACAGCATCTTGCAATGGGTCTGGTCCACAAGATTTGCTACATGATATCCATGTAGGCTACCTGTCTAAATACTTCCTTAATGTCAATGAAGTCCACACCCACAACACCATGTTCAACCCAGATTCGGCACAAACAAGGGACTAAATTAATTTCGCTCCTATGCCACCAAATTGTGGAACGCCCTACCAACAGTCATTAAGACATGCAAATCCCTTGACTCCTTCAAAACTGCTCTCAAAGGGCACCTACGAATGGCTGCAATTCGAAACTGGCCCCCGTAAAATCTGAATCCTCCACCCACCCCTTTTCCCCCTCACTGGCACCCGGGAAGCACTGTTTAATGCAATTTACCTCCTCTATGATGATTTCCTGTTTTGACTATATAGTGTATATTCATACGTCTCTAAATGTTTTGATGAATTGAAAATGGTGGGCCCTATTGTAAACAAGTGTAATGGTTTATGGTGTCGTCCACTCACAGTTAACAGTTTTTTTGTATTGAGTTGTACTTGAATGTACTGTAATTCTGCAAACTCTTAATAAATCATTCATAATCAATCAAAGAATGGCAGAGAAGCCATATCTCAATTTCAGAATCCAATAAAGCAAATTAACCACTTTAATGGGCCATCCACCCCAAGCATAATATCTATAAATATATAAAAATCGTTCTAATTGAATAACTACGACAATGGTGAATGATATAGTTCCCTGTTATAGCCTAGGTGGTAAAACAATAAAATAAACACATCCACAACGGTGGCCTGGTACTAGATCTTTTATTTTTAATATATATATTTTTACATTTTAAAAGGGCTTAAGACTTAAGTAGTTAAAGCCATGCATGCAGGCATCTTGCTTGTTTTACATGACAGAGAGAGACAACCAGCTGAGATGGCGAGCTGCTGTTCTGAGTCGTGAATCCAGTCCTAGTGGATGCCCTGCCCCCTTTTTTTCCCTGTGTGCTCCGTGGTTCTGCTTTTGATCCCAGAGGGACTTGGAGCCTTTGCATTCCTCACATACCAGCCCCAGCGAACAATCAGCCCTCAGTTATTTATTAGTGCGCTGCTCTGCCTGCGTCGTGCTTCAGTCTGCTCACACAGAGCTTCAGTGCGCACACGCACACAGCACACCACGGTCACAACGCTGCTGACTGCGCGCTTAACACAAGGCACAGAAGGAACGGATAGTTTTTGGTACACAAGCTTCAAATTAAGTACACTTAATTTGGGATTGCTTCGTTCGTCCCTAATGGAAACATAATTTGGTAAGTTGAAATTGATTTCACAGATCACTTTTGTTCTTTTCTGTTTCTGTATCAAAGATGAACAGACTATTCCGCGCAGTGTGATTTTCGCGGTGTGAATTGTTTCCAGGTTTCTCTTTTTTTTGGGGCGATTGTATGTGAACAGTGTTGTTATTGAATATACAAGGTCAATGACAGTCAACCACGCTTTTAATGTTTACATTTACAATATTAAAGTAAGCTCTGTGGCTGAGCTGTCCATATATTTTAAGCATAATACGGGTAAGATTCTCGAGAAACAGCAGTATGTTTACAACACATCCTACCATAATCATCCATGATGATCCATGAAGATTACGATAAAGAAGGAATTTAATTTGGGAAGAATGTATTACAAATAAAAGCATAAAAGTTCATAAAATTCATTTACAGAATGAGTGATCAAATAATTGATGTGTGTGTGTGTGTGTGTGTGTGTGTGTGTGTGTCTTAGTTATCTGTAGGCTACATTCCAGTAATCAGTCTGTATTGTGTATGACTATGATGAAAGTTATGCTTAGTGATTAAGCAATGGAATGGAATCTTCACGCACTGCCAGTGAGTAGGCTACATGTACGCGATGTTACTGTTGCGCTGGAGCACAAAGTCATCTTGGCTAGTAGCCTAAGATTTAGACTCTTAGATATATTTTAGAGATTCTGATAAAATACACCTAGGAGAGTCTAAATCTTAGACTCCTTGGCTAGTAGACTACATTTTACACATGTGCACACCTTTGAAGACACTTTAAGGGGTGGGTTGTTTGGTATTGTAATGTTGTGGTTTTGGTTACTGACCAAGATAATTTGCTTCTCCATCTACAGCGCTGTGCCATTTTTTTCTCCCCTTGGATATCCAACCGACCGCCCGCGGACACCCTCTCCACTCATTTCCCCGCTGCATGATTATGAGAACTTCTGAGGAATCTTCTGGCACGGTGCTGCACCGTCTCATCCAAGAGCAGCTACGCTACGGGAATAATCTGACCGATACACGCACTCTCCTCGCCATCCAGCAGCAGGCCCTGCGTGGAGGCAGTAGCAACAGCAGCAGCGGCGGCGGCGGCAGTGCGGGCAGTCCGCGTTCCTCCCTGGAGAGCCTCACACAGGAGGAAAGCCAGTACGTTCAGATGTCAACGCGGCAGGAGCCCCAGGGCCAGGAGCACCAGGGCGACTGCCACCACTCAGAGAGCCCTGTGTGCCACCTGTACCAGCTCCACGGGGAGGAGCTACCCACCTACGAGCAGGCCAAAGCTCACTCCCAGTACCTGATCTCTCAGCAGGGGCGAGCTGAGCTGGGACTAGTCGACCCTGGTGTGGACATTATGGGGAGCTCGGGTGAGGGTCAGTGGGACATGAAGCGCGAGCATACACGCTCGCTCAGCGAGAGGCTCATGCGGCTCTCTCTGGAGCGGAACGGCCCCATAGTAGAGAGCCCATCCATGAGCTCCGCACACAGCTACCCTCAGCTCTACAGTGACACTCCAGACCCCGCACTGGCTCATAATGGACAGGATGGGACCGACCCACGCGGCCCTCCCCCGGAGTACCCCTTCTGCGTCCGAATCCCCGGATATATGCTGAGCCACTCACAGGAGCAATCGCACTACTACAAAGAGCCCCCTCCCCCCTTCCACTCGCCGCATCACAGGTAACACTGCCGCCAGTCCACATCACAGGGAGCGGGGTTTGTCACTGGGTCGTTATCACCTCTGTGTGTGTGTGTTCTTTCTTTTAACTCATTCTTCTTGTCTCCTCTCATCAGGTATGTGTCGACTCATAATCAGGTGGCTAACAATAACATCTACCCCTCGATGAGTCCTGCGGGCTCTGAGCTGTCTGGCATGGCCCCCAACCACAACCAACTTCAGATGGACCTGCTCATGCAGGAGAACGCAAGGCTCAAGAAGGAAGTGGAGGCCTACGCAGAGAAAGCAGCCAGGCTACACAAGGTGAGAAAGAGAGGCTGGTGTGTGTGGCGGAGTAAAGTGTCACACTGGGGGTGTTTGCTAGTGCTGCCAATCAGAGTGATAAGCTATCTGGTAGTTTTAGGAATAACGCACACATGGGGAGGGGGGTGACACTGCAATCGTTGAGGTGTGACCGTGAAACAGAATTGTGGACTTTCAATATGCTAATGCGACCCGATAAGATCAGCCTGTCTTTTAAAGCCATTGTGCCCTAATGTATTGCGTCTGGACAACACCACACATATGACACCGGTGAGATGGGACGAACCGTTCCAGAGTTAGGAATGCCTTCCACCACATCCTGCTTCCCCTTTGTATGTTGACGGCCTACTGGCAAGTTGCCATGAAGCGAGATGAATGCCTTGACACCTGGGGCCCATAAGTGTCCGCTGAGGAATGTTGATTCCCACTTTTCAGAGGGTGTCAAAGGAGCCGTTAGCTGGCGGGCTTTTACGCGCCCCGAACGTGCGAGCCAACGGTTTTTTTTAAAACATCCCAACGATCTGCTTCGTTTATTACAGAATACTGTTTAAAAGCCACCAATCTGGTATCACATGGGTGCTTTCCCACCCAATAATGACTTAACACTTAACATTTTGTTTCTTTACACGTTTTCCTCCCAGCTGGAGTCAGAGATCCAGAGGATATCTGAAGCCTATGAGATTCTGATGAAAGGCTCTGCGAAGAGGGAAACCTTAGAGAAGACCATGAGGAACAAACTGGAGGCCGAGATTAAGAGGCTGCATGACTTTAACAGAGACCTTAGAGGTGCGTTACATCCACATACATGTTGACAGCTGTCTGCATCTGCACGTGTGACAAACTGCAATCCAACTAAATGTTTGTGGTCGTCATTAATTATTTTGCCTTTGTAACTTACAGATCGCCTTGAGACGGCTAATAAACAGAGATTGACCAAGGAAGCTGAATCCACAGATCAGACACGTCATGTGTTTGCAAAACTCCTTGAGCAAAGTAAGTAGAACCATGAGTTCCATGAGTGTTGTTTTTCCCAAGAGGGAAAGTGTCTACTTTTATTTCCTCTTGAATAAGGCAGAGAAAAATCTAAGAAAGAATTCAGGGTCTAATTACGGGGCTTGATTTGACAAATTGCACTGCATTGTGAAACACGTTCCAGTGGCAGTGACATTACGTTTCTTCTGGGATGGATTTCCTGCCACATTGAGGTGGTCTGTTCTGTTGTGAGGCAGACGGGGGCCGCCTCTGGGGGACGTTCATTCCTCTACCTCCAATGTGAGGAGTTGCTCTTGGCACTTAAACGCCAGCCATTTTTCATAGCAGCCGTAAATGCGGCCTGGATTCCAGGGATGTTTTTTAGGTATTTCAGGCTGTTCCGGCCACTGGGAATGCCAGCCCACCCTCCCCGCCCCCTCGCCCAGACTTTCATAGCTGCAGACGTCCCTCCTCAGGGGGAACTAATAGGCCTGGAGGCTCTGGGGCATCCATTCCCAGCTCAAAATGACCCCTACATAGCTGGCTGTCCTTGTTTGGGCATTTCTTTACCTCAGGGTTTGGACTCATCACGAGTCGGTTGTGAATAATTCCTGGCCTATTGTCCGGTCTATGACTGTGACACAAGTCTGATACATAAGTATGTTTTGCTTAATGGCGTGACTACATATCACAGCGGAATTTACTTGAAAATGAGGTGGTCGGTTTTTAAATGTCTGAGTCACATTGGAAGGTTGGCTTTCTTAATGACTAGAAAAAGTATGATGCGTTGTTTTCTCCCCCCAACCATCTGTGAGAATATGTAGTTTTGTTTTGTTTCACATTGTGTTAGTGGAAGCGTGATTGCTTGCTTTTCCAGCATTTTTATTTGATACAAGGTCATAAACATTGTTTAGTGTTTGTGTCCTTCCCAATGGTGCTAATCCCAGCTCCTGCAGACACATTGCGACATATGCAACACAAGTGCGAGAGGTGTAAATTATTTCCTTTCCCCCCTCATGGAATGCTTACACTTTCTTAAAAAAATGCTTGTTTACTTCATGCCCTTAGAGGCATTCTGAGGCTTTTCCCAGTACAAAGCTACGTCTGTGTGCTTAAGTGGATAAGAGGAAGTCTGCATTCCCTCCACAGACATGCAGCCCTCTTGTGTAATCGCTGGCTGTCTTAAGTGGCTCCGGCGACTAACGTGTTATTGCACTGTAAATTGTTTCTTCTAGACGTGGACTAGGTTTGATATGAAATTAGTCGAAGTGTCAAGATCTGAAGAACGGCTCTTCTTTGTGTTTTTTAACTTGAAACGTATTTCTTGAGTCAGTGGCTCATTTGCAGGTTAGAACAGGGTCAAATGGAATGCCCTTTAGCTAAATGCCTCACAGCGCTGCACAAAATGTCCCCTGATGGTTGACATTCCATTTAAAACAAAGTTCCCAGAGCATTCGCCTGTCAACCGATTGACCCCTTAATGGCAACTGCATAGACTTGCATGTATGTCTTTGCCACATAGACAGCCGCATATACCTAACTAGTTCTTTCTATCTCTCTCAGATGAGGACCAGCAGCGGGATCGCGAACGCTTGGAGAGGCAACTCCAGCACCTGCGCGTCTCCGGCGACGAGTGGCTGCGGAAGCGTGATGTCCTGGAGCAGGCGCTGGGCTCTGCGCAGGCTCGCAACCAGCAGCTGGAGGAGGAGCTGCATCGGAAGAGGGCATATGTGGAGAAGGTGGAGCGGCTGCAGAGCGCGCTGGCTCAACTGCAGGCCGCCTGCGAGAAGAGGGAGTCCCTCGAGCTGAGGCTGCGCACGCGGCTCGAGCAGGAACTCAAGAGCCTCCGGGCGCAACAGGTGGGACCACAGACCGTTATGTGTTATCTCAGGGCTTCACACATTGCCATGTGTGAGGTCCGTGAAATAAATTAGTTTTGCTAGTGGTGCAGATACACAGAACATAATACACCATCATTTCTTTTTAGATAAAATGGCTCTTCATTTTTTCTTAACATCTTCCTCTACTAATGTCTGCCTTTTTTCACCTCCACAGTGGCAGTTCCAGAGCCAGGTGGGCGGCCCTGTAGCCTCCGAGCTGGTCTCTGCCACGCTGCAGCAGCAGCTGAGGGAGAGAGAAGAACGAATCCTGGCCCTCGAGGCAGACATCACCAAGTGGGAGCAGAAGTACCTGGAGGAGAGCACCATGAGACAGTTTGCCATGGATGCCGCTGCCACGGCCGCAGCCCAGAGGTACGTTGTTGCTACACATTATGAAGGATGGCAAAAAGTACAGGAGGATTACAATTTCAGTGCATTCATAGAGATTACATTCATTTAATTATCCTCTTCTTCGCTAACAGAGACACCACCATCATCAAACACTCTCCCCGCCATTCGCCTAACAGCAGCTTCAGCGATGACCTGCCGTTGTCTGGTCACAGACACCAAGAGATGGAGAATAGGTATGCAGAACACTCCCATTGCTCACTTAACCCATGCCCTATATATACAGGTATGTGATTGTTTGAGTGTATTTGATACTCATGCCGTATTCCATTTGTGTGTTAAGGATCAGGGTCCTGCACGCACAGCTCCTTGAGAAGGATGCCGTGATCAAAGTCCTCCAGCAGCGTTCCCAGTGGGAGCAAGGCAGACTGGAGAAACAGGGACTTCGATTGGCCAGGTCGTTTCCTTCCATCAACATGGTCGCCAGCGGCCCAGTGGACTGCACTGCCATGGGGAAAGGTGAGCACATACGGGTGTACGTGTGAGTGTGTCGGGGTCACAGTTCGTCTTGCCTCAGCCTGGAAGAATGTTGAATCTCAAAATGACATGCGCTATTAACAACTGTCAAATGACAACTGGCAGACTGAGTAGCGTCGCCAGTCAGAATGTGCGCTTCCTAAAAAAACGTGGGAGACGACCCTTTGGGTGTCCCTCCTCAAATAGAGAGCATGTTTTTAAACCTGGAATCCATATCGTCTCTCGCTCCGGAATAGCAGGTCCAGAATAGTCGTGGGAGGCACTCAGAGCAGATGTTTGTGTGAGCGTGAGTGTGTGATCTGGTAATTAAACGGCATCCTCTTTTTGTCTGCGTTTGTAGGGAAGAGCCTCTCGGATGACCAGACGGCTGCTGCTGCCTTGCCACCCCCCTACCAGCGCCGCTCCCTCCCCAAGGCCCTGAGCCGAGACTCCAGCACCCAGAGCGACTTCCCACCAGAGGGGGCTGAGCTCATGTCAGACTCCCCCATGATAGCAGCTTCTGAAGCCTCTACCTCTGGTGGGTACACAGTCTTATAAAGCTTTAGTGAAATTCTGCATAAAGAACCCAGTTTGGTGTACTGTCCTTTGCTCTCTGTTAATATGCAACAAAGATGTAAACTGACTATTTAGTAACACAAGGTTAGGTTTAGTACTAAAGTTCACAAAAGAAGTTTGTTTACTTTAACTTAAGCATGATTCCACCACCTAATGTGCCATTATTATCTTATTATCTACAGACAACTTGGAGGAGTCAAAGGCACAGCTCAACACGTTCAAGAACCGCACCCACTCAGATGCAGATGTGGTTGAAATCCTTATTTGAAAAAGCCTGGCCCGCTGAGCATTTAACTGAACATTTAACTGAACTACGAGTGTTGGCTTGTACAGTCTGGTTAAGACTCTAAAGGCCTTCCTCTGTACACGCCGCCACCAGGAGGGAAACGTTGTCTTCAAGACAGAGCCACAGATGGACATTGGGGAGTTGTGGTGCAGCCATTTTCACATGGACTTAAATGTATTGTTCGAAAAGACAAATCCTGGATGTGTCACAGGTAGGGGAGGAGAGCTGAGCTTTCCCCCCATCATCTCTGTAGACCTCAAACCGTGCCTAATGTTGACGGCCATGTTCTCTCTCAAGTCTTCAAGGTACCTATGGCATTTCTGCATTATTGCAGATGATAGGAAATGGAATCAGGCATATAGAATATATATGTTGTGCATGACGTGTTCATTTATAAATATTGTATTTATAACTGCTGCTCCACGTGAACCTTTGTCCCGTTTGACAAAAGAGGAAGAAAATGGTGACTCCACTCTAGCCGCCCATTTCTGCCTAGCTGCACTTCCCCTTTTTTATAACAACATTATACAGATGACTCACATTCCCGGGATCTTAAACACAATGTGGCCGAGGCTACTTTGGTCGTTCTATAATTGCCAAAGGCCCCCCTCTATTACTGTCTCTTCATAAACTAATGGGAGTGCTTAGTAGAATTAGCAGAGGCATGCCCTGCGTGTTTACATGCCATGTTTTAAGATTGTTCTCTGTAACGGCGAGCTTGAGTGAATACTGATTAATCCAACATCAGCAGTCCCCAACTGAAAACGACGCAGTTGGTTCTCTCTGTTTAATAGCTAGTTGGGGCCCCCTGCTCTCGGCTCGGTAGATGATTTGAGAGCTTCCTTTGACGTTGCGGCCCCCGCGGAACATGTACTCTCATTTGCTTAAAAAAGAGCTGAGGATTTACCGTGTTTCGCAGGGGTCTAATTTTCTAGATCCCGGGTTAATGTGTGTGTGGGCCCTGGGGGGGGTGCTTCGATGGCCACTGCCCGGCGTTCTGTTCCCTTCTGCTGACATGCTGGAGCTAATCTTCTCACATTCCTCTCGGAAGGAATGCTCCCGTTAAAGAAAAAGGCTATCTAGAGTCTGACCCTTCGCCCCTTGTTAAAATGGCATGCATTCAGAACGCGGTTCCTTCATTTGTTGCGCGCCACGGTAGCTGGTTCTTCCACGCGTGTCTAAATCTGTGAGAGTAACACGGAATTGGCCGACTAAATCTAGCCTGCATTTGCCATTCTATTTGTTGTCACAAATACTGTGTTACATGGCGCCCCCCGGCCCTTGCTGCCTGTGTTGCTCAAGTAGCTCGCATATCTGCGGTCAAAATGCAGTCAGTGGACACTGCTGAATGTAAATCCCTCTTTTGTGTAAATGCAGAAGTGTCAAGTAGGTCTGTATTTAACTGGAATGTACCAGGATCCAGAATAGTACTTTTTCCGATCTTTAAAGGGGAATATCACTAACGTTCAGTATACAATATTACACAGTCAGGTATTTTATAATGACAGTGGCCACCTGGTTCGACTTTTAGGGTGTTAATTGGTATACTATGTATTTTCAAAACTATGTCTATAGAGTTGGCCTCCTCCAGGATGTAATGAATGAAAAGGCTACACGATCATATTGACAGCACAGACTAGGTTATTGATCTACAACCTAACAATATTGCATGTTTTTACTGGTATTCCCCTTTTAAGATTTTGAATTTCAGTTTCTCACAATGCATTTGCTGGTCAGTGCATTGTGTTGGATTCAGTTTCTTTTTAATGTGTTGTGATGTGCCCGTGTGAGTATTTGGACTGAGTTTACATAGTGCTATTTGAAGTGAGATAAGTTAATATATTATACCTTTTTTCCCATTTGTACATTTTGTATTTGTTTTTCTCTTGAGATGCCAAAGATTTGCATTAATTATTTGCATTAAGTTATATGAACACAAAAGGTTTTGTTTAGATGCCTTGCTCTAGCTGGTTGACCCATTATGATGTTGCTGTGAACTTTTTGTAATGGAACATTTTGTATTATGCCTTAACATTTCACATTAATAGATTAAAATTCTTAATATATGTCTAAATGTGTCTGGATTTTCTAGTAATTCTTGCCATGACCACTCTATTATGCAAACCAAAGTGCGAGTGTGAGTGTGTGTGTGCATGTCTTTGTGTAGTGGGACCATTCTGACTTGAATACAATTACAACTTTGTACAGCCTGCCGCTTTGAGTCTACTGAAAAGCATTAATGGTGTCTTACTGATCAGCAAGACACCATAAGTAAGTGCTTTACTCTGCAGAGAAAAAACAACTCCACCTGCTTTACTGTTGGCAAGCAACCTGCATTTGGGGGGGAAGCAGTATTTATCCCCCCCCCCCCCCAAATAAACCCCAGACCTGGGGCGAATGCTAAGTATGTTCCTTAGTTGAAATGATGAAACAAAGAAGCTCTCTTAACGTGTGTGTGTGTGTGTGTGTGTGTGTGTGTGTGTGTGTGTGTGTGGAGCGTACCCCGCTTACCCAAAAAAGGTTCTATGTTCCCCACTCAACTAAAAAAGGTTCTATGTTCCCCATTTAGCTATAAAGGTTCTATGTTCCCCTTTTTCCTCTAAAAAAGGTTCTATGTTCCCCGCTCACCCAAAAATGTAGGAAATATTCATTTTGAATTTTGAATTATTAATATCATCTCTACACACATAACGGAACATAATGGGGAGAAATTACTATCAGAAACCTGCCCTTTGGGCGACCTAAGGGCACCCTGGTGGCCCTCTAAAACCTGCCCTTTGGGCGACCTAAGGGCACCCTGGTGGCCCTCTTGGTGGTATAGACTAGAGCAGTGGTTTTCAACACCGAGTCCATTATTGTCTCCACCAGGCCGAAGGCATGTGGAGAGAGTGTATGTTTTGCAGATAGTGTTTGCCATTAACTGCATTTACATGGACGATATTTATATAAATAAATGTCACCCTCTTTTACATGCCCCAAAGTATTTAATCAGAATACAACTTTTGAAATGCAAAAGGTTGGTTTTGCCTGTTTTCTTTCTGTCAATTTTCAAAATAGACTCACATTGTGTTCTCGGCTATATTCATTCATATATGGGGTAGAGTTCTCAAACTCTGCCCGAACCCGACCAGGCCCGACCCGACCCAACGTTTTAGGCCTTTTACAGGGGAAAAAACGTTTCTGCTTACCTAATCATTAAGGGAACACTCCTGCCAACCAGTGACATCATTGTCAGGCTACCCCCCCCCCCCCCCCTGTCCGTGGGGAACATAGAACCTTTTCTTAGTTATGTGGGGAACATAGAACCTTTTTTGAGTGGGGAACATAGAACCTCTTTTTGGTTGAGCGGGGAACATAGAACCTTTTTTGGGGGGCCGGGTGAGTGGGGAACATGATAGAACCTGGGGAACATAGAACCTGGGGAACATAGGGATGACCCCTGTGTGTGTGTGTGTGTGTGTGTGTGTGTGTGTGTGTGTGTGTGTGTGTGTGTGTGTGTGTGTGCGCGCGCGCGCGCGCACGCGCGCGTGTGTGTGTGTGTGTGTGTGTGTGTGTGTGTGTGTGTAAAGATCTTGAGATATCAATAGTTTTGACTAACAGATGTTTAACATTTGGTGCTATAGTTTAGGACCTAATTGATGAATAAAGCATTATTTGAACCGAACTGTATGGTAGAATGTTAATCCAATATATGCAATACAGTAAAATGTTAATTTAATATATGCAATACAGTATATCTCCCTGCTCTTCCAATGAGATGTAAGTTGCACATCTACTGGCTGACAATGTCTCTCTCTACAAAGTTATTTGAAGCAGGATTGGACAATAAGCAATAGTACATTGTATTTCCTATTTATTGTAGTTCAGATGTCGTTGCAATTGCCTCTCTCCATCAGGAGAGGAAGACAATGGACATAAATCTTAAGGATTGTTTCTTTAAGTTCATGCTTCAATTTCATAGACGAAGAAACGACCAGCAAGTCAAAAGTTACTTTACGCATACCAGGCGAATGACTCCAGGCACCACAGGGCTTTTCAAGCTTGATTTAAGCCTATCATTTATACTTGTTGTCACTGTTGTCACGTTATTATTATTTTTTCTGTGACAAATGATACATTACAACATTGACAAAATGTCATGCGATGTCGCCTGACAAAAATAACGTATTTTCCACTGAAAAATGTTGACACTTCATGATCATGTGAGACACGATATTTTTTTTCAGCTGAATGTACTGTATGTGACACATCGCTCAACACTTTGTTGACAAAGCATAAATCAAGCTTTAGTCACACATGCACCAGGGGAGGTACAGCTGGTGTGCCAGGATGTGGATACTGTTCCCAAGCTGTGGGCCATGAGGAATATTGCAAGTGCAAGCCAAGTTATTGGCAAAAACATTAATTACATTTATAATTGTATAATGTATAAAACCACCTCCATATATGGTCACGCCTCGTGATATCACGCCTCCATATATGGTCCCGCCTCGTGATATCCCACCTCCATATATGGTCACGCCTCGTTACATCACACCTCATGACACGTCATGCCACCATATACAGTATGGTCGTCTCCATATATGAAGATCACAACAATGACCTCATCAAACCCTTGTTTAGCCATACATGGAGAAGACTGGATCATCATCACCTAGATCTGCATACACGTATATGGAGCCGGCCAGCAACTCTACTCTACATCTGACCTCCTTGATCCTTTCCCACCCATCCTTCCTCTTCGATGTCTCCCTTTTGACTGATACCTGTCCATTCAAACTGTAGACGGGCCGCCCCAAAGTTATTAGTGCAGCCGCGCCCAGCAGCCAGCAAAAACTATCTAACCTCACGGACACCAGATTAATAGTTAATCTCCTGCTTCTTAACTGTCCCGTATTAAGAAGCTCTGTTGTTTCAGCGGTCGCTTCTCGGCCTCAGGGCGTCTTACTGGTGAATGGTGATACAGATAAATAGTAACCTAAAAATAATGCTGTTTTTATTTCAATGATCCAAATCGGAACACAATCGATCAATGATCATTAAAATCACACCCGTGTGAACTGAGTGGTGCAATTCCGTGTGGGGGTCCCCGGGGGGTCCCGGAACTTCCAGACCCACAGGAACATGCCCAGGGTGCCGGCCCGGGTTCCAGCGAGCCGCCCTCCGTCCAAAACAGTCGAGTTACCATGTGGGGGTCCCAGGATTGATTGATTGATTGAAATATGTTATTAACAGTTTGCAGAATTACAGTACATTTCAAGCACAAACTCAATACAAACGCTGTTAACTGTGAGTGGACGACCCAATTAAGCATTACACTTGTTTCAAATAGGGTCCACCATGTTCAATTCATCAAAAACATTTAGAGACGTACAAATAGACACTTCTATATAGACAAAGAACAGAACAGGAATTCATCATAATGGAGGTAAAAAGGGAAAAGAAACATATACTGTACAGTGATGGAAAAAAAGGGGTGGGCGGTGGGGGGGATTCACGTTCAGCTCCGTTCATTTGTTTGTTTTCCTTGGAGGAGCTGCGTTGGGTCCCCAAGTCGGCTCCGTGGCCGTACCTTGAGTTGGCTGTGTGGCCGTGACCGTCTCTTGTGTTGTCCTTGCGTTGGGTCCCCAAGTCGGCTCCGTGGCCGTACCTTGAGTTGGCTGTGTGGCCGTGACCGTCTCTTGTGTTGTCCTTGCGTTGGGTCCCCAAGTCGGCTCCGTGGCCGTACCTTGAGTTGGCTGTGTGGCCGTGACCGTCTCTTGTGTTGTCCTTGCGTTGGGTCCCCAAGTCGGCTCAGTGGCCATACCTTGAGTTGGCTGTGTGGCCGCGACCGTCTCTTGTGTTGTCCTTGCGTTGGGTCCCCAAGTCGGCTCAGTGGCCATACCTTGAGTTGGCTGTGTGGCCGCGACCGTCTCTTGTGTTGTCCTTGCGTTGGGTCCCCAAGTCGGCTCAGTGGCCATACCTTGAGTTGGCTGTGTGGCCGCGACCGTCTCTTGTGTTGTCCTTGCTTCCGTGTTTGAGGGATTCCGATTTTACAGGGGCCATCCAGACCCACAGGAACGTGCCCAGGGGGCCAGCCGGTAAAAGTGTGGTATTCTCCCTCCCTCCCTCCCTCTCCCCCTCTCCCCCTCTCCCCCTCTCTCCCTCTCTCTCTCTCTCTGTCTCTCTGTCTCAGGCAACACTCTCTCTCTCTGTTTCTAGCTCAACAGCGCCACTTTGGCACCTGTTGGTACCCTAAACATACATACATACATAGGGACATACATACAGACAGACATAGGGAGGGACAGACATTGTTCCTGGAGTGGCTGCACCACTCAAAAATAAACATGCTCTGAAACTGCATATGGCCCACCCATCTGATCACTTAACACAGCAGCCTATCAGCTAGGTCTTCGTCTTCCTCTTTATTGTGCTGCTGGGCTAGAGATCGCCTCTCGTATCTCTCGAGATCTTAGTAGTATACTGGTATGCTGCGACTACATGTTGTAGGTGTGCAATAATTAGTCATTTGTTTCAGTATTGTCTTTCTCTGCTGATTATTCTGCTTGAGTGCCACGGTAAAGTCATACCAGCGTAAAGCCCGGAAAAGCAATAAAGCAGTAAATACTAAATAGCCTAAAGGCTATTATAATGTGATGTGTGTCAGCTATAGCTGATATGACATCACAGAATTGGTCTACTGTAAAAAATCATCAAAAAGGCTGAAAAACGTCCATACTCATCAACATGTCCTAAAAGACTGCATTAAAGCTTCTTGCTTTCAAACTGTGCTCCTCATTCAAATTGTGTTATTTGGGACCACAATTCATAAATTCTCCACCTGATCAGTACCAAAATAACATACTTCACTTCACTTTTATGTCAACGAATCATTGTTCATTGTTTTATGTTTAATGTGTCTTTAGTCAATTGTCTTTAGTATTATGTCCATTGTCAACGATGCCTGGCCTTGGCGATGCATATAGGCCTAGTGTCCAGCCAGTGTGTGTCCTATACCCAACACTAGGGTCATATAGGCTTAGTGTCCAGCCAGTGTGTGTCCTATACCCAACACTAGGGTCATATAGGCCTAGTGTCCAGCCAGTGTGTGTCCTATACCCAACACTAGGGTCAAATTTGAAAGTAGAGAGTCCACCTCCAATCACTGCAGATTGTAGCCTATTAACATACGTTATTAAAATAATGTTATTTTAGACATTACAATAGATCCTGGGTTTTAGCTTTAAACTAATGCCATCCATGTTTATATTCACACAATTCATCATTCTTGTTCACAGATTCTTTACATGAAATCTTTGAATTAGTGCCATGCAAGTTCTTAAATAAGGTCAATGTTTGACTATGTTTTACAGGGATTCATGAAAACCATGGTACTTTTTATTACATTTATCCTCACTTCAAATTTCTATGGCCCTAGCATTTTTTGCCAGCCCCATTAGTTGTAATAAAACGAAACTCTCACAACATAAGAATGTGAACAGTGTTGAATGATTCAGTTATGAATCAGACACACCCCCACCAACATCTCACAACTTGCAGAGGAACTAATTTAATGTGTGTATAAAGCTTTAAATTCCCCAACCGTCACAATTACCTTTGTCTTTTTAACATGAGTTAATAAGTTAAACTCATTTGAGTATAAAGCTATAGCATCTGGATTGGTTCTAACGCACTTGCTATAAATGAATATATAGCAACCTGAAATGCGAACATTAGCTGCTTTGATCATCTATTACATAAGTATAGGCCTATTCCTGTTTTTCCACGTTAATTCTTATCTTAAAATGTAGGTGTATCTGTTGTAGATTGATCTGTAAAGCTTTCACATATCAGTTATTAAGTTTATTTATTTTATTTCTTTACAACCTCAAGTCTGCATTTCTATGTGTGCACTTTATTGACAACAGAATGTGCTCTGTATTTTTATGACTGCACTACAATATTGTGAGTTCAGTATAATCCCAATAGCATTTGTCACAACTTCTGGTACATTGGACCTTAAGCACTTGATTCTCTCTTCTCGCCTGTTCATTGCTAATACGCATACAGTTAATGTGATCTACTCCTGTACTGCCTCAGTAGGCTGTGTCTTCTCTCTATTATTATTATAATTTGTTGTGTAGTTGAAGTTGAATGAAGTGAAATGAACTACTAACTAACTACCCTATTTTATATGGTCAACATTTTTCATGAATAGCATTGCACATAGCGTAGGCTTTTATATTTCAGATTCTTTTTTTTTTTTGATGTATAGTGCCATGATCCCCCTCCACCTCCCTTCTCGCCTTTTGAGAAACCAAATATACACAGGGAAGACATATTTAAATATGCTAACCACACCTGGGGGTCTATTAGTTAAATTTGATTGATTGATTGATTGATTGATTGAAATATGTATTAACAGTTTTCAGAATTACAGTACATTTCAAGCACAACTCAATATAAAGACTGTTAACATTTAGAGACGTACAAATAGACACTTCTATATAGCCAAAGAACAGAACAGGAATTCATCATAAAGGAGGTAAAAATGGATTCCGATTTTACGGGGGCCAGTTTCGAATTGCAGCCGTCCGTAGGTGCCCTTTGAGAGCGGTTTTGAAGGAGTCAAGGGATTTGCATGTCTTAATGACTGTTGGTAGGGCGTTCCACATTTTGGTGGCATAGGAGCGAAAATAATTTAGTCCCTTGTTTGTGCCGAATCTGGGTTGTACATGGTTTGTTGCACTCCCTCTGGTGTTGTGGGTGTGGACTTCGTTAACATTAAGGAAGTATTTAGACAGGTACATGGGTATCTTGGTGGTGTATCGAATCTTGTGTACCAGACCCAAGATGCTGTACTCTGTCGTCGACCCTAAGCCAATTAATGTTTGTTTTTTGCTTTCGCCTTTATTTTTTATATTTTACAGCAGGACAGACAGTAGGCTGACAGGAAATGGGGAGAGAGATGTGACATGCAGTAAAGTCCGTCAGGATCGGGAGTCGAACCCACGGCACACTAATCTAATGTTAACTCCATAGACACAACAGAAAAAGTACAAAAATCACGGCACGATTTTCGCTTTCAATGGCATGCACAACATAAGACACCAGGTTAAAAGTAACTAATGTTTGTCCTCTGTTATGTTACTATGTCAGCAGTTGTGAATTGTGATTAGACTGCACCTGTGTCAGAGCAAATTCCTTGTATTTATACCACTTTATACCAGAGTGCAGAGTTTCAGTTTCTGATACTGGTCGTGCAGCAATGGCTATTCAGCTTTGACTTTCAATATGTTTTTGCCTTCTTCACTCTTTTCAGCAAGCTTGCGATGACATTCCCTAAATGCCACACGTCATCTCCCTGCTGCCTTTATTCAAAACAGATGAGGGCCATTTTTCATAGCTCTGAAAACACAATTATATACACCATCAAATGGGACACGTGTAACCTTGTTAAGTTCAGCTATTTGCCGTTTTTGGGGCCCATTTGGCTCAGACTCAGACTGCTTGTATTTTCAATTCCGTCATGCAACCACTAATGCCAAAACTGTTTGGGGGGCCAATGCCCCCCTGCATAACTGAGGGTGATGCTGGGGATTCTATAGGTGAAAGGTTATGATTACGTGACTGAGTGCAGTGCCAAGTCTGAACAACTTCACGGAGGGAGGTTCATTCCTGTCAGCAAACCCAAGTTTCCTTAACTCATGTTCCAGCTATGGCAGCCAAGACTCTATGCATTCCATAGACGTCTGGGGGTTTCCAAGAATTACAATGATTGTTGTCATAAGGTACATAACTCAGAGCTATTGAATCTATGACAGGAATCTTATCAGCGTGACTCTCAAGATGTGTGAATGATTTTCAGTTTCTGAAAATTAGTCTTGCAGAATCAGGACAGACTATGCATTTCTGGACATACTGTAGCAAATGGGTTTGGTATGGTCAATAAAGAATATAGTAGAACAAATAATCTCATATTCCTTACTTCCATTCTTGGCATTTTTACATTTGTGCGGTTGTGCGGTCTGTTTACTTACATTCCTGTGCTGTTATTGCATCATCCATCTTTTAAGATTGGTATTGTCAAGCAAGTAAATCAACTATTAAAAGGACACTTAAGCCTAATTTGTACTTTGTCGCATGACAGAGTCCCTCACCAAACATTACAGATTTCAAGCTGACAACGCAACGTCATGATGAAGTAGATTAGACTTTAAGGAGCAAACTGGTGGCCCCTTTTTGGTGGCTCTTGAGACCTTTTTACACTAAATCCAGTGAGAAAACTCTTGGAAAAATAACTGTGGAGTGCCATGTTTTGCCTTAATTTCCATGGAGATTCCAAAACTTCCTGCCTAGAGCAGTCATGGAATGTGCCCCCTCCCCACGTCCTTACTTTTCCACATAAATCAGGGCACTGGCCGCTAATTTTAGGCCTGCTATTCAGATGAAGCAAACTTCTCCGACTTCACTATAGCAGCAATTTAATGGGCTGCTTTTGGCAATAGGAGTGTGCTTCTCCTAGTAGAGGAGACACAAGACAACAAACACACAGTCAAGTGCTACTCTCTACCTCCTGGACCACTCTGCCCCCTCCCTCCCCTACCTCCTGGACCACTCTGCCCCCTCCCTCCCCTCCTGGACCACTCTGCCCCCTCCCTCTACCTCCTGGACCACTCTGCCCCCTCCCTCCCTCCCCTCTTCATATCAGTTTCTCTGCTGCAATGTTATGCTGCTCTACTGCATCCATGCAATGTTTTTTATCCAGCTAATAGGCTAGGCTATTATATTCTAGTCATGTAAATAGCTATTTTAACCTTTATTTGCATTAAACCCCCAAGCCACTCAATAAGCATGTACTCTTATCTAATTGACCCCCTTCTTTTTCAAAGAATTCTAAAGTAATGATTATTTATTTTGTACACACGCGCACATACTCACAGAGATGTACACACCTCCATTTTATTAACCATATTTCTTTGTCTATTATAAAAAAAACATCTAGGCATCTATCTCAAGATAGATGCCTGAGGAAAGTCCACTACCGGAAACCTTACCTTCCTTAAAGGAGAATTCCATGCTAGAAGGCTTTCTTACCTTTATTTGTAGTTGTTACATCCCCACCAAAGAGGTCCAGGTGTCATTTTGTGCAAAAGTGCATTATTGGCTATTTCCCCTAATATAAGCCCTCATTTGGGTTTTTGTGCTAATTCGCTTATTTCCATCGAAATAAGTAGTAAAGTGTGCCGCTTGGGATACTATTTACATTATGAAGAGAGGATACAAAAACAAGAACTGATAAATTATCAGTTAATTACCAGTGGCTGCCTTATATCTCCAGAATTGTGCTATGAAATGTAAATTATTTATTTTGATCTAATCCAGTGTGCACGTGACGACGTGCACATGACATTTTAATTGCCTTGTATTTGTCAAAATGCCTTAGCCTACTACAAATGGAACCAAAGGACCCTTTTATAACAATAAACTCTGATGGAAATACAAATGGTCAGGTAGCATATTCTCCAAGCCATTATATGTCGCTCCTCACACGCACAGCTGTTGGTTGTAGTATTGACATTGGCTTGGCAGGTACAAAGAACATCTTGTACATCATCACATGTGTGATCGCCGGGTCCAACGAACGGGTGTCCCCGCGGAGGTCGGTGCGGGGGTCCGCGGTAAACTGCGTGGGGGTCAGAATGTGTTACTGTTAAATGGGTTTCGTAGAAAGGCAGCCTCCATGGTCCAGGTCAACCTCCATGTCAAAGTTTTCATGGGTATTCATAGACCAGTGCTTTTCAAGCCAATGGTAAAAATAGATTTTTGAGCGATGGAAATAAGCAAATTAGCACACCCCAATGCCCAATTCAATGCAATTCAATTCATTGAGGGCTTATATTAGGGGAAATAGCCAATAATGTGATTTTGCACAAAATAACACCTGGACCTCTTTGGTGGGGACGTAACAATTAACTACAAATAAAAGTAAGAAAGCCTTCTAGCATGGAATTCTCCTTTAATACAAGTTTTCTCTATTGAGCAAGTGAAGACAGTGTGCAGGTTCTTCTATTGTATCTAAACGTCTGCTATACCAATGCACCACCTGTCCCTGAGATGAACTAGGTGTGCAAAAGACTTTGGTTTATAATAATACTGTATAAGGAGACTGCCACCACCCTTTTTCACATAGAGAATAGTGAGGATATCAACAATGTCAACCCCTGTAGATTAAATAGCCTGAAGAACAAAATAGGTGGTTAATGTATGTTTTGTATTAATAATCTAAAGCCACAAAGGATGGCATGGCCAGACTAATATCAGATGTGTCTGGTTTCCAGGCTAATATGTGACTACTAGTAACTAAAGTTTTCAAATAATAGTAGTGGAGTATGTAGTGGCCGTATACTGTAAGTATAAAGTATTGAAAAATGGAAATACTCAAGTAAAGTAAAAGTACAGTAACTGTAATCAGGTACAGTAGCTACTTGAGTAAATGCACAGTTACTTTAGTTTCCACCACTGCCACCTTTGCAGCAGAGACATTAGTCTAGGAGGGAAATAATATCCTTGGTGAAACATTTGAATGGCTTCTTGGGGTGAGCCGCATGAGTTCACTAGTCTGTCTGGATGTCTAGGATTGTCTGTGGTTTAGTTTACAATGAGTCAAATGAGCTGCATACCTTGTCCAGATTGATTCATCATCTAAACTTCCTAAAATAATACAGGTGTGAGTCATGTTTTGTGAGAAGATGTCCATTTAGAAGTGTTCTTTTAAACACCTCTAAATTCAAATCCTATTAAAAAACGTTTAGTAAAAATTGTTACTATTTATCATCATTAACTTTTAGCAGTGTGCTGAGAATGCTAGCTCATACACTTACGTACATGTATGCACACAGTTCTTGATTGAGGGAGGGTAGGGGTCGAGTGTTACTCATTCACTTCCATGCCAGTCAGGGGAAAAGCACGCTTCTGTAATCTATACAAGGCCACTGCTGCCAATACAAGTGATTTATGGTAAGCTGTTCAATTGAATACAATAACAGGAGTGAGTAGAGAACACTATACTCTGCTTTCTGATGATGGCTACCAGGCACTGAACAACCAATCAGTATAACAGTGTGTGTAATGACAACTCTTGGCAGTACAAAGAATATGCAAATAAATGCAGAATGTTTTCTCTGGAAAATATACGTCAACTGAAAAACAAAAAATGCATTTCACAGCCTGTTCCATTTCAGTAACTGCAAACACAGTTACACACTAGACAACCTCTTATTGACATTTCCCAATGCCTTCCCCTCTTTCTGTGAATCAAAATTTCTCCAGAACTGAACGATGACCTTGATTGTTTCTCAACCTTCATTTGTTTCCCAATCCTACATGTCTGCAGCCGTATTCAAAGAATGCTTGCTATGAGTGTTTCACAAGTTCCCAGTTAAAACAACATACCCAACAGGTGTATGTGGGCGGCTAAGTACAGCTGGAGAATTTAGAGTTTGTTCACACCGTTACCACTGTAGAATGCAAGAATCCAAAGAGACCTTTTATCTAACCCATTATGTCCCAGGTGTATGTATCTATTTTGCTATGGTGGACCTGCCTCCTGTGGAATATTAGGACTGACAAACAAGCTCTAAAAATGGGTGACATAATGCCGTAATCATATTGTGCCTCACTGGTGACTTCTATTCATCATGTGTTGTGGTATCAGGGAGGGCAACAGTGTCAAATCTTAGGTTTAAATTCTCATCATGGTAAGGCCCTCCTTGAAAGCCATTTCCTTTTTCTGAAGACAATATGCCAGTTGTGAGTTATCCCAATTGGCACTGATTCATTTACTCAACAGTGTGTGCCTTCCACACTTTTGAGGGATTCCAGAATCAGAACACCTGTTGTTTATGGAATTGATTAACCATATTAACTCCCTATTCTGGGCATAACTCTGCGAAAAATATCCTATCTACAAGCTTGATGTGCTGTGAGCTTGTAGATCGGCTATTTTTGGCAAAGATATTTGGTGTTGAAGCGAAAAAATGTGGGCCTAGTATAAACTTCTGGTAAACTCCGGTAAATTAATTAAATATGGGCTTAAAGGGCCACTTCACCCCTTTTGCAACCAGATCTTATTTTAATGACGTTTGGGAGACAAGAAGAAACACTTTCCTGGGTTTTTTATGTGGGTAATTTGTGTTTTTAGATATTTCAGTATTTCAAAGTGTCCATGGACTCCATGATGTCATGGACACTGGGCTCACTTCCTTCCTGGACTACAATTCCCATAATGCTCTGGTGCACTGCTCCTCCTTGTGGATAGGGGGAGGGCTGTCTTACTGAGACAACATGTAGTCCAGGAAGTAAGTGAGCCCAGTGTCCATGACATCATGGACACTTGGAAATACTAAAATATCTAAAAACACATATTACACACATAAAACCCCCAGGAAAGTGTTTGTCTCCGAAACATCATTAAAATAAGATCTGGTTGCAAAAGGGGTGAAGTGGCCCTTTAAGTGGTTAAGGTTAAAAATACATACTGCATACTGTAAAACTATGAAGATTCTAATAGCCTATCTATGAGGAAAAGTACTATTAAATTAGGGTATAGGTTTCGGTATGTGTGCCTGCAGGCTAGACAAGGATATCAAGCAACCTCATCATATGCTGTTGTGATCCAAAGACTTTCCGTAAGGGCAAGTGACAGTAATAACACATACCACCTTGAAAAAAACAGCTTTGGCCTGCAGATCACAAATACCTAAAGCCAGGCCATGTATTCAAGATATACAGTATTATATGAGTGATGTAATGGTCCTCTGAATGTGGGAGTAACATGATACTGATGCCTGGGCCTATTGACTGTAATCTGCAGGCTTTTTATGTCCAAATGTCCCCAGATCTCCTTGGTCATTTGGCATCAGACACTTTTTATCTTTAACTTGGACTAATCTGCATCAATACTAAACTGTAAACCAGCTTAATTTTGTATTTTGCTAAGATAAACACTGCCCTATAGTTCAGTTCAGGGTTCCTTGTATGGATAATGAAAGAAAAGTAAGAAAAGAAAAGATTAATACTCAAGAGAATCACATTGCCTAACATTTTGATGATAGTCAAGGGTCAATATTTAGAAATCAGCTTTGGCACAAGTTGCAACTAAAGAAAACAGTATCTAAGTAATGACATGTAGGTTTTGGCTGGGTCTTCGGCTTATCAGCACTCAACAGTGGCGAAGCCATGTAAACTTCTGTGTAAATGTAGTTCTCAAACACAGGAGGAGACTAAGATAATTGGTTAAGATCTTATCAAACAAACCCTTGACACGCAACTAGTGACAAGCCTTGGATGTGGCAATGTCTCAGGAGTGACCATCTGGAAACCAAAAGGTTATCAGTTCCATCCCTGGCTCCTCCTGGTGTGTTCTTAGTTGTTGTTGAGGTATTGCCAAGTCATTTGCACATTTATGGCATTTGTTCTCTGCATGTAAACCATCCTAACTATTAGGAGCAGTGGGCAACTATTGAATAGCACCTGGGGAGCACTTGGGGTGCAGTGTCTTGTCTTGGGACACATTAGATCAGTGTTTCCCAAACACTGGGTTGGGACCCATTTGTGGGCTGTGGTTACATTGTTATGGGTCACGAGTAAATATTCATGAAAATGTTTGAGAACGACTGGCACAGGCCTAGATAGGGTAATGACAAGAATAATGAATAATAAGAATAATGAGAAAACATGAATAAATTGAAACAAGATCAAAATGGCATCAACAACATACAGCAGTAGCCTATACAACAGATAACAATATTGTTATAAAATGGCCAATATAGGCCTATTTGTATAATGTGGTTTCCTTGTGGGATTTACTGCTTCCACCAATTCTTTCATACTGTTCTTTTATGATTTCTATCTGTATTATTTAGGAACATGTTTCTGTGAATTTGTATAGAAGGCTGCCTTCTGTTAAAATATTCAGTAGGCTAGGCTGTGTGTGTCCGTCTGTCAGACTCAAAACTCTGGAATCCCATTGTTTCATTTGAGCAAGTGATTTATTTTCCCCCCCATTCCCCCACTGATTTAAAACCATAAAAAACCGTATGTGTGACTTGCTATTGCCATCTAGTGGATTATGTACAATATTGCTATTTGCCAGAGCTGCTATTTGCTACATAGATGGCATACAGCATTGGTTCCCAACCTTTTTATAGGCTATAAAGTACCACCATAATAACTGATGTTAAAATACAGGAACGTATATCTGCACTTTATGTTCCATTCCTAAGCCAATAATGCTGCTGCTCTCTTAAACTCTGTCTAAACAGTAATCAGCACAACTGATGATATTTCTAATGTGATTAATCCGTTCGCAAATCTTCTATTAAGGTGTGCTCAGCTGTCATGGTCATTTCAGCACGGCTTGATAGCCTATTTCAACCAATTGCTTGGTCAGAAGAACTACCTGTAGTAATATAAATATTTCATTCCACTTTTGTCTTTTTTCTCCTTTTTTGGCTCTAGTACCAGTGGTTGGGAAACTTGGGAACCTCTGGCCTACAGGATTACTAGTCCGTTTGCGGGAGCATTTGAAGCTCACCGCCACCACTTTCTAATTTGGATTCAGTAGTCGACTGGTCAGGCACGGGGAAAAAAACTTAAATGATGATATAATTTGGAAAACCCATCATTATTTTTGAGCCCCTCCTATATTCAGCTATAGTGTAGATTTTTGTCCCGACCCAACACAAACATTAAATGCCATTGACAATGAATGGAGAATTTACGTCATCATTTCATTTGCTTGTCTGAGCAAATTAAATGATGATGTACGATGATAAGAGCGCCCCTCATTTCACATGGGTGTGTTTTTTATTTGATAATCACAGTTGAGCCGAACGACTACAACCAACCTCCAACCACCACATTCGTCCTGTAGTAGGCAATCTAAGGTTTAACCTCAAACAAATTGCAAGTTGCAACACAAACTCTTTCAACTTTTTTTGTTTCATAAATATGTCACTAGTAATAACATATCAAAAGTCCTAAGAAATCCAAGTAGGGGAACATATTGAAAAATGCCAAAATAGGTTCCCCCTATTGACGCCCATGTTAAACATTGGTTTAAACATGTCAAACATGTTTTCTTGTCTAATTTCCACACAAAAGGTTCAGAACTGTCCACAATCAACCAGAAGCAGCTTGTAAAAAAAAAATAACTTAATCATTCAAGTGCCATTTCTGTAGGCTATTATGTTTACAGTATGCACTCTGTTTGTATGTTCATTTCATATGCATTATTATGTGAAGTACAAATTGTGATTGTGTTGATGGAATGCATTGCATTGTCTGTATGAAGGAATAATTATGTTTATCATCATCATTATCATTGTCGTCATCATCATCATCATCATAATCATCATCAGACCATTTAGTTTTTGTATTACTAAACCCCAAAATAGGAACTTAACTTTAACTGTGTGGTATAAATGTACTGTGGACCACATCCAATAAGTCCAATAGTGGTACCATCACTCAAGCTACTCAAGAAGATCTGATGTATTGTCAGATGTCCAGCTTAACATCATATAGCCATACCCTCATCAGTCATATTTCTGGGCTTTCCTTGCCAGGGTGAGGGTAGCAGCCTCCCATCGATGGCTGGTGTCATACTGTCATCCCATGAGGACCGGCAGGTTGAACACAGGGTGGGCTTCAGGCAACCAGCTATGACGTGAAGGGAGTTGTTGATGGCAACGTCAACCTTTTTGACATTCGGCACTTGGATGGGGCGCTGCATTTGGCTGCAGAGAAGACCCAGGGCTTTTCTTGGTGGCGACTCGCCGCGCAGGTCATGCAGTGAGACCCTTGATGACACCTTGGTCTTAACATCTTCCAAGTGTTGTTTAAAGGACAGTGTCCTAGATGTACGCTGAGGTGGGGCTTGCTCGAATTCCAGGCACCTGTTGTCTTTTCTCATCACAGCATGATGGCTAGGTCGTCCACGTAACCATATTTTCTAGATGTTAAATGCAGGTATGTCATGTAAATGTTAAACAGATCATTGAGGACAGAAGGGAACAGACCCTTGGGGGACACCATTCTGCAGACTTCTGAGCCTGCTGTGCTGGCCATCTCGGGTCTGTAGAGTGAAGCTGCAGTTTGACAGCATCTCCACGATCAGCATAATGCAGATTCAGGGATTGTGCTCAGCAACTTATTCCATGGTGCCAGACGGTGTCGTAGTCCAACATCGATTTGGATGTGGTCCACAATACATTTTTACTTGACAGTTAATGAATAAAGGATTTGGGGGTTTAGTAGCCTAATACAAAAAAAAATATGTTCAAATATAATAATAACAAGAAAGACGACAATACGCAATAAGAACAATATGCACAAATAAGACTGACGAGCTGAGTTGTCTGTACCCGGGTTTGAACCAACAACCTTGCAGTCCAAGGGCAAGAGCCAGGGGTTAAGCTGGGGAACACTAGACTGTAAGAGGGGGGAAGAAGAAAAATGGAGGGGGAAGAAGGGGGGAGAAGAAAGAAGAGAAAAGGAGAGAAATCTTGAGAAAAATCAAGGGAATGGATGCAATTCTAATTCAGCTTCATGTAAAATCCTGCTGGAAGCGATCATTTATGCAAATAGTTTCAAAAAGCACTGAAATGTTTAAAACTGTCGTTTCTGGGAAGGGGAAGTATGGACCACAAGGTCGCCAGTTCAAGCCCCACTTTGACCAAGGCCGCTAGTTCGAGCCCCGCTTCGTCCAAAAGTAACCTGACCATAAGAGGTGCTCATGCTGTGTTTGATTATTTTACACAATGACAAGTTTGATGTAAAGTGTAGAGGCCTGTCCCTCCACACCAAGAACGATAACTGTATTTTTTTCTATGGCAGAGATATACCACAACTAATGGTAATGACAGTAGACATTGACAGTGGTGAACGGCAGTCGCTGGCATCTGTTTCAGAGTAATTAGATGAATGCAAACTAACAGGCAATCAAATTCTGTATTGTGTAGGCTTGATTGATTGATTGAAGAATTTATTAACAGTTTGCAGAATTACAGTACATTTCAAGCACAAACTCAATACAAAGGCTGTTAACTGTGAGTGGACGACCCAATTAAGCATTACACTTGTTTCCAATAGGGTCCACCATGTTCAAATCATCAAAACATTTAGAGACGTACAAATAGACACTTCTATAGACAGAACAGGAATTCATCATAAAGGAGGTAAAAAGGGAAAAGAAATATATACAGGCCATTCTGTAGCTCATTATTAAAGGCCCGCCAGGAACATAGGAATATAGACACGTAGAATCTTGTAGCCTGCCACAAACGGAAAAGCCGTTTTAACAGCGATGTATTCATTAATGCATGTTTTAATACGATCGTATCGAAATCTACCGTTGGTTAGCTTTGTTATGCTTCCGAGCCAATGGCCGCGGCCATTTTGAAGATGCGCGCGCATCCACTTACATTGCCTGCTCTGTTTTCAGACGGCTTTATCTCACAGAAGCGACATTGCAGGGGTCGCTTTGTCCCAGACAAGCGTTTTCAACGGCCTGTAGCAGGCGCTGTGATACTCGCGGTCCACTTTTTCCACCACCGACCGAGAGAACAAGCATAGTAAAATGCGATTACGGATATTTGGCTCTTCAAAGTAAGTGTCACGCGCGATAAAACCCTGGCAGGGCGCGACGGAGGGATTAAATAATGAAATGAAATGATAACTATATTTACCCAGGGTATCTGGGCTAAGCTCAAGAACTTGTTTCCAGCCAGGCCCTGCTCATAGAACACATTTCATCGTAGTGGTTCAATGCCTTGTTCAAGGGCACTTCAACGGTGGTAATTTTAACATGTCGGACGGCTGATTCGAACTGGGAACCTTCCGGTATCAAGACCGCGCCGCTATCCGTTCGGCCACCGCTGCCACAAATGGTAGCGGTAAATGGGTTAAATGTGCCAATTGTTATTGAGTCATAACAAATCTTTCAAATATCACTTAATCAAATTAAAGTAGCCTACCACCATAATGACTATCCTAAAATACAGTAGCATACACATACCCTATCCCATCCTATTCACACAGGAGGCAAATCAATTCGAATTACTATATAAAATATATGAACCGTGTTAGGTCATTATTAAAACTTTATATGGACAGGTTTTGAGGGAAAAAGTCCCGTTGGGGAAAAAGTCCCAAAAGTCCCGTTGGGGAAAAAGTCCCAAAAGTCCCGTTGGGGAAAAAGTCCCGTTGGGGAAAAAGTCCCAAAAGTCCCGTTGGGGAAAAAGTCCCAAAAGTCCCGTTGGGGAAAAAGTCCCGTTGGGGAAAAAGTCCCAAAAGTCCCGTTGAGGAAAAAGTCCCAAAAGTCCCGTTGGGGAAAAAGTCCCAAAAGTCCCTTTGGGGAAAAAGTCCCAAAAGTCCTGTTGGGGAAAAAGTCCCGTTGGGGGAAAAAGTCCCAAAAGTACCGTTGGGGAAAAAGTCCCGTTGGGGAAGAAGTCCAGCAAAATCATTCAAGAAGGAAATAAGCAAATCTAGTTTGAGTACCAACGCATAAGTACTCAATCACATCTACACGTACATGTGTAACACCCGGGATTCGAACTCGGGCCTCCCGCATGAAAGTCAAACATCTTAACCACTAGACCAAAGGGATATACCTCTAGATTGGGGAGGTATTAGCTTGTAGATCTGCTATTTTTTTAGCCAGCGACACCCTCCCGCACTATTCCCCGGCCTCCCGATTGGTCGAAAATCCCGCGAGCCTCTCTTCCGATTGGACAGAACGCGGCATGGGCGTTTCGCTGTTTCGCTGCCTCTCGAGCGTTCTTCCGGCTTTACATGTTTGGTGTCGAAAAAAGAGAAAAGAAGAAGACGAATGGAAAAACTGTAAGAAAAAATCAAAACAACGCGAGCCATTCCTGAACTAAATTACGGTAACGCACGAGCATGTGTTGATATTTATGTATTTCGTTTGTTTTTATGTCGCATCGAAAGTGTCGCCGCTGGAAGTTGTGTGTGGGGGATATTTTTTTGTTGTTGTATTGCATGAAACGCAGTCACACAGTGTTAACGACTGTAAACGTTAGCTAGGCTAACATGCTAACGCGCTAACTAACCCCACCACAGAGTGGTTCTGCTAGTGTGGTTTATGTGAAAGATTGGACCGGCTTTTTAAACACCCATGTCACCGTTGATCTAAACGACTCGTCCCGTGGTTCTTGACGGCTCACGCTTATCTACATAGTGTTGCAGTTTACTGTCGTCCAGTTGTGTGTCCTAGTATTTACGTTAGCTAAGAAATCTGCGCCTAAACGGCGAGTTCTCTTGTCTCTTAAGAGCATTTTACCAATATGAAATCCTCTCAACATCAGCTTCTCTGTCTCTGTCTAGTAACCAATCTGACGTGCTACTGCTTACGCCTAGATGAGGTTCTGTAGTTCGAAAATGTCCATGACTCCCCCACCCCCTTCAACACTGCCGGCTCCATATAGCGCTAGCGATAGCCAGCGCCAATGTTAATGTTAACGCTGTTTGTGTTCTAGGGCCAGGCCATTTATTGCCAGAAATGAGCTCCCAGCAATTCCCAAGACATGGGATGCCTGCCAACAGTGGAGGAACACCCCAGATCACTGGTAGTGGAAACATGGTTACTGTGAATCAACCATCCAACCAAACGGGTATATGAAGAAAAGTAGAACAAACACTGCATTGTTTGTTTTAAATTGGAGAGGAATATAACTTTCTCAGCCATGGAAATGGCTATGAAACATATCTAAAACGTCCTTGTCTTCCGTTAGCTGGGGGTGATATGGAGAGCGGCCGTGAAGCTGATCATGGGCCACACGATCATCATCCGAGTGGGGCAGGAGGAACCATGATGTTCAGAGATGACAAGCAGGAGACTGTGGTGGTCAGACCTTACCCGCAGGTCCAGGCACATGGCCAGCAACAACAAGGTCTACCCCAGGCAGTGCCCATCCAGCCTGGTACCCCTTTGGCAGTGCCAGCCCCTCCTATCCACCTGCCACAGGGCCAGCCTACAAGCCTCACCGAGGGACAAATGAAGGTTAGACATGTTTGTCTTGTATGCTTGGCAGCTAGAAGGTGTAAATCCAGGTGATTGGTTGATATAGTAGACCGAGGGGGGGAATTGTATAGATAATTTGTTGTCTTACAATTCTTTTTTGAAGGCTGTCTTGAAGTCGCCTATGCCAAGTCGTCTTATTGCCCCAGCGCCAGCTTCCAACCAGGGCCATCTTCCTATACCTCCAAAGGTGCCTGGTCACATCACTGTCACCCTGGAGAGCAGCATTGCTCCAACCCCTTCCATTCCTGTGGCAACTATCAGTGGTCAGCAGGTAAGCTCACTGTGGGTTATATGTTGTTAGCAATTTTGCCCGAGCACTTCTGTATGTCCTCACAAAATTAGACCAATGCAATCACAGCTCATGCCACTACATGTATGACATCATAAAAGAGCAAGTTAACAGTGCCCCAGTGTAACTCGCCGTGGTGGAGAACAGACAAGACACACCACCAAATGGCACAGAAGTGAATGATTCAGCAGCCAACTGAAGACTGCATTGTGATTAGTAACTTGTTATCAACAGCTAAACACCGTAATTGCACTCTATTCCTTGTTTTCGTCCAAGTACTGACGTTACTGGTTTTGGGTGTGCTTCAGGGTCACTCCAGTAACCTCCATCACCTGATGCCAGCAAACATCCAGATCATTAGAAGCAGTGCCCCAGCTATGCAGATCGGGGCCCCCTCTGTTCCTCCTCAGACGTTCACCTCCCACTTACCCAGAGGTATGTGTAGTGTAAAGCCTTTGTTATGCTGTTGTCGTGCACCAAAAATAGCCGACCAACAAGCTCACAATGCGATGCGTTTTGAGATTGTCGTTCAGCTATTTTCGGTGTGCGACACTGACGTGCAACCAAGTATAAATCATGCCCCAACAGTAACAAGTATGAAAAAAACTTTTTAAATTTTTCTAGTAATGACCGCCTGATCACAGTTGTTGTGTTTGTCTTGTAGGGGCTGCTGCTGCAGCTGTGATGTCAGGCAACAAAACTGTCCTGCGGCCAGCATCTGGTGCAGGCGCCGGCCCCGGGCAGCCCACTGTACAACATATCATCCACCATTCTATTCAGGTGCGTTCCTCTTTTCAGAACAAAGTAATGCATTTGTGTTCTTAGAGAAACATAATAATAATAATAATAATAATATCCGTCATCTTTGCACAGTCCCGTCCTGCTGTGACCACCTCGACAGCTGTGCTGCCGACGGTGGTGGCCCCTATATCAGCAACCAGGACACAGTCTCCCGTTATCAATCCAACAGTCTCACACTCTGCAGAGATGGTGCATGGGTAAGTACTGTTAAAAGTCATACTAGGGGCCCGGACGGTTAGCTCAACTGTCCGGGCAGCTAGGCTGCCAAGCCAGCCAGACGGCGTGCTGCGGGTTCGACTCCCGAGCCTGATGGCCTTTGCCACTTGTCACTCCCCATCTCTCTCCCCCTTTCCTGTCTGTCTACTGTTCCCTATCAATAAAGGCATAAAAAAGCCAAAACAAAAAGCTTGTAATGCTTGTAATGCTTTTTAAATCACGATTAAGATTAAGATTTTTTTTGCTAACTTGAATGAACCTCTGTTTCGAGTTGGTGTTTTCTTTTACGCCCACAAAGACCAACCATTCACTTCTGCATTCAATGAGCCATTATATGACTGTTTTACACACAATGAAGACAGATGTTGAAGTGTTTATAAACTCTTGCAGGCGCCCAGGTCTAACCATCCACACCCCTCCTGCCACCATCAGTATCCAGAGGCCTCAGACATCTCGTGACGTCCCGGCCACACGTATCACTTTGCCTTCACACCCGGCCATCGGGGCTCCAAAGCCACAGCCTCCACACACCATGACACAGGTCAGACCTCCCACGATGAAGAGGTTTAATGTCTGCTTTTATGTGTGGTCGTGCGCTGTGTAATGCAACGAAAATAGCCAATCTAGAAGCTCACAACGCGTTGTAGGCAGCTCATTGTGAGCCTGTAGCTTGATTATTTAGCTTGTTGGTCGGCTGTTTTTGGTGTGAGACGCAAGCACACAACCAAGGATAAATCAGGTTTAAGTCCGTCATTAAAATAATCTTGTTCTTTTTTTTGTCCCATAGAAATCAATCTTCAGTTCTGTGACACCTGTAGCTGCAGCAACGGTGGCGCCCATAGTTGCTACTAACACTGTGCCATCAACTACCACAATAGGTATGGACTAGGTATTCCAATATCCAGGATGGATGTGACAACTGTCGTGACATTTGTGTTAAAGGACCATACCGTTGTCAATACATGTTCACAGCTAAAAAATCACACCCGTGTGAACTGAGTGGTGTAAGGTTTTATATAGCATGATCAGCTGTGGTCTGACGTAATGTCTGACGTAATGAAATAAGGTAAGGTATTATGTAGCCTGATCAGCTCTGATCTGACGTAATGAAATCACACCCGGATGTGATTTCACAACTGGCTTTTTCTGCGCAGAGAAAATGACCACGGTTGCTACGGTCATCCAGTTCACCCGGGTGTGATTTAATTACGTCAGAAATTATTTTGAACATAGCAACCATGGTCATTTTTTTATGCACACAAAAGCCAGTTGTAGGAGTGGTTTACACCACTCAAAAAGCCAGTTGTAGGAGTGGTTTACACCACTCAAAAACTAACCAGGTGCTCAACGGAGATAGCAAGACGTGATAATGATAAAAAAAGGTGCTCACACGGATCAAAACGGGATCAAGACATAGATCCCGTTTTGATCATAGATAGGCACTCAAAGTTAAAAAATGAGGAACGCCTTTATTAAATTAAAAAGGCAACTGCCAGCATGTTTCGACCTACAAGGTCTTCATCAGGGCAAGAATGATCACAGCTGGTCACATCTTCAGTCATAATTTATATCGCACATTTACATAGTAGACCATCTTCTTGTCAAATGGCTTTATTATATATATATATATATATATATATATATATATATATATATATATATATATATATATATATATATATAAATATATTTATATTACATGTATTATGTATACTGTACTATAAGTACACATATGCACTAATATTTAATAATGTTTAATAAGTCGATGATGTTTGAATTTCCCTTACCTTGTCTATGGGATCTTTAATGTTTGTTTGTATGTTGTTGTTTGTATAGAGCACTTGTGACGTAAATCGTTTGTCAGCCAAGTCTATAGACTTTGAGGATATTACAAGTTTGTTTAGAGCACCTATGATGTCAATCTTTAAGTCTATGGACTTTAATGTTTGTTTAGGACGTCATGTGTCCAATATAAATACATACTTGTTTTACTTAGACACCACTCTGTGCAACCTGTATCGACTCTGAATAGTAATGGATCTAAAATTGAACCTAACCCTAAAACTAAGCCGTAACTCGTATAACCCGATTCTGTGTTTTTGAGTGGTGTAAACCACTCCTACGACTGGCTTTGTTAGTTTACGTGTCTGTCTGTCTGTCAGTCTGTGCTCAAAAAACGAGCATGGTTGCTACGGTCACCCAGTTCACCCGGGTGTGATTTCATTACGTCAGACTTTACGTCAGACCACAGCTGATCAGGCTATATAAGACCTTACACCACTCAGTTCACACGGGTGTGATTTTTTTTCTTGTGCCTACCTAGCTGGGTGCATCTGAGCACGAAAACAGCATGGTTGTTTTTCACCACCTGTGCGCAACCTAACACACACACGCACATATTAACTGTATGTATGGTGATTTCGGGTGTGCCAGAACAGTACAGTGACAGTACAGTACAATAGAGGGACCCCCACATGGTAACTCTGTCATTTCTCAACCGTTTCGGACGCGGGCGGCTTGCCGGAATCGGGTCGGCACCCTGGGTGCGTTCCTGTGGGTCTTGTGGGTCACTTCACACGGGTGTGGTTTTTCCTCTGTCTGCAGGCGGTGTGCCTCACTCTCAAATGACCAGCAACACCATTGTCACCATGACTATGGCCTCACATTCCTCACACGCTACCGCAGTGACCACCTCCACCATCCCAGTCGGTAGGTCCACCTTCAGGCAGGCTCATATCAAAAACCTTCCTACGCTTAGTTAAAAAGCATTATGAAACATTCTAGATCCCACAAGGGTGAAATTGGGGAGAACTATTGTGTTTATGTTACAGTTGACAAGTACAGCACCCCTGTACATTGTGATCTGATCTGAATTCAGAAGTGAAACATTTTCCATTCATAACCTGCTAACCTACCGTCTCTTTTCTGTGGCGTGCAGCCAAAGTGGTCCCACAGCCCATCCACCCCACCTCCCCCCGTGTCCAGCCCGACTACCCGGGAGAGAGAGCCAACCTCATCCCCATCTCAGGCCATCGCTCCTCTCCTAACCCGGTCACCATGGAAGCCAGAAGCGACAACCGGTGAGCTTCGGATGTCTCACGCTCACGTCCAAGTGACTTTTAGATAATGAGTTACAGACCTGATGACAGACCAGGCAATCAATTTCCATTGGTTGGCATTGCATCAATTATGGCCGTGCGAGTATTGATTACTCTGTATTCGCATGCTGAATACAATGCTTGTGAAAAGAGCACTCTTATCATTGACATCATCACGTAAAATAGACTGTCTATTTGCTCAGACACTATGATGTAAAATTGTCCATTCATTGTCAATGGGAATCTAATGTTTCTGTAGGACAAAGTGTGTACATACACACACACACACACACACACACACACACACACACACACACACACACACACCAAAAGCTGGATATAGGAGAGGCTAGCACCCTCCAAAAAGAAGGAAGTCTGCACACAGTTTTGAATGGTCCCCAAAAAACTTTCATTACCAGAGCGTAAAAAACACAACGTTTCGGTCTCTGTGACCTTTGTCAGGTATACTGAATAGCAGTGCATAAGACGGGTACAGGTCCATCTCTCAATGAATTAGAATATTTTGTAAAAGTTTATTTTCTTCCGTAATATAATTCAAAAAGTGAAACTTTCATATATTCTCAATTCATTGTACATGAAGTGTTTAAAACCCTTTTTGTTTTAATCTTGATGATTATGGCCTACAGCTCATGAAAATCCAAAAATCCTATCTCAATGAATTAGTATATTTTACGAGACCACAAAAAAAATGATTTTTAACGAGACTTTTTAACGAGAATTGTTGACCATCTGAAAAGTATATTAATGTATGTCAGTCAATACTTGGTCTGGGCTACTTTTTAACAAATTATTTCATCAATGGGGCGTGGCATGGAGGTGATCAGCCAGTGGCACTGTTGAGGTGTTATGGAAGCCCAGGTTTGCTTTGATAACAGCCGTAAATTAATTTGTATTGTTCAGTCTTACAGTATGTCTTACACCTTCCTCTTGACAATACAACCTAGATTCTCTGTGGGGTTCAGGTCAGGCCAGTTGGCTGGTCAGTTAAGCACAGTAATACCATGGTCAGTACACCAGTTACTAGTAGTTTTGGCTATGTGGGCAGGTGCCAAATCAAGCTGGAATGTAGCTTGTCAACATACTGAATTGAATGCAGAGACATGGTTTAGTTGCTGATGTCTTGTGGTTTTATTCTGTCCGTTTCCTCCTCAAGGCCGTCTGTCCCTGTGCAGTTCCAGTACTTCTTACCCACCTACTCCTCGTCTCCATACACCTACACCCCCATCACTAGCTCTGTATCCACCATCCGCCAGTACCCTGGTAAGCTGCATGTTTGGCCTGGTTTCTATCCCTTCAGAGTTTGAATCAAACTGTTCTAGTTTAAAGGGAGCCGAAGCCAAAAAGCTCACTCAATAACTCTATTGTAGTGTATGTAATTGCATTAGCCACGCAATTTGCGTATCGGGAACTCTGTATGTATTTGGACAGTAGCACATTGTTTGGTGTTTTGGCTCCGTGCTCATTACTTGAGAAAAGACACAAGCATGGAAGTTAAAAATGGAGTATATCTGCTTTGACTTGGGGGTAATTTTAGCCACATCGAATCAGCAGTCAAGCAGTAGTAGTAATTTTTCATGCATTGAATCTTAATTTTCCCACAGTTGAATGAGTTGATTGTAAAAATACACATGAATGACACAAGTCTCCCATTGTAGAATAGGAACATGGAATGTCTTAATATTCAAGAGATAAACAAATCAATAGCCGATGGGCTGTACATCTTTTGAACAGTTACACAACTGAGGTTAACAGCAGAACACAGATTGATTTTATTGTTCTCTATTATATACTTGCCTGCGTTTTAATCCCTGTGTCTTCTCACTCAGTTACTCCACAAGCACCGAGCTCAGCAATGCCCACCCCAGCCGGAGTGGGCGTGGCCACCACCGTCCACCTCAACCCCATGCAGCTGATGGCTGTGGACCGGATTGGTCTACAGTCTGCACAAATCAGCACCCAAGGGATGCAGCCTGCACCAATTGCCTCGCAGGGCATTCAGTCTGCTCCGATCGGGGTGCAGGGTCTGCACACGTCCGCATCAATCACCACACAGGGAATACAGCAGGCGCCCATAGTCACCCAGCAGCAGCAGCAACCACAGACTGAAGCCAAACCTCCTGGTAATTACTGGAAGTAGTGGTCGTCTCGATGTTGACGTGAACACGCTCACTGCCCCTGGCCAGTTATTTACAATATGCTTTCTGCTCTTTCCAGGGGTTGTTTTGCCTGACGGCTTTGTCGCTAGCCCCATCAGCACTGCGTTCAACTCCACCCAGCCGGGGGCCACCATGGTGCAGGCACATGCCCAGGTAGGACCAGGAGGAGTTCCCACTCTGGTCTCCTCCCCCCGGCCCAGCATCCTGCGCAAGAAGCCCACTAATGAAGGGTGAGTCACTTTACTGTCTATTAATGCTGAGCCATTGATAAAGATGGACTCTATATATCAAATGAATGCTTATTATAAAATCTAAATATTTTCCAGACTTTTTGAGAATAGAGAATGGAGCAGTAGGGCTGTCCGCTTAGTCTGATTACATAAAACGTTTTTGTTTTTGAGGGGCGCTCCTATGTCCAGCTTTGAGAGTTTGTGTAAACAATGCCATTGACAATGAATACTGAATAGCCAGTTTCGAGTGTTTGTCCTAACACGAACATTGAATGCCATTGACAATGAATGGCCAGTTTTGAATGTTTGTGCAAACACTGTGTAAACGCAAACATTGATGATGAAGGTGAGGACGCAAATTGTGATTGGCTGGAATGAGATGATGTATGATATTACATCTTCACACGGGTGCCAAAGTTGATCTCGGTGTGTGGCCACCCTGTCATCAGTTGTCTTTGACATATCTATGATGTATGACTTCAAATATGGGCAAGATTTAAGCCCAATCATAGCCTTCCATTGAATCCATTATAAAGTTAAATATTTCAAAAAGTATTAAACACAAAAGTATTTCTGTGGCCTACTGCCATTGTGCACTAGTAACTAGTTACTAGTAACTAGCTCTGGACACACAGACAGACAGACCGACCTCTTGTAGATACACTTCTGCAGAGCCACGCCGTTAAAAAAGCACTACTACAGCAGCTGTCTGTCTCGCGAGTTCTTGTGTGGGCCCGACCCACTGCACTGGATGCACTGCATGACAGCAAGAACAGGAGCCACACCACGTCACTTTGCGTGCATTGAACATGAAATGTAGGTCAAGCTGAAACGAGTGAATAATTCAACAACCACCTTGTGATAATGATGGCAGAGAGTTCACAACCCAGCTCGGCCACAGAGAGCATGACTTGCATTCAGATCAATCTAACAAGTCCCCTTTGGAAACACCTTACATTTTGGTCACTACATTGTTTAATTATATTTTCCTTGACATTATAAATATAACATAACTGTTGTTCCATGTTTACCTTGTGGAGCTTTAATTTCTCACATACAAAACACAACTTAAGCTCCAAGGAGACAGTGCCTTAATGTGCGTTCAGACTTGGATGGTTAGAGCGGCACTATTACATACAAAGTCAATCCAAAGACGAGAATTGTGCGAACGGGCACGTATAAACGTGACGAACTGAGGCGATTATATATATTCAGGTCTGAACGCAGCTTAACAACAACCGTCATTTATGCGTCATTTACTTGTCAGTCACAGTCATTTACCGGAATTAGTTTTTCGGTATAGGACAGAATTTGATTTGTTTGTTTTTGAAATGTGTAGATATGCACATGATCTTTTAAAAGACATGTTCTTGTTAAAAACGCTATTTCTCTTTTATGGACAAGATATATGTGAATGGTTTGAACCGATTTCTTTTAAGAAAGACTATTGTCATTTTGGGTCAACTTTGACAGGATTGCAGAGTAGACCTACTGATGACTTGAACAAATATCTGTCTTCCTGCTGTTGCATTTTTTCAGTTGTGTTCGCAAGAACCTCATCCCAGCCCAGCCCAATGAAGCCAACAGCGGCCGCATGGAGAGCGCTGTGCGGAGTGCAGGATCTCCACGGCCAGCAGGGTGAGTCTCACTCACATCCGACCTGTCACCTTGTCCAGTGTGGCGTCCGGGGACACCCTGGATCCTTAAGGGTGTTCCAGGTGGTCCCCAGCAAACGTAGTTAATAATGCATCAAGATCAGTTTAACCACTTTAACTCTACATGCAAAGTAACTCACAATGCATCAAGACGCATTATGAGTTTATAGATCTGCTATTTTTAAAATATAATATAATAACATTTTTAACCCATTACTACCGGGAAAAAATGTGCAAATCTATGATTTAAAAAAAAAAAAAATATATATATATATATAGCGATAATTACACGATAGTTTCTTATGTGGGTCGGCGGCCAAATAAATTTACCTGAAAACATTTGACAATTACTGGCCATGTCTGTTTCAGTTGTCTGTAATGCCCTCTATCTCTCCCCCTCTCTCTCTCTTTCTATGTTTCTACCTCCCTCTCAGGGTGAAACCCAAAGCGGAGGTACACATGGCCATGGCACCCCCTGTCATGGTGGCCGTCGAGGCGTTGCCCTCCCAGGGAGGGGAGCAGCAGCAGGCTGTTTCGTCCCCCGCCCAGCAGCACCTCTCCCAGGCCATCCCCACCATGCTGGCTCCCCCTGGGCCCGTGCCCCCCTCCCAGCCCTCCACAGTGCTCTCCGCCTTGCCGGCAGCCATGGCTGTCACTCCCCCCGTCCCTGCCTCCATGGCCAACACGGTGGCATCTCCCACACAGCCTGCCGCTAGCAGCACTGCAGCATGCGCTGCCAGCTCCACCTGTACAGACATGAAGATCAAGCAGGAGGCTGAGCCTATGGACACCTCCCAGCCAGGTACAGATGATTTTCGGGGGGGATTTGTATGGGTTGCAAGTTGTAACAGTAAATCGCATGGAAATAATTTAATCGATTATAAATACAAAAATATTTTAATGAAATAATCAATTAATAATCCATCCATCTTTTGGGATTTTCTGTATAGGTGAAACGTTTTAAAACAAATGATGGGGCATAGCCGATCGTAAAGCATGTAGATCTACTATTTCACTATTTTTATACGATACAATAAAATAACGCTAATGTGGATAATCATTATCTCAGAAGAAAATTTATTTTTGCAGCCCTAACGGATTTATTCTCCCCTTATAAAAAACACAATAAGTAAACTTTCTGATTTCTTTTTTTTAATCAATATTCGTGACATTTCTCTCACACACAGGTTCCAACGTAAACCTGCCATTGGCCCCACTGCTCACTACGGCCCATGCCTCCACCCTGAGTGGCCCAGGGTCAGGAGACATGATCCCGGGGGCCTCGCCCAGGAAGAAGCCCCGCAAGCAGCAGCACATCATCTCCACGGAGGAGAGTGAGATGGTGGAGACCAACAGCACAGACGAGGAGAGAGCCACCAACAGGCCCCTCACCGGCAGAGCCGAGAGGCGAGAGTCACCGCCCAGGGAGTATGTGGGTATGTAGGCCAGCTGCGCCACTTGAAGCAATCTCTTATCACACTCGTTAATTGTGAATGAAGAATCCAAAAACAAAGAGAATAGTGAAGAAATTGGGGGGATCTTTTTCTTGTATTCAAGCCATCACGGGGTGAGTCATTAATAGAATTTTCAAAAAATATAAATAGCAGATCTACAAGCTCGATGTGATCCATTAGGAGCTTGTAGATCTACAATGTTTTAGCTTTTCTTGAATTAGGGCCCAAGTCGTTAATATTGAGTACCACAGACGAATAACAGTCTAAGTCCACACTATTGATCCATAATATATAAATGATAGATAAGGGTTCAGGACAACGAGGCCTTTTCGTGGAGGGGTCAGTCTGAAATTTGGACTTAGACTGTTTTTCGTCTGTGGTACTCAATTAACAATGATTTTCTTACCGTAGTAGTAGCTGTTCGGTTGGTATCATCACCGGTTGACCTTGTTTGTTTTTATGCGTGTTCTAGATGAGGAAGGCGTGCGTTATGTTCCAGTCAGGCCGCGGCCACCTGTCACCCTGTTGCGTCACTATCGTAACCCCTGGAAGGCAGCCTACCACCACTTCCAGAGATATAACGACATACGGATCAAAGGTAGGTCAATTGGCCATGTGCTGAGCCTTAACTGGAGCTCTGCCCTGAATGTCATTACCTATACGATACGATGAACTACAAATGATTCCCGAGCGCAGCACGGCTGTGTCTCACCACTCCAAGAGATGAGTCAAATGCGAAAAACAAAATGTATGTGACAAATGGTATGAGTTTAGGGTGTAACAGTTAACCCCCTTATGGCTATTGACGTAATGAATCAAAAAAGCCATCATAACCGTTGTAAATGATGTAATCGCTTTATTCCCTATAATCGGGGGCTTAATGTATCAAAATGTTGCAACCTTTAGCTTGTTTGGCTAACGACCTAAAACCGTCCGAAATCCTTGCGTGCACGCTCTCACTCGCACTCGTGCGGTCTTTATGTGCATCGCTGTGTAAAATGCGATATTTGGGGCTTGATTAGAGCTTAATTAGACTTAGTTATTAAAATAAACGATGATAGCTTAGCATCCCGGACATCTGACTGTGTAGCACAGTGGAGAAAACTAGCAGATGTTGTGATCACGTGGACAGGAAATGACATCGCCAGATTCGCTCTATAATTCGCGGCATAATGGTGAAGTTACCGCCACCATCAGGACTGGGTATAATACTATAGGATTACCGTGTTAGAATGAGATATAGTGTGTATGTCACGGATTTTTCTATTAGCATTAAAATGACGAATTAAACATATGAATAGTGCAGGTAGAAGGCACAATCCACTGTTAATTAGGGTGGCCATAAGAGGGTTAATAGAACTAATAATACCTTTAATCTATTATAGAAAAGTGATAATTCAATAAAATAACCTTAATAACTGAATCCTACTGTGCTTCAAAAGATACAAATGCTGTGCCAGATCGCAACACACTGTGAGCTTGTAGGAAGAAAATGAACGATCCTACGAGCAGCCCTACTAATAATATTTGAATGAATGGTGGTGATTTTTGTTGTTTTTCCACAGAGGAGAAGAAAGGCTCATTACAAGACATGGCCAATCAGAGAGGAGTGGCATGCCGAGCACAAGGCTGGAAAATCCACCTGTGTGCTGCACAGCTCCGGCAGCTGGTGAGTATTAGCCGTGTGTGTGTGTGTGTGTGTGTGTGTGTACACAAACTTTGTCCTACACAAACATTAGATTCCCATTGACAATGAATTTTACATCATAGTGTCTGAGCAAATAGACAGTCTATTTTACGTGATGATGTACAATGATAAGAGTGCTCTTTTCACAAGCATTGTATTCAGCATGCGAATACAGAGTAGTCAATACTCGCACGGCCATAATTAATGCAATGCCAACCAATGGAAATTGATTGCCTGGTCTGTCGTCAGGTCTGTAACTCATTATCTAAAAGTCACTTGGACGTGAGCGTGAGACATCCGAAGCTCACCGGTTTTCGCTTCTGGCTTCCATGGTGATCGGGTTAGGAGAGGAGCGATGGCCTGAGATGGGGATGAGGTTGCCTCTCTCTCCCGGGTAGTCGGGCTGGACACGGGGGGAGGTGGGGTGGATGGGCTGTGGGACCACTTTGGCTGCACGCCACAAAAGAGACTGTAGGTTAGCAGGCCAAGAATATCTGGACAAGAGGAAGAGATATCTTATTTTGATTGTTTGCTACGGACAGTTGATACAGAATTAGAACCCTGGCTGATCACATTTGTTCTTTTGAATAATATTTGTTTATTAAATCATCAGTTCTGCAACACGGACTCTTTTTTCTTTATAGCATAGAAAGAGAGCATAAGGATTACTCCGGAGAGGAGAGACACGGTGGTTATATATGTTTGTCTTGTCCACAGTCCAGTTTAGAGCATGATGTGTACAGCAGACTGTCCACCCTCCAAGAGGGCCTGATTCCAAAGAAGAGAGCAGGCTCAGATGATGACCTCCATCGAATCAATGAGCTCATACAGGTCAGTGGAAATTACCATATCATGGTCACTTTGCTTTGTGCCATTATTATTATTACTACTATCTGACATATTCTGCTGAGCAGCTGTTTAACCCATTTAGGCCTGACCTCAAAATTTAAAAATAATCTTCTAAATCCTCCAGTTTTCTGAAATAAATATTTTCACGATTTTACAAAAATAGCAGACCTACAAGCTCGTAGCGCGCCACCGAGTGGCGTGCTATGAGCTTGTAGATCTGCTATTTTTCAATAGCTAAATTATAACAATGTTTAAAACACTGATTGAGGAAACAAAAAAACGGGGTGCTTAGTTGGCCCCTTACTATGTGAAAGCCCCCTGTGTACCAGCAGGCCTCCTCCCAACTGTTGCCACTTGGCATCACCTTTGAGTGTTATCTATATTGCTATATATGTATTTACTTGCACAAGCAGAGCGCGCAAGTATTGTGGTCGTGCTGGTACGAATGCACGTGTATGCTTGGTAGGTATTGTGATGTAATTAAGATACGTATCAATGCCGGGTTATAACTGGCTTTTGATGGTGACGTAATAAAGATAAGTTTCAGATTACATACTTTAAATTCTAGTTATTTGTATACATTTGGCAGCAATGTAGTTGAGTGGTGTAAACCACTCCTACAACTGGCTTTTGTGTGCAGAAAAAAATGAGCATGGTTGCTATGTTCAAAATAATTTCTGACGTAATTAAATCACACCCGGGTGAACTGGATGACCGTAGCAACCATGGTCATTTTCTCTGCACAGAAAAAGCCAGTTGTGAAATCACATCCGGGTGTGATTTCATTACGTCAGATCAGAGCTGATCAGGCTACATAATACCTTACCTTATTTTTTTATTTATGAGAAGCAGAAGTTTTTAGAATGTGTTATGAATGCAGAATGTTATTTAATTACAAAAAGAAAGTTATTCTAAACACTTTTGAATGAATGACTTCAGAGCAGTCAACTCAAGCCGTGTCATTTCATTTCAACAGGGTAACATGCAGCGCTGTAAGTTGGTGATGGACCAGGTGACCGAGGCCAGGGACACCATGATGAAAGTCCTGGACCATAAAGACAAGGTCCTGAAGCTGCTCAACAAGAATGGCACCACCAAGAAGTCCTCCAAACTGAAACGGAAAGAACGTGCATGAAACGGGGAAACATGCTCTCTCCGTAGTGAAGGAGGAGTTGCTCACAATTTGGTGCTATGATTTGCTGCGCACAATCGCAGGCTCCCTCCCTAAATCTGCCTGGAGAGAAGGCAGAGAACAAGAGACGAGGAGGGTTTCAAGACCTCACAAAGCAGGAAAATCCCATCAGGAGTAGGTTCTCACTAAAAGACACCACGCTCTTTTCCTGAGCGCTGAGTCATCGTAGGTTGTACTGGACAGGCCAACTAGCCCTCCCTCTAAACATTATTCATGTCTTATTCTGTTCTCTTTTTTTCCCCAATTTTGAAGACCCTTCCCCCAGAGACAATTTGTAGTAAAAAAAAAAAGGAAAAGAAATTTGTTTTTGTTTCGTCTCTGCCTCTACTTCGAAGAGAATGTGTTAGAATATTAATGTAGAGTTCTGTGAAACTTCACACTCTATAGGCTATTGTGCTATGGAGTGGTCAATCTCGGATAAAGTTCGCCCTGTTAGCGGTACATTTATTTCAGTTAAGGGAGTAATGCAATTTCTATCCTCTAGAGGATGCTTGTGTTCACTTATGGAGCTAGAAGCAGCCAAATCGGCGAAAGATGAACCCTAGCGTCCCTATTATGGGCATGACATAATAGGCGAGCATTTGACCAAAATGGCCGATGTACAAGCTTACAAGTTACAAGGTGTCACGACACACAGTGAGCTTGTAGATAGGCTATTTTTGGCAAAGGGATTTGGTTTTAGATTTTAGAGGGCTAAGTACAGACCCCGGTAATGAAGTACGGTATATAGAAACTATTTGGTTAAGTTGGACACAGTGTTACATTGAATGTAAACAACAAGTGAGGAATATTGTCACAGAATTATTCTTTATCAAAACAAGCTACCTCAGGCGTATGGTACACTTGCGTCGAGGAAATTATTTATATCATTAATATTCATAATTTACTGCATAAATGTTCAAGTTATTATACGTTATTAAAGTAGAAATGTTGTTTTTAGCTGAACAAGTGAAGGCAAGCACCCTCTAGTGGATAGAAGTGTAATTATTGGATGTCTTATGGAACTAAAACAATAATCTTAAAGGAATCCTTTAGTAAAACTGTTATACAGACTAATCTCAATCTTGACCATGTGCTCTTCTCATCAACCTGTGCCTTCATTTTTCTCGGTGTACTTGAGCTGGACAGAGAGTGTGAATGCTGTCCACATGCTTATACCCATCTAGAAAGATTTTATTGTGCAAAAAAAAAGGTCAGATTATTTCATTTTTCTGAGAAGCGCCATTTTGATGTGCGGCTCTGATCAGGCAGGGAAAAGTCACTTTTACTACTTGACATTCAAAAAGTTCAAATTTAAAATATCTGGATTATTGAAAATAAATCTGGGGCGAACATTAGCTGAAAATAGCAGATCTACAAGCTCGCAGCGAGTCTCCGCTCAACTAAGTATAGGGTTTAATAAGGAAAATACAACCCATAAGTGGAGACATCAAATTTGAATATACAAGAAAAGCTCTTAAATGGTAAATGTATGTGGTATTTGATAAAGACAACATTATATTATGCATTAATGCAGGGTTACTGATGACATTTCTTTTTTTCCCTATCAAACGGATATCATGCGTTGGCCACATTGTACATTTGCTTGCTTTCAGGTGCAAGTGCTTGAAAGCAAGAATATTCTCGTGTAATTAGAACGGTGGAATGCATTGGTGTCCATGTAAAACACTGTAAATGTGCTTTCTTTTTGTTTTGTTTTCCGTTGACTTGGCTCTTTTCAAGTTCTGTATACTTGATGAACCGTTATGTGCTGTGCGATGTGGCACTTCATCAACAGTGTACCAATAATGAGATGAAGTTAGGCTGGAGCATCCAGCTGTTGTACATTGTTTTCTGTCTGTGTAAGTATAGTAAAGCTACTTCCAACAATTCACGTCTAGTCTTTTGAAGGATTAACATCGTACAATGGTTATCAAACCTTTTAATTTCAAGGACAGCCATAACTGGTCCATTTGGTTCCCTTTATACACTTTCAGAGTTACACTACAACTACTTTGAGAACCACTGATGTATAGAATATTAATTTGGGCCTGGGCCGTGGCTCAGCGGTCCAGGCACCTTGGCACGTAGTCCGAGTCTGGCAGTGTGCCGCGGGCTTGACTCCTGATCCCGACGGCATCCCTGGAGGCTTTAACTTAATTTATGCTAGACACTGACAATAACTTGATTTTTAAATAGATAGCGTTTTCTTTTTTTTAAAGAATCATTTATAGTTATGTTCAAGAGCATTGGAGTAAAAATGTATAATCTTTTTCAGCATGGCCAGAGGTGGATAAAGGACAACTTTAGTTTTTTTTTCAACCAAGGTTCATGTTTTAGGTTGTTATTAGAGAAAGTAAAAGATGAGTGTGTGTTGTTTTTCATTTGCTGCTTTCTTTCGTTGTAGCAATTTTAGCTATTTTTGATAGGCGGGGGCATTCGAACATGGTCCTTTTTTTGTATTATTTACTACAGTCCTCCTAGACCCCAATAAATTGGGTGGCTCAGGGGTAGAGTGGCTGGATGGGAACCGCAAGGTTGCCAGTTTGAACCTGGGCTCCCCCAGAGTTAGGTCACATTCTCACCTAATACTTCAGTAGACTTGATGCAAATGGCCGGAGAAGTTGGGATTCTTGCATATTTAATTTGCTGCGGTTTGCCTTCACACTGGCTGTGTCAAGCGCAGCAAGGAAACGTAGCAGGGAATTTTATCAATGTGTTCAATTCATAAAATACACAGTGAAAGCCGGTGTTAAAAAATATACTTCTAGTAATAGTTAGGACTTTTGACGTAAAGTGAGGGTAATGTGTGTCTGTGTGTGTGTGTGTGTGCGTGCGTGTGTGTGCATGCGTGCGCCAGCCACGCATGCACACACACTTTTGGGCACATGAACGAGGCACAGCGGAGCGGTATTTATATTTAAACAATATGAAGAAAGTCTCTAATAGATAAAAAATCACACCCGTGTGAACTGAGTGGTGCAAGGTCTTATATAGCCTGATCAGCTGTGGTCTGACGTAATGTCAGTGACCATAGTAACCATGCTCATTATTTTGGGTCCCACGTACAGGTACACACATATAGATACAGACAAAGCTGGTTGTTGGAGTGGTTTGCACCACTCAGAAATAAATAAATACCTTCGATAGGTCAGCAGGTAGACCCAAATGCAGTGCTGTCTTTACCTTAAAAATCACACCCGTGTGAACTGAGTGGTGTAAGGTCTTATATAGACTGATCAGCTGTGGTCTGACGTAATGAAATCACACCTGTGTGAACTGGGTGACCATAGCAACCATGCTCATTTTTTGGTACGAACAGACACGTAAACTAACAAAGCCGGTACGAACAGACACGTAAACTAACAAAGCCAGTTGTAGGAGTGTTTTTTTTGGTACGGACAGACACGGGTTGTGGCAAACCAGGGGAAACAGCCAGGCCTATTCCCCACATAAGGAGGCTGGGGGAGGAAATAGAGGGAGTATATTACCCTGTACAGGTATTGCAGCCAATGGGAGCCTGGACATGGACGCACCTGCAGCCAGTAAGGCAATCAACAGAAGCTTTTAAATAGCCGACGCCCAAGCTGCCTGGTGAGTCAGTTTGGACTAATGGAGGAGTGAGGAAGCAGGAATCACTCTGTTCATGAGGAGGCTGGTATGATGGATATTTCGCAAGTGAGTACAAGATTTAACTCAAACCTTTGGACCCACTTGGATGTGCTGTGCGTGTATTGTGGCTCACCTGGTCTCGTTCTCTCTCCCTCCCTCCTAGGCCGACTGAACTCCACAAGGGAGAGCCTACAGCACTCTCCACCCCCTGAATACAGTATGGTCACTAGCTCTCTCTCTGCTCTGCCCACAGGACTAAAAGCCCAAGCCCCAGACAGGAGGAACCCTGAGTTGATGTTTTGCCCCGTTTTCCCCTTTCCCTTACAAGTTAATAAAAGACAATTTATGTTGATTCTGACTCTGAGCCTCTTATTTTATTGTGAATCTTGCCTATTCTCCCCTGGGTTGCCACAGGGTACATAGCTTTTTTTGGTACGAACAGACACGGGTACAAAGCCAGTTGTTGGAGTGGTTTACACCACTCAAAAATAGAAAAATACCTTTAAAAAATAATTTGGAGACGGAAATGAACTTCTGAGAGGAAGGTTTAAGGTTTAACAATGTTTTAGTAGGTAATAATCAATTTACAGAGGAATGTGCTACAAGTTCAGATGGTACAATATAATTTAGAGTGATCAAAAGTTCCAATATGGATCCGAACTGAACTGAACTCCTCTTCACCGCATTGTTCCTGGCATTAATACTACAGATGACGTCAGTTTGTTGATATTTAGTTAATTGGTTGGTAAACAGTTCATATCCGTAATGTCCCACGGTGGCGCTTGTTGTCGAGCGCTCATTAGTCCAGCACATGGATGATGAGGATGGTGTAGCGACGTAGAATTCATCTCCTTGGTCCTGCACATTGAGGGTGCTTTAAACCGGGAGAGCACACAAGCTGGCGTTGCCAGGCAACCTGAAGATAAACTTTCCCTGCAGCTGTGAACTCTAACAGAGAAAAGCGCTCCCTGACTCTCACTCTGAGCGGCTATCTACTTTCTCAATAGGCCCCAAGGTCAAATGCCTAAAATCAAAACATTTCCTACAGTATTATAACGTAGTGGCTGGCAGACAGCATGGAGACTGACTAAGGTGTCAATAAGATATTAAATGGGGCCGAGATGAAAACATATTTTGGTCATAAACAGGATGACATGACATTTTATGGATAAGATGAACAACTCTGTGTAAACAGGCAGTAGGCCAGGGAGTAAAATGATGATATGAAAGAGTAAGGTGACCAAATATGAATGACACGGCCTGGGCCAAAGTTCAGGATGATATGGTAAAGTGACCAAATGGACATTAGTTTGTAAACAAGATAAGAATTTATCTATCAGTCTCCACTCTCCACTCGGATTCCCACACACAGTGACAGCCCTCCATGTTTACGCACGACAGACAGACAGAATATTCTGTACACTGCAGTGTTTTTTATGTGTTTCCTTAAACAATAGATTAATGTGCTTGTCCTCATATTTTGATGAGGGCTTAATTCGGTCTCCTTATTTGACCACGTCACATGGTAATGGGACATCTTTGCACTGCGTAAAATTAATATCCCTTCTCCGTCTCCAACTGTGTTTAGCTCCTTATCCGCCACATGATAGTTTGCTTCATTTCCTTTATTTGCTATGGATTGCATTCCCACCTGCACCGAATCGAAATCAAGTGCGATTGGAAGTGAAGCGAAACCCCCGTTTTTGGGCGGAGTAGAATGCGGTTTTTTCATGCCTGGAAATGCCAAAACACGCGCGTTTTTCATGGCTGGAAATGCCAAAACACGCGCATGCGCGTTTTTCATGGCTGGAAATGCCAAAACGCGAGCATGCGCGTTTTTCATGCCTGGAAATGCCTAAACAAATTGAGTTTTATCCTATAGTTTTATCATGTAGTTTTATCATGTAGTTTTATCCTGTAGTTGTGTTTTATCCTGTAGTTTTATCCTGTAGTTTTATCCTGTAGTTTTATCATGTAGTTTTATCCTGTAGTTTTATCATGTAGTTTTATCCTGTAGTTTTATCATGTCGTTTTATCATGTCGTTTTATCATGTCGTTTTATCATGCCTGGAAATGCCAAAACGCGAGCATGCGCGTTTTTCATGCCTGGAAATGCCTAAACATTGTAGTTTTATCATGTAGTTTTACCCTGTAGTTTTATCCTGTAGTTTTATCATGTAGTTTTATCATGAAGTTTTATCCTGTAGTTTTATCATGTAGTTTTGTCCTGTAGTTTTATTATTTAGTTTTATCCTATAGTTTTATCATGTAGTTTTGTCATGTAGTTTTATCCTGTAGTTTTATCCTGTAGTTTTATCATGTAGTTTTATCATGTAGTTTTATCCTGTAGTTGTATCCTGTAGTTTTATCCTGTAGTTTTATCATGAAGTTTTATCCTGTAGTTTTATCATGTAGTTTTGTCCTGTAGTTTTATCATTTAGTTTTATCCTATAGTTTTATCATGTAGTTTTGTCATGTAGTTTTATCCTGTAGTTTTATCATGTAGTTTTATCCTGTAGTTTTATCATGTAGTTTTATCATGTAGTTTTATCCTGTAGTTTTATCATGTAGTTTTAGCATGTAGTTTTAGCATGTAGTTTTATCCTGTAGTTTTATCCTGTAGTTTATCCTGTTTTATCATGTAGTTTTATCATGTAGTTTTATCATGTAGTGTTATCATGTAGTTGTATCCTGTAGTTTTATCCTGTAGTTTTATCATGTAGTTTTATCATGTAGTGTTATCATGTAGTTGTATCCTGTAGTTTTATCCTGTAGTTTTATCATGTAGTTTTATCCTGTAGTTTTATCATGTAGTTTTATCCTGTAGTTTTATCATGTAGTGTTATCATGTAGTTGTATCCTGTAGTTTTATCCTGTAGTTGTATCATGTAGTTTTATCCTGTAGTTTTATCATGTAGTTTTATCCTGTAGTTTTATCATGTAGTTTTATTTTTCGTTTTTTCGTCACGATTTTTCGTCACGGACGATGGTTATGTGCAGGGTGGATCTACTCTGGACAGTCTGTTGGTTATGTGCAGGGTGGATCTACTCTGGACAGTCTGTTGGTTATGTGCAGGGTGGATCTACTCTGGACAGTCTGTTGGTTATGTGCAGGGTGGATCTACTCTGGACAGTCTGTTGGTTATGTGCAGGGTGGATCTACTCTGGACAGGAGCAAAGTCTTTTGGGCCATAAAGAACTGCTGTGCTGGCAAAGCTGTTCTTCCTGGTTGACATTCAGGGGAGAAACACACCTTAAAGAAGAGTGGCTGGCGGTTGCCTTACACCAGCACGAGGAAAAGGGGGAACAGACCCAATATAGTAATACTGACAGGTAAGAGATGACCCGCTAAAGTCCATGTATAATTATTTTTAGGTCGTCAGTGCAATTATATAGCAGCGTACACATTAGCAACAGTTATTTCCTCTGCTTCGAGATTTAACTTTGCCTTCCACAGGAACTGTGCCATGATGTGTTTTCATTTTATTTTCATGTTTTAATTTACATTAGAATGCCAATTCATTGATTCAATTCCTTTCCTATCCTTTCAATATATTCTATACCCATTCTGAGCAAATGTGTCAAATAATGTTTTAGAAAATGTACCTATATGTAAAACAATATGATTTACAATATGTAAATCATATTGTTTAAACTGATGATGAATGATCTATACAGGTGCATAGGACAGTATAACTAAAGAATGCTTAAAACCGTGTATGGAGTGGACCTAGAGAGCATACAGTATGTCGTCATGGGAGGTTACTGGAAGAGGATTTGGCGCTCAGGTGTGGCTGATTTAATAAAATGAGGCAATCTCTTTCCAGGCTGGACACAAATCCATCTCAGCAATGCTGGCCCTGAGGAAGGTACTGTAAGAATACAGTCTTTTATGAAAATAGGAAACACCATGTGGGCAATAATTATATCTGGACAGATGTGACTGAGCTTGCTTGTGTTTCAGGGTGATTTTGTGTGGGTGGACTCTGGCACCGGGGTGCCGATTGGGGCAGAGGTCAAGCTGACAGACACTGGCCAGCTCCACCTGATTGACGATGAAGGGAAGGTGAGTTTCCCTGTGATGTCACTGGAATGAATGGAATAATCCATGATCATGATGTCATTAATGTTCTTATTCAAAGCAAAAACTTGATCTATATGATCTACAAGCAGCTCACAACATGGCGCATTGCAGTGCGTGGTGAGCTTGTAACTGCAATTTCCGCTATTAAAAAAAAATCACACCCGTGTGAACTGAGTGGTGCAACTACACATTTATTGTGACGTCACATAATGACCATAACAACCATGCTCGTTTTTTTGGTACGAACAAACACGGGTACACAGGTACACGGGTACAAAGCCAGTTGTTGGAGTGGTTTGCACCACTCAAAAATATTATTATTATTATTATCATACTGTACATACAGGTGCACAAAGTCAACAAGCAGAGCGCCTTGCGGCCCATGCACCCCACCTCTGTACACGGTGTGGACGACATGATCCGACTGGGCGACCTCAACGAGGCCGGTCTGCTCAGGAACCTCCTTGTGCGACACAAAGAGGGCATCATCTACGTACGTTCCTCTCTCTCTCGTCTTCATTTCATGTTTTCCTGCCTTGATGAGAGGGGTGCAACTGTTAATCTGTCCAACTAATCGATGAAATCCATTATTACAAAAATTATAATCGACAATCAATTGTAATACAAATAATTGATGGATTTACTATACTTCTATTTCTTTCAAATGTAAAAAAATAAAAATAGCAGAAGTATTACATAATCAGACAAAAAAATAAAAAAAAGTTGATTATTCGATCAATTGAAAAAGTTATCAATATAATAATCGCTAAGAAAATAACCAATACTATATTTTCCTCCCCTCCACATCAATTGGGCCACCATGGAAAGCTTTTGGGTATTTTTTTGTGTCATCCTTTTAGCCAATGTGTGCAATTATAGGTTTGTACTATGTTTTGGTGTCAATCAACCAACCAACCAACCAAACCAACCAACCGCCTAGTTGTTTTTATGGTGTCTGACTGTAACTTAACTGTTCGTCTATCTCTTTCGTTTCTCTCAATTGGCCCCCTTGTCTTTGGACTTTACCCTGCAGTTTATCACAGTGCTGTTTGTCTCCATAGAGACGAATGGGCCTCTGTTGAAAGAGAGAGAGTCCCGCTGTTCCTCCGCTGCGGCGTCAAAAAGCACGCCAGTGTGTTATGAATCAGGCCATTTTGACAACAAAACGCTGGGGGGAAAGTCTCATTGGGAGCACATATTCTGTTCATTGTTAGGGCAGATATTCACTGTATTGTTACTTACTAACCCCTTATGGGAATATTGTAATCTGATGTGTGTAGTGTAGTGCGCTAGCGAATGCATGATGGGGGTCATCATGGGGGGGGGGGGGGGGGGGCTTGTTTTGATTCTGTGCTCATAATGTAATTACTTGTTTATTTATGACTCGTCGGCATACAGACAAACACACGCTTGTCAGCAGTGCCGTTTGTTGTGACAGATCAACAACACCCCTCTCTGTGTCCAGACCTACACAGGCTCCATTCTGGTGGCGGTCAACCCTTACCAGCTGCTGCCAATCTACACTGCGGAGCAGGTGCACCTGTACACGGACCGCCGGCTGGGCGAGCTACCGCCGCATGTGTTCTCCATCGCCGACAGCTGCTTCTTTAACATGCGCCGCCACAAGAGGGACCAGTGCTGTGTCATCAGGTCCTGCTCTTGTCTACTGTACAGTAGGATGTTTAGATAGTGCTGCAAAACAACTGCAGTGCCATGAATGTTCAATGTCTTTCTTCATGCTAAGAGAAAGGAGTTTTGGACGGTTGCATTCAAATCAAGCTCACAGCTGCGAGCTTGCCTTGTACATCTGCTATTTTGAACCTTTTTTTTTTCTTGAAAGTGAAAAATGTGAATTACTCCTGATTTAGAAGGCATTTGTAGAATCCGCCTCTGGCCTAAATGGGTTATGGTACCATATTAGACTATAATGTATTTTTGGGGTTCACAAAAATGTGCACCGCTATTATGACATGGTTGGCGGTAGAGGGATATTGAGTTATTTAATATACTGTGACCTGATTTCCATGTAAACAATGTGTTTCCTTCCCAGTGGAGAGTCGGGAGCAGGAAAGACTGAAAGCACCAAGCTGATCCTGCAGTTCCTGGCCGCTGTGAGCGGACAACGCACCTGGATAGAGCAGCAGATTCTGGAAGCAAACCCCATCTTAGAGGGTACATACACTCAACTCAACACCACTGTGAAGCACATAGACTAGTCTAGAGCACTGGTTGTAATCAAATAAGATTAGTCACAGCCTGAAAAGGTTGAGAACCACTGCTCTGGAGGAAGATGATGTGCATGATGCAGTTACGTGGTTGCTAAAGCATAAGTTATACTTCAACGACAATAAATCATTTTCAATTGTTTTATCATAAAATGCCCTTGTTGAAAAATATTTGTCCTTTTCTTGCAGCCTTTGGCAACGCCAAAACCATCCGCAACGATAACTCCAGTCGCTTTGGGAAGTACATTGACATCAACTTCACGAAGGGTGGGGCCATTGAGGGCGCCCAAATTGAGCAGTACCTGCTGGAGAAGTCCCGTGTTTGTCGCCAGGTAGAAAGATGGACGTACAGTGCAATTTATATACCCTGGAATATTATTAATATGCTTCACATTAAGCTTGCGTAGGATGAGTGATATGGAGATATTTTATATTGTGCATGTGCAGGCACCCGAGGAAAGAAACTACCACATCTTTTACTGCATGCTGATGGGCATGTCAGCTGAGCAGAAAAAGATTCTTTCTCTGGGGAACGCAGCTCAATACAACTATCTCACCATGGTACTGAAACACTTTAACAAAGGAATTGAACACAAAGCCATATCCTAACTGATAGATTAGAAATGTATGCGCGAGCGAAATTGTGAAATAAAGTAAATTGCTTGTGCAGGGTAACTGCACCAGCTGTGAGGGGCGTGATGACATAAAGGAATACGCCCACTTCCGCTCGGCGCTTAAGATCCTGATGTTTACAGAGAATGATTCCTGGGAGATCTCCAGACTGCTCGCTGCTATCCTTCACCTGGGCAACGTGGACTTTGAGGGTCAGGAGAATGCTATTTGTACTTTGGGATACATGAATATGTGCTCCAAACCAGGGGTGACAGGGCTTTTCTCTTCCCACCCTCTGGAATGCACTACCCAACCATATCAGAGATATCCCTCTCTTTCTTCAACTTCCTTTACTTTGAGTACTTAGAAAACTGCATTTCAGGTAGTGTAATGTATAATAGTGGTTTTCAAACATTTTCATGCCAAGGACCCCCAAATTGATGTCTTTGGACCCTGGTCTGAAAAGAGTTTGTGCCAACGAACCCCATAAAGGAAGATTTGGGTTGTTAAATTATTTCTAAATTATTCAACATATTCCAAATGTTTCGAATATAGCCAAGATATCAAATAGGATTACAGTGTTTAAACGGTTCCTCATTTTGCTGGGGCCCCCCAAGCACCCCCGGTCTTGAGAACCACTGGTCTATAATAGTTTATAATTTAACCATAGTTCTTGACTTCTTTTTTTATGCACAATTCCAGGCACCATTGTAAATAACTTGGAGGGCTGTGGCATTCTCACATCAACCCATTTCAACATGGTCAGCCAACTTTTGGAGGTATTGTTCAACATAATAGTTCTTACTATGCTATTATCCCAGAGTTTAGATGAGAAGGCAAGGCATAATCTAATGTGTCTGCTTTACTCAGGTGGATCCCAAGGAGTTGGAGAAGAATCTGATCCAGCGTTCCTTCTTGACCGCCAGAGAGAGTGTGACCAAAGCTCTGACCTCTGCTCAGGCCCTGGATGGCAGGGATGCCTTTGTCAAAGTAACAGTGATGCTTGATCTTACCAAGTCGTGTAGATGTATAAGAGTCATTTACATCCTATCAATTGATCTAAACTAAAAACGATCACTCAATTTTAAAAAACAACAACAATACATTGATACATTAAGCCAAACATTTGCAATTAAATGCAGTGATATTAGGAATCAAGTTCTGAAATGACCTCATTGGCACCAGTCCATTTTGAAATTGCAGTCAAACAGATTAAAAAAAAACATAGAAATTAAACATACAGTAGCTATGTATTGTAGAGTGCCATATTTATTACATATTTCTTTTTCTTTTATTTCTTTATTTCTGTATGGAAAAATATAATCTGTGGGTAAATTAACAGCTACTGTTTCTCCTATGCAATACACATTTGAGGTATTTTACAAGAAAAGTTACAAATTAAATTTTCAATTAATCTTTTTTTTTTTTAATGGTTTTTTTTGCGGCTTTCGCCTTTATTTTATATTTTTTATAGAGGGACAGACAGGAAATGGGGGAAAGAGATGGGGGAGTGACATGCAGTAAAGGCCAGACTCGGGCTACCGGCCAAGGTGCCTGGACCGCTGAGCCACGGCCCAGGCCTAATTAATCATTTTTGACATTCTTCAGGCCATCTATGGAAGGCTTTTCATCTGGGTGGTGGAGAAGATCAATGCTGCGGTCTTCAAACCCCTACCTGAAGACTCCAAAGAGGTCCGACATTCAATAGGCCTGCTGGACATCTTTGGCTTTGAGAACTTTGACAAGAACAGGTCTGAACGGTTCACCAAATGTTATATTTCAGCTGTTACCCACTCTTCAGATCATCAATTCTGAGTAGGCGTGTTAATAGAGCTATCGATTATTAAAAAAAAATCAAACCTGTCTGAAGTGAGTGGTGCAACAGCATCCCCTGTTGGTACCCTAAACATAGGGACATACATAGGGAGGGACATTGCTGTTCCTTGTGAGTGGTTGCACCACTCACAAATCTATCAATCATCCCTATTATGGGCATGTGATGTCATATAGGCAAAAAGCTTCATAAATGTTCAAAAACAGTTAAAATATCCAATCTACAAGCTCACAAGGTGTCATGAAGAGCTTGTAGATCAGCTAATTTCCATTAAAATTAGTACATTCAAAATAAAGCTTAAAGTGGTTCATTGATTCTATTTAAAAAAAAGTACTTCTCGATTAATCAAAAAAGGTAATCAATAGAATAATGATAATAAAATTAATTCATATTCATATTAATGCCATTAGTTGTACGTTTACTGCAATCCTTTACCATTCTTTCCTCTTTTGATTTGTGTGTGACTGTGTTGGGCTGTTTTGCAGCTTTGAGCAGCTGTGCATCAACTACGCCAACGAGCAGTTGCAGCAGTTTTTTGTGCGGCATGTTTTCAAGCTGGAGCAAGAGGAGTACGTCCGCGAAAACATCGTGTGGAAACGCATCGACTACAACGACAACCAACGCACGCTGGACATTCTGGCCAAAAAGCCTCTCAACATGCTGGCCCTGATCGATGAGGAGAGCAACTTCCCAAAGGTTACCAACCTCTCTTGGATGTTTCAAAGCAGAGAATCCACCTTAAAAATCACAACCGTGTGAAGTGAGGGGCGCTAATATATTAGAGTCTAACTCATGTTGATTAGGGGATGTAATGGTGATGTAAAACAAACGGTGCCAACACAAACATTAAACGCCATTAACAATAAAGAGACAATATGATGTAATGAGGCACATTATGACGTAAATGTTCCCTTCATTGTCATGGCGTTTACAAAACAAACATTGAACTAAAGACAAACATTAAACCTGTATATAGGAAAAAACATATTTTACATTTAGGGGTGGAACTGTTACAAACAGTGAAGTGAGGGGCGCTCTTATCTAATCTTTAAGACTAATTATATTCCATCAAATGCCTGTATGGTACAAATGATGAACAGTAAAGTGCAGAAAGTAAAGGAGCATTAGGAATGTCTTTGTGTGTGTGTGTGTGTGTGTGTGTGTGTGTGTGTGTGTGTGTGTGTGTGTGTGTGTGTGTGTGTGTGTGTGTGTGTGTGTGTGTGTGTGTGTGTGTGTGTGTGTGTGTGTGTGTGTGTGTGTGTGTGTGTGTGTGTGTGTAGGGTACAGACGTCACCATGATGCACAAGATGAACCAGGTCCATGGGAAAGGCGACGTTTACATCCCCCCAAAAAACAACTATGAGACACAGTTTGGAGTTAATCACTTTGCTGGAGTGGTCTACTACGAATCAAAAGGTAGTTTGAAAGAAAAGACCCCGAAAGAGACAGAGCACACCACCATTGTCACACTCACATGATGTCCTGGTTTGTCTGACCACCCCCCCCCCCCCCCCCCCCCCCCCTCTCGCTCTCTCTCTCAACTCCGCTTGTGGCCCTAGGCTTCCTTGAGAAGAACCGTGACGCGCTCAGCTCTGACCTGATCCAGCTGGTGGAGACGTCCGACAACAAGCTGCTCAAACAGATCTTTCGTGACATGCTCTCCTCCAGCGTGGCGAAGAGCAGCTCCAACCCCAAGATGTCCATCACCACCCCAAAGAACTCCCTGCGAGTCAGTGGACACTTTTCACTTTTTAGAAGCACTAAAATAATTAACTAATAATCAATCTATCCCTATTTTATCCCTATTAGAGGCATTGTAAGCAGCAGCTTTTCCAACAGTGTGCCCACTGCACAGTGATAGATTGTGTTGTGTTTCTGATTGTAATTTAGCAAATGGTTGATGCTAAGAAGCGCGTGCCAACGCTGGCTGGCCAGTTCCGCCAGTCTCTGGACGCTCTGATGAAGACCCTGTCAGCGTGCCAGCCTTACTTTGTTCGCTGCATCAAACCAAATGATTTCAAGAAGCCTATGGTAAGGATGGAGGCAATACCAAACCAAACTGAAACCACAGCCTCCCCTGTGTTCGTCAAATTGCGTTCATGTGCTATTTCTATATTTTGTTTTTGGTGTCAGCTGTTTGACAGGGAGCTGTGCTTGCGACAGCTGCGTTACTCTGGGATGATGGAGACCATCAGGATACGGAAGGCCGGCTATCCCATCCGCTACACCTTCGACGAGTTCCTGGAACGTTACCGGGTCCTGCTGAACACCTCCCTCTGCAATCCCAAAACAGTGAGTCAGGGCCAGGGGGCCTCGTGCTTTAAGTTAACACAATGGTTCTCAATCTTTTCCGTCCGTGGCCACCCAAAATAATCATATTTCAACTGGTGACCCCCACCCTGACAACTTGGAATTGTAGGAGCTGAGGAATTACATTTAGTATGACTCGGCTCCACAGATAAATATTGTGAAAATAACCGATCTACAAGCTCACAAAGCCTTTCAATAAGCTATTATCTTATATTATTTGACAATTTAGCCAATGTTTGACCAGTTTTATAGTATAGTTTGTTGATTACTGATTATTTTTTCTCTCTGTATTAGGTATTAAAGGTCCTTGAATTGTCAGTTTAATGGCATCTGGGGACATTTAACATTCTCATCGACGTGCTTCCTTTAATCTCTCACCATGGCTTGCACAGTGACAGTCCTTTCATTCCAACAGGAGACGAATGAGCGATGCTGTGAAAGCATCTGTGAGAGCTTACTCCTCGGGGAGGGCGACTGGAAAACCGGCAAGACCAAGATCTTTCTAAAGGTGCTGCCTGATGATTATGTGCACATTTGTCTTTTTGATGCTTATCTTTGTCAAATCATCATATGTGGAAAAGCAAATGTAATGCATGTTTTTATGTCTTTCCAACTACTCTTAGGACTTCCATGACACCTTGCTGGAACTGGAACGAATGAAAGAACTGAACAAGAAAGCACTTGTGATACAGAGAGTCCTGAGAGGCTACAAGTACAGGTATGAGACCACTTAAACCCCATATACCTCCTTGACCCGAGTCCTACAGGGCTGAGGGCTCTCTACTTGGCCCCCCTCCCTTTTATCCTCTACCACCAGATCACTTCGCCGAAAATAGACGATCTACAAGCTGTGGATTGGCTTTTTTCGATGAAGGCTCACCTATTATTAATGACATTCCCAGAATAGGTACGATAGGGTTATGGTTAAAGCCATGTTGTACTTTGGTAGAAGCTTGGGTTTACAGCTACCTGGACAGGATATAAGTCCAAATATTGTTAATCGTCTTTAGCTGTTAACCTTTATTGCTCTGTGGTTGAAAAAGACAGACGTAGTGATTCCATTCACTCTCATTTTATGGCGGAACAGGTCTCAACAGCCTCACTCACCTTACACTGTGATTGGTGATATGTTGGCAGAATACACTTACTTACACACTTACACATAAACGTTTATGCCAGGAACTTACACATAAACGTTTGTTTATGTGTAAAAGTGAATGGAGCACAGAGGCAATAGATAAAGATGATCTACAATAGTAAATGTAATATACAGGATAAACAATCAATATCATGCCCAAGCCAATGTACAAGCCAAAGTTCAACATGACATTAATATAATTTCCTTGAATCATATGGCTTGTGCACTGAAGTCTACATTTGATGCCCCTTGTAGGAGAATATACCTGAAGAAAAAGGCAGCTGCCGTTGTTATTCAGAAATACTGGAGGGGCCACTGTGGCAGAAAGCTCTACAGAGTGGTGGGTCATCAATGTCCATTTAAATGCACACTTGTTCGGTACTGCAAGTGTGACTTGCATTAAACATTGGCCCATCTATGAATCCATCATACAGGTCCAGCTGGGCTTTAATCGACTGCAAGCAACGGTCCGATCTCGCCAGCTCAAGTACCAGTACGACAAGGAGCGGGAAGCCATCGTGGTGCTGCAGACTCGCAGCAGAGCGTTTCTGGCTAGGAAGGAATGGATGCGCAAGAGACGTGCTGTCATCCTCCTGCAAGCACACACCAGAGGTGTTCTGGCCAGAAAGGCTGTCAAAAAGTTGAAAAGAGATGTAGGTTTCAGTTAACGTGATTGTAATCCAGTATTAATTAACGTTTTCCAAGTTTGTTTTTCTTTTCCCTGGCCTGTTCATTCATAAACCCTGATTGTCCAGGGGATTGTGAGGTGATACCCGTCCAGTGGTTAGAGCTTTTGACTGGATGTTAACTGGTTCCTTAAGGCCTATTCATAGTCTGGATTTTCAGGTGGTGAGCTGACCACCGCGCTGAAATAACGTTGAGCGGTGGTGAGTAAAAACAGAGAGAAGGGCTGGAGCGGTGGCGGTGGTTTGCTCTTCACCGCAGCTCGTGACGTCATGTTGTAGTTCGGTGGTCACCCCACCACCGAAAATCCAGACTATGTATGAGCCTAACGATACTGTAGTTGAGAAAATCTGGGAGGAGGAAGCGGAAACTACCAATGAGCAAGGCACCATATCCCAGACTGCTCTGCTGCTTTTTCTAATTTATAGTCCCACGTAGCCGTAATGTCTAAATTCAATGTAGGGGCAAAAACTGTGTGAAAACATTGCAGAACCAGTGGGCTTCGGTTTGTCAGAGGAGATTGTCGCAGATGTGCTAGCTAGCCCATACTTTGAATTCAGACAGTATTATTATTATTATGTCTTTACATGGACTTTTGTATGCTACTATGTTTAGATGTATCTCTCCGCTAAAGAGAAAGAGAAAGAGAAAAGAGAGGAGGAGTTGAAGCTTTTGGAGCGACAGAGACACCTGCAGGAGGTGCTGAGGCAAAAGAAAGAGATGGAGGCCAACAGCCAGGCAGAGAGCATTACTGATCAGGAGATGGTGGACAACATCTTTGGCTTCCTCCCCAGTATGGTTGGAGGGCAGGAGGGTCAAGCACCAACAGGATTTGAGGTGAGATACAGCAGCTTCAAGACCCACATGCCAGGAATAGGGATGCTAGGGTTCATGTGGTTAAATGTTTGATATTCCATGCCACCGTCCCAGCATAACAACTTTGTCCATTTCAGGATTTGGAGGGCAGAAGGACGATCCCCAGCTTCACTGAAGACGTGGACCTGGATGACCTCCCCATGGTGGATGACCTTCCAGAGGACGACTACGATGATCTGGACGAGTACACTTTCTCCAAATTTGCCTCCATGGAATTCCAGGGCGCTGCCAGCCCCAACCACATCCGTCAGAGGCTCAGACAGCCCCTCCTCTACCACGAGGATGAGGGAGATGTCCAGGTATGACTCCTTCAGTCATTTCTCCCAGCCACTTGGCAGGTTATGAGCTCTGTGTATAACTGTAGTCCTGGGTTTGCGGAAGGCGGCATACCTGCAGTTCAGTGTTCCATAGGCTATAGCTGAATTCCAATACCACTCGCTCACTCACACTCACTCACTCCAGCATGGCGGTGTTACGGTGAAATTGGTGACCTGCTGAAACATGAGACAATCGTGTAGACATCACATAACGTCAGTGTCCGAACATCATTGCAGTGTGTATATTTGTAGAGTTCAACCTAGCTGTATTTAGGCCACGTATTTAAAGACCTCCATGTAAGTTATGTGATGTCCACAAGACGGTTGTGTGTGTGTGTGTGTGTGTGTGTGTGTGTGTGTGTGTGTGTGTGTGTGTGTGTGTGTGTGTGTGTGTGTGTGTGTGTGTGTGTGTGTGTGTGTGTGTGTGTGTGTGTGTGTGTGTGTGTGTGTGTGTGTGTGTGTGTGTGTGTGTGTGTGTGTGTGTGTGTGTCGCCTTCAGAAAACCATTGGGACTCCAGTTATGCACACAGCCTATCGCAATCACTTGCTCTGCGTGTAATGTCTTTCAGTCTGTCTTTGAAGACAATTACTACAGGTGCATGGCCAGGTTTTCATGAAACTCGGTGGGAATGATCAGTACATTAACTTTTGAGCCTCAGAGGTCAATGTCAGGATTAAAATGACATAATTGGCCATATCTCTGTAACTTAAAACAATCATTCAAACAGTGTAAAAAATGTCAATGTAAAACTACCTCCCCCTGGCCAGCCGGGGCGCCTGATGGAGGGGAAAGGAACTGGTCGGAATGACGTGTTCCTTCCACGCGCTACGTCCGGCCGGGGAAACTCTCCCCTGTCAGGTGAAAAGAAGCAGCTTGGACTCCTCATGCATAGAAGGAAGCATGAGGTCAGTCCGCTGCCCCCCAGGTTGGCAGAGGAAGTGTAGTGCCCAGGATTACATTAGATAATTGACACTGGGTGAAAAAATTGGTTACAAAATTGTGGGATAAAACATTATAAAAAAAAGAAATGTCAATGTAAAAAACAAGTGTAGTGTATACCATGGGTAGGCAACCTTAGGAACAGGTACTAACTGCCAACATTGGCACAGTGAAGGGTGATCACTGGCACACTGGCATAAGAGTGAGAGAGAGGATTTTTATTTTAAAATAACATTAAATTAAGCTCTCTCAAATGCATGCAAATCCTGCACATAATTCAACATTTAAACTGAACTGTGACTGAGTCTGGCAGATAGGTGTGTTATTTCTAATGATCATTACTATGTCCTGATGTGAAAGAAAATAGTCCAGAAGAAGAAAGAAATGTTATATTTATGGACAATCAATCTGTTGGAATTGTTTTTATTTTTAAGTGGTGTCATAATTCAACATATTGTATGCATTGTGTTTTCACCAGGCATCACTGACAGTTTGGTGGATCATTCTGAGGTTCATGGGAGACCTTCCTGAGCCCAAGAAGCAGGTCCAGACGAGGGCTTCCTCCATGGCCGACCGCTCGCTCCCACAGGAGCTGGTGTCCAGAAAGGACAGGCGTCTCAGTCACATGGTTGGCCTGGACCAGGTGTGTGCACTGGTGGAAACACTAGTCTTATTCATCACAGTTATTCATAATATTAATTTTACTCTGAAAGTGTTGGAAAAAGAAAGGACTCCCGCATACTGTCTTCAAATGCAGTGAAGTAGTGTATTAGGGAACCAGCAACGTTTCGGCCTATACGGCCTTCATCAGGCTATCTTTATGAACAGGAATGAGAAAGGCCATCTTTTGTAGGCTGTCTAACCTAAGGTGGACCTATCAGGTCAGACCAAAGTGTGACATCACTCATTTAAGGTGACAGGTATTCTCATATGGATAAACGAGAATAAACAGTTTATTAAACACTACGAAAGTGATAAATGAACACTTTGGCTGTGTTTAATTGTGTTAAAAACACAACCAAATGGTTAAATCCGTACACTCCCCGAGTTACATTACAAATTCTGTGAAATCTGTGAAAACTATTTATTTCGTAGAGGGTGCTGAGGAATAAGAAAGACGCGAACGTTCCTGCAGTCTCCGGGAACAGGAAGGGTTCTGCCATGCCGGAGGAGGTGGTTCTGAACCGCAAGGCCTCCGCCTCTCCGGATGCCAACGCTCGAGGACGCAAATCCTCCATATTCACTGATCTGCTGAGCAGGAATAAAAAAGCAGGAAGCATTCAAGAAAACGTAATCCCAATCCTCAGGAAGCCCTCCATCATCGCGGAAGAGGTGAGACCAAGCCAACGGCAATGGCATCTCTTATTTTAACGTGATCTTCTCTCCCCAATATCAATCATTTGCCTTTCATGATCCCATCTTTTTGTGTATTGTATATTTGCCTTACAACCAGCTCAGTGGCCTAGTGGTTAGATTGCCCACCCTGAGACTGGGAGGTTTGGGTTCAATCCCCGGCTGAGTTATACCAAAGACTATAAAAATTACTACTATTATTACACTACTTTCAGCATGTCCAGAAGGTGTTCTTGAAAACTAAAAGAGAACGCTCATACACTGTGGGCTCCAGTTGTAGAATTTTGTAATGAGTGCTGCTGTGACGTTTCAGGCTCTCGCCTTTCCACAAGTCCTCCTCAGAAGGTGTACTTGTACTGTACATCAAGCTGCCTCCCGCTAAGGATACGATATAGGCTGCTTCATGTTCACTTCACCGTTCCCAAGGCAACTTACTTGTCCTTAAATCATTAAAATCCTTAAATCCTGCCGTTTTGTCTTGCTCGAAAAAGATATCGCTAATCTCAAGTGACTACCTCGTAAAACAAATGTAAAATAAATGTTCTGACTGAGGCTCTGAATGCCATTGTTTGCTGTTCACATTTCAGCACCACCCTTCTGATCAGCTTGCTGTTGTTGTTGGTATTTATTTCAGTCAGACGACCATACTGAGGTGTCCAAACAGCCCACCTTGCAGAGCGTGAGTGAAGACAACGACATCAGAGATGGACCTACCCTGGATCGGCCCATGACGTCTCTGGAAAAACTCCACATCATTGTGAGCTACGCCATCGTCAGGCGAGACCTGAGGTAACAGAAAAAAGATGATTTATATTTATTTTATTGATGTATGTATTGTCGATCATCAGTCATATAATCTGGAAACAACAATAATTTAAGAGAGCAGATTCCAAGAAAGAGGGTTGTGCAGTGTGAACTGCACAGCAATCTTACGACTATCTGACTATCGTGCAGTGTGTGTAGGGATATTAATGTCCCCCTGACTGCTCCCGATAAGCAGTTTGGTGCCGTGCGGATGGCATGGTTGCCCCTGCCATCCGTGTGTGTGAATGGTGCAATGCACATTGGAAAAATCACACCTGTGTGAACTGAGTGGTGTAAGGTCTTATATAGCCTGATCAGCTGTGGTCTGACGTAATGAAATCACACCCGGGTGAACTGGGTGACCGTAGCAACCATGCTCATTTTTTCTGCACAGACAGACAGACAGACAGACAGACTAACAAAGCCAGTTGTAGGAGTGGTTTACACCACTCAAAAAGTGCTGTGGATAAAGGTGCTATATTAATGCCCCATTTACCATTTCATCAACCTGATCTCTCCCTCTAGAGATGAGATTTACTGTCAGATCTGCAAGCAGCTGCAGGATAACAACAATCGCAGCAGCTACTACCGTGGTTGGATCCTCCTGTCGCTCTGTCTGGGTATCTTCCCTCCCACTGAGCGCTTCATAACGGTAAATGATGCCACGGCAGCCACGCTGAGCCATTGATTTGGGATAATTGACCTGTCAGTCTGATCATCACCTGTTTGTCTGCTGCCTTTGCAGTATCTCCAAAGCTTCCTCCGTTCGGGTCCTGTGGGCTACGGTCCCTACTGCTCTGAAAGGCTGCGGCGCACGGTGATGAATGGAGTGCGAGGGGAGCCTCCCAGCTGGTTAGAGCTACAGGTAAATGGGATTCACACACACAGGTGCTCCTGAAGTAGGGCTGTAACGATACATCCTACACTATAAATGCGCCACGTCTCTGCGTGCGTGCGTGCGTGTCTGCCTGTGTGTACGGTTGTAATGCACGTAACTTGAGAACCGTTTGCCCCACCGACTTCATATTCGACACGCGTTCCACACTGAATCTTGTTGAATCTGTGTGAAACGTTTATTATTATGGATATAAATAAGTAAACACAGTGATTCTCTCGCAAATACATGAACCTTGTATTTGAACACATGGACAAACCCGCAACTTGACATGAACACAGAGAATACACATTTATCGATAGACCAATTGGGTAGCGATTCTGAATGAAAAAGTAATTGAACCCCTCTTTTTTATTTTTTATTCTTAAAATTGCTACTAAGTACTTAGTATCGATACAATTTATTTATTTATTTATGAATTACAAAACAATGTATACCGATTATTTGCATTGCAAAACGATACGACACGATACAAAGTTAAACGATACGTTGCTATTTACATCGATATACTTGTTTATATTGACAATGCAGGTACGGTGTCGTTACACCCCTATCATGGGTCACCATTGATATCTCTGAATGTCTCGTAGGAACATTCAACCACTTTAGGGCTGCTAAGTTTTATACCGTATATCAACTAATCAAATTGAAAACTACTATTTTTTTAATAATTAGAGTTAGACTGATTAACTACCTATTTTATACTTCGTCATATCGTAGTCGAAAATAGCCGATCTACAAGCTCACAATGCATTGCATCGTGACAGGTTGTGAGCTTGTATCATGCTATTTTCAGTATTTATTTGTATCCATTATATTATCAAAATTGTTTCTTTTTTATATAATTGATTAAATCAATTAGTTTGATTAACAGCTGTTGCATCCCTTGTAGCAACCTTACCGTGTAGATATTTAATGATGTTTCTTACTGATTCATGTCAGGCAACCAAGACCAAGAAACCCATGACTCTGTCTGTGACTCTAATGGATGGCTGCACGATCAGCTTGCCTGCTGACTCTGCGTCCACCTCCAGAGAAATCTCCCAGGTTCTCTCTCAGAAGGTCAAACTCAAAGACAACTTTGGCTTTTCCCTTTATGTGGCATTGTATGAAAAGGTAAGCAACCGTAGCCATAGGCATGAATGAATCAAATAAAATCACCATCAGAGATTAAAATAGGGCGCATTTTTCATCCCAAAACGCAGTTTATAGTTAAGGGACGCAATATAACAACGACCTCTGCATCCACGGGATGCACTACTGTACTACTGTACTGTTTTTTATTCTAGTTTACTTCGCTAGCTTTAGTTATACTAATCATTTATAATATATAAATAATAATATAAATTATAATATATAAATAATATATAAAATATGACTCCTAACGTCGTTGAAGTGGGACTCATCTAAAAGACCATCCCTGCATCCTGGGACTCATTACATTGAAAAGTAAACCTATTTAAATCACTGCACCATTGGCCTCACACCTCACAACAAAAAGGAATGGACAGGTGTCATACTTGAGCCCATTACATTTTCATGTCAAGGACCCCACATTGTTACTGTATGTACTTGGCCACGGACCCCCAACTGAAAATATTATGTGTCAGGACTCAGGACTCAGGGATGGCCATAACTAAGAGAAGATTTGTATCTAAATTATTCAACATTTGTCAAAAACTTCCAAGATGTTTGAAAAGTTCACAACCATTCATTTTTGAAACAATCGCAGTATAACATAGGGTTTAACGTGGTTAAACTGTTCCTCCTTTTGCTCGGGACACCGTGGATCAGCCTCAAGGACCCCCGGGGGTCCTCGGACCCCACATTGAGAACCACTGCAGTGGTTTAACCATTTTTCTCCCTCGTCTTCCTATGAAGGTGTGGGCTCTGGGCAGCGGTCGGGAGCATGTGATGGATGCCATCTCCCAGTGTGAGCAGGAGGTGAAGAGGAAAGGTGGGCAGGAGCAACACGCTCCCTGGCGTCTGTATTACCGCAAGGAGATCTTCACCCCCTGGCACGACTGCAAAGAGGACAGCATCAGCACAGACCTCATCTACAAGCAGATCATACGTGGGCTCAAGTTTGGAGAGTACCGGAGTGAAAAGGTGGGAGGGAGCGTGTGGGTTCAGGCCGTCACTATATGGCTAGTTTGTACATCTTGAGACAAACATTTTATTCATTTCCAGCCAATGAAATTCACTGGAGGAGGTGTCTGTCAACCTCTTTGAGGGTTACTTTTTCAATGTTCCTCTGTCCAGTGGTGGAAGAAGTACTTTTAAAAGTAACAGTCGCAATACCAAAATATAAAAAATACCGTTAGTAAAAGACCTGTATACCAAATTTTACTTGAGTAAAAAACTACAAAAGTATTAGCATTAAAATATGATTATGATGATTATGATTATTGTTGTTGTTGTTGTTGTTGTTATTATTATTATTATTATTATTATTATTATTATTATTATTATTTTCAAACACCTAAGTAACTAGTGACTAGTTGTCAAATATTGTAGTGTAGTAAAAAGCAATATTTGCCTGAGATGTAGTGGAGTAGAAGTATAATATTGAACATTGAAAATGCTAAAATAAAGTGCCTCACAAGTTGAGTGTACTTAAGTACAGTACTTGAGTGAATGCACTTCTCACTTTCCACCACTGCCTCTGTCACACAGGAGGACGATCTTATTGAGCTCGCTGCAAAACACTTGTACGTCCAACACGGTTCAGACGGCGGCCCAGAAAACGTGAAGGCGGTCGTTCAAGAGTGCATCAGCACCTCTCTGCTGGACGCCAAGTCTGAGGCCAAATGGCTGCAGATGGTCAGCACTGCACATGCTCAGGTCAGTTACATGGATGAACAGCCCAAAATACCGGGTCTACAAGCTCACAATGTGATGCATTGTGAACTTGTAGACCGGTTATTTTTGGCAAACAGATTTGGCATAGAGGGATAAAAGGAGGAGACCAAGTATAGACCCCTGCGGGGCCCCAGTCAACGAAGTATATAGTTTTAAGTGGGAACCTATCAAACTGTTGATTAATTCCCACAATGCTTTTTATGGGCAAGAACCGTAACTATTACATGAACCTGATTCATATTTTTCTGACGTCAAGGTAAAGGTAAGGACAATATAGTGACCACTGAGAGTAAAAGCTAAACACGTAAATAAGGGTTGTAGTTTTCGCATTCACAGATATGTACAGTGTAGTAACTGTAGTTATTATCTAGTCACAAGCTCTTGTTAATACTTTTCATCCACACCACAGACACACTTGATCACTGTCAGTTTCACTATCAAAATGAGGCATGACAAGAATTCAGTTTTACTCCAGTAAGGAGCCAAAACTTACATGACCTGTCAATGCAATGGAAACCCAATCTGGCTCATTGAACAACAACGATTCACAGTTGTATACCTGCCCACAACTACAACTACAACTACAACTAGGAAACTGACATGTTGTCACATGAGTGTCTGTTGATTGATTAGATCAGATAAAGAGCTGAAGAAACAGTCACTACTTAGAACTAGACTTGGAACAGTAATGCGGAAGTCAAATAGATGACATAATACACAACAATCATGTGAATCCTCACTAAAGATAAGCAGTCCCAAAGTCCAACGGTTACTTCCTTTAGGCATGAATCATAGAATACAGCTAATGGAGAAGAGTTACTTTTATATGGGATATTATTACAGGAAATCCTCCACACCAGTTACACCTTATATTTAGTTGTCCCACAGGGGTCTATCCTCTACTTTTTTCCCCTCTACACCAAATCTCTTTGTTGAAAATATTGCAAATAATGCATTTGTGAGCTTATAGATCGCATATTTCCGCTGAATGTTTGCCAAGACATGCCTAGAATAGGGATGCTAGGGTTCCTGTGGTTAATAACTGTGTAGGTCATATCAATACGTGTCCAGCATCTTCTAGAAAAACAAAACAAAATTAATGTATTGTTTCTTTGTGTTTGTTACCTCACACAAGGGTTCATATGTCAGTTCAAGGCAGAAGGCATCGTCTGTGAAGGCAGAGGTTGTTGACTACACTCGTCAGAAGTGGCCCATTTTCTTCTCCCGGTTCTTTGAGGTTACAAAGCTTTCAGGTTAGTGTCATTAGAAATGATTAGATTATCTGGTCATTTTTCAAGATAACATTATAAATATTTATAAAATTACACAAGACCTCTAACAATGTAGGTGACGGTTATCTACATGTGCCATCTTAGAAAGCAGTGTGAACCGAGCTATTTTAATTTAATATAAATAAGTCAGCCGTGCCATAAAATGCAGTCAGAGAGTATCAATGCAGAGTAAAGTGCTGTTGTAAATTTGTGGCAGGGTTCCCATAAGCACTTCTATTAGGCCCAAGTCAAATTGCCTTAATGACTGTCAAATTATATGATGTATAACTAAGGTCATTAAACTATAGTCCTGTGTAATTCTGATTACACACATTAGTACATGACTTATCTACTAACAAAGGAAGAACAAAGTGTTGAAAGGCTCTTACTGTTATGGGTGTTCACATTCCGGGTTAAATACAATTTAATACTGGAGCCACTGAGATAATAAAACATTTTAATATAGAAAGCAATGCTGAAACTTCTGTAATTTGTGTACACCCTCTGAATACTATAACCACAAAGGCCGTATATCATACGGCCTTTGTATTTGTTCAGATTTGTGCCATATTTAATTATTTTGATCTTTCAATGTGTTGGTGGAGCACTGCGGAAATAAAAACCTCCTTAATCTGTGATGAAGCCCAGCTGGTTTCACCCTGATCTGAAAGTATTTCTAAACACAATCTGAAACCAGGTTATGACTCAAGTCACAGCAGAATTTCTATAACTCATAATTCCACTATAAGACTTATTTACCTTTTGGCCAAAGTAAGATATACAATGTTATATTTATAGGTACAGAAATAGCATTTCACATATACTGTAGATTGGCAGAGTCCCTGACCCTGATGGCATGCTAACCAACCATCCAATTTCAGCACCACCTTTCCAACAGCAATAATACACACCGTTTGGTCTTTATATTTCATCATTGTCCTAAAGGTAATGACAAGTGATGATACAGCTTGCATGGCTCTTACATACACCCACACTACGGTCCCTTCAGAGACAATACTTCATTAAAGCTTCCCCACCCCTCAGGCCTAATGTTCAGCTGACACATTCAGTCCAGAGTATAAAGATAGAGTACCTCAGCCGTGGGTGGATGACTGGGCCTTTATGAGGCATTTATGTTGCAATCAGGTTTCCCCTCTGGGCTGCCTTAAAGGATACAGGAAGGGAACTCTTATATTAACAGGAATACATCTCCCGTTTCCCCCATGAGTCATGGCTTATTGGGTCTTGTTTACGCCACGGATATTTATTTAACAGGTCCTCCTCTCCCCAAAAACAAATTAATTGCGGCCATTAACTGGACTGGCATCACGTTCCTGGACGAGAGAGAGAGGAGACTGCTGGAGCTCTCCTACCCAGAAGTCACTGGGGTCAACACCATGAGGTACGGGAAAACGTTGAAAACGTTGCTACTGCATGTGAGGATATTGTAGCATATTATACCTGATTATATACCTGTAATAGTACATCTATACGTGACACCGTCGTGCGGCACGTTGTGTGATGAAGCACTAATATAACAGGGTTAATAATATCTCTGCTCACTGGCCAGGGAGGGGAAAGCCTTTGCCCAGAGCGTCTCCCTCCTGACTCTGAAAGGTGACTTCATCCTTGGCGGGGCCATGGCCGAGGGCCTGGCCGAGTTGGTGCACATGTTCCTGTGCGGGCTGAGAGAGCGCTCCCAGTACGCTGTGGCCTTAAAGGAAGTCAGCAGGCAAGGTCAGACCACCGAAGAAGCACCGAAGGGGGAAACTCTGTTGGGGATTTATATTGTATTTATACCGGGAGGACATATACTTTAATTAATATGATACATGTTTTTGCTCTCACATACGCTTACACAGCTGAATCCATTATCTTTGTATGTTTTGTTAGAGCCGCGCTGGCCGCTCTCTGAGATTCATTGGTCGTCTTGTTTTTCTGTCTCTGCAGACGACCCCACGTTCCTGAGCTGCAAGAAAGCAGATCTCATCATCCTCATCAAAGATGATGAATATTCCCCCGAACGAGGCTGGATAAAGGGCAAAAACGACCGCACAGGGAAGATAGGTGCCATACCCAGCGAGGCCATTTTAGTCCTGCCCACCCTCAGCAAACCCACCAATGAAGTCATGGTACGTACAGAGAGGTTTCTGTGGCGTCACTTAGCTATTTGTAGAAGAATAACTGTGTGTGTGAGTGAATGGGAAAAAGCAGAAGCAAGATAACCCCTTGATATCCTGGGCACGTTTTAATATACGCAAACTTTCCGCGAAAATATTAGCCAAAAATAGCCGATCTACAAGCTCACAATACGTTGCACGTTGTGAGCTTGTAGATCCTCTCTTATTGGTGAAGAGATTTTGTGTGGCGGGAACAAAGGTAGCGGTCAAGGATAGACAAGCTGAGAGACCCAAGTCAATGAATGAAGTATATAGTATGTAAGTGGTTAAATATGGTATGTGCCTCTCTGTTTCAGGGCCTGATCAACCTGTCTCCTGACCAGAGGAAGAACATCATACATACCTCCCAGAGGGAAACGGGCACCATGGAGAGAGTGGCCCCCGTTACGTTACAAGAGTTCTCACTCGAGAACTTCAGGTACCTAGATAGATTACCTCTGTTTTGTCGAATGGAAATGCTGGAGTATCAAGTTTGTCATTTTGCCAGAGCAAAATGATTACAGCCCCCACATGAAATGTGAGCCCTGGTCATTTCTGTCTGTCTGTCCAGTGTCCACGTGTAGGAGGAGGGAGGCCCGCACACTGCCACTTGCTGGTTCAAGAGCTTTTATTTAGATGAATAACGTTTCGGTCTTGCGACCTTCCTTCCTCAGGCTTGTCTGTCTGTCTGTCCACAAATGTTTAATTTTTAAAGCTCTGGGGCGACCTGATAGCCGAGTGGTTAGCATACCACATGTGCTCGAATGCCTGACATGGCTGACAAGCGAGACCCTGGTTTGCTGCATGTCATTTCCCTAGTCTCTGACTCACACACTGAAAATAGTCTAGCTACTGTACAAGCTCACTTGTAGATCTGCTATTGTCAGTGCACGACACAGCACGCAACCATGTACAAATCCAGATTACGGAAAAAGAGCTAAATTATTATAATGAAGTCATCTATAGTGTATGGATGTCTCTGTGTCTGGTCAATCTGGTCTTGTCGTCTGACCCAACAACAGGCAGCCCACTAAGGATGTGAATAGACAGGTGATTTCCAAGAACGCAGCTCCTGAGAGGCTGTGGCTTCACTCCAGAGAGCCGCTCCGACAGCCACTGCTCAAGAGACTACAGGCCAACTCGGATCTAACTCACAAAGCCTGTCTGGCCTTCACTGATATCCTCTGCATATGACCATTTTACTAAAGCATCGACATAGTACTGTAGGGAAACAGAGATGGTGCAGCAACAGACTGGGATGCGCAGGTAAGAAGGCTCAAGCAGGAGTTGGTTGTAGCCAGGTCAGGAGATACGTAGGTTTAATAAACAGTGGCTTTGAGCACTGAGGTATTTTGAACCGTACCTTTTTTTCTGGTGATAAACATACAGGCATATGGATTTGGAATTGAACATGGCAATCTGTCAGGTCTGTGTTATATGTACAGTAGTCCTATTATATTATTTAATATAAAATGGAATAATTTACTTTATTGTACATACAGTACAATTAAAGTGTGTGTGTATAATACACTTTTTAATGGTACTGTATGTCTGCTAGGTAAATTATTTAATTTCTTTATTTCTCATATTTAATATTCATATGTTTTAAATTATTGTGCAATGCTTACAAAGTCAGAATAGTTCCTTGACTGCTGTGTACCAATGCTGAAGTATATGGGAGATTACCCCACCAAGCAGATCCAGAGCTATCTGGAACTCACAGACCAGATCTTTGGGCCCGCCACTCAGGATAAAATGCTCAGAGACGAGATCTACTGCCAGATCATGAAGCAGATGACCAGCAATAACAACCGGTACGCTGGCACTATGTGATACACTCACTGTCAATAGTAGTTCACTCAAAATATTCGTATTATCTTATGGAATCGGTCATTGTTACATGGAGTAAATGTAACATGATTGTAATATGATTGGACCTCTTGTATGTTGAGGAAGTGTCTTGGGTTGGAAAATCACTGTGTGGAGGGAAAAGTATTTGGCACTCACTGTTTCCAGGCCATGTCATAACTCAAAGACAAGTAAAACACTCTTTGCTCTAATTGAAAAGTGATCTTAACTTTAACTGTCTTTTAGTATTCAAGTCCGACTTGAGTCACAATAGCTTGTGACTTGACTTGGACACCTAGACCGTGACTTGGAGGTTTTTTCACAGTCAGAGAAAATTGCAAAAATGCAAATTTGATGAATAAATTCAGAGAGTTCAGCTAATGTGTAATATAATTATTCTAGAGGATACTACAATAATTAACTTATGGTAACTGGTATTATCCGATAACTGGTATTATCCGAACATCAATATAATGTGAAATCATGTATTTTTATGTAATGGAAATTATGTAATTGTGTAGCTTTTATTTTCTCATGTACCATATAAGATACTGTATTTTGCCAGCCGATTGGCTAGCTTGGACATGGACTTGGACTTGATTGAGACTTGGGCTTCGGCTTTGACTTGAGGGAAGGCAACTTTGACTTGGGAACTGCAGACTTAAGGCTTTCTGTTGACTTGTAATTGACTATAACACTGGATTTAGTAGCAGACTGTAGTCACTGCACATTGGAAAGACACATGGGCTCAGAGTGAGCCATCCACCCCCTTCAATGATTTATGTTTACTGTAGAGACAGTTGTACAAAAGGTTGAGAGGGACAACAGGGGAGCAAGTTATAACGGAGGCACGGGAGGGGCCACACACACACACAATATTCATTCATTATGAACTATGAAGACTCCATCTATCTACTACTCCAGCTCATTAACACATCACACACATGTTGAATATACTGTATGTCCGTCCCTCCACAGATTCAGCATGGAACTGGGCTGGCAGCTGTTGTGGCTGTGTTGTGGACTCTTCCCGCCAAGCCAGTCGCTTCTCAAGCACACTCAGCGCTTCCTCGAGTCACGCCGCCGAGAGCCCCTGGCCTCCGACTGCCTGCAGCGGCTGCAAGGCTCGCTGAGGTATACAAAGCAACACAGACACACAAACACACAGAGTCCTATTGTGTCACCAAGCTCTGCTGCATACATAGCCGTTACTTTCAGAGCGGCGCATCATGTGAGAGGGAGTCTCCACAACATCAGCGGGTGGGTTGACGCCTGCAGGGATGTTAGTGCACTCTCGCCCTGGCGAGTAGCCAGTCTCGCCACAGCACCACGGCTGCTGAAATAACTCACCACCATGGCCGCGATTATTACGTGTTTTCAGAAGTCACTTTGAATGGCTGTGCAGTGTCAAGTTTTGCGCAAAAAGTAATTTTGAGAAATTCAGGTGCATACAGGCGCTATTGGAAAAATACAAAATTGAATGATTGACGGCTTGATTAACATGTTAATGTGACAAATGTAGTATTGAAAGACTCTAATTATGCACATTATGCATTTGTTTTGTGTTTGTTGTTTACTGTTTTTTGTCTTTTGTTTGTTTTTCTTTGTTATTGTTTATGTAATAAGGATAGGCATTAATAATCTATAAGCTTCTGCTGATACCTTTTCGATCACGTTAAAAAGAAAAAAATATTTTTGTAATGTCCAACTGAAAAAGATAGAAATAAACCATTCATTCATTCTATGATGTATCTAAAACTGTGGCGTCTCGGGGGGTTAGGATGGAGCCCAGGAAACTGCCGCCACACCAGGTGGAGGTGGACGCCATCAAACAGAACAGCACCCAGATCTTCCACAAAGTCCACTTCCCCAACGACACAGAGGAGGTACAGTCACGAGGTCATGAAATCACTCTATATATAAAGACAATGACCCCCTTTCACACTTCTGACAGCATGCTACTTCTATCTAAACTCTTACAGGTGGTGTAAGTGATATAAAAATAAATGAATAAACATTTTTGTTCAAAAGTTAAAGCTCTTTATTTGGGTAGTAATCACATAGTATAGTGTTTATTCAGGAACAGGTTTTGTCTTAAATTGGAATACCAATTTAATCCAATCAGGAGATAGAACCCCACGATGATAATTTATCAGCTTCAATTTTACACTCTTCCAGTTCCAATTTTGTCTGCTCTTTGTTTGTTTTTGTTTCATCACTTCCAGTTGTTCTCGTTCATCCCATATCCTGTATGCGTTCTCTCTCCTGATTTGTATAAAATTGGTTTCCCTGAATGTTATGTTTACTAAAGAGCTAGGGAGATCCCTGTTACATGAACAAACAAGTCTGTATCCCATTAACGGTTTCGAGTTTTGATAACATTTCTTGTTTTTATGGTTTTTATGGTATCGTGTCCCACCTCAGGTCTTCGAGGTGACCACCAGCACCAGGATCAGAGATCTCATCCAGACCATCAGCAGGAAACTCAATCTGATTTCAGCGGACGGCTTCAGCATCTTTGTCAAAACAGACAAGGTCACCCATTAACCATCAGCATCTTGTGATTCAAGACGTTCATAGCCTTGGAGCTAATGTTAATGCCAATGGTTGTAAACAATTTTGCCATTGTGCCCTTTGTAGGTTCTGAGTCTGAATGATCCAGACTACTTCTTTGATAGTCTGAGACAGATCACTGACTGGTCCCAGAGAGCCAAGAGGGGTAAAGATGGTGAGATTAGAATTATCTAACTGGGGTGCCATTGTTACTCACCACGGCTCTTTGCGCTGACCTTTAACAAACGTCTTTGTGCATATGTGTGTGTGTGTGTGTGTGTGTGTGCGTGTGCGCGTGCGCGTGTGCGTCTGTGTGTCTGTGTGTCTGTGTCTGTGTGTCTGTGTGTCTGTGTGTGTGTCCACAGGGGTGGCAGTAAGCACGACTTCTTACCAAGTACACTTCGTGAGGAAGCTATGGTTGAATGTTTTCCCTGGAAGAGATCTGGAGGCTGATCTAATCTTCCATTACCCTCAGGTACACTCAGTCACATTATCTTACAATACCCTCAGGTACACTCAGTCACATTGTCTTACAATACCCTCAGGTACACTCAGTCACATTATCTTACAATACCCTCAGGTACACTCAGTCACATTATCTTCTTACAATACCCTCAGGTACACTCAGTCACATTGTCTTACAATACAAGGTTTAATCTTCCATTACCGTCAGGTACACTCAGTCACATTGTCTTACAATACAAGGTTTAATCTTCCATTACCGTCAGGTACACTCAGTCACATTGTCTTACAATACAAAGTTTAATCTTCCATTACCGTCAGGTACACTCAGTCACATTGTCTTACAATACAAAGTTTAATCTTCCATTACCGTCAGGTACACTCAGTCACATTGTCTTACAATACAAGGTTTAATCTTCTATTACCCTCAGGTACACTCAGTCACATTATCTTCCATTACCCTCAGGTACACTCAGTCACATTATCTTCCATTACCCTCAGGTACACTCAGTCACATTATCTTCCATTACCCTCAGGTACACTCAGTCACATTGTCTTACAGTACAAGGTTTAAGAACAGACAGCGTGAGGAAAAATTCTTAGTGGATCATCTGGGTTCCAAACAGATATTTTGATGTATTTTGATGTTGATCATTTCACATTGTATGTTAATGTAACCCTCATTGATAGCCTTTAATTCTCTGGTTCTCAAAGCGGGGTCCAGGGACCTTCAGGGTTCCTCGAGGGGGTACCAAATGGACCCTTATACAGGTCTGTAACTCTGAGAGTTATGAATCCTTGCTCTAATTTATTTCTTCATCTCACACTGTGTTCACCAGGAACTGCCCAAGTACCTAGCAGGCTATCACATGTGCTCCAAGGAGGACATGGTCAAACTGGGAGCCTTGCTCTTTAGGATCAGGTTCAACAACGACAAGAACCAGTTTCCCATGATTCCCAAGATACTGAAGGAGCTGGTCCCCAACGACCAGCTGAAGGCCATGTCTGATAACGAGTGGAAGAAGGTAAGATACTGAAGGAGCTGGTCCCCAACGACCAGCTGAAGGCCATGTCTGATAACGAGTGGAAGAAGGTAAGATACTGAAGGAGCTGGTCCCCAACGACCAGCTGAAGGCCATGTCTGAGAACGAGTGGAAGAAGGTAAGATACTGAAGGAGCTGGTCCCCAACGACCAGCTGAAGGCCATGTCTGAGAACGAGTGGAAGAAGGTAAGATACTGAAGGAGCTGGTCTCCAACGACCAGCTGAAGGCCATGTCTGAGAACGAGTGGAAGAAGGTAAGATACTGAAGGAGCTGGTCCCCAACGACCAGCTGAAGGCCATGTCTGAGAACGAGTGGAAGAAGGTAAAGACGTCTATCAGACATGATGGGCTATATCTTGCGCCACCCCTCAACCCTTATCCCTAAACTTATTTGCCATTTTTTACTATTTTAAAAAACCTTTTAAAATAGTTAAAATAGCTGATCTACAAGCTCACAACATGTAGATGTAGATCGGGTAGTTGAACTATTTTTAAATGATTTTCAAAATAGTAAAAAATGGCAAATAAGTTTAGGGATAAGGGTGGCGCAAGATGGAGCCCGATGTGTAATTTATTGGTACTATGTACTGTAAGTTTTGATTTATGTTGCAGGACCACATCTGGAAAATGTTTTTCATTATGCTTTTATGTGTTTATTTATCCTGGGTTTAAGTTACCTGTATTTCTTTTGCCAATATTAAATCAAATCAAAGGGCGCTGCAAACTGCTTTGCTTTGTAGACAGCGCGACACATCGATGCATTGGCAGTTTGTAGGACTACTATTTTCTACGTGAGGCAGCATTGTGTGACTAAGTATGAATCGGGTTAATAAGGCTTGTTTTGTCCGCCTGATGAATTTTAAATTCAGCAGGATCCATTGATTTGCATATATGAACAACAACAGCAACTTTCCTTTCTTTGTTTTATGGCTCAAATCAATGACTGCACTGTAATAGGCTACTGGGCAGAAGTTCACTCAAAGTAATAAAAATGCTCTTTATGAGATGAGAACATTATACACTACCTCAAAAGCGGATGTTGAATACTAATGTTTCCGATTTCTATATTTATTTCCAGAATATCATTTTTGTGACCTCATTTCTATATATTAATTTCCAGAACATTGTTGCCGCTTATAACAAACAGCCTGACATGACGGTTGAGGAAACCATGGTCACATTTTTGAAGGTGGTTTGTCGGTGGCCAACGTTTGGCTGCGCATTCTTCCAAGTGAAGGTAAGGTTTGATTTATATTTAATTTTGCACCGGTGTCTTGTACCATAAATAGCAGATCTACAATCTCAATACGCATCACAGCATGACACGTTGTGAACTTGTAGATCTGCTATTCCCAGTGCAAGACACAATGTGTATTAATAAGGCACAAGGACTAAGATGAGTGCATCAGTCTCTTTATACCTCTCTCTCTCATATATAAACCTTTATGGCGAATGATTTTCTTCCTCGGCAGCAAACTTCAGATCCTAAGTTCCCCGACATTGTACGAATCTCTATTGGCAAGCAAGGATTCACAGTCATCCACCCTAAGACCAAGGTAAGAGCTTCCCATATTCTATTTAATATCTTACTGGATAATATCCAGTAAGATATGACATATTAAACATATTATGTTTTCATTATGAGTATACAGAAATGATGCATGGCTCCTAAGCATCAGGGGTGAAGCAGGGGTCAAATTCCTAACTAATGAAGAATGGCATTTGATTCATGACTAATTGGGAGAATTTATTTTATATATCTATTAAAAAGTCTAGGATTTATGCACAGCTTCTTTTTCTCCTGCAGGAGGTGTTGGCCACTCACCCCTTCAACGGCATTGCTAACTGGTGCAGTGGCAGCACATACTTCCATATGACGGTGGGCAATTTAGTCCAAGGGAACAAATTCCTCTGCGAAACGTCACTGGTAAGCAATTGTCATTTTATACTGAATCTGTCAAGCAGGGTTTGAATTTTGTTTTGGTCTGTACATTTCTGTTAATTTATCTTCTTAATTTCCCTGTCTCTTCATTTTAAAAGGGCTATAAGATGGATGACCTCATAACATCCTATGTCAACATGTTCCTCAAGGAGAGGAAATCTGGGGCCCAGCGCGCCAACATTTGAATCTCAGATTAAATAGTGTAATCACTGTCAGGCACCCTTCTGCTTTAGTAGCCTCGCGAGCATGCCTCCAACCTCGCATCACTCTGAATGGAGGTCTGCAGAAACAGCGAGCAACTCACTGCTGCACAGATACGTACATAACCATTTTGGTATGATCTTTAATTTATACTTATATGCACATAAGGCATCTAAATTAAATAAATTCTCAAAAAGATGTGGCCCGGACTTAAAACGAAAGAAACAGGTTTATATTCTTTAGAAAATGGAGATTTATACATGATTACTGTATTTAATGAGGAATTCATTGTTGAAACATGTTTTTTTTCCTTTGCTGCCAATGCTGAATCTGACAAATAAAGCCTTTTCTGAGTTGATTCATTTTGGAGAACTCTGATCATTTGGTTAACTAGACCTTCGCTTGTTGATCAAAATCTTCAGCAGATGGGGATTTTTTTTATTTTTTAATCAACCTTCATATCAGTTGGATGTGAATAACATTTATCTATGATGACAGGCGGTCACACCACACCATGCTGCGGGGCGATGAGATGCACAAATCAGACAAGAAGCATAAAGCAGCCGATCTACAGGCTCACACCGTGTCGCAGCCCATGGCTATGTGGCTGATAGAGCGTGTAGATGTCAGTGCGCAACACCCACGAGCAACTGAGTATAACTCAGGCGTAACAGAAGTGGGGGCCCATCCCAATTAGTAGCTGGCAATAGATTAACAGAGCAGTGTGATCTCCACAGCTCTGCCTGCATAGTGGCTCCATTGAACGGCTACAGATTACTATTTGCATATCGATGTTTCACCCCGCGGTGGAGAGACAGGAAAGAAGTGTCCAAAACACACAGCTGGGACCTCCAGTCCTCCGCGTATGAAAGAAATATTATCCTCTGTCTGACACCCCCCCTCCACACACACACACACACACACACACCCCACATCTGTCTCATGGCTATGTGGCTGATTATTTTGGGAATTCCAATTCAAGATGCCCCCAGGAGGCAAGAGACCAACAAGGGCCTCTCTTTCCATCAAGCCCCCCACACCCCCCCTTCTCCTTCCCCTTGTTTTTCTCTAGTTCTCCTAAGGGGGCACGGGGGCCCTCTTTGGAACTTTGTGAACGTCTCTAAAGGATCATCTCTGAGACGTTTAGTCATAAACTGCTCAATTAACTACCAGTCTTGTATCAAGTGATAGGGGGGAGGAGGAGAGTCTGGGGGTCTTCATGTTAAGAGCATTTGTTCGGTACACCGCCAAGCCCCGTTTCCATGGACTCATACCCGACGACTCATTGCGACTGAGGCATGCCATTCTTTTCTCCGCTGCTGAAATGCGCCACTTAGTCTGACTCGGGGCTATTGTTGAGCGCACAAGTGGTTCTCTGAGGAGCAGTGATGGAGAAGAAAAGGGCGGGTCAAGGTTCAAACGAAAAGACTCCCATCGGGAGTCCTTTTTTCTGTTATCAAATTTGTTGAGACACAAAAAGAGCTTCAGTCTCATTCCCGGGAACATCTTGACATAGAGTAAAGGGGGTGATAGTACAGCATTCCTCCTGTCAGAGCGCCACACAGTTCACACTACTCCCAGCCTTCACTTTGCATCGCTCAGGGACGGCTGCACAGCCCTCTGCTCTTCCACCAATTGTTGCTCCGTCTGCAGCAGCCACTGAAGCACTCCTCCTCTAGGAAACCTAACCTTCAAGCACTCACAAGCTCTGCAGAGGTGGGTAAGTCTTTCTTTTTTGTATTCTTTATAAAGCAAACGTGTTTACTTGTTTTGTGACAACTTTACAGTAAGTCTTTATGTTTATAGATGAACAGTAATTTTGGTAAAGCAAAACAATTCTGAACTGCTAAAAAAGTGCTTATTACGCACATTTTTTTGTACCCAATACAATTATTCAGCATCAGAATCTAGCATAGTTTTTGATACATTTTTCTTTCATTTAATCATACATTTTTCATTGTCATCATAAAACTTGCCCCCCAAAAATGCCTGCCTCTAGATTTCAGATAATTTCACAAAGCATACACTGTCATCTTCTAATTCAAGGGTAGATGGATGAATTTGATGATGGATGGATGAATTTGTATTGATAGAGAACAGTGCTAGTTCAGTGTCATTACTAAATCACACACTGGCTTGGTTGCACCTGCGTGTCAGTGTTTCTGTGAGAATGTTTAAAATTGCTGGGCTGAACAGCAGCAGAGTGCGCTGCATATTTGCTCACAATGAGCTACTTTCAATAATCTCTGAAAAGCCCAACACCAAGACGCGAGCAATCCTCTTTGTCACTCTTTACAAGAGAATGCCTGTACAGATTAGTCTAACCCAGATCACTGTGATGAAGGCATTTTGGATTGTCTCTTCAGGATTAAGCCCGGTGGGGCGGGGTGGCTTGGTATTTGTGTGAGCTTTTGCATTCAAGTGTGCTGCCCCCGGCCCCGGTCTGTTGTCCCTGAGGAGACGGCAAGCTTTCTTTCCGGGACTTGTGCTCCTTAATGCCAATTGCCAGGAGTCAGGTCTCTGGCTGAGAACTGCCCTTCCTTGTGAGTCCCACAGCTCCACTTTGCGTGCCCCCCCCCCCCCCCCACACACACACACACACACACACATACACACACAAGATGTGCACAAGTGGTGCTGGTACATCTGGCGGGCTCCTTTAGGGACACCGGCCTCTGGACAGTGTGCTGATGAGACGGTGCTGTGGCTCAGGCAGATAACGGATGTTTTCATCCTCCTGTCAATTGTTTCCACAGATTTTGTATGGAGGGGGGTCAGGTCCTACAATGGGTCTAGCAGCGTTTGTTGAATTAAGTGGGCAATGGGCATTGAATGTTTTGTATCTTCATTGTCTGTGGAAAAACACATTTTGTCCTGTCTCATATCTCATATCTCCTCTTGATTTAATTATCTTCCTACAGACAGTCTGTTTACAATCTGTGATTAGTTACATTTATTGTGCAGTTGCTGTGGAAGAGACAAATGCAGTACAAAACGTATGCAGTTAGAATGACAGTCCACATTTTCACAACACATTTTTGTATATTACTCCTACAGATGTTATCCATACGCAAATCTGTAAACACAGTATCTCTATAGTCATGTGATCAACACAGATCTGTTCCATTTTCCATATTCCATCCCGATTGGCTAAGATTGGCTTTCAAAGTTTGCAGGATTTGTCAATTTTGAACAAAATGCCTCAATTCATGAATGCAGCGTGCGATGTACGTGAAATAAATCCTGCATGCAATTCCACTAGGCTGAAATAGCACTATAGGCTACCTGGCTGATTAGCATTTTGACCTATAACTGCACTGATCTGCGTAAAACTTTGCACGCACGACCCTAGACAAGGAATTAATTTGACTTGCCTTTTATAGCACCACCAGGAGGCAGACTTTTGTAAAACACATTGTTTTATATTACTCTGTCATGTGATCAAGACGGATCTGTCTGACATTTCATATTCCACCCTAATTGGCTAAAATTGGCTTCCAAAGTTTGCAGTATTGGTCAGTTTTTAACAAAATGCCTCAAATCATGAACGCACTGAAATCCCACCCTTTTCACTTTGGCCTGTTATAGGGCCACCAGCATTTTTGGAACAAAATGCCTTAAATCACGATTGCAGCGTCTAATTGCTGTGAAAGGCGTAAGAAATGGCAGCCTTTTCACATTGGCCTATTGTAGCACCATCAGGAGGCTACAAGAACCTACCTGACCTGGTGGAGACCTGTGCTCCGAGGACCAGTCTGATCAAGGCTGCTTTCCACACACTTTCATTTTTACTTTTGTCAAATGAATTAGGGTGCTTTCTGCTTTGGTTTTTAATATGTACAGAACATGTTGAGATTTGAGGTCCAGTAAGGCCATTTACCTACTGTGATTATTTGAATTTATTATGGAGTTGTTGGTTGCATAGTTGTTGGGGTAGAGACAGAAATAGAATTGCGAAATTAGAAAGAGTGTTTGAGAAGAGGTGCAGCTGGACTGATGGGGCTTTTCAGGGACACTGCTGAGTGCTGAGTGGGAGGGAATTTAGTTTTGGGTGTGTGAGGATTTCTTATGCTTTAAACAAATATTTATGGTGGGATTGTTCAAGGAGGGGCGAAGAGTAATCAAACGATTGGTCTGAATAACTGCAAGAAAATGTGAGCCAAAAGGTTAAACTTGAGGATTATTCTTGTGCAGGGACACTTTGGGGACGTGTTGCACAGTCACATGGCTGTCCTAGTTGGATGGATAAACGTAAGCCTATCCAGAATGCTGAAATAGTGGGAGTGAGTGAGTGCCTTTCATAACACTATTGGTGTTATTTCCTGCAATTCACTGGAATGGAGTTCATTATTCAGTCAAAATCATGCTAACCTGTATTGTTTTAGAAAAGCTGGAGAAAAATGATACTTCCTTTCCTTACTCTCTTGCTTTTCACATAGGCTACAGTATTTACAGTAGTCAGCACTGCCAGGGTTGGGAAGTAATGTAATACATGCAAGGAGTTACGTAATTAAATAACAAAATAAATATAACTAATCTCAGTTACAATTACAAAGGAAAAAAAATATAACCACATGAATCCTAGCATCCCGTTGTGATCTCATAGATTGGCTATTTCAGCAAAGAGGTTTGTTATTGGAGGAAAAGAAGGAGCAGAACAAGTATAGAGCCCTGAGGGCCCTCGGCCATTGAAGTATATATGGTTTAAAGGGTTAAAATACTACTAAAATGTCTCTTGACAGTAAAAAAACAAACCCCACCATAATTGTGAAATCAAAAAACATTTCCAGGCTGTACTACTACTGTATCACATGTTAGCATCTTGCGGGTAAAGGTCAGGGAAGCATGCATGCAGGCAGGCAGCATTATCAACGATGCAAGATAACGTTGTGTCCTCAGAATACCCGCCTGTTTGTTTTCATAAATGATGCGTAGCCTGCAGAGTTAGTTCAGGCAGACATACTCGAGGGGGTTCATGCCTTGCTCAAAGGCGCATACTATACTCAAGGGGTTAAAATGCTGCATTACTATGTGGGTGTATAAGCGTGTGCAAGTCCCACACGTCATTCACTGATGTGGCAGTCAGCTGACCAATTGGGCCGGCTACTTAAGCTCACCAGTCTGCATGCTCTTCCTGGCTGCCTTCCTCTGCATATGGTTCCTGGTTGTTATGTGATGTTTGCTCCCACCACCACCCCAGCACCACCGGTGGGCTCTGTTATTTATGCTCCCCATGGGGGTTTTATTGTATATCTATCTCCCTGCTCTTAATGTTTTACGATGGTGTTTAATCGCGCCGAGCAGGGAGAAAATTCAGCAGAGCCGAACGCCAAGTCTAATATTGTATGCACACTTGTATTCTCATTCTCTAATAAATATTGGTTAAATCTATTCGTGAGTTGTCTGACTGAACTTGTTTTAAAATCAAAACATCACAACTTTCACTGGTGTTATGCTTATGAGCTTTAAGTAAAACATTCTTGACAGTAAACAAACAAATTTGAGTACGCTTTGTTATACTAGGTCTAGGACATAGTTTGTATGGAGTTCATCGTCATCCGTCAAGCATCTACAAAAAAAAACCACAATTGGCCCGTGTTCGGGGGAGGGAAGACGGGCGGGGGCCGGGGAGGGTGATAGTCACTGTACGTATTCCTACACAGGCTGTCAGCAGGGAGTGTTGGGTGGGAGGAGAAGGATGGACGCTCGGCGTCCTCCCGGGGGGGCTCCTCACTGGTGAGTCAGTAGTACAGCAGTGACAACACAGAAATGTGTGTGGGAAGGAATCAATTGGGGAGTAACCTTCCCAACCCTGGCTACTGCATGTCACAGATGGATAGCTACACACAATAAACGGGGGCGTTTACACATGGCCTTGAACTAAATGTGACATGGTGAGTCAAACCACTTTCTAACATTGGTTGGACAGGACACTCTGCTGCCTCTGAGCGTACAGGCTCATTAGGACCTGAATGGAAACAAGACCACAAGGACCTTTTTCGGTGCTATCCTTTTAGACTAGGTGTTTGACTGTACTCTGTGCTGTTTAGTGTTTACATTTCTGTTTAATAACGTAATAAATCAAGGCTGGTATAAGACCAGATGAGTTAGTGTTTAGCCAGGTACGGTACATGTAGGCTTGTATGGACCAGTTGAGTTAGTGTCTAGGCCGGGGCTGGTAGCTGGCAGAATGACAACCAAATTGCCCACATCTTGTCCTTATCTGTGTGTGTGTGTGTGTGTGTGTGTGTGTGTGTGTGTGTGTGTGTGTGTGTGTGTGTGTGTGTGTGCGTGTGTGTGTGGAATGGTGTGGGCGGATAGAGAAGTATGATTTCCTGACTCTTCTCTCTTTTTTCACAAAGTCAAATGCCAGGTTATAAATTACAGCGTGTTTCACCAGTGACCTTAAAAACATGTTGTTGGAGTAATATATATATAATATATAATTCACAATTCATTCATTAAAGCAAATAATGAACTGGCTACTGAATCTGTATCAACTTATGTATAACTTATGCTTGATTTATACTTGGTTGGTGCTCATCGAAAATAGCAAATCTACAAGCTCACAATGTCACAGTGCGACTCGTTGTGGACTTGTATCAGCTGTGGTTGGTGCGCGCAACCCATAAATCAGACCTTATTCATTTATCTAGCTGTCTTTTCAATCTCCTCAGCTTTCCAAGAGAATGGAGTCCACTACGTTAGAAGGCCCCACCCTGCTGTCCAACGGCTCCTCAGAGGCGTGTTTGGCGGGGGATGACGTTGTGGAGAACATGCTGTTTGGAGGCTACTACGTCCTGGTGTTCCTCCTGGCGCTGAACGGGAACGGCCTGGCGCTGTGGATCTTTTCTCGCCAGAGAGGTACCTCCTCACCCGCCAACGTCTTCCTGCTGCATCTAGCTGTCGCCGACCTGTCCTACGTGATCATTCTGCCTCTGAGGGCCACCTACCACCTCACCGGGGGCCACTGGCCCTTTGGCGAGGTGCCATGCAGGTTGGCTGGTTTCCTCTTCTATGTCAACATGTATGCCAGCCTGTACTTCTTGGCCTGTGTGGCAGGGGACCGCTACCTTGCCGTGGTGCATGCGGTCAGGTCTCTGAAGGTCCGCCGTGCCCGCTACGCGCACATCGCCAGCTTCTGTCTGTGGGCCCTGGTCACCGTGGCCATGGCGCCCCTGTTGGTCACTCACCAGACCGCGGAGGTGGACGGCGTGACGGTGTGCCTGCAGCTGTACAGGGAGAAGGCCTCACGGCGCGCGCTCGTCTCACTGGGTGTTGCGTTCACCCCGCCATTCCTGGTCACCCTGTCCTGCTACCTGCTCATCATCCACAGCCTGCGGAAAGGCTCCAGGCTGGAGCCGGCCCTCAAGATGAGGGCCCTGCGAACCATCGGCCTGGTCATGCTCATCTACGTGGTGTGCTTCCTGCCTTATCACGCCATCAGAGCCATCTTCATCCTGGGCTACAACCACCCCGACATCTCCTGCCAGGCTCGCAGGGGTCTCAGCCTGGCCAACCGCCTTGCCTCCTCCCTCACGTGTCTGAACGGGGCCATGGACCCACTGGTCTACCTTTTCGGGGCAGAGAAGTTCCGCGGCACCATGATGCGTCTCTTCTGCAGAAATAACGGTGGGCTCTCGGCAGCCACCAGCGGAGAGTTAAAGGGAACACGCGAGAGCTCGTTAAGCGCCAAGTCCGAGTTTTGAGGTGGGGCCTTTTTTATTCAACTCATTTGGAACTTTCTTTAAATGCTGCCGCTTTCATGGCTTTGGTAGGCTAAAACAGGGACATGTCTGGTGAACTTACAGAACTGTATCAGTGCAGTGTCCCTGCAAAAGCTGTAAAAGCCGTGATGGTTATTAGGTTATGCTGAACATAAAAGCTGGTTTCACGTGCTAATTAAATCGGATCGTGTTACTGCCTCGCCTAAACATTCTATAAGTCCCTGTAAGCTTCACTCTGCAAACCAACAGCTTATAAATGCTTCATAACGATATAGTATATTTCATGCTGATGCTGGGTTGTTATTTGTGTCATCACACACAATGCAATCCATAGTTGATTTAACTCTCATAGTAAACAAATGTAACCAAATTGTTCTCTATCAGAGTTGCAAATGAAAAAAATTACATTGGGACACTGATTTTACTATGTAACCATGTGTACATATTTTGTATACTTTCAATTTGTTATGCTATAATTATTTTGTAATTGTATGCCAAAAATCTGTGTATGTTATTGTAACAATGTAACTAATAGTCGCAACTCTTTAATCTGGTTTCCTTTTGTAACTTTCTTTAAAGGACAAAAGTTACATGAATATACATTTTATAACTTGTGGCTTAACATCAAAGTGTAAGTTGACCAAGGACTGCAGTGAGAAGGCACTATATTCATTTGGTTTCTGCTTGACAAATCTTTTGATGTTTGTCTGTCTCTTTGTAAGAATGTATATATTTTCTTTAAGAAACTATTCTATGCATTTGTTCCATTTTTCATGTTTATGTTATTATGTTATTGCACTACTGTATCAAAAACGTCAATAATTCAACTAGTAAGCGAAGTTTGACTACATATAATTAAATAGAATGAAGGAAACAGCAGCAGCTATATTAGAGTCTGTGACTTAAAGTTGTAAATGAAGAACTTTTGTATCATTACATAATCTCTGAGTTACCTTTCATTTAATGTCCCCCCCCCCCCCCCTCTTGTGATAATAAAATGTTTTTTTATGCAGCACAGCATAGTATACAGTCTTTACAAGACATGCACGCCTACAGTATATGAAATGTTTTGAGTATAGCAGCAGTTTTCTGTAACTGTGGTGAGGTCATTACACTATCTCTGCTTTGAAGCCTGCATGAGGCTGTGTATGTGTGTGTGTGTGTGTGTGTGTGTGTGTGTGCGCGTGTGCGTGTGTGTGTGTGTGTGTGTGTGTGTGTGTGTGTGCGTGCGTGCGCGCGCGTGCGTGTGTGTGTGTGTGAGAGAGAGAGAGAAAGTGGTAACCCCTGTTTAAGACACAGGATGGAAACCTCCTTGGCTGCATTGCTTTGTCACAGCACCAAATTTCTTTTTCATGTCATGTGACTCAGATTGCGGCTTGTAAGATCATTTTCTTCTTATTTGAGAAAGATTTCCTGTCCATCACATGAACATGACAAACCATTCTTAACTTCATGTATGTATGAGTATACTTCAAACACAACCTAAGCTCTTAATTCATATAAAATCATTTGATTTTAACAAAAAGTATTTCAGTGGTGGCTTTCTTCTACGCCAACAGGACAAAGTTTATAAATGCTTTTGATGAATTGGGCCTGGTCAGACCATTTGCTTTTGAGGACCTTACTGTATGTATTGACTGTAACTGTAGTGGGTTGACTGGTAAATTCATATATTTATAGTATGTTATCATGGAAATGAAAGCTATGCAAATCATTAACCACTTAAGCTCTATATCGTTGCTGTCCGGAATAAACCACCTAACTTCATTTTTGAGGTTTTTGATAGTTTTTTTGTTTGTTTGTTTAGTTTTTTCCCCATAAATCAATGCTATTGAATACCCTTCACATCTGTGTGTTGATTAAAAAAATATTGAACCAATGGAAATGATTAATAAGTGCTTCTGCAAAAACTCCATTGGATCCTCAAACTATCTGCCAAACTCCACCCGTTTCTTTATTTTTATTTTTTTATAAAATCAGTGCTATCGAACACCCTTTAGTCTACATCTGTGTTTGTTAAAAAATATATTGAACCAATGAAAAGTATTAAAAAGAGCTTCGACAAAAACCTCCTAAGTCCACTTGAGCTGGATGTTTTTCATTTCCTGAAAAATGTACATTTTGGAGTTAGGTGGTTTCTCCCAGACAGCATGCTATACTCTATTGTACGATAAATAGCCAAAATGTCACAAGCTCAGCTTGTAGATCATCTATTTTTGCTATTTCTGAAAATGTAGAATTTCTTTTTTAATGTTAAAAACATTTTGCCTATAATAATATGTCCAAAATAGGGATGTCAGATAGAAAGTGTTATAAAGTGTTAAATCAAAGTGATTGCACTAGTTATATATTTATTTCTATGGCTTACAGCCCACAGGGTCAAGGGAAGTTCCTAATTTTGAATAAATTAATTGGAAAAAGTAATTACAGCTCTTAACATACAGTTAAGAGCTGTGCCCCCCCCCCTTTTTCTCACTTCCTCTTTCACATAGTAAGTCTGCCATACTCCCCCCACAACCAATTCTGCATTAAAATACATTACCTCTTTTTATTGGTCAGTCCTGAGTTGTCTACGGCAATTGGGAACTTCTAGTTTGGGTTTTTGGACATCTTGGTTAATCATTAGAACTGTGTGATAAAGGTCTGTGTGTTGCTGTGTGCTACAGTAGTAGCCCTACAGTCACAGTGGCAGCCAGTGGGGCCCTCCTCTCAAACCACTCAAATGAGGAAGTTGAGTTGCTGTGTTGGTAACAGCTTCCTTTTACTGCTTTCGCCCTGCTAACAGGAAGAGAGAGAGGATGAACGAGTGAGAGAGGACCTACAGACACACACACACACACACACACACACACACACACACACACACACACACACACACACACACACACACACACGCACACAAAGTGAAAGATGAAAACAGCCAGTAAGAAACACTGAATCAACTTTGGTTTGCTGTCGTGTGTTTTTGGGAGCACATGCAAAACGTTTGAGCTTCGGCACTTCAGTGAGAAACAGGATGCTAAGGAATCGACAGTGGTACCATGGCAATATTACTCGATCCAGAGCTGAGGATCTCCTCTCATACGCAGCGAGGGATGGAAGCTTCCTGGTCAGGGGCAGCGAGTCCATACAAGGAGCCTATGCCCTCTGTGTTCTGTAAGTACAATTGTGTGTTACTAGGCACCCCCTGTGTTCCAGTACTGTGAATGTTATGCATAATGATACAGTTAAACAAAGCCTATGGTTCGTCATTCTTGTGCAAGAAACCAAATCTAAATGCAGCTTGTATTCACAAGTGATCTGAACTTATGGAAAATAGCCCAGGAAGTGTGTATGTGATCTAAAGGGTAAGGTGTCCCAAACCTGAATACATTGGAATGATATTCTGTATACGATTTGTTTTCTTTGTACAAAGAGATGTTCACTATCATCATGTCACCGACTCACATGGTTTGCATATCAAAGCCAGTTGAGCCAGTTTCCTCTTACTGTAACTGCATACTACACTACGAAGTGACAACCTTAGGAAGTTTTGTTTGTTTGTTTCTTTTGAAAAACTAACAACTAAAGTAATGCAAACTGGAACAACCCAGTTCCAGTTTGCATATGGTTTGCAGTGGTATATCAGTATATCAGTGGTGCTGTACATTGCCAAACTGCTATCCACACACGTTTTTACTTTTGATATTGGAAAGATCAGGTTTGATTGTAGATTTTCACATTTTCACGTTTTACTAACAGATTCCAGAACTGTGTATACACATACAGAGTCCTGCCCAATGAGGAGAAGAAGCTATCTGTCCAGGTGGGTCAAACAAGATGGAAAATAGAAGCACATGCTATATTTCACACACCAATAATCTGTATTTCATAGCATATGTGGTTGAGACTACAGTTTCACTGAGCACTTCTGCTTTTGACAGTCTTATGAAAGGTAATGGCTGACAGGCAGATGTCTTAAATGTCACAGTGGTGGAAGAAGAACTCAAATATATATATTTATACTTAAGTAAAAGTAGCAATAGCACAATGTAGAAATACTCTGTAATAGAATGTTTACTATTACTATTACTATAAAAGTGCAAAAGTATTGGCAGCAAAATGTAGTTCTGGTACCAAAGAAAAAGGACTCTTGGTGAATGCCCATTTCACTTTATTTTTTAAATGTTTATAAATGTGTCCAAACTTCTTTTTTTTTATCGCTAAAAAGTACAAGCTCACAGCGCCTCAAATTGTGGCGTGTTGCGAGCTTGTACACCAGCTATTTTGGAATAGACAAAGTATAAAATAGGGCTTAATAATTAATCATTATAAAACATATATGAACCAATTAAGCCTTAATTGGTCTATGTATGTTTTGTAATAATGAAATCTAGTAGTAAAGTAAATTAAAGCTAATGTTTTCAAAATAAATGTGGTGTAGTAAAAAGTAAAACATTTGCCGACACTATATATTGAAAAATAGAGCCTCTCAAGTAAAGTAAAGGTACCGCAAACATTTTTACTTCAGTACAGTAGAGTACAGTACATCATGAGTAAATGTACTTAAATGTCAAAGTTCTGAAGAGGATGTAGACAGAGAAACAACATTGATCAATGTTTTGGAACATTGACTGTAGCAATTTCTTTCTTGTATGAGTCAGAATTACATGTTGGGACAATAGCATTAGCACACCAAACTGAGGTTAAATGTACGGTATCTTTTAGATGTAAACATTGAATATTTCCTCACCATTTGAATTACTTCTATTTTGTGTATGTTCTGGCAACAAACTGGTGCAGCTGGTACCATGCGTACCATTTCATTTGAAATGGACTCGTACATATTTTAATAGAGATCTCAAAAAGTTAACCGAGCATTCAAAGTCTACCAATGTGCAACACTTCCTCTAGCAAATCAATCAGGGTGTATTCTCTGTATTTGTTATGCAAGAATCCATTCCCAGTTAGCAAGAACTTACATCTCACATTTCAACACCAAAGATGGGTACATTTTGTTTGGTATTGTCTGAAATAATCACGCCAAGTAGTCCTGCCCTGTGTTTTGTTTGAAATGTAAGTGTGGAGTCACACTAGCTAGCTAACAATAATAATAGTATTGCAGCTGAACTATAACTTCATTGCTGGAAGAGTCGAAAAAGAAATGGCCTAGAGGCCGAGATGGCTATATGCACTTAACATGCAGAAAACAATGCACCAATGAACCAAATGAACCCTAGCATCGCTATTCTGGGGGGTGCATTCATCATAAATACCTGATCTACAAGCTCATGCGACGTCTTGTAAGCTTGTAGACTGGGCATTTTTGGCAAAGAGATTTGGTGTAGAGAGGAAAATGGAGGGGGCCGTATATAGACCAATGGGGGACGCAAAATTTGCGTAGGAGAGACGCAAAAAGTTCAAACTGCGTGGGAGACACAGAGAGAAAGGAAGAGGAAGGGAGAGTTAACAGTATGCTACAGTATACAGTATGTTGTGCTCCACAGGCATCTGAGGGTGTCCCCATCAGGTTCTTCTCTGATGTGTCGGAGCTGGTGGACGCCTACTACAGTCCTAACATGGGTCTGGTCACAAACCTCCAGTTCCCCGTCCCCAACGAGGAGGAGGCAGAGGAGGAACAAGGTCAGAACCAAACCTTATCCTAACTAAACATGTCTGTGGTTCTCACTATTCACTATTCACATAAAATATTTGAAAAATAGATGATCAACAAGCTCACAAGTCACAACTCACAAACCTCTGTTTTGAGGTAACAACACAAATCTTGTGGCCCAAAATATATTCAGATGGGGTTCAGACCGTGTCCAAAATCATACATATTAATGTGGGTTCCTTGGCTTGACATGAAAATGTTTGTGAACCACATCATCTACAGTATGTAATAAGACAGCGCTGTTTGTCAAGCACAGCTGGCTGTTATCCTACAGATGAACCTACACACTGAACAATACGCTCCTGGTAATTCACTCATTCATTAATTACCCAGACCACAGACCGTCACCAGGCCTATGAGACCAAAACGTTGTTAATTAGAGAGGGTGTAACCCTATGCTGATTTTGTAGTTTGGTTTCCGGTTTTCTTTACTGGGAATACAGTATTTATTCAGTGTGTGGATATTTCACCTTGCTGCAGTTACTTCATTATCCAGCCAGGCTGAACCGTTTTTCCCAATGTCCTACAGATACCTCTAACCAGCCACCACAACTACCACCACGGAACTTCACAGGCAACGAGAACATGATTGAACCCAGCGAGCTCTCCCTGTCTGAAACCTATCTGCAGAGACTGCAACACATGGACATGTCAACGTACGATCGCATTCTATTTGATTCTCTGTTGTGCAAAAATATAGGCACCAATAGTGGATCTACGGATCTACGGAAATATTTTAGAATTGTCGATCTGTTATTTTTGCTACTTTTGAAAATAGCAAAAATAGTGAAAATAGCAGATCTACAAACTCACAATGTGTGTGTCATTATGGTGCGTTGTGGGCTTGCCTTGATATGTTCACTATTTTTAGATATACAGTGTAACGTTTTCAAAGGACCAAGTTATTGTGAGAGAGTTTGTTTTGCACCCCGCCTGCCCATCCGTCTGTCCGTCTGTCTGCGTTCAGCTAATGTCAGGCACTGTTGGCCGGTGTTATTGTTGTAATCTCTAAGTACTGGACCCTCGTCTGGTTCTGACAGACAGGTAGTGAGTGCAGGCTGGGTGGTGTGTGATAATCCGGTTGAAGTATTCCTTCGGTACGGCGACTGCGGCGGGCCGGGAGAACAAAAACGCGACACGAGACAGTATCACGCTAAAGGTTCACAAAGTTTATTACACAAACAGGAACATATATAGTGCTGGATCATAATGACGTGACAACAAGATATGAGACATAATAACGTGCCTACTGCAGCAAGGCTGACCTTGCTGGCGCTGGGATGTCTCTCGTAGCCTATCTATAAAGTATGCTACAGTACAGGCACTACACAATACATAGTACACTGTATCTCAAGTTCAAGTACATAGACTAAGATGTACATGGGCAACTCATGATTATAACATAACAGCCGGGGCCCTGCCAAACTATATGCACACTCACTCCCCAGAGCCTCTGCCCCAAATTTTTCAGATGCGCCACCATGAGGCCGAAAAATCACGCAAATCGGTACACAGTATCTCTATAGTCATATGATAAACCACCAATCTGTCGATTTTCCATATTCCATCCCCATTGGCTAAAATTGGCTTCCAAAGTTTGCAGAATTGGTTATTGATTGGTTGGTTTGAACAAAATGCCTCAACTCATGAACACAGCGTGCGATTACCATGACATTTTGCACGCACATTCCCACTATGTAAACAGTATACTGTGCGAGTTAAGAATGACTAACTTGATCCTGTGTTATCCCAGATTACCAGAGGAACACCAACGGGCCATTGAAGAATACTTCAGGACATCCATAAGTTTAGATGCAGATCAAGTACAGAATGGCATTCCCTACCTTCCCTACCTGAAGGAGCTGACACTGGTGGTCTGTAAGAATCTGAACAGGTGCAGTTTGTGGCATATTGTGGAGAAACTTTGCCTGAGGCCCAAACTAGTGAAAATAGCAGATCTACAAGCTCACAACGTGTCACTTCACGCCGCATTGTGAGCTTGTAGATTGGCTATTTTCACTACTTCTTAAACATTTGTGCTTACATTTTTCTTTTAATTCATGACATGTTTTACTTTTTTGGGATTGTTTTTTGAAAATGTTTTGAAATAATAATAATTAAAAACAAAATGTAGGAACCCCGTAAAAAATAAAGGGACCCGTAAAAATGTGTCCCTGACACAGTGTTATTCATTTCCACTGTCATATATTATCTAGTACATTTCTGATTTATTCTCCACAAACATCACTCCATACATTCCATGTTTACACTGACATTGAACCTAAAGCCACATGTGCCCGCATGTCTTTGTTTTATAGTGAGATTTCCAACATCCTGCCTACTCTGGAGGCCCTGCAGAGGATCTTAGACCAGCAACTCTCTCCTGGGCCTGGGCGTCTCAGGACTCAAGTGAGTGGCCCTTTAAATCCTGTTCAGTTAATCACTGTACATGATGTTAAAAGGTGATATTAATATCACTTATTTAGACAAATGATAAAAAGAAAACAATACATCCACATTTTAATTTTATGTATAATTTCCTCCCAAAATATATTTGCTTTTAACATTTTATAGCTGACGGCCACCATTATCCACATTGCCTCTGTTTCTGTTGCATAAGGTACCGGGACTTAATCCAAGGGAGCTTTATTGGCATGAGTAAACTAAACAAACATTTTACCTCTCGAACGTCCCTTTCTGTGACGCCCGCTCATGATTCCGCTATGCTTCCTATAGATATATATATATCTATGATGCTTCCTATATGCTTCGCAAGGAATCTCGGGAAAGCTTGCCTACTCTCGAGAAGAGAGCCAAAGGAGGCGTCTACCTTTTTATGTCTATCGTGCAGACTGCATGCAGAGTGCTACCTCATAGACATGGCTGAGGGAAATAAATAAAATAATCTAGTGGCTAAATGTTGTCTATATAGCACATTTACAGGGATGCTGTACATTTTGACACACAGCTTTTTGGCACTTAGCTGCATGATGCTACAATAACCAGAATTCACTGTGAAGGCTTGGTTCACGAGCTGTTCTGATGGACTTAAACATGTATTGATTACTCCTGCTGATGAAGATGGAAATAAGGGTGAAAAAGAGTAGAGTTCCTTTAACATTTTGGATTTTCTTGAACGTTGATCTGCCTGATTTTCATTAAGCCATAACTGGTGAAAATCTCTCGCACGCACGCGCGCGCACGCACGCACGCACGCACGCACGCACGCACGCACGCACGCACGCACACACACACACACACACACACACACACACACACACACACACACACACACACACACACACACACACACACACACACACACACACACACACACACACACACACACACACACACACACACACACACACACACACACACACACACACACACAGAGAGAGAGAGAGAAAATAATTAACTCATATATGTGTATGTTTTGTTTCCATTTCTAGGTTTCTATTGACTCAAGTCAACTTCATTTTAGGCTTGAGCAAATTACAACATTGCTGTACTCAATAGAGGAGAAGGTACTGCAATAAACAATAAAACAATAAACACATACCGGATCTCTCACAACTCCCAATATCAGACTTGACTTTTTCTTGTTTTTGTTATTTTGTTTTTTCAGGCCAAAAGTGCTGTGTTTGAGTCTGTTGGATATGACGGAGGCCACAGAAGGTCTCTCATCCCCCCTGTGTCCTTTGAGGTACTCTGTGTTCAGTTTAAAACATTAATGTTCATTGCAGGAAAAGTTAACATATATTTTTGGTTTTTAGTATGATGGACAAGCATTTATCTTTGATTGTTACAGGTCAAGACAGAATCTCTTGGGATATCCACAAAGATGACCCTCACAGTGGACGTTGAAAGTGGCAAACTCTTCCACAAGAAGTCCAAAGATGGCCTCGAAGACAAATACTATGGGCACAATAAAAGTAAGGGCTCTGTTATATGCAATAATGTTTCCAACTATTACTATATACAGTACACATGCAATGCTGTGAATTCTTAGTAAGTGTAATGTAACTCTCCAGTCCTGCAGCTGGTGAAATCCCAGAAAATGCACGCCAAACTCATGATCGTGTTGGACACAGATAAAGAGAAGATACGCAAAGAGTTTGTCTTTGATAACACAAAGGTAATTTTTGAATGGAGTTCACTGATGTGGCAAAGGCATCCATGCCTACAATATGAGTCTGGAACTGATTTGGTTACATTTCTGAGCACGTAGAGCAATCAATTAATAAGAATGACATTTGAAAGGTTAATCGGTACATTACAACACAGTGTTCCCCATGTGTAATTAAACAAATAAATCTATAATATAATTTGTACCTCTATAACGAATGATAACAACAACAACAACAACAAAATACAATAATTATTATGACATTGTTGTTGTTGTTGTTGTAATAGTAGTAATAGCAGTATTAGTATTAGTGTAGTAGTAGTCTGTATATGTCTTACAGTAGTTTGTTGCTTATAAGTTAAATAGTAACAGACAGTCTTATTGTTTGTTGTTCCTGTGATGTTTGTTGTGGTGTTTCGGTAGAAGAGAGAGGGATTCTGCCAGCTTCTCCAACAGATGAAAAACAAACACTCGGACAAACCCGAGCCTGACCTGATCACCATTTTTGTTGGCACCTGGAACATGGGTACTATTGGTTTAATACTGATTTTTTCTCCTTAATGGTTAATGTGGTTAAACGCTAACGTGACATGGATGCGTTCCAGGTCTCAATGGATTAACAGAAAGAATCTAATCATTATTAAGAGTTGACTCATTACGTGGCGTATCATAACAGGGCTGCAACTCTCCATTATTTTCTTAGTGATTATTCTTTTTTTTTTCATACATCAATTCATTGCTTAGGCGTTATTTTATACTTTGTCATACACAATGCTGTCATGAAAGAAATATGAAAATAGCAAATCGCAAAATGCGAGCTTTAAATAGAGATTGATTATGAATTGATTATTTTATTCAATTATCGGTTATCAATGTAGTTTTTATGAAGGATGAAGTGGATCAGTTGGATGAAATGTTGCACCCCTATGAACCCACAGGAGGAAGCAATCCTCCCAACAACATGGACTCCTGGTTCCAGTGTAAGGGCCAGGGAAAGACAAGAGACGACACCGCCAACCACATCCCACATGATATCTACGTCATTGGAACTCAAGAGGACCAGCTGGGAGAGACGCTTTGGGCTGACACCTTGAAGAACACACTGCAGAACATCACTAACCTCAGCTTCAAACAGGTGAGTGACACATGACACATGACACATTGACACGTTTCTCGTCAAAGCCATTTCAACAGCCAGAGGCTATTGTCCTCGGCAAGGAAGCGTGTGGGAACCCCTGTATAGCACATAAACTATATCTTCTAATGTCTAGGTGGCGATCCACACTCTCTGGAACATTCGCATTGTGGTCCTAGCGAAGCCAGAGCATGAGAACAGAATCTCCCACATTTTCTCGGGCAGCGTCAAGACAGGGATTGCCAATACACTGGGTAAGTGATCACCAAACCTCTCCATAGCATTTAAGTAAGTCAGGGGTTTTCAACTGATTGTGAACGAGGGACCACCACCATGACTATAAGAATCAACCTGGGGTTGTGTTGGGTGGGGACATGGGCTAAGATTAGTGCTTTTGTAACACTTGCTATGCATCCCATGTGTATACATCCCACTGTTTCTCAACCAATGGTCCATTGACTACTAATAATTTCCTAATAATAATGACTCAACCAGAGAACCAGCTCTTTCCCCTTCTTGAGATTCTAAATCCCTCTTTCTGTTGAATTTCTTGACCTCCAACTTGTCAGTAAATTACTAAATGGACACCAGGTTATTCAGTTCACAGTTTCTCAACTAGTGGAAAGAAATTTTAAAAAAATGAACAAATCCTACATTACTAAATGCATGGTCAGGGACCACATGCAATACCTCCATGGACCACCAGTGGTCCACGGACCACCTGTTGAAAACCCCTGAAGTAAGCCAACCCGACATAAAGAAATAGATGAGATGGATAGTTATGTTCTTTATTGGTTTATTCTTTATTTACTCACCACATGTGTATTTTGTAGGAAACAAGGGAGCAGTGGGCGTGTCCTTCATGTTTAATGGAACATCCTTTGGTTTTGTCAACAGTCACCTCACCTCTGGAAGTGAGAAAAAACTCAGGTTAGCTACAAGTCAGACTTATTTTTTTCCCCTCAATTCTGTCAAATCTTCTTCCCCTTTTTCTCCCAAAGGGGTAGACAGACACATGTCCCCTCCGATAAACATTAAGTCTTTGAAATGACTGTATCTTTGAATAGACTTTGCATTGAAATGTCAACCCATTTTTGTCAAAACATTTGATATTATTATTGATGTACCATGGGTCTTAAGACTCTGAATTGAAACGTGTTCGCAATGAAACCACAATGTATTGCTGCGTTGCTTCTTCATGGAGAAGTTCAAATATAATGTGGCTGAAATGTTGCAAAAATGCCTCAAACCAATTATTTTAATAATATTTGCTGACTTTACAGACGCAATCAGAATTATCTCAGCATTCTGCGCTTCCTGAATGTGGGAGATAAGAAACTGAATCCCTTTGACATCACACATCGATTCACCCACCTCTTCTGGCTTGGTGATTTGAACTACAGGCTGGAACTTCCATCTGCAGTAAGTTCCAAAGATATTTACTGTAACAACATCGATAGATAATATGAGGTCCAGCAATTTTCTCAAAACACAATTTCATTTCATTTCATTTCATATTCATTTATTTCATTTCAGTTATGGTTTTACATAGTTATATTCATTTTACTTTGTACTTTTTCTTTTACATATTCCATAACAGAAAAAGAAAAGGAGCAGGAAGAAGATAAAATCTTATGAATACCTGCCCCTATCTATCATTTAAAAACATCTAATTGATGCTGCTATACCAACCATTAACAATGTGTTTGTAACATTTGAGAACATTATTGTCACTATGGAGAGGAAACCTTGTATGTCCAAGTCCAAAACCCTTATATTTGAAGACATTGTTAACCTCATTGTCCTCATGTAATATATTCGCGCAAAATTACTAACTTTAATTAAAATATCTGCTCCCAATAAATTGACACAATTCAACTGTGACGCAAATCACGAATAATATGATATTTTCACACAGAATATACTCTTCCTACTTCCAGAGTCAGGGCTGCTATTGTGCATGTTGGCTCACTGGAAACACTGCTACAGTCCAGTGGGTCTTAAAGTGTCCTTGAGTGGGTTCCAAATGGCCCTGTATGGGTGTGTAACTCTGAGATGTATGGGGGTCCTTGAAATGTAAACGTTTATGAACCACATTACACTAAAATTGGAACAGGGCCTTAATTAGTATCATCGGTAACACCTGTGAAGGAAGTAGGAACTTAGGAAGAGTTGTTTAAAAAATGGCTGCTGTGCATATACCCTATTGCAGGGGTCCTCAATAGGCGGACCGCGATCCGGACCACCTCTCTGTGGACCCTGGACAATTAAAAAAAAATAATAATAAAATAATAATAATAAAAATAAATAAAAGTGTTCTTTGTGCCTCAACACAATACCTCTCATTTGCTGTGCATTTTTGGAGGGGAATATTTGTGAAACATTCTATTTCCATACTCTGCACCCCAGTATTGGTTGGTTGGGAGGGGAACCGATTTGTATAAGCTTGCCTTGGTGTGACTGTACTAAACAGGCATAGAGCCCCGCTCTCCGCTGGCCGCTGCGGAGTCTTTTAAAAAAAATATTAGTGGACCTTCAGCATTTCTAGTTGAGGACCCCTGCCCTATTGCATAACACTGCATCAGAATTCATCACAAGAGTAAGGTTGTTTGGCCTGTGTCACTCTTGTCATCCCCTAGCAGTCTAGCAGTCCTACCGTATACAGCGACTGCTGACGTCACAAGGCAGGAAGAGCCATTGATTTGCATTGTTTGCCTTTACAGGAAGCTGAGAACATTGTGACGAAGATCAAACAGCAGTCGTACCAGGAACTCCTCTGCAGAGACCAGCTCAACATAGAAAAGCAAGATGGGAAAGTCTTCTTGCATTTTGGTATGCCATTATAAAATGCAAAGACGATAGTCTATCCATCATGTATACAGCTATACAGCTTGTCCACTCTCAGAGTTGCAAATGGATAACAGGATTTTATTGTGTAAGCATAAAGGTTTACAGCGTTTGGCGTAACTGAATTTATAGGCCTACATGGGTTTTATATTTTTATAGTAACTGCATTCATCATTTGTCGGCATATACATCAAATTGAATACACCTGTTCAAAGTTGAATACACCTGTCTTGTTTATTTCCCTTGACTTTAGATGAAGAGGATATCACTTTCGCACCCACGTATCGCTTTGAAAGAGACACGCGGGAGAAGTATGCTTACACAAAGGCCAAAGCCACAGGGGTAGGCTTCACAAGTAATTTTCATCTATGGCTACTATTTGTGGGGGGCGGCGGTGGCTCAGGGGTAGAGTGCCTGGATGGTAACCACAAGGTTGCCAGTTCAAACCCGGGCTCCCCCAGAGTTACTGTCGAAGTGTCCTTGAGCAAGACACTGAACCCCTAATTGCTCCTGATGTGCTAGTTGGTGCCTTGCATGGTTTCCGCTGCCATCGGTGTATGAATGTGTGTGTGAATGGGTGAATGTAATGCACAATCTCTGTAAAGCGCCTTGGATAAAGGCGCTATATAAATGCACCATTTACTATTTACCATTTATTTGACATCATGTGTCACTGTCACTACACTATTAAGCATAGTGTAGTCATGGTCACAGTTAGGTATAGTTTTACTGAGGTTAAGGTTAGGTTTAGGCTGTCAATCACAGCGACTGGCCAATCACAGCATGTCGACTGCACAACCTGTGTAGGCTTTGGTATGTCGCGTCTGTGACATGTCTGTGCTCAGTTTTAATATGCCTTTATCGCACGATATGGAGAGAGGGCCAGACTTCGGGTAATTGATTGACTGATTGACTGATTGAAGCATTACACTTGTTTACAACAGGGTCTACCATTTTCAATTCATCAGAACATTTAGAGACGTACAAATATGCACTTCTATATAAAAAAAAAAGGAAATCATCATATAAAGAAAGTAAAAAAAGGGAAGCACATGTACAGTGGGGAGAAAGGGGTGGGGGGACTTAATTGACAGGGGCCAGTTTCGAATTGCAGCCGTCCATAGGTGCTTTTGGTTTTGAAGGAGTCAAGGGATTCACGTGTCTAGTAGTCTGACCAGTTTGTTTTGGGAAGTCTGTAGCCTTGTTTTAAGGGCCTTGGAGGTGCTGTGGTACCAAGAGGTGCATGCATAGTCAAATAAACCTTGTACAAGGGCTCCTGTTAGGGTCTTCAAGGTGTTTTTTGTTGACCAGTGAGGAGATCCTGTGGTGTAGCTATGACAACTGTCCCTTGATGCAGAATCGGATTTTGTTTCAAGCCATCAACATCTGAATGGCTATAAGATATGTGGAGGCTCATGACAAATTCCCAAGATCCCCATCATTCCAAAGAGATCTATAATAGATTATTAGTTAAAGACAGGCAAACTTAACATAATGTATTTGGATGTATGAAATTAAGAAAATACCTGCAACAAGCATGAGAATAAAACTCCAAACAAATCCTTGCGCTGCACAGCAATTATCACACAAAAACTGAAACTGTACATACGTACGGTATAAACTAGGCTGCTTTTGCATAACTGCCAAGAAAAGAATCTTGTTATGAATAATTAACTTCCCATTGAATGAGAAAGTGATTTTATGCACCAGGAAAGGTTTGAGATTTATACAACTATGAGATTTATTCTACTGTTGTGTTATTCATTTTAAACTAAGAATTGTTCACTTGTTCCCAGCTTCCCATACAATCTGTGTGTAAAGGCCTTCCATCTCTTCATCTGTTCAATTTTATTCTCTACGTGACATTCTAAAGAATTCATGTTGAATGAAATCATTCCTATTGGATTTGGAAGGAATGCCAGGATAATGGAAGTTACTAATATAATGCTGTGGACTAACTACATCATCACACCCATAACCATCTGACTGAGACGCTTGTGTCTGTAATGCCTGATTTATACTTTGTTCGTGCCATTGGTGCATAAGTATAACTAAGTATGAAATCACCTAGGGCCAGGTTTGTAGAACACAGCTTTTGAAAGTTAATAGCTAACTACTTCCCTACTCCACAGACAAAATACAACCTTCCATCATGGTGTGATCGTGTCCTACGGAAGTCATACCCGCTTGTTCATGCTGTCTGTCAATCATATGGTGAGTAACTTCTGAGGAGAAATATAATAATAATATAATATTGGGAAGTGTTTTTTACTTCTTTTTTTTTAGACTAGTGGTTCCCAACCCTTTCTGGATCAGGACCCACTTAAATATCTCGATAGCGTTCACCCACCCATCTGACCACTTAACTCTAGAGGTCAGATGGGTGGGCTGCTGCATTTCAGATAAGGTTTATTTTGATGATGAACACAAATATTGTGGTCTGGCTTGGATCTTCCCATTTATCTGTATCACAATGACAGCTCATTTTTCAAGGTTTTAAAGACAAAATACTGTCGCTGTCCGGCAGAAACCAATTTTTCATTTTGGAGTTGGCTGGATTTCTGCCCGAGAGAGCAGAGATATACAAGATCAAATCTTCAGCCCACAGGTTGGCAATTGCTAAAGTATATTAGGCACATCATGGTCATAATTATGTGTACACTTCTCCACTTGTAGGGTGCACTAACGATATCATGACAAGTGACCACTCGCCGGTTTTCGCCTCATTTGAAGTCGCTGTGACCTCGCAGTATGTCTCTAAGCATGGTAATTTTAACCGCAGTTAAAACTTCTTCTACAAACACTTCCCTTCAAAAGTTCATGTGACAATTATAGTTTATGGACTAATACAATGTTTTCTGTCCCTCCCAGATCCAAACAGCATGTCTCAGGGTGGAATCAAGTTTATGAATTGCGTTGCCACCTTAAAGACAAAATCAAAGACGAAGTTCTTCATTGAATACCATTCCAGTTGTTTGGAGAGTATGTTGCATGAATTGAGCACATAATAGCAACTGACGTAGACATTGGTATGTAGGCTAATAATTACAAAGATTACTCTCAATCTCTGCAGAAAGTGTCAAGACCTCAGAAGGAGAGAACACAGAGGAAGCAGATGGCTCGATAAAAGTTCGGTTTGGAACTCAGGTTGAGGTAAACTGAGGGTGGAGTTTTTTCATTGTGTATTTATCTGACGATGGGGAACCAAAATGATTTATTGTCTCCATCTTCTCCCTCAAGCTCGTCCCCATCATCTCTGATCCAGAGTATCTTTTGGATCAGCACATTCTCATCTGCATCAAGTCAACAGACTCTGACGAATCCTATGGTAATTGACCATACACACGTTAAATTGATACATTTTGTGATCCTCCCCAAGGATACTTCCTTTCTTTACCCATCAAATGTTTGTTCTTAGGAGTATTTCCATGCTTGACTGAGGGTCTAAAGAGGTGTTCATTGTACAATGAATAGTGATCTATTCAATTTAAGTACTTTTTTTGACATTTTGGCTTGAGATGGACAATCAGGCATATGAATGATCTGCCCAAAGGAAAGAAAAATACTTGGAAAACACTCCCACCCGGCTGCCTGTCTGGGCTCAGAGGCAGCCTTTGTGTGTGGAACAATGCCAATGACACTGGCACAGGTTGCTTTACAGCATTTTTACTATTTATAACCTAAGAGTAAGAACCTTGCGCACAGCACCTTAAGCACCTTAAGCACTAGGTCAAACTGTTCTATTTATTGATTATTTATTTTTTCTTCTTTTGGTTCGGTTCTGAGGAACCAGTAACAAACCATTTTACTCTTAGGTACCTCTACAAAAGACGTAACAATAAAGAACACCTTAACACTTTAACCTTGATGAGTTGAGATGATGTCAGAGAAAAATTGCTGCCTTGGGAATAGGGCCTTTTTTCAAAGAGAGTATACAGAATTAGATCTAACAAACCTTCATGAACTCCCTTGTTGTCGTGCTGTTCGTACAGGAGAGGGCTGTGTTGCGCTGCGAGCTGCAGAGTACTGTTACACAGAGTTCCATGTCACTCTGACACACCACGCAGAGAAGACTGGCATCTTGACGGGGGGCATTCAGTTGCGTACTGCAGAAGGGAAACAGACAGACAAGTTATATGGTGAGTCTGAAAAGCAACACTATGGCACAACATCCCCTGCTACACTGGTTCTCAACGTGGGATCCGGGGACGGTCGGGGATCTAATGGGTCTGTAATGGGTCTGTAAATGAGAGTTTATAAATGGGGTCCATTACCGTTCCATTTTTTCACTCTCAAAGTTAAATTACCAGTTTTACTGTGCTGATTGAGGTCCCAGAGATGAAAATAGAACCAAATGGCAACTGGGGGTTGAATTAAAAAGGGTACAGAATCTCTGAGCTATTACTAAATGTCAGCAAAGTGCAAACTGAATTTGCAAACAATTTCAACGTAATTTATATTCCAGTAAACACATCCATTTCCTATCTTGTTCCCTCTAAAGATTTCATCAAAGTTGAGAGAGACGACACTGCCACCTCGAAAAGCAAAGGAATTGACTATAACAAGTATGGAATTACTTTTGTCTCATGGCTTTTTTGCCAAAATGTCCTAAACATGAACTTGGTGGGAGATTTATTTTGTATGTTCCTTTGTGTTGAACAGATTTTCCGATGTGAGGAATCATGCATATGACATCAGTAACCCCAGTTACATGGGAGTGGGCATCAAGTCTTGCACTGCTGCAGATCGGGGCTGGAGCTACAGCATGCCACCAAAAGCAACAGCAAGTGCTGGGCAAGCGGGCAAAGACCACAACATGGGCAACATCTCTCCTAAAAGATCTGGTTTTGACGCCAGCATTCAGAGCCCCACAATAAAAGCATCAAGTCCTATGTAAGTACTTGTTTTGGTAACATTGAACTCTGGCAATTTATTGTTTATTATGGCAATTTACAGTTTATTAGCTTAAACAGAAAAATCAGTGTGAATCTGAAGCTTGATACCTTATATTCTGTATCTCCTATAGAGACGAGGATAAGACAGCAAAAGAGATGTTTGACAATCCCCTGTATGGTTCGAGGGGGAAGGCATCAGCATGGGGCAAGGAACAGGAATCCCAGCGCAAGGACCACCATACAACCTCAGATCCCTTCTTCGCCTTTCCCAAAGCCTCAGACATGGATGCTGAACGTCCCCCTATCACGCCCCGCATCCGATCCTTCACGGTCACTGAGAAACCTCAGAAACCTCAGCCATCAGCATCCGGCGCCCCACTGCACCCTACCACTTTCAAGAAGCCAGTGATTACCTCACGCTCAGAGGGTGGGATAGGGCCTGGCATCAACCGACCTCCCTTGCCAGCCAAGTCCCGCACAGGCCAGTCAGAACCTCAGACCAATAAACCCAGAGATTACAGAGACAGCTCTGAACTCCCCAGTAATAAACCACGACAACCAGCGAGACCCAGCCAGCCACCCCCCAAAGAGAGTAAGATATACTTTATTTCTCTCATGGAAGTTACATTTTCACAGGCCAGTCTTGGCCTTATACTAGCTGCGAAGTCATGGTGATGTTCATATACACTGATATTGTCTTTACCTGAACTCTATGATCTTTCTTTAGTGCATCAGGAGACTCAGCCATCAAAAACGGGTCGCTTTGTGAAGTGAAGTCACAGCTGTGTATGGTTCAGCCTGAGCAGCTTCCCGCACTGCAACTGGAGAAAACCAAAGACATTGAACAAAACCTGTAATAGTTCAGTCATTCATTTCCTTAATTGGGAAGGTCAGGCTGGTACTTCACTTATCATTTGCATTAATAGAATAGGCCTCCAAAGGAATCTATCTCTACTGAACTCTGAAGAAACCAGGAAAACATTCTGCTAGTAAATAATTCTGTTACATTTAATGTATGCAATAGAAAGCTTATTATTACCACTCAGTATTTACTTGCACAGACATTTTAATACCGGCTTTGAATGTGTACATTAGAGTTATCAATAAATGAATAAAATGTCAATGATTAAACTGGCTTCATTTATATTTTACATGGTCTACTCTCTGTGCCATAAAATAACCTGTACTGTACTGTGGCATTTGCTCCCCCCTGCTGTTGTCTTTAAAGAACTGAATGTTAAAAGTGATGTCTCTTTATCTGCTATCCAAACTGGTAAAGAAAAAGAAAAAAAAGAACATGTATATCAATAGATATACTCAGTAACATAAGCATTAGAAATAGCCAAAATAAATGTATTGTAAAGTAAAATTGTTTTACTTATATAAACTGCAATTAATGTGTAAGCCCAGCAGCTTATCAAATCCAATTCGCATGGTATTGCAGACAGTTGCACCCAAATTGCGGCATGCCTATTAATCAGCACTATTCATCATGAGATTAATTCGCCTACTGGTCACAGTGGTCAACAAAATTAGGTTGAATTTGCCATTTCAGTTTATTTTTGTTCTTGTTTATTTTTGGCCTAGTTATCATGTTTCATTTTTTGGGCCGTTTTTGAACATCGTAGGCCTATAGATGCCCAAAGATTGGCACGCCAGGTTAAAATGGAAATAAAAACATTCTCAAACAAAGATACATTCAATGTTACCTTCGATCGGTCCTTTGAAACGTGTTGAGGGAGGCTTCGACTTCAAAGACAGATTGATGGTGACTTTTAAAGAACTGCACTAGAGCAGAGACTTCAGACTTGTTCAACCCTAATGTTTCAACCAGAAAGTGAATCATAACTGGCACCAGTGCCAACCATAGAGTATATGGGTGCCAACCCCAACCCATAACTCTATGGTGCCACCCAGTGGAAAAATGTATGAATTGTATGATGTCTGATCCATGATCCCATAAGCCAGAGGGACGGTCACACTGTGATTGGAAGCTAAGGATTGGAAGCCATTGTGTGATTGATTGACACAATTTGATTGAATACTTTTACTGGTGCAAAAGATTGGCTGTTTTATTTTTGTACAAGCTCACGAAGTAAAGTTTAATAGTTACAAAAATAGTCGCTGCACGAACATTTAAATAACTCTTTATGTGGACACTTGGCAGCAATTGGAATGTGTTTGTTTACACAAATTAGCCTTTGACATATTATAATGTTAAACGATTATTATTAACGGTTAACTCACAAGCGATGGGATCGTGATCCCGTCGCAGAAATGTGACGCAACAAGATACGTCAACGTCATCAACCTCAGACGAACGGCGGAACTTCGTTCACAATGGTGAGAAACTGAGCGTGTTTTAACGTTTTAATGTTTTATTACAAAACATGAGATGAGATATTATGAGATATTTAGTCCGAATAAATTCCAATATCATTCAGCCCACTGTAATTACCTGCACGAAATCATTGCAAATGCGTTGGTCGGTTGGTTTACTTTACACAGACTGAAATGAAATGAAATGATTACTATATTTACCCAGGGTATCTGGGCTAAGCTCAAGAGCTTGTTTCCAGCCAGGCCCTGCTCATAGAACACATTTCATCGTAGTGGTTCAATGCCTTGTTCAAGGGCGGTAATTTTAACGTGTCGGACCGCTGATTCGAACTGGTATCAAGACCGCTCCGCTATCCGTTCGGCCACCGCTGCCACCTACCATCCTCTCTTCCTTCTGTCCTAGTAGTTCTACCTTTTGGTTTTATTTGTTTATTAATTATTATTGTCTCAGTGCTGTCTAATAATTGAAGACTTTATTTTCAGCTTTTCTACTCGTTTTTCAAATCTCTGGTGGGGAAAGATGTGGTCGTGGAGCTCAAGAACGACCTGAGGTCAGTGCACATGCCGCCACCACCACCGTGTGTGTGTGTGTGTGTGTGTGTGTGTGTGTGTGTGTGTTTTTCAGTGACCATCTGGTGACAGAGCACCTCCTGTAGGCTACACAGCACATGAAAATAAAGCCTCTAATAACTTCCCTGTTGAAAATATACAGTAACCTATGATATACTATTCATATTTTTTATTATTCATTCCAGCATCTGTGGAACACTTCACTCCGTGGACCAGGTTAGTATACAATTCACTCACTTTGCTTATTTCCTTTTGTTTTATTTTCTGTAAATGTATCTGATACTAATGTTTGTTTTCTCTTGTGTGTTTCAGTATCTGAACATCAAGCTGACAGACATCAGTGTCACAGATCCAGAGAAATATCCACACATGGTACGCTCAGCTTTACATTCACACATCATTATACAAATCTCTTCAATGAAAATAATTATCATGCTTATTGGTTGCATCTTAGATTCTATAATCTGGTATCTACAGTAAGTTGCAATAGCAACCTTTGACCCGCATACCTCCCGTTTAGAATTTGCGCATGTAGGAGGCAGCAAACTAATCACTTGCACAGAATTCATTGATAGAAAATAGCTCATACAATGTCTACGGTGGAGTTTTTTTTAAACTAAAACTGAACAGATACAAGGTTTTGTTAATCAATGCCAGTCGCATCAGTCAGTTTCCTCAATGGGTGCTGCGATTATAAACTGCTTTATAAACCAGCAGTCTAGTCCGTAATCTCTGTTTTAATGTTGTGGTGTTGATGCAGCCAGTCCTGAGGTTGGGGCAATGAAATGCCAGCCGGTAACAAACCCATTGATATATTCATTCACAAAGAATACGACTGCTCATTAAATGCAATGAAAAGTGGTCACAGCACTCATTAGCCCCTTTCGGGACCCTCGGTTACCTTTTCTGAAGTTTGGGCGTCAGTACCCTAGGGTCCCTGATCGCTTATTCCACTCCAGTCTCCATAGGACGCACATTTACACACTGTTCACGGAGAGCCGCACCGCCGCTTGAGTGTTGGTGAGATGTTTCAAAGATGCATAACACAGCTATAGGAGACAGCGGAAACGTGTGCGAAACGGCATTAACCGCCGATGCCGTTAAGTATTTACTAACCCTTTTGTTTTGTTTTGGGTTTTTTGCTTCGCTGAACTTCTCTCCTCTCTCTTCCTTGACTTCCTTATTGACTTCCCATTGTACCGCCTCCTGCACCGAGACTCAGCCTGGGCACACTTGAACTTCCATGCGCGGCCAAAGGAAGCTGTGTTTTGTGTCATTTTCGAGTTTTTAGACAGCTGGTGGATGGAAATGAAGCTCCACCCATGCAGCCGAATGCCGCTGGGGAAAGCTTTTCCGGGAATCTAGCTGACGCGACAACCTGCTGCGTGGGTGGAGCTTCATTTCCATCCACCAGCTGTCTAAAAACTCGGAAATAATGCAAAACACAGCTTCTGTCCGCGCATGGAATCTAAAGTGTGCTCACACCCACTGGCTAGCTGCGCGTCCTAGTTACTGCCTCTGATTGGCCGACCGCGTACATGCAGGATGTTTATAACGCTGTTGTGTCGTGGGAGGCGGGACATGGGAAGTGAGGAAGAGATTTTCAGAGAAGCCAAAACTTCAAAAAAAGATTAAAAATACTTAACGGCATCGGCGGTTAATGCCGTTTCGCACACGTTTCCGTTGTCTCCTATAGCTGTGTTATGCATCTTTGAAACATCTCACCAACACTCAAGCGGTGGCACGGCTCTCCTTGAACAGAGAGTGGGTAAATCTGCAACCTATGGAGAGTAGAATAAGCAATCAGGGACCCTAGGGTACCGACGTCCAAACTTCATTAAAGGTAACAGAGGGTTCCGAAAGGGCTAAGCACTCGTGTAGTAAGTTTCAGATGCTTTTTTCCTCCCAGTGTGGAAGAAATAGCTTTAGGATGTCTGTTTACTGTGATCTCTACCTGTTGAAATATATATACCTTGGTTCATGTTGTTTCAAAGCATTTGTCCCCCCAAACCACACCTTGATTGTGCAGCTGTATCCCCTCAAACCTAATTTATACTTTGCCGGAGGTGTTGCGTGCAGAGAACAGCAGTCCTCCAAGCTCACAGCGGCCGCATCCACGTGACACGACGCAATGTGAGCTTGTATGTCAGCTGTTCTCGGCATGCAATACTGTTGCGGGATGATGTATATGTCTCGCTAGGAGCGTCTCACCAGCCAACATGAGGTTGAATGAACTGAAACCAACGCTCCCCAAAACAACAGGTTTGGGGATCTGTTGTGAATTGATTACATGAAACTGGCACCTCAATGTTTGTAAATAAGAAACCTGTCTGTATGATGCAATCTCAGATTCCCCTATGGGAATTCTAATACAAAAAGCTGCGACCCAGAGGGATAGCACCCTCTAGCGGCAGTGATCATGTCAGATGTCTGTGCTCTATTAAAGTAGATGTGCTTTTTTTTTGTCAAATTAGTTTTATTAAGAACGGGTTATAAATTATTATATAATTGGTAGTGGTACAGTATAAAACAAAAAAACATTTTTATGAAAAGAAGAAAGGAAAGAAGAGAAAGCCCTCAGTCCCTCCCACCCATACTGCTTGTAGATCTTATTTCGAAGGTTTTTGAGGGGCTCTTATATATGTCTTTAATGTTTGTTTAAGAAAACGCCATAGACTAAAGAGAAATCTAATGTTTGTTTTGAGGACATAAACAAACATTAGCACCTGTTGCTTAAACAAACATGTTGTAAGATGATAAGAGCGCCCCTCACTTCACACGGGTGTGATTTTTGTATAATGTTTGCCTATAATGACACCGTATGCCCCAAATAGGGACGCCGGGGTTAATGTAGTTAATCGCCTTCTTTACTCTATCTTCAGAACTCCACAGACTCCATCTTAGCCCATAGATATTGCCGTAGCACTAGCATTGACGACTTTACAGCCATACAGTATGCAAATGCTCAACTTTTTTATGTAGACATAGCACTCTATAGTGTATTATATATGCATTGTTTCATTATATAGATATTCCACTGTTAGGTTCTTAGCTTGCGTATGAGTCTTGATGACTATTTTTATGTATTACCATGTTTTTGTTCTTGCTTACTGTAAGTCGCTCTTGATTTAGACTGTCTGCTAAATGCCTAAATTGTAAAACTGACTGGATAACACATCATCTTTTCACCTTTTCTTTACTTTTCCCCAGTTGTCTGTGAAGAATTGTTTCATCCGTGGGTCTGTGGTCCGATACGTCCAGTTACCTGCAGATGAAGTAGACACACAACTTCTGCAAGATGCCGCACGCAAAGAAGCAATGCAACAAAAACAGTGACATGCTTGCAGGGTTGGGCTGGCGTCAGGAAGTGACATCGTTTGCAGGGTGGGCCTGGGGTTGGGGACTCGAGGGGTACAATGTCTGCAGGGTGGGCCTGGGGTTGGGGACTCGAGGGGTACAACGTTTGAGTTAATGTGTTGCGTTAATGCAAACCAGATATGTGTCAAATATGTCAGCTTTGTCATGAAGCAATAAAGGCCATTACCCAATTATGCATTCCTAGTGTTAACATGACCCAATTATGTACAATATGTTGGGGATGGGATCTATGCCCGTCGGTATCCCACACATCCCCTGCGTGTTCTTGTATCTCACATCTTTCAAAAGAGTGTAGGATAATGGCCACTACTGCTTCAGCTATATTTTGTTCCCTGCATATTTGATACTTTTGTTTTTGTGTAAATTGTTGATGAATCGTTGCCACAAACAAGATGTGACTGCAAATCCATGTATCCTGAGTTAACATCTGTTTTAATGTCTATTTCTTGCAAACCACAGTGTTACTTGTAGTGTAAAGATTTATCCAATTATGACTTGTGGGTTTGTAGACATTTTTGTTTGGTTTTGTTTTTGTAACAACATTGTGGTTTGGCAGATCAGGGTGTGGCGGTGCACAAGGGTTCCTTCATTTTTGTGCCCATCCTGAGACATTTTGTTTTTGTGGATAAATTGTTAAGAGTTAGGTTTTTCACGGTTTGAAATAAAAGTTCAATTATTGGTATAAATTGGCTTTGTTTATTCGCTACTGTATTTCTATTCACATGGAAATAACTTTGATTTGAAATTAGAATTATGATGAGATCTTTTCTTTCTCTGTTTTGGTCATTAGTTAAAGGACCACTTCACCACTTTTCAACATCTCTTCATATAATTGGTCCTCACTAATGTTCATGATAAAACACCACAATTTTTTCCTACTCAGTCTGTGTCTCATAGGAGGGCTTTGGGCAGTTCGGACACCCGTCCACCAGTGACATCATCATTAGGCAGATTTATTTTTAAACAAGATTTGTTTTAAAATATATTTAGATTTTTATTATCGTGAGAACGATGGCTTCAACTTTTGCATTGCAACTTTTCAGGAAAAGAAAGCCTGCCGTTTCTATTAGCTTGGATTCACCATCGATGTCACTGGTGGACGGGTTTCTGAACTGCCCACAGCCTTCCTATGAGACACAGACTGAGTAGGAAAAAATGGTGGTATTTTATCATGAACATTAGTGAGGACCAATTATAGGAAGAGAAGTTGAAAAGTGGTGAAGTGGTCCTTTAAGAAGAGGATTATTTGGTGTGTGAATATATGTGAAATTATGCTGTTCATCCATGAATAATAAGCAGGAAAATATTCTGCATATATATAATAGTAGAGCCTTGATCTATCTATGTATACAAGGTTAAAGATTAAACAGTGCATCTGGTGATGCATATGGGCTTGTGAAGCATGAGCTTTATTTGCAAAGACAACTAGAGCCACTCCATGAATGAAGTTGAAGAAATTAGTCAAAACTGTAACGGATAGTTGATTGTAGAACTGAGACCATTTTTAAAATGTTCCCATGTGCTTGTGTGAAACAGTAGACCATTTTGATGATTGCAACCATGAGAAATGTCCAAAGGCCTATGTGGATTCTATTGTCTTCCACATGTTTCCAGCGATTGTTTATGTCAACACCAGAGAAGATGCAGAATGGCGGAAACTTGATTCATTTAGCAGGTATCACGTAAGGATAAAACAAAAAGAGTTTGACAGGGGATTTCATATTCGCAGAGTATGATGTTACCATGACATTAAGGACATCATTCTAAATGCCATTCATAGTAATACTAGGGCTAAAGTCATAGTTGAATGTTACAAATTACCTTACACAGGAAAACTAAACACTACACACTTTTCCTCCAGGAAAAATAAATAAATCATAAGATGTGAGGAGTGCAAAGAAAAGGAGGGATTCTGAAACTTGTCATCTCGCATTGTATCCACTTACTGATATAACATCATGTTTTTTTCCCCATTTTACCTCCTTTTATGATGATTTCCTGTTTTTGATTATATAGAAGTGTATATTTGTACGTCTCTAAATTTTAGAGACGTAGAAACTGTTAATAAATACTTCAATCAATCATCACCAACATGAGTGACATGACCGTTATATCAGTATGATAGTTTATTCTGTGCAGTATGCTATAAAGTTAAATATTCTCTATGCAATTGTATGATCTGAATAATCTTCATGCATGCTCAGAAACCACTGAGGAGTGACATGGAAACAGAACTCTCTTTCAACCTCTCCTTTTGACATAGTCAAATACCACTAACAGTGTGCCGAGGCAATCTGGTGTGCCTTGGGATTTTGTGACAGGCACACATTGTAATAACTATTATCCTTTTTTTTTTCTTTTTTTTTACTATATCAGTATTCTGTGCCAATTGTGCACACACAGTCTGGGGTGTGGACTGGCAGAGGCCGAGGCCGGGGCGACTGTGGCTCAAGAGGTATAGCAGGTCGTCCAATGATCCATGGGTCGGCGGTTCGAATCCCGGCTCCTCCTGGTTACATGTCGAAGTGTCCTTGGGCAAGACACTGAACCCCAAATTTGCTCCCGATGTGCTGGTTGGTACCTTGCATGGCTTCCGCCGCAATCGGTGTATGAATGTGTGTGTGAATGGGTGAATGTAATGCACAATCTATGTAAAGCGCCTTGGATAAAGGCGCTATATAAATGCACCATTTACCATTTACCTTCAAAGATGCCATGGCTCATAGATCTTTTCAAATAATTTGTGTGATTGGGCCAGAAAATCCCCAGCAGCTGTGTACTCAAATGTATGAAGAATTGTATACTATCCTGATTACACCTGGTTCAATTGTTCTTCAAAGGTCAACGCTTCACTCAGAGGTTAATACATAGAAATTCAATACCTTTATTTTACATTCATACATCAATAACGTTGTACAATAAGTTTAATGTAGTTTTAAAAAAAAAAGCTCAATCAAAAAAAAAATCCTGAAGATTTACAGCTCAAGCAATGATGAATTTGCATGTTTAGAGACGGAGCATAAAAACTATATACAAATGCGCACGCACTCCCACACACGCAGGAATTCAGGACAAGTGGTGTCCTTGAGTTGTACCTTAATAGAATTGGGCTGAATGGAAATGTATTCAGTCACCATAGATAAAGGCACATTGAATACACAGTGTATGTACAGTACAAACAGATTGACACTTACACAACTTTACTGTAGGTTCTAGAACAATGACCAAAACTGTAAACCTTCACTTAAGAAAAAAATAAATCACATCAATACAAATACAATTGAAGCAAAATATTTTCTTGGTCATAACAAAGCAGTACCTTGAAATGCATATTTCAACACTTAAGTTGCAGATTGGCTCTGCCAGCAGAGAGCAATCACATAGATATAATTACACATTATGTGACAATAGTTATGCAGTTGCCCACTTAATGTATGTTGACAGTTGGCAACAGCAGTAATGCCTCATGCAAATCCTTTTTTTGTTTTGAAGAGCAGCAGTCTGATACGATTTAGAATAAAACCCATTGTAATATCAATTGAAATTATACTTTTGTCCCAGTCTCTTTCACACGAGTATGGCAACTTGACATGTTCTACATGTACATAGATAGAAATGTATAGACAACTATTTTATACTGCCAGAAATTCCATTATCTTAAAATATATGTACCACCCGTCAATCAAAATTTCAATACTTTCAGAAAAGTAAGTTCTTTGATATAAAATACTGTATCCTCAAAAAAATGGATTGTTTACATTCCATCCTTCAACAAAATAAAGCTTCATATGCGTACCTTCAAAGCTTAGAAACACTCCCATAGCTATATATTCATATTTATATAGAAACAATAAAGTGACTAAGATGCCATAAATGGCTCTATGTTCACATGTAGTGGAAACCCGTTTAGATGGCATTCATTGCCAGTTAATTCCTCTTTTTTAAATCTAAATCAACACAGTGTGGCACTACAAGTTTGGATGATTGTACAAGTTGGAGAACTTCAAATGCCATGGTCACGATTGCACCCATCCCATTGTTCAGCATGTCTTTGTCAAGTCTGTTGGCATGTCCGGGGTAGACAGACGGTATTGGATCTTTGTGTTGGTAATGGCTCCGTGCTTCTGTCGAAGATGTAGTCGTAGCTGACTTTTGTGGCGGAAGTGCAAGTTGCATTTCTCACACTGGAGGGGGAAAGAAAAGATCATAAAAAAGGTACATTATAAGTGTACTGTATGTATACTACTGTATCGGCCACTGAATAACTGTTTTGTTTGTCTACTACTCTACTTACATGATAGGGCTTTTCTCCTGTGTGTATACGCAGGTGACTCTTAAGTGTCTGCAGGTGACGGAAGCGTGTTCCACAGATCTCACATGGATATGGCTTCTCACCAGTGTGAATCAACACATGGGCACGGAGATGAGCAACCTAAAACCACATGTGAAAAGCCATTAATCAAAGAGAAGAAGCGCACATATAGCTCCTGATCTTTTAAACTATGCCAGGTGCACAATTGTGACAACAAAACACGGGTCAGCTCAGCACACTCATGGATCCATCATCTTCTATGTATTGAGGGCAAAAGCCGAACACTTCTCACATTTTGCCTTCAATAAATTGAAGATGATGGATCCATGTGCGACGTGCGTTAGCATTCTGTTTTGTTTTGTTAAAAGCCATTAGTCTCTACCTTTTACAGGAAGAAAAAAGAAGGAAATCCAAAACCTTAAGTAAAGTATTAACATTGAGCTATCTCAAGAGGGGCTCACCTGTACAAAACGAGCTCCGCATGTCTCACATTTGTATGGCTTTTCTCCTGAGTGGATTCGAGTGTGGGTCTTGAGGTTAGCTGGTCGGTTGAACTGAGCACCACAGATATTACAACGATACGGCTTTTCTCCTGAAAACATAGCAACATTTTCAGTAATAGGCCTAGCAAGAGCACATGCCTTCAGAAGAATGTGCCACCATTACCACCAATAGATACAAAATAAAATAAATCCAAACTTAAGTTTGTTGTTGTTCATGTTACCTGTGTGAACCGTCTTGTGGCTGGCAAGGTTTCCCTTGTAGCGGAAAGCTGCCTGACAACGGTCACACTTGTATGGCTTATCGCTGTGCATCTGAAGCATGTGTTGTTTAAGGGCTTCATCGTCAGCAAACTTTGAATCACATTCGTTACAAAAGAATGTACCGTTTTCTGTTGAGGGTGGGAAAAAAACACCATTGAATTGATTTAAACGTTTAGGAGTAAATTCATAATAGTTTGTCGATTTATATTAGCCAAAGATATGGAATTGTGTATCTTGGAATTTTGCTCTATAAATCAGTCACATTTTCTCACCACAGCTGGAGTCAGAGTATTCTGAGTGCAGTTCTGCCATCTCCTCTGTCAAACGAGACCCCGATGTGTTGGGGCAAATTTCAGAGTGCTGGGGAGACTGAGAGCCACAGGAAGAGCAGTTCCTCTTGTAGTGAGAAGGATGGCTGTCACCATTCCTCTGTGATCCTTCCAGTGCTCTGGGGAACATAGAAAAACAAATAGTACACATGTGATAGAACTTAGTCTTACAAATAAATGGCACCCGTACAGACCACAGACCACTGGAACTCTAAAAGGGCAGTAGCCTACATTTCAAAAGCATATTTGTTTTTTGATCACTTTTCTGGGGTGAACATCCAGTGAAAATAGCATATCTACAAGCTCACAACGTGGCAGAGCTTGTAGATATGCTATTTTTTGTTGAAGAGATTTGGTGGGCAACCCAAGTCAACTAAGTACATAGGGTTTAAATGTTGTCTAAGGCAGGGGTTCTTAACGTTTTTTGGCTGGGGACCTAGGACCCCCGGAAATGCTTTGGCCATGTCTTGTGACCCCTGCCCCCCTCCCCACCCCCAATACAAATTGACCGCTACAATAACTTTAATAATAAAGAAAATGCATCATAAAATAAATCATTAAGGAAAGTTTATGCATGTACTATGTGTGCTGATATAATAAATAATTCTGCCCCCCCGAGAGGTCACAAGTCAGGTTGAGAACCCCTGGTCTAAGGTACAGCACCACCTTTAGCTGGAAAGGAGATTAGTGAAAGGTTCATGTGTTTAACATTATACACATTGGGTAAATGTAAACTGATACAACAAGTAATCATCCTGTTCGCAGTGTTCATTTACTCAAGAGTGTAATAAAGTTCAATTGACAGGGGATCTTGCTTTGTATTTCAATTTTCCAGTAACATTCAAAATGAAAGACTAAAAATGTAATTTCACAGAGGCTGTGCATATTGCGCCAGTGACTAATAATCGATCTTTGCTTGCCAGCTTTTCAACTTTGATGAAAGTGCAGTTCTGTTCTGCTCACCTGTTAATGAGGCTGTTGAGGCGACTGGCCTGGGGGGCCGGTAGATCCTCGCCATGCTCGCTACTCTTGGTTGTCGTTTGCGGGTCAAGGTGCTCTTGGTCATTGGGGTGGAGGTAGGATGTCAGACCGAGGCGCGGGGGCGAGCGGATCCCAGGATCCCGCAGTCCATCGGCCTCGTCCTCCTTGGGCGTCTGGTTGAGCACAATGAACTTGTACTTCTTCCAGTTGCGGGCCTTGGGGTCCTGCGTCCCTTGTGGAGCTTGGGTGCGGGCAGCCTGGGAGAGGCCGGCGTTCTTGCTGCTGCTCGACTCTGTGGGGGAGTTGGGCTGGCAGTCCGATTTGAGCGGGCTCTGCGGGCTGTTCATCAGGCTCTTGCGGCCAGCAGAGGAGGCAATCCCCAGGGGGTAATGCTGATGAAGCATGTCCTCCTCCGTGGGAGGAGGCAGCTCTTTGCCCATGTCCTTCTGCTGCTGATGCTGCTCCAGGGACAAGCCAGGAAACGTGCGCTTCCTGGGGCCGAGACCAACAGACTGGCCGAATCCCTCGTGAATCTCCTTCCTCATCTCGTCGTCTCTCCCTACCTCCCTAGAGGCGTAGGTGGAATGGATGATGCTGGAAGAGCTGTTGCTGACTGCTCTGGTGTAATCGGCCCTAACGGCACTGTCGTGCGGAGAGCAGTGCTTGTGAATGCCACCCTTCGCCAGGTCTGTAAAAGTGTTTTTGGCGTCTGTCAGCTTGCAGAGAGGGAAAGGGAATCCCGGCATAGGAAACTGACCATAGAGATGATAGTTGCTGGGCGTGCCGACCCCACTGAACATGTTCGAACCATAGGGCCTCCCGTCCCTGAACTGGGCTACGCGGCCGTGCAAACTGTCAACTACGTCATGGGGTCGGTAAGCGTGGACATCCTGAGGTAACACCAAGGGGCTAACCAAAAACTCATCTCTGGCCAGCTTGACGGTGGGATCACTGTGGAGAAAAATACAGAGTGAACGAAACAACGCAGAGGAGCGTGCAACAGGTGTCAGACTCATTTTACCATCGGGCTCCATGTCAATCAGAACAGGCGCTACAACCACTTTGTTCACCAACCTGGATTTGATGAATCTGTGGCAGGTGTCCACAACATGGTCCATCTGCAGGTATATGGCTGTGTTCATGATAGCCATGATCAGGCTCTCTTTCAGCGTCAGACGGGATGTGTACATGAACTCCAGGAGAATGGCAAAACCCTCCGGGTCCACTTTTGGATCCAGACTGATGGCGTTAAGGTTGCACTTGTGGGAGTCAGTAAAGATTGTGTAAAAGAGCCCACTGTAATCATCAAACAAAAAGGAGAGATAATGGATAATGGTCAGTCAATTAGCTCTAAAATGGTAAAATGGTAAATGGTGCATTTATATAGCGCCTTTATCCAAGGCGCTTTACATAGATTGTGCATCAATTCATCCATTCACACACACATTCATACACCGATGGCGGCAGAAACCATGCAAGGCACTAGCCAGCACATCGGGAGCAATTAGGGGTTCAGTGTCTTGCTCAAGGACACTTCGACACTAACTCTGGGGGAGCCCGGGTTCGAACAGGCAACCTTGCGGTTACCATCCAGCCACTCTACCCCTGAGCCACCGCCAGAAACATCTCTCAGAGCAGTTTCTGAAAACATTGCTCTCATCAGACTTTACACACATGCATGACAAATTCTACACACCTGCAAGCCATGAGAACAGTCTTGTGTGCACGGAACTGCTGTCTGTTAACCAAGATGGTGACATCTGTAAGAATATCCCTGCTACGCAGACGGTTCAAGTTGAGCAACACATCACTTGCATGGCGTGTGAATTGTATGCAGCTGTCGGCTGCGCAAGCCATTTTGTCAAGATCTGGAAAGAGAACATGATATACTTATTATTCCACTGTTTATGTTTTGGTGGTGGAAAGTGGGGTTAGAAGGAGTTATAGGTATACCCAAACCATGTGAAGACCCAACGTTTGATAAAGTAATATTCACCAATTAGCCTATTTACTGTATAACCACTCTTGAACTGTCAGACGTGCGAAACGTTTGCCAGAAGGCGGCGCCATTCTACTGCCAGTAACATTTACAGAATCAACCACCGGTTGACAGTTAGTAGCTGCTGTAAATGTTTCTCATATTTTTACACACATGAAAAGTTACGTATTTGATATACATACAGTGCGTGATAACGAACATAAACCTGCCAGTCTTATCAATGACAAATATAAAGGAATGCATTGGCCATGACAGCTGATGGTTGTGGGTGCATCTCCTATGTAATTTTCTAAATTAATATGAAAATATAATTTTGAGAAAAGTGTCATTTAGAGAGCCAACAATATATGTTCCATTTCTCACTGGATAGCTTAAGCTACAACAAAAAGGGTGTTTAGTCTATAATTTTCTGGAGTTTCCATTCGGTGGATGAGGCGACGATTTGACACAATTTAGGATGAGGCAGATAATACATGACAATGTTATGTCTGACCAGACGGAAATTACCATCACATTGTTTTATAACATCTAAAAATGGCACAAGATTTAAGATTAAGTGAAATAGGCACAATTGGGCAACAGAGCCCGCGTTCATGCGTAGCCTACTGACTATACGACCGATATACTATAGGCACTAGGCGACTGTTTATCAACACAAAGTTGTAGACAGGCCTATTTCTTAAAACGATTAACTGCATACTATTGAGAGGCGCCGTTTTACAAACTCAAAATAGGAGTAGATTCCATAACAGACAGATTTACGAGGGGATCTGCTCTGTTCATTGCCAGGAATCTAGCCTGCAACTGGAAGCACTACGAAAATAAAGTTAAAGAGTTGAATACAGCATACATTTAAATAATATAATGCAACATTAAGTTAAATAATCGAATACAGTGTCACTTACAGTTAAACCATATAATGCAGACATGCAGTCTAAACCGATATTGATTGATCCAATATCTTGATACAACAGCTATTTTAAGCGATCTCATAGCAATTTTATTCTCACAAATTAACGTTATCCCTCATTATCATTGACCGTTTTTGGCAGGTTTAAATCCAATCCACTTCACTACCAGCTACATTAACGGTCACATTTCAATTAAGCGCTGTTTAATTGGAGTGGGTCGCAGCGTGCCAGCCAGGCTGTGCACAGCGGTGTGACTAAAGTTAAGTGCGACAATGTTTCTTCTTGAGCGGAGGAAACATTGTAGCAGATGTGAGCTCCAGTGTTTCCGCTACAATGTAGCCTAACGTCAGCCACGGGGCTTGTTTCATGCAACCAAAACTAAAAACACCATCTAAAGGAGGTTCTCCGGGTGCATTTGGTTCTATTTGTACACTCTCTGAGTTAAATATAATAGACATGTTGCCAGGAAAGTTTAGCTTTGACATGAACGGCGGGCGAAGATGCCGTCAGATGCGTTAAAAAACACAGCGCTGTCAAAGCAAATCAGAGCGCAGCTAAAAAGCTCCAGACACAACAACAACACCACCACAGATGTACTGTTACAAGTTAACATTCTGTAAAAGCCACTAACTCCAAAACGCATCTACGGCTTTTTGTTAAATCTATCCAAGTGATTGCTCTCGATTAAGATTTTGGCTTTTTTTTTATTACGGCGTCATGCCCGATGGAGAGACGGGTTCACTTCCATTCCAATTTCCAGCCCACCAGAGAAGGACTAGTGCAACGCGATCTGATCTGTCAACGCCACTGTCACTGTCACTAGAGAAGGAACCATTCAACAGTATGGATCCTCATTCAGCGCAGCTCCTGTCTCCTAACGTGCAAAAACTGAACCTCCAAACACAAAACCCAAGATCACACGCAGCCACACCGGGCTCTTAGGATAAGAAACATTTTACACTAAAATAAAAAAATAACATGAAATGCAATTTAAACATAGCAAAACGAAAAAACATCAGCATTGAGGTGACAGATAAAGTCAACTACTTCGCGCCAAATTAGAGGAAAAGGGAATTTAAAAAATCACCTGGTAGCGCTTTCCTAGAAACTTCTTGCATCACCACTTCTAAGAACCCCAGTTCTAAGAATCATCCGTGCTCAATTCTCGGAATTTGAGTCTGCGGTCGTACCACTTTGACAAGGCAGGGGAGAGTCCTTTTTCTCACGGGGTCAACACGTGAACTCACGAAAGTGGACAAATAGGCGCATCTTGTGCGCAGGGACTTTTGTAACGGTTATAATAAATTGTAATTATTCAATTACAGATCGAAAATTATTTGTTTTTTCTGCATTTTAGGATAAATTGTCTTTGTATGTTCTGTGTCCCCCCCTTTTCAATTGGTTGCGTCCAGACATAGGACGACAAGCTGGCGACGTAGACGGTTCCTTAAGCCCCGCCCCCTAGGTTCTCAGAAGAACCAAAGCCTGGATTTGTGTTTCGTCGCGCGGCGAAAATAGTCGATCTACAAGCCCACGACGCGCGAGCCGCGCAACGCGTCGTGGGCTTGTAGTTCGGCCATATTCGGCGCGCAACACCGTCGTGCGACGAAGTGTAACCTGTCTTAATTCATATTCCATGACATAAGCACATGTCCCTGCGCCGCTTTTGCCCCGATTGAAACACATTGGATGCCATGTATCATGCTACACTGTACGCTGGATATCTGATGTATTTCTCAACCTCATGTGGACGTTTTTTTCCCTCTCCTTTTCATTTTTAATCTATTTCCAGTCTCCTGTCTTCAAACAAAGCTCCGGACTGCTGCGTATCATCACCGAGGGTTTGTCGTAGAAGGGAATGGGATACGGAATAAGGATCATGAAATGTAGCCCATAACTGCTGCGGCTTTCGATGTATGTACTGTACTGTATGTGCGTGTTTTACACGTTTAAAGGGTGCGCTGCATCCATACCTACTATGATCCATACTGATACTAGAAGAGGATATTTGGCGAGTTTTGGAGTAGCCGACCTGTCAGATTCGTGGCGAGAAAGTGGCTGATGTCCTCCTCGGCTCGGACGATAATAAATTGGGTTATTTTTCTTCCTTTTTTAAAATGTATTTCTAGAGAAGCTAATCGAAAGCAAAGTTCAAAGACAAGTATGAACTGAAGCTATATGAATTATTTTAGGCCCATATGCATTTAAAATATGCTCCTTTTCAATTATATGATATTGTATGCATTTGAACTTGTTCAACAGGTCAATATGTCAAGGTCAAACGGGTGTGGGTAAAGTAGAAAAAACGTACCACATACAGTATGTTTACTCCAACAACACCTGTGGTATTATTATTCAACAAGTTAAGGTGTGTAGGCTGTTATTAAGAAATACAACTCAACTACTATAAAAGCTCAACAGAGCTACACCACTTTGGCCAAGTAGGCAAGTGTACACACCTATCACCATGCCCAAATTGTATGTGTGTAATGCCATATGAACATTGGTGGACAGTAAGACTATAGCCTATACCAGGGGTGCCCACATTATTTTGACTTGAGAGTTACTTTCAAAATGACCATATCAACAAGATCTACCCACCCAAAAAAGTATTGATTGCTGAAAATAGCGGCGCTGGCGTTACATATAAGACAAACACACTTGGAATGGGAAATAGAAAGGGGGGGGGGGGGGGGGGGGTAGAGTTTTTCTTTGTAATGCTATACTGATGTTTGTGCGCAACACTCTTGATTGCATCATTATTTATTGGGTTTGAGCTGAGGGGCCCTTTTTATGTCAATCAAGTAAGTCACCTTTATTCAAGTGGCAGATACAAATTATAATATATATATATATATATATATATATTGTGTTCTTCCTGCATAGCCTTTGTGATCTACTGTAGATCACGATCTCCCTTTTGGGCACCCCTGGCCTATACTGTAGGACGGTCTACCTAAAAAATTATTTACTTGAGTTTTTATTTGTATATTTGGATACTTGACTTTAACTCCATTACATTCTACAAGCTCTACAAGCTCACAACGCATCACCGTGTGAGGCATTATTAACTTGTAGTTAACTAATTTATCACTAATTTATTGGAAAATCTCTGGACAAGTTTTGCTTCTTTTTCTGTCAAGATTGTATACAGCAAAAAATCAAGTATTTTCTGAAAATCCATTACTTTGAGTCAAGTACAAATTTGACTGCGTAACTTTCACTTGTAGTAATATTTGACCAGGTGAATCTAGCCATAATTTGACTCAAGTACTGGGTTAGTACTTTTCCCATGTACACATAGTCTACTACAGGCATATGACCTCAGGCCAGGGTCATAACAATGTGTGAGTGTGAAACGCATATGCTTCATTTATAGTTAAAGTGGAAAAAGTCCTGGAAAATGAATTGCATGCATTGCTGCAGAATGTATTGGTGAAAGAATTATGCTGCATCAACTGTCAGAGCTGGACATGAATAAAAGTGGGTATTTATTTCCCAGTCTACTTCTTAATAGTGTTTTCTCTCTCTCTCTCACTCTCTCTCTCTCTCTCTCTCCATTCTAAAGTTAAACAAGGGTATAAAACATCTTGTTGTGGAATTGAGGACTTAAGTGAAATTACATAGTTTGGGTACATATTTTACAAGACAAACTAACTGGATTGATTAAATTGATAGCTGGAACACCTCATAACATTTGCATAATTAAAGTTTCAGTAGTAGATTTGTTTTCTCACCTTGGAAACTGGGTTTGTGGTGGTTCCATGCCACTGATTGGCCCTCCTCTCTTATCCTGTTGACTCCTTGACTCAGAAGGAACATTTGCTGAGCTGAGAAGAGAGCACAAAAATGTAATTAACCCTAGCATCCCAATCCTGGCCATGTCATAATAGGTGAACATTCAGTGAAAAATAACGAAAATAACAGTTCTACAAGCTCACAACATATTTTGATGATGAGATTTGGTGTAGCCCTAAACAGAAGAGTGAAATATAGACCCCTGGGGATAGAAATATCATAAAAAAAAGGATCATGTTATAATCGGCTAAATCGGGGACTAGACTATTTGACATTCAATGTTATTTTTCCACAAATGAGTCTTGAAAAATGTAGGTAGGCTATATTCTACTTTTGTACAAATAATAATAATAATAATAATGTACATGCAGACCATGCAGTGAGAATGTACTTCAAATGGATTGAAGCTCAAAATTTAATACTGAAATAAATGTTTGTCAGCGCATAAAGAACATCATATACTATACTACAGATATTGCACTTTAGATGTCTTAAAATGACATTGTGAAAGTTCACATTTTGTATTGGGATTGGTTCAAACTTGTAAAGTAAAATTGTAAACCACACAATATACAAACTACTCATTTAAGATAAATATTTTATACTCGAGAAAGGAGACTTCCTTTTATCTCTGAAAACCACAAGGTAATAAGTGAAAACAGGAAGAGACGTTATAAACATAGCTTGTATGTGTTCTGCTCAGCCTTGTGTGTGTGTGTGTGTGTGTGTGTGTGTGTGTGTGTGTGTGTGTGTGTGTGTGTGTGTGTGTGTGTGTGTGTGTGTGTGTGTGTGTGTGTGTACTGTATGTATATTATATTTACATCAATTTTATTTGCCAAATCACAACAAAGGTTTTCTCATGACACTTAGAGCAGGTCAAGACCATGCTGTTTATTTACACTTTCTCATAGTTAAATACTGGAAATTCCCATGATACAGGATTATATAGTCATCGTCTATTTGGTCTGTGTGCACTTGTTTGGGTGCACAACATGTTTGCATATGGACTGTACCTGCTTGTGTTTGAAAACAATCCGACTGACCATAAATCTACTTTCCACTGATTGAACTACATAGTAGTACTATTGAACTGTCCTTTTAGAATCTTTGCACAAGCCGTTCATTCATTATAATTGCTAGGAACAATGAGGCACATTTTCAGCTTTCATTGACTGATCTATGTTGTTCTGAAAATTACTGGAAAGAGATGTCACGTTTTCTTTATATTTACTGTATTTGTTAGCTAAATAATTGTTTGATGTCGGTGACAGGGCTATTTATTATTATCAAGTTCTACTTTTAAATGATGCTGATGAAGCCTGTGGTGGATGATTCATTATAATTACAGTGTATTACAGGTTGCGTTATAGTGCCATTGTTTTTCTTCACCCTTTATGTGACTCTTTTATAATGGAAGAGGCATTTCCCTATGGATGCTCAAGCATCCGCCCATCTGGATCTGGCGTCCCACTAAAAGCACTCCAGGTGTTCACAAACCAATGGGGAACAAGTCTCCAAAATAATTAAGACCTAAACTTTCACAGCAATCTCCGATTCAGCAATGCCAAATAAAGACTGTCGAGCTCCAAACAAAGAGCAGCGTCAACTTTATTTCAATCCACTTGGGGGATGTATAAGGCGCTCCAACACAGTTATGCATAATGCACGGCCATAAACCATCCAGGAGTTTGAAGAGAGATGTGTAATTTACCAAGGCCCCATGCTGTGCCCGGCTATACAAGGATGAGATAATTACTGCAAAACCTTGGCAAACTTACTCAACCGATACTTAGTAAAAATAAATGACCCACTTACAGAGGATTGAGAAAAGTGTGGAGGGTAACCGATCAATGTCCTTACATCGCTCCCCCCCCCCCCCCCCCCCACCCCTCACACACACACACACACACACACACATGATGCAGCACCCACTCACTGCAGAGAAAAGATTGACAGCTCATTGTCCCGTTATGAATTGTCTGTGGGTTAATTCAACATCACTACACAAGGGCCCGCAATCCATTGATTTGTTTTTAAAGGTATGCCATTCAAAGACAGTCAATGTCAAAGCCGACACAGGTTGGTTGTGACACTGACACAAGCTGACATGACCCAGTAGCTTCATAGAAAAAGTTCAGACTCAGACTCACACCTCAGACTAACGCTTGATTTATACTGGGCTCGGTGCACGACACCGGCACACAAGTAAGTATTAATAATCCTTAAGTGTGAAGCATTTCTAAAGCGCTCCACTGCTTTCACTTGGCTCATGATAGGTCACTGAATAGAAATGCCCACTGACAAAAGCCTGGGGCCCGGAGGTTGCCTCACTTCTTTTTTCTTCTTTTTTTTCATAAACTGTACACTTTTGTCTCGTTTCACAGCTAATTTCTGCCAACTTCAGTGTTCGTTGTCAGCAAAGATGGGAGTGTGGAGTTCTGTTCTGAGAGGCATGATGCAACCACACTGTAACACCAAACAGATAATGCTGGTAGCTACAGAGGGCTTTTTAGTTCCTTTCTTTAAAAGAAATTCTTTTCATATTGTTAAGTTTCACTTTTTTTTAACTCCTTGAATCCCAGCTGCTTTTTTGTCTTCTCATGTTGAAGATGATGAAGTTTTCTTATGTAAGTCAAACAGCACCATATCCTTAGGTCTAATTTATGATATGGCCACGGGCAAACAAGTGTTTTCTCTTCTCTTATTAGAAATGGTGGAAGTCTATGGGTATCTACAGTATACTGACTGTACATTGTTCTTGATTGTTTGCAGGGAAAATAATAATTTGTATATACTAATGAGGTCAGTTAAACACCCCTAGTGTAATGTAGATTAAAGGCAAAAATTCTGATTCTTCAAAAGAAAATTATTAATGAGATGGTAAAACGATGTTATGTGGAAACCCCTTCCCTCTGCCTGTCTGTAATTAGCAAATGATCAAGTCACATTTTTGACATGTACTGTATTTGGCTGCAGACCCCCATCTGAAAGTACTTTATGCCATGCATGGACCCCCATACAAGATTTGTGTTAAAATGGTGCTGTAATGCAGCGTTCTAGTCAGTACAATGGGAAAGATTATGGTCAAGATTAACAGTTCTGACTAAAGTGAACACGAAGAAAATAAGTTACTTTGTAAGTTACTGTGTAAATGTCACAAATAGGTACTCACTCACCCACCCACCCACTCAGATGTATTGTTTTTGGTTGTTAAAATGAGTGTTAAATAGCTTTACATTCTAATTGCCGTGTCTCTCCAGCTCTTTAGTATACAGAAAATAAATGTTCAGGGATACCAGGAGAGAGAACTCATATAGTACACAGGATAAACTGTAAAACTGGAAATGAGCCTACAAAGTTTTTAAACAAATGCAAATATAATTTCCAATTCTAAATAAGGATAAGTATGCACTATTGTCACACTGGAGTTGCAGTGAGAGTGGCATCTAATGAGGATTGTTTAGGGCTGCATCTGTCTGCATCTGTCTGACTAAATATCGTATTGTGAAAGTAAAATATATTTGTAAAAAAAAAAAGAAGCTATTTCTTTGTTGCCATTTTTGTTTTAAAAGTATAAAGACAACGCTACATCACGATATTGCGATATCCAAAATCCCAGATGATAGTCTCATATCAAAACATATGGATATAATATCGATATATTGTCTAGCCCAGCAGTTCCCAAACCTTTTTGGCCATGCCCCCCCCCCCCCCCCCCTAATGGTGGTGCTAAAACCATAGCACCACCATTAGCCTATTCATGTTGCGCACCCCCTAGAAGGCGCTCGCACACCACAAGGGGTGCACGCACCACAGTTTCACACCACAAGGGGTGCACGCGCCACAGTTTCACACCACATGGGGTGCACGCACCACAGTTTCACACCACAAGGGGTGCACGCACCACAAAGGGTGCACGCACCACAGTTTGGGAACCACTGGTCTAGCCCTATGGTGATACGTTTTGCTGAAGAATCTTGTGACTTCACCACAAGAATCCCAGTAGATAGCTGGTGGTTATAGGCATAGATATATATATCTATGGTTATAGGTGGGTGATTGTGTACTCAGGCAACAAATATACTGACTACTACTCACACTCAAGTTAACCACATGAACCCTAGCATCTCTATTCTTGGCATGTCATGCTGCTATCTTGTTTTCTTATTTCTTACTTAATTTATTTAATTGTCCAGTACTATTCTCTTATCTTTTGTATATTGTATTGCTGTTATTGCAGGACCAAATGTCACTTCTTCAGTGACAAAGAAATAAACCCCTCTTGATTCATAATAGGTGAACATTTTGGCAAAAAAATAAGTGAACATTCAGGGAAAAATCTACAAACTCAGAGCATAGCAGCAATGCATTGTGAGCTTGGTGTAGAGGAAAAAAGGAGGGGGGCAAGTACAGACCCATGGGGGACCACGGTCAACGAAGTATAAAGTTAAGTTAAACAAAAATGACTAAGCTTTTATGTGATTTTTTTTTTTTTTCAAAGACAGATCTTTCCAGGAGATCAGATAATACAGTATATCTGACATTTGTGGTCAACAAATTCTCAACAAATAGCTTAAGTAAGATAAGTTCACTACAACGTACCTTATCAATATAATATCATCAAAACCTCAAAGTACATTTACCCAGATCGTGCCTCTGTGGTGGCATAACCTTGAGTTCACCAAGCTTGCATGGGGTACAGACAGAGCAGAGCATGACAGAGGCATGATGGTGGGTTCGAATACCAGTTTTGTAAATTCAAAGCATGTAAATGCAGGGCTTTCTCAAGGCCGGTTGAGAGGTGCGGAATGCAGCCTGCAGAGGGGAACTTGATGGAATTTTCCATGCATGCCAGAAATGTTACCCATGCCAGTGTGCCATCTGGTGGATGCTGGGTCAGCTGCCTGTAGATTATAATATGACATACAGGATGGGGATATACAGTAGCATGATCAATGGTCAATGTTACTCAACTCTTAGTGAACGTTGCTCAGTCAAATTTGTACTTGACTCATATATTGAAATCTTCCGACCAAAAAATTGATGAATTAAAAAAAGTATTGTTCAGGTCTGCCGTTTTCTCTCTTTTTTTTTTTTTTTTACAAATTTTGCTTACAGTAAGTGACTAATTTATTATGTCTTCCCCATCCTAGAAATGTATAGTGGAGTCAAAAGTACAATATTTGTCTTTGAAATGTACTAGAGTGAAAGTCATCCAAAATACCAATACTCAAGTAAAGTACAGATCAAAATCTTTACTGCTTCCTCATTCCCCTCTATGCCCACATGTGCAGGTATCCAGCAATAACTGACCCTTACGCCCAAACAGCCGAAACAAACATTGGTGAACTTCCATGACCAGATCTTCTCTTGTTGATTTCAGGCTCTGCAAGCTTAACTCATTCAGTGCCACCTGGTGAACACCAGTTTTGGCCCTCGTTGCCACCGAAGCCGAATTATAAATAAAAGAAAGACATTTTAATTATATTGTGCATGTAATGTGCATGTCATCACCTGACATGCAGATTGGAGCAATTTTCAAAATATGGATTTATTTTCTTTCAAAAAGGCGTCCAAAGGCGCCAATGGCACTCACGGCCACCAGGGGCAGGCGTCCAAAGGCGTCCTGTGGCACTGAGACACGATACTGAGTCTACGCACAGCAAACTAACTCACTGACCCTGCCTGCAGCCTCTTATACTAGGCAAGACTATACCAAGGAACAGTTCTGTAATTGGTTATTGGTAAGTTGGTAACCCACTTAACTCAACATCTGGCTAACCACGGCCCATGAGGTAATTTACACAATTACCTAGTTTAACTAAACCAATTCGAATACATTTCAGATACATGCACCACAACATCAAGATAAATAGAACACATAACACAAGAGCTCTTGTAACACAGACAGACACCCCTCCTGCTCTATAGCACTTGGTACCTTCCTCCACTCAATCAAGATCACAGTACTGCAGTAGAGCCAGGTGCCAAACAATCATAATTAAACACAATATTGACGACAAACATATATACCGTGAAAATCTATGCAAAGTATTGTGTTCTCTTTTACAATTCACTGTGAGTTACCAATACTACAAATATAAATATGCACTTATTTAAAGTTAAAGTTAGTTAAACTGTAGTTTAGGTGTTTGCATTGTTCTCCATCAGTGTATGTGTGTATAGGGCACAGGTTGCCCCGTGACACCTACGATCGGCTTTTGGCTGAGGAATTTAACGACCAGTTTGGCACATGAGAAACTAACGTATGTAATTAGGAAGAAACCTGCTGTATTCTATAAGATATGGGATGGTTGGATGGATATGAGAGGTTCTTGGACTTCATTAAGCGAGGTGATATTGAAGAGGCTTTGGATGTATAGTGGTTAATTGGAGTAGTCAGCTGTAGGGTGGGGGTAGGGAACTGTGATGGGGACATTGTGCATTTGTTTGTTTAATTAACTGTATGTAATGTGTTTTATTTAAGTGGTGCAATCACTTCCTTAAGTAGCTTTGTGTGTGCCTGCCTGGGTGGCTGGCTGGGTGGCTGGCTGGCTGGTGTCACTGTTGTGCAGCCTAACACACACATACATGATTTCAGGTGTATCAGCACAGTACAGTACAGTAGAGGGACCCCCGTGCGGACCCCCACATGGTAACTCTGTCATTTCTCAACCGTTTCGGATGCGGGGCAGCTTGCCGGAACCGGCCCGTGTGCGTATGTGCGTGTGTGCGTGTGTGCGTGCGTGCGTGCATGCGTGTGTTCTCTGCTCATATCAGAATGAACTGAAACTTCAACTGATGCTTTCTTCAACTGATGCTTTGGAGAAAAAAAATCAAAAAAGGTTGTGAGTCATAGCCAGACCTGTTCCTAAAAGTCGAGGTGTACTTCATTCCAGAGTCAGACGAGGTGTGATGATGAGAGGAAATGGTAGGAAGAGAAGAGAAGATTGTAAAGGAGGAAAATGAGATGTGTATAGTACAGAAGAGGAGATGATATTAGGAAGAGGAGATGTATGCGAGGAAGATGACATGGTTTGTGAGGAAGTAGGCCTATACGAGACAGATTGAAAGAACACCATTTTGGTCATTACAGAGGAAATATACATCATGGAACAACTAACTTTTATTCTTAGACTACAAGAGGATAAATTCTATAAAAATCACACCCATGTGAAGTGAGGGGCGCTAATATATTAAAGTCTAACTCATGTTGCTATGATTAGGTGATGTAAAGGTGATGTAAAACAAACACAGACAAAACAAACATTAAACTCTCTTTATTGTTAATAGCATTTAATGTTTGTGTTAGCGACTAAACAAACATTAAACTCTGTCCATTGTCAATGGTGTTTTTAATGTTTGTTTAACTAAAAACAAACATTAAACCTGTATATGCGCCCCTCAAAAAATGGGAAAATGGGATCTCTTCCTCCAGCCCATATTGTATGAGAATTTCAAACATTGTTTTGATTTGATTTGATTTTCTCAATAAAAATTAAGTGAACAAAAATAAAGAACACCATTTTTCATTTATTTTTGAGGGGCCCTTGATCATATGCCCAGCTTTGTCTGTTTCTGTGCACCCCATAGCGATGATTCCCCCCCTGCCCTCCCATTAAATCCCCAATTGGCCGGCACCCTAGGCGCGTTCCTGCGGGTCTGGAAGTTCCGGGGACCCCCCGGGGACCCCCACACGGAGTTGCACCACTTACTTCACACGGGTGTGATTTTTTATTTGCTTTGTATTCATGGACATATCCTGATGTTTCTCTGAAGATTTTGTTTAGTGTTTGTGCTGCCATGTGGGTGTGGGGGGAAAAATATGTGAATAATTGCTTTGAAAATACTACGGTATGTTTTAAAGAAAAATCAATAAACATGTTTATTGATTTTTCACAGCTAGAAGGTCCCAGGTTCGATTTCCGCAGGGGACGCTGTGGGTGCTGGGGATGTGTTCTCTCCTACCTGTCATCAGCGACAGCGCCCATACCCTAGGTGGGGTTGGTGAAAGGGCCTTTCTGTGTGGTTTGCATGTTCTCCCCGTGTCCCCTAGGGTAGGTACCCTCACTATTCCTGCTCTCTATACTGCCACCCCCTGGTCAGCCGGAGAGCCGGATGGAGGGGAAAAGAACTGGTTGGAATCAAACTCATAGAAGTGGCCTTCTTGAGCTCAGTTCGAGGCTCTCCACAAGTTGGCAGAGTGAGAGTAGGATTACAGCTTAGGCAGTTGGTGCCACATGAAAAAAAAGGGTTACAAAATGTGTGGGATAAAAATACATTTAGAATTATTATTTATATATATTATATATATTCTTTCTTTTACAATCGATTAAATCATTTGGTTTGATTCATTGTTTCACCCATAGTTTCACCAAGGACTCGACTAGAATTCAACATTCTTGTGTCTTGCTTGAAGGTTTTGCCTCGACATCGTCAACAATACTGGTAGACCAAATTCTGTTGACACTAATGAAACTTAGGCAGAAGTTTATTATAGCTGATTTAGCAAGACACTTCAAAAGGTCACCCCGCCAGGTCAGTAAAATATTGCAATATTGGATGGATGTAATTGCTGAGCACACCAAAGATCTTATTCCATGGCTGCCTCGTGAGACCATAAAGGCTATTATGACAGTTTTTTGCCGGAGAACATGTTCATATAACCTAGAACTCAGGGTTTCTGGATTGTTTACGTGCTGCTGCTAGAGATGAGGTGTTGTGGAACCATGGCTTCCAGTGTTTACAGCTAAGCAATGCCAGTTGACCAGTGGTGGAAGAAGCACTGATTTTTTACTCGAGTAAAAGTATTAATACCACAATATAGAAATACTCTGTTACGTGTTAAGTAAAAGTCTGGTATTCAGAATTTAATAAAAGTACAAAAGTATTGGCATCAGAGTACATTTTAAAGTACCAAAAGTCTGAGGAAGGTCGCAAGACCAAAATGTTGCTCTTTATTCATTTAATAAAAGCTCTTGAACCAGCAAGTGGCAGTGTGCGGGTCTCCCTCCTCCTCCTACGTCGCCTTGTCGCCAACGCACCTGCTTTAAACTGAACCGGGTGTGCATAAGTCTTTTCTCTTCAAAAGTACCACAAGTAAAGTACTCATTATGCAGAATTCCCATTTCAAGCTTCCAAAATAATATTGTACTGCCCGTACAAGCTCACAACGCGTCACTATGCGATGCGAGGTGAGCATGCATAGTGCCTCCTCCTAACAGTATAAACACTGACTGCAACCTGTCCACAAGAAAGGATACAAAAAATTCCTCACTAAAATATCTATTGAGCATGTGAACAAATGTACAAGCATGTCGGCTGTCAATCGGCCCAATCATCAAAAGGTCACAGGAAACTGCGCAGTGACGTCCATCTCAGAACGTCTGAATGTAGGACTGGTATCCCAGTCAAAAAACAAACAGAGAGAAACTAGAAAAGTGTATATGCAAGTATTTGAAAATGTACTTGTGTATAAGCATATTAAACACTGTCAGCATTTGTATACTAGCTGTCATTGTTCAAGCTCTTGACATTGACCTCATTGTCTTTGTCATGTTTAGTTGCTGTAATTCCAGTGCAACTTGTGTACAAATAAACACATGAACCCTAGCATCACATGTCATAATAGGCAAATATATGCATTGTGAGCTTGTAAATATTATAGATCTGCAATTTCCGTTGAATTTGTTAGATGCAGCTTCCTAGCATCATGTCATAGCTGTGATTTTGCGTTTTGTAGCTGCTTGTACAGGAGATAATGCGGAGGCTGTGTGTGACTCAGGAGGTAGGGCAGGTGGTTCAATGATCTGTGGGTCGGCGGTTCAAATCCAGGCTCCTCCTGTCTACATATCGAAGTGTCCTTGGGCAAGACACTGAACCCTACATCCACAATGAGTCGGTCGGTGTGAGCTTGCCACCATTAGTGTGTGAATGTGGGAAGTGACTCTTGTGTCGACTGTTGCTGCTTCACCTCCCAAGTCCCAATGAATGAACCATTGTAAAGCACTTTGGTCAAAAATGCCATTCATTATTATATTGAGATGTAGGCGACATAAAGCTTTGTGCATTTTCTACAGGTTAGCGTTCTAGTGACAGTGTGACAGTGTGTTGCTGTGTTCATGTGGGCTGAATCATGCTGACTTGGACCTGCCTAGCTTCTGCTGTCTACACAGTACATCTCCTATGTAACTGAGCTGATTTGACAGGAGCTGAAATAGCATGGGCCATGCATGTTTGAGGAGTTGAGAAGGCTTGTGAACTCGATCTGCATAGTTCCTAAAAAGTCATGGAGAGGTTGTGGAATCATCCTGTGAAAGTCATGGTCCATGGCTGTATTGTTGCGTATGTGGGGTTTGAGATTGAAGTGCTTTACCTTCCTTGGCTATACACTATCTGCCTCATACCTGAGTTCCACTTCCTTTGCACATTAGTGCATGCCATACCTGTTGTGCCATGCCTAACCTATGTTTCCCCAAATCTCTCCTGGAGAACCCGTTATCCTGCATGTTTGAGGTCTCAGGCTTCGTACACATCATGGTATACGTGGTATGCCTAATGCCTCTGAACTTTTCAAGATACTATTACTCATCACTTCACATCACAAGTAGTCTTGCATAGCCAGACAACTATTCCACAATCTCCGAATGACGGAAGCATTTGAAAATTGTGAGAGCTAGGCAACAGTCTGGCAACGCGAGACTACATCACAAGTTACGGTTTCGTCAAACCAGAGCCAGAGTTATGACATTGAGGGGGCAGAACAGCCTGGTCACGTGGTTCATGTACTCGTGCATTCCGTAACTTCCGGTTGTCCCTATTTGAAGCCTTCAAATAGGGACAAACCAATAGAAGTCTATGTAGAAGAGCCTGGCCCCATGAAGTGAACGGAGTTGTCGTAACTCTATGGCTCTGCGTCAAACTAACAAAACGTTCTGTTGTACGTAATATGAGGTTTTTCTCGTCATCTTCCCAACCATCAATTATGGAAGGCATGGTAGTCTTAATGGAATGTTTCCATCTCAGGTTTGGTTTTGATAGTGTACTGTATAGGGTCAAGTTATAAGACTGCAGTGTGCCGATTAGAGCTTTCATGCATTTAACATTCATTACAGTTAACCAAAATGTTTCTGAACTGTACATTTGTTCAATACAAATACAGTTTTCAGAAAATCATCTTGTTGTGTCTGACAAGTGACAGACATTTGAGGTGCATCTCCAAGCTACAACATTTAGCAAATTTGGACCGCACACAACATCTGTCAAATACAGCTTTTTATTATTTTTTTATTTGGATTTATTTCTTCCTTGTCCAAGCCCTGACTTCACCACTGCAAGTCTGAACTCACAATCTCTCTTTTTGCCTTTGCACCTGGTCCAAAATTCTAAAGTTCATCTCCTTTTCGGACCATTCCTAGTTCTTCAATGTTACATAACTCTCCCAGCTGAGTCCAACAATTTATGTGCATGCAATCTAAAATATCGGTGCCACTGCTGGCCCCACAGGCTAGCCAGGCAACACAGGAAAAGCACAATTTGACATCCAGGTTGTAGTTTGAAAAAACCCTGTGTTCTTTGTTACTACTAAGACACGCCCACTTGTGACAGGCAATTTGACAAGGCGATTTGATTAACTCTCGCGATTTGCTATTTGATTAATTATTTGATATAATGTATATAAAATAATACATACAATGTTTTTTTCTTATCATGGATAAAACAGTTCTGTGGAATAAAGTAAAAGTACATTGAGAAATAATCCAGAGAATCTCATGCATAGTGTGGTAAAAAAGTATTCTAACTATCAAGTCCACTACAGTTAAGAAGTTGCCTGTATGCTTGTATTATATCTGCCTGCTCTGGTTGTATTTGTACTCTCTGGTTGTATTTGTACTCTCTGGTTGTATTTGTACCGGTATGTCATGCATTTGTTTTCCTGGAAGAAATCTGCCATTTACTGTCAACATATTTCATATTTGGAGAGAGAGAGAGAGAGAGAGAGAGAGAGAGGGGAAATTCCATCTGGATCAAACATCTGAGCAGCATCCATTAGTGTATAGGTGCAATTTCATGTGGGCTATTTTGGTTTCCTCCAGCCACGGCAATAAATGGATTTAAACCCAGCATGGAAACATGGGATTTGGTATAGGATGAAAGCAATCCCAAGTAGTGGCCCCAGAAATGAACTGCTGTACCTAAAAGATATGGAGGAAGTCAAACTTTCAAGGATGACTTAACAACTTAACCCCTATACTTTGTTCTATGTCAAATAACGAAAATAGCCGATTTACGCACTCACATTATTGCAACACATTGTGTGCTTGTACACACAATGTGTGTGTACAAGCACATTCACCTATAATAACATTCCCAGCAACATTAGGGATGCTATAGGGTTCATGTGGTTAAACCAATATTCTCCTGCTTTTTAAGAATTTACATGAAACTCATGATTTGTATCTCCTTAATTTCACTCAGAGTTTATTTTCAAGCAGAGATGTTTGTCAGAGACTATTAGGGGTAATGGGGCTAATTCTTTTTTTCTCCCCTTTTCTGTTTTTTCTTTTTTTCCCCAGCAACCAACCTTTTTGTTGTCAGAGATCATGAGAAGGGCATACACACTGACTGATCTGACCCCAGCTACACGTGTAGCCAGTCAGTCCAATCGAAACTGGTTCATGTGAGGCAGAAACAAATGTGATCATTATTTTGACTGTATCCATTCTATCCTGTATGTTTCCAATGTCGAAAGTTCGAAACATGCATGCCTTAGTACTCTACAGATTGTCAGAGTTTTATTGCACTGAATGCACATTATTTGCTACTGTATATGGTCTCCTTATACATTTTTGAATATCTTCACAACTGGTGTTCATTGTTGCTATTGATACTGCTGGCTCATCATCCATCATACAGCATAGTGAACAATTGCCGTTTGTTTACTGCATGTTCATACTTTATAATCTTGATATCATAGTTTCTCCTAGAAAATAAGGGCTAAAAGCAATCCATTGATCACTATGAATACTAGAAGCTTTGAGAGCTCAACTGAATATTCACAGCAGCACAGTCATCATTAAAGACCTTCCTAAATTCATCTGCATCTTGAAAACAATGATTTACTTGGCAGCACACAACAACATTAACATTATGTGATAGACCAGGGTTTCTCGCACAAGGGCATGAAACAAAGCTTTAACCAACATTGAACAGTATACATTTTGTACACCGTAATACTGAAGCTAGGTTTTATCTTTCCTCTCCCTGTAACACTGAATTGAAGTACGCATTCCTGAAAAAACATCCTTTTAATAAAATGGAAGAACGTAAGAGTTTGTGAATTTCAAGGGCAGAAGGTTTGATAGAATTCTAGTCTTCAGTTCCTCACATTGAAGCTGCCTTGAGGTGCAGGATCAATAATTATTGAAAATGATTAAAAAACCACTGAGACTCACTTTGGTTTACGTAAAAACCCAGGTTTTTCTTTTGTTGTAGAACAGTAAATGTTAGTACTGAAAATATTTTTATATCTTACCAAAAAATGGTTTGGAATTTCATAAACGTTTTACAGCAACAAAATACTCACATCTGGCTGTCACATAAAATCAGTCCTTTTATCGAGAGCTGCGTCTGACACATATAGTAAAGCCTTAGATGTCTTGTTTTGATGTGTTATTGCAGGCTTAGTCTTATTTTAAAGTTAAGATCTAGAATTGTCACTTGAAAGATGTAAAATGTAAAAGATATCTATTTTCTCTCCAATAGCTAAATCATCAAAAAATGGGGTATGCTTTTTTATTTTTCTAAACCATTATGTATATGACTATGACTGGCAGGTTCTTGCAAAAAAAGAAAAATCTGATTATACTTATTTGACTGTCTCCTAAGTGTGTCATGAAATTTCCATTTTATGCAAATTAAAGCTCTTGAACAGGAAAGCTATAGGCACCTCAGTGTGAATTTATAATATATATCACCCATGGCCATGACATTAGGCAGTAGGCACAGTATGTAATCAAATAAATATATAAACATACTGTATACAAAATGTTTTTATAACATTTGGATTGCAGTGTTAACACTGATACTAGTATAGTAATGCCTGATTTTTACATAGTCGTGTCATTGTCTTCCACCAAAAATAGCATAGACGTGTTGTGAGATTGTAGATCTACAAGATGCACAATGGTTGCGCAACCAAGTTTAAATCAGGCTTAATTGGAAGTCTCACCTTTTTTCTGCTGGAAGGAGTGTGGCATGATGGGATATGTAGTGATGACCAAGAAGAGGCAGTGCAGAACTTCAAAAAAGGTTCAGGAAGCAGGCAGGCCTCAGGTCAGGTGTTTTCCGGTGGGCGTCAGACGTGTCAATCACAGCAGGGTTCGATGAGATCTCCCACCTGAAAAGTACGAGATCCCAATAGAACCAGGCAAATTTCTCACCAAGGCTTATTTATGGAAAGGAGCTAGTTGATCCGGTAATTGAGTCAGAGGGTCACTGGTACCCACTATATGCTGAGTGACATGTGAAGCTACAGGGACTCAGCTGCCTTCAATGCAGCAAGAGCACTGAAAAGCAAAGAAAGCTCTGGTGCTGCTCTCTGGTAGGACGTCAACCCTTCTAGAAAACCGGCACGCACAGCAACGGGGCTGAAGTGAAACAAGTCGGCTGAGCACGCTTCACATTTGTGAGAACGGTCCACAGGGCATCACTGGCTCCCTCTAAGCTGATAGGCCGCCTGCACTCTAGCGTTCACTGATTGTAGCGCTCACTCACTCCACTTTCTATGAATGCTAAAACCACAGGGTAGGCTCCGTTTTTTGGGGGGGAAATAAATAGATTATACAGCATGTAAAATAATCTCAGTCCTCCCTTCCCTTTTCTAATACATTTGAATAAGGAAGAGTCTAACATCCCATTGGGTCACATGAACTCAGACCATGGACTACTGCTGCTGTTAATATGGACAGGCTCTGGGACCTCAGGCCATCTGTCAGAACAGGGTCTCTCATGTACGGCGATTGTTTTATAAACAGAGCTTTTAAACAACAAACATGTCAGAGACCTAGAGCATTAATCTACCTAAGCTGATCTCAATCCATGGAACTAGATATTGCTCTTTATAACTTGTCGGGGAGGGGGGGGGGGGGGGGGGTTATTACATCACACACACCAGCTGTCATATTTCAGACTGCAACAGCCAATGGGAAATACAGACGTGTGTCAGTATAAGAGGAAATTAGGAGTAAAATCTTTAAAAGTAAAGGAGAAAAAAAAGCTGTTATTGTAAGCAAGGCCCTTTAATTGACCAATCATACATCACATTTTTAAGAATTAACCACTGGTATTATGATTATCACATATTTTGTAATCTCTTGTAATCAGCATGGGACTTGCTTGCTGATTACAATGAATGCAAACAAACTTCTGGATAACTTTAACCACTTAAGCGATTCTTACTTCATTGACTTGGGTCCTCCAGAGTCTCTACTTGGTCCCTTTCATATCCACCTTTTTCCTGTAACCCATAAGTCTTTGCGTTTGTGTGTGCATAAATTCCTCTTTCTCTTGCTCAAATGAAAATAGCTGATCTACAAGCTCAAAGCGCCACATTGTGAGGTTGTACATCTGTTATTTAAAAACACATGAAATATTTTGAATATTCTTTTAAACATTTTAACTAAAATGTGGAAGGCCCTTGCGCCTGCAATTCGAAACTGGCCCCTGTAAAAACGTTAAAGTAACCCTGCCCCCTTTTTTAACTGTGTATATGATTTATTTTGTTGCATAGAAGTGTATACTATATTTGTATGTCTTTAAACGTTCTGATGAATTGAAAATGTTTTATCCTCGTAGCAGTTTCTGTATATTGACCTGTACTTTGTCGAACTGTACCCATTCTACAAACTAATACAATTTTAATACAATTTTCAATCAATCAGTCAATCCCAATCTACAATCTGACAACCTGTCACGTTGAAATGCATTGTGAGCTTGTAGAGTTGCTATTTTCACTGAATGTCCCAATTTAGTGAAGCTTGGGTTCATGTGGTATACATAATGTATTGCTTGCGAAATGCTATATCGCATCAATGTGTGATCTTGATGTCTGATGTTGAACTCAGATTAAAGAATACACATGCTGCTCTGAACAGATATGTACACATCAAAGAGTGAGATATCCCAAAGCTTTATACTGTTAACATGTTTGATGCTCACATGCATGACAATATTGTGAATGAGAATTATTGTGTCTCATGCGTTCATCACACATGCTGTAATTTCCATATTTCAGAGAAAAATGTGTGACTCAATGGCAGCACAAAAAACAAAAAAAACAAAAAACAAACAAGAAAGAAAAAAAAAGTTTCAGTTAAATACAAACAGATTTAAAATGATTGCCTTAAATTAAGTCAGTGGCAACATTTTGTTTTCAAAGTTGTTTGCACTTCAGTATGAGGGACACAAAAGCAAACAGCTGTCTGCCTTACAGCAGAGGATGCATTTTTGTGTTTAGTGTACACACAGTGAAATCCTTACTGTTAATTTGTCCCTTACAGGTCCATTTGGTTACACTCAGAGTTCAAAATAACTTCAGGATTTTACTGCAGTGTACTACTGTATACACTGACTGAACAATGTTCATGTCAACCATGGGATACTGCGGGGGTCCAGTGTATGAGTGGCCTGATAAACGGCTCAATCCTGATAAACCCAAATGATTCCATCACATCATCTGACAGGATCAAGCGATCCTAACAATCTGAGCTCTTAGGAGGGATACTGAGGGTTCAATGACCTCATTGAACTGCATGCCTCCCTATGATCCACCACCAAGCAGCTTAAAGGACCACTTCACCACTTTTCAACCTATCTTCATATAATTGGTCCTCACTAATGTTCATGATAAAATGCCACCATTGTCTGTGTCTCATAGGAGGGCTGTGGGCAGTTCAGAAACCCGTCCACCAGTGACATCATCGATGGGGAATTCAAGCTAATAGAAACTGAAGGCTTTCTATTCCTGAAAAGTTGCAATGCAATAATGGAAGGCATCGTTCTAAATCTTGTTTAAAAAAAGATCTGCCTAACGATATGTCACTGGTGGCACATCAATGAAAGCAGACAACACGTTATTCCCTGCAACTTATCTATTGAGCTGACCGCATCCCCCAGTTGGTCCGCTCCTTTTGTCCTTCTACACCAAATCTCTTTGCTGAAAATATAAATATAAATATAAGCTCTACAAGAGATTGTAGATCTATTATCGCTGAATGTTCGTCCCAGAATAGGGACCCTATAGGCCCACAGTCATGTATACAGGTGTTAATGAGGGATAACAGTTATAGAACTTTGACTAACAGGGCTAGTCCACTATTCATTCTCCATCTCTGGTGATGGTTAAGCGGATGGCTTGGCAGTGCATGAGTGACCTTATTCATCAGAGTGATATTTGGGTTTTATTCTGCAGCGATGCACTGCATGCGGTCATCGCTACATTGAACTGGTTGGTTGCTGGCAAGCATAAAGAAAGAAGAGTGGGGGCACGCTTTAGTTTGCAAAGTGTAATCCATATCATCCCGTTATGGAGGCTCAGTCTGCCTGCTGCTGGCCCCAGGCTAAACAACGGCAAACATATTTTGATGCTGATAATGATGTTGAATTGCGCTTGTCGTCTGATGTAATTTCGGTCCGCGTCAAACCAACAAGAGGGGGTGAGCTGAATTCTTTGAAAGGGAATCGTTTCTAGTTGAAACCTTCTAGATTCCAATGCGATTTGATTTAATGACATGTTTATTTTGGGGGTTTTAAGTGCTAATAGGCATGGCTTTTCCCATGGGCATGGCAATGTGAGGGCAACAATTCACTGCACCCTTCCCTCTAGCTCCACAAGATGATTTCCCCTGAGCGTGCACAAAGTCATATTGGCAAGCCTAATCCAAAATATTGCCAGAAAGTTGTAACCAGTGACCATGCTTCTTCTACAGATCAATTAACACCAACTTTCCTCTAGATGCCAATATACTCCACTGCTACCACTACATCCAAGAACTCAAAAGCTTCAATATTAGTTACTCTTTAACCATTTAGACAGGGGTCTCCTCGCAGGGCAGGGGTCTTATACTTGGTCGGTCCCCTCTACGCCAAATCTCTTTGACAAAATAGCCGCTCTACAAGCTCACAACGCAATGTAAGCTTGTAGATCGGCCATCGTTTGCGATGACATAGATAGGGACAATTAGGGTTCATGTAGATAAAGATACATTCTTATTGTTCGCAATTAAATATTATAACTCAATCATCACATGTCAGTTTGAGGTTTCTGAGCTGTCATGAACTGCTTAGAGCAATATTTGGCTGTTTGCTTTCACGATAACCTTTGTGAGGCCATCCCATCTGCAATTATTGTGTCTGTAAAGGATATGCGTCTGTCATTTTACTCACCTGCTATCATGAAAATCTGTAATCTAGCCGACTAGTGTGAACTAACCTTGTTTCATGTAAACGTGGAGCTCCTACTATTATCCACGGCAGCTGCTATCAGCTCTAATAAATGTCAGGAGTGCCTAATCTTATGATTTGCATTAGCTGGCATTTATAGAGTGATGGGCAAAATGTATTTCTGTCAGACACGTGATACACATGAGAGATAATTCCAAGTGATAGCTTTGTCTGTGCACATTCTAAGATTTTTGTTGTTTCCTTTAACGGCACTGAACCAAAGACTTTGGTACATGATAATACAGAATGTGTGATCTGATGCATCAGGTACACGTATTCTGTTACATCTTCACCACATGATGAACTCTAGTGTCCCTCATGTTATAATGGGCAGAAAATGGCGAATGTTCTGCAAAAACAGCAGATCTACAAGCTCAAAACACATCGCAATGCGACACATTGTGAGCTTATAGATTGTCTATTTTCAGCGAAGAGATTTGGTGTAAAAGAGAGGACCAAGAAGTATAGACACCTGGGGGACCCCAGGTAACTAGGTATAGGCCTATATAGGTTTTGTTCTATTTTCCTGCTTAAGGGGTTGATTTAATATAGGAATTCATGATGTTCATTCAACACTTTGCAGTACCATTACACATGTACAAACTAAACACAGTTGTAGTGATGGCATGTGTGGTTACATACTTCATTCACAGTCAATACTATAAACTTGTTTTTTCTCAACTGGCTTTGACAGCTAGGGACCGTCAGAACATCCTGGCACACGTTTCGGTCCCAAGCCACTAGCTGAGAGGTAAAATGCGGTAAAATATGGGATAGCAGAGCAGGTGTTACCCGCTCCTTCTGTTGAAAATATATAATATGATACACCCTAAAACTGATTGCAAAATCCTGCTTTAAAAAAGTAACAGCAAGCATGAGTTCTGATCATTTCTGCAGAAATGTATAAACCTTAGCTGTAGGCATGGATTGTCTCCATCTGCCATTTTAATACATATTTACATGCTAAAACACAAGAATTAGAATTCATTAGTGTAATCTGAGGTATAGATCTAGATCAGGGGTTGTTTGATTAGTAGCTTTAGGACATGGTTTTTGTAGTGAGTCTGCCTGTCTCATCCTTTTGTTTCCCCTTATTTGCCATGACTTTTTGTGATAGGGTCGTGCCTGCTTCCAGATTAGCCTCTGCTATCTCTACTCTCACTGACAGAGGATACATATTTACCCAACAGTGCATTTCTGTTTATTCTATAGTTTTGGGGTGCAAAAAACACCTGACATTTTTCAACAAAATACCAAATTGTGTTATGTCATAATACAACAAGGTAGTACTAGTGACAATTTATTCTATCATTAATAATTCTTCATGAGACCCGGACCGGCCTAGTGGTCCAGACACAGGCTAGGCTGGTAATCCAGCCTGACAGCATGTCGCGGGTTCGAGTCCCGATCCCGACGGCCTTTGCTGCGTGTCTTCCCCCATCTCTCTACCTGTTTCCATCCTGTCAACCTACTGTAATGTAAAAAGCCTCCCAAAATATCTTCTTCACGAATGATATATGCATTTATTTATGTTCCAACATGATGATGAAGATGATGTAATTGTGTAGCTGCTCCATCTCAAATAAAACAGGATATCCGACAATCCGAAAATTGTCAAAAGCTCTCGTAACAAATAGAAGTGCTACAGATGTTTATCTTTTTGTTTATTTGAGTGTTTATTTGTGTGTATCTCTGTGTGTATACAGTATATCAATACAATGAAGCAACATGACAGATTCTCAAACAATTCAATAATATGGATTATTACTGGTTGTGGTGGTGCCTAATGTGGAGATGTTACTGTACACTGAGAAATCATATCGGTAGCATGCGTAAAGACCATTCCCGAGCTACTGTACATCAAAGAGTTGCTGATTTGCTCTCATCATGAGCATGTTAATTGGCGCTTGATTGATAAACTGTGTTCACAGGCTATGGCAAGTGTAGTCTTAACTGTTCCAGGGTGTCTTTTTGAAATCGGCTTTAACAGTGGAAGAAGAATCACTTGCAGGCCCATTCGAAAATTGCCATTTGCAAATAAGCTGTCACACATTACAAATGAGATTACCTTTTCAGTGTGTGCCCTGGAACTTGTAGATGCGAGGATCATGGCTGAATCGCCAAAATAGCTGCAAACGTATTTAGTTTATCAGCATGCTCGATCTTCAAGTGCTGTTTTCATGGTGTCTTCATGCATGGCAAAAAAGAGAAAAACTGCTCGCAGCACTAGGTAATCAGTTGTACTAAACTATAAAGTATGAAGAGAGACAGCTCACAGTGAAAGTTGCCTTCATGCAATAGGCCTCTAAAATCACTCTGAAAATGACAAGCTCGCAAAACACATCACATTGCAACACGCTTGTAAATATTCTGGTATTTTTGTAAAAAATTCAAAATTTAAATTGAAAAATAATTTTAAACATTTTGACATTATTTATTTTGTTTTTTATGATCAGTACTTTATTTGGATTTTGTACGAATACAGAAAACAGAAAACAGAAAAAACAAACACAAGCAACAACAACAACAGAATACGTATGCATGGACATTATGTATGAACACAGAAACATAATATAAAACAAGGATAGACAAGATAAACAAATAAAAATACAAATAAATCAAATAAAAAGTTTAAATTAGTTTACACGACCAAACATAGCATCATCAACCGTATCATATGTATACTAATACAGTAAACAATCAAAAGGGCATTGCCTGACCATGGATCACATCAAGGACCTGCAACATTATTTATTTTGTTGATGCCAGAAATAGGAACACCAGGGTTAATGTGGTATTAGGTACCAGACCAGATACAACTGCTTTAGATTAATTATTATTATTTTTGTCTCCACCAGGCCGAAGGCATGGGGAGAGAGTATGTTTTGCACTCCGTCCGTGTGTCCGTCCGTCCTTCCGTCCTTCCGTCCGTCTGTGAACAGCTAATCTCCGGCACCGTTAACCCGGTCGATGCCAAACTTTGCACACACACTCCCTGGATGCCAACGATGAACCTCTGCCCCACATTTTCCAGAACGGCCTGTTATAGCGCCACCATGAGGCAGCTTTTCACATTTTTTTTACCTAAAACTGCACCGATCTGCGTGAAACGTTGCATGCACACTCCCTAGAGGCCAAGGACAAACCTTTTACCTGCATTTTCCGCATCTGCCTTTTATAGCGCCACCAGGAGGCCGACTTTTGTAAAACACATTTTTTGATATTACTCCTCCAGATTCTGTCCAAAAATCTCACAAATAGTTACACAGTATCTCTATGGTCATGTGCTCAAGTCGGATCTGTCTGATATTTCATATTCCATCCTAATTGCCTATAATTGGCTTTCACAGTTTGCAAGATTGCCCCGTTTTGAACAATAGCCTCAAATCATGAACGCAGCATGCAATTTACGTGAAATCTTTCACACATTTTCTTACTAGGCTGAGGAATATATCGCACCCTTTTCACATTGGCCTGTTATAGCGCCACCAACAGGTTGATTTTTGCAAAACACATTTTTGGAACAAAATGCCTCAAATCGGTACACATGATCTCTGTAGTCATGTGATCAAGACGAGTCTGTTGGATTTCTCAGATTGTACACTGATTGGCTAAGATTGCCTTCCAAAGTTTTCAGGAGTGGCCCGTTTTGTACAAAATGCTGCACATGTCCTGCTCATCCAGAATTCTATCCTCAGAGATGCTATGAGTGATCTGGCTCTGCATTTCCTCAACAAAATTAAGGAAAAAAAATCCTCCTAAACATTTTGCCAAACATCACACACACTCCTATCCTCCTGGTGGAGACCTGTGCCCGGAAGGGCACTTTTTCTAGTTAAAGATATTATTCTGGCTTTTCCTGCCTTTATTTGATAGTGTACTGCAGTAAGCTGACAGGAAATGGGGGGGACAGAGATGAGGAGTGACACGCAGCAAAGGTCATCGAGATCAGGAGTCAAACCCGCGACACTCTGTCAGGCTGTATTAGCAGCCCATAGGAGCCTGGACCGGTAGGCCAGCCCAGGCCACAACTGCTTTAGATTTGATACCACTGGAATACAACTACAAGCACAGCCTACAATCAAAGGGGAAATAGCAGTTATCATATTTGCATGAAATCAAGAACATGCAAACGAACAGTCTATTCAGCATGGCAGATCACTGAGGTCAGGCAAAACATATGCCATTGCTCTGTTGGATATCACACAGCTGCTTGCCTGCATCAAAGATCAGAGCATTTCAGTACACAAAGTGCATTTCTAAGCAATGACTCATGAGCATGATGATAATGCACTATAACACTTGTTCTCATGGTTTCATAGAGTGCAGTTTACCTCACAGTGGGAGCACTGCAATGATGAACAATGAAAGTTGTTTGAGTTTGAATGTGTTTCATACTTTAAACACATGCACCCATACGGTCCCTATTCTGGGAATGTCATAAGAAAATATTAGGTGAAACATAGGCAAACATTTGACAAAAATAGCAGATCTACAAGCTCACGTGTGTTTTTTTTTTTTAGCTTGTTGGTCGTTTATTTTTTGGCAAAGATGTTTGGTTTAGAGGTCTAATTGGTTAAACACAATGATACAAGATTTTCTATGGGTCTGTAGCAAAAATTGCAAGGTAGCTTTCTAGCACCTTGCAGCTGCAAAGCCTGGTGACCTATAGGGGCCACAGCAGTGAAGAAAAGCTAGTGCTATTTCCCGGTAAGATGTCACTGTTGAATTAGTTTTCATATCATTTATCATACATGTATACACATACATGAAAAATAAGGCAAAAATGGGTCTCATTATTACAAATGGTAGCTCTAATAACCTGCTTTGTAATTTAATTTGGCTCAGTTTTAGTACTTTGGGAGTGAAACCCTTCCCAAGAGAGGAGGGGGGAAGCATGCATCAAAAGCAGCAGCCAGGAGGAAATAATGAGGACGTCACTAAGCGTCCATAAAATGCAGAGCCGCTGCCAAAATTTTACTGATAATGATATTTTGAGTGAAAGTGGTTCAGCCTGAATGTGGGAGACAGCAACAACAAAAAGTGGCATTACAGGAAGAACGTTCTTTTACTGTGTTTTCAACACTGTAAAATACTCTGTGTGTTAATTAACCACATGACTGCATGGGGGCCCATTTTGTTATATTTGTATACTAATCTATCTATCTATAATTGCACCACGTCTCTGTAAGTCTGTTTGTCTGTACGTCTGTCTGTACGTGTGTACGGTTGTAATGCACGTAATTCAAGAACCGTTCGCCCCACCAACTTCAAATTTGACACATGTGTTCCACACGGGGAGGTGTCGGGTCGGTCAGACCCACGGTTGTCCAGAACCACCACAAAAGGCGTCTGCGGCTGCCTGGGCTCTGGAAAACACTCCATATTTGGGCATGCCTGACACAGAACTCCATATATAGGAATGAAGGGACACAGAGAGACAGTCAGACAGATACAGACATCTCCATATATGGGCATAAAAGGGACATAGACAGATGGGTGGAACTGCGGAACGGGTACTCTGACACGGGTCAACGGGTATTACATAGCCGGGTGGGGCATGGATCTCCAACTTCCATCGTTACCGAATGTGCTCTACAGCCAGGCACCGGTCTAGTAGTTGTAAAAGTGAAAGCTGTATATTCTGCTTTGCTTGGAATTTAGAGCAATTTAAAATGTATTTTAAACAATAATTACTCACACTCCCTTCAAATGTAGGGCAAGGAACAACTTTAAGGTACATACTGTATTGACAGTAAGTGGAGGTACTGTACCTCCAATACAGTACCTTAAAGACCTCTACTATGTATTATAGGCAATTATTGCCTATATAATACATTGTACAGGGCTAGCATTAAAAAATAGCTCTATTTGCAATGCTCTGAAATACATTTCTGCTGTTAATTAAATACTACTTTAAACTGTATATTAATAATATAAGAGTCTTTGTATTTGTTTAAAGGGAGCTTGGGTAATATTAGCTCAATGGAGTTTACCTGGGTGGATCTTCTTCCACACCTGACCTGACATCACAGCCTTGAGTAGGCCTATGGGAATTGGGAAAGGTGGGGGCGTGGCTGATGTAGCTGTTGAGATTTCCAAAGTGTTTATTGTTTATGAGAAAGACAAGTTATTATATACAGCCCCTCCCCCCCATTACTTGAATTTACAACATTTAAAATGATCCGTTGCCCTGTCAGTAACATTGAGGATTTTACTGTGCAGTGTTCACCAGTGTGTTTATCTATTTATGTGCACAATTACTCAGCTTCCCAGAGTTGTCATCAGCAGTAGTCGTGGCCCATGATGCATCGTTTATATTCTTGACCATGTTTGCACAACAATCTAAAGTCACACAGCGAGGGAACAGTAGATACATCTGGCCTACTGCCTTACATGGGCAAATATCTCCAACCACTGAGTCGGCTGGAATTTCAACCCGTGACGTCACCGCCTACTACTCTCCCAGAATTTGGAAAAAGAAGTTTCACTTTTTGGTGGGATTTGAATCTGTGTGTTATTCCTAGAAAGCGAGGTAAGCTGAACGATACAACTTCATTTTGTGTGACAGAATAATGTACGCGGGTGTGTGTGTGTTTGTTCAGTACACGGACACGGCTGCGGTAGAACGGTTAGAGTTGTGTTGGAAGTAGCTTATAATGCTTCACTATGTTTCTTCCTTGTTGGAATGATATGGAATTTACTGTAGTTCAGGATGAGGGCGTGGGCTCACAAACAGCCGTAGCCTTGGCTCGCGTTAGCGAAAGGAAGCGAGGGGGTAAACTAATAAAATGCGACTCGTTAAAACGCCAGCCATCATCAACTATCCGCTGTAAAGGTGAAACGTTGTGAATGAGCGGCTCGGTGAAGTTTTGTGTTGGGATAGACGTGGATCTGTGGACCGCCGGCCAGGCGGTCGGTCTGTTAAACTGTTGCTGTTTTTAGCAGATGAACAATGCGGAAGAAACGCTGTCACACCGCTGCAGAAACATGATGCTTCTCTATCTGCACAGGAATGTGTAGGAGCTGATCATAATACACAGCCTATACTGAGCCCAGGCCTATGTTTCTGTACGTTCTAAATGTAGGCACACCTACCTTTTACCAAGGGAAATTACTTTGTAAACACAATATTGCTACCAAATGAAGTATACGCGCCGTATTTACGACACAGGGCCATAATACTCAACCTATTTTGGATGATTCATAATAATATGATGACCTGGATATGGTTGATGCGGTCCACTGTTGTCCGATGATAAAGTTGATATCGTACTGCAGTTGCTGAACACTTAGATTTGACTAGACAAGACTGTAAAGGTAAGCAATGACCATCAACTACAATGAAGGGCAGGCAGGAACAGTGATCTGTTTGGAAGAGAGAGAAAGGACTTTGACATGACAGCCATATCCTGTTTAAAGGCTCTGTCTATCTCCAACAAAAATGTTTAGATCACTTTCTTTGTTTGGCTGGCCTGCTCTTTCATCTTATTAAATTGAATAGCTTGCTGTGCTCACTATAGCTCTAGTCTAGCCTCTGGTCCATAGCCCTAATGCCCTTTGCTGCCGTGGTATTAGAGCTATGGATCAGAGCTAAGTGCTCACCTGATGTCAAAGCCACTAGTGTATTTCAGTGCAACCTGTGGTGGTATGTATTGTCTTTCTTCTGAAGTTACTCATAGTGGAAGTGTCAGTAGTGGTCTAAATTTCAACTGTACACTGAGATGTTATTTTTAGATAGTTCCTGTGAAGCATGCCATGAAAGTGAAACATTGGTTTCTTCAACTCTCTCATACTTATGGTATCAACATAGAAGTAACCTATGAATGAGTCTTGATCTCAGTGCAAGAGTTTGAGTCTCCAGCTGTTTTCTAAGCGTCTAGAATAGTGTTTTTTATCAAATTTGTTAATTTCAATGACCTCCAATTTGGTATTGATTGTATTTATTACAGTACATTTCAAGCACAACTGTGGACAACACCATAAAGCATTACGCTTGTTTACAATAGGGTCCATCCACACTTTTCAATTCATCAGATGCATGGCTATGGACACCCATAACTCTTAGAGTATACAATTGGAACCAACCAAGAGCCAATTTAGTTCCATTTGTACACTTTTGGACCTCAATGGGTACTGGCAGCTACTGAGTGCTCTTCTTTGCACTTGCTCTGCATTGTCTGAAGAAATAAGTTTTACTCTTATGTACCTGGCTGTACACAAGATGTAACAATAAAGCACAACCTTGAATCCTGGGGGAACCGCTGGCCTAGACTTGTAAGATCTACTGTATGCTCAGCTAAAAAAATGGCAGATAACATGCTGAGAATTCATCTCCCTCGCTTGTTGAAACGATTGAATATGAGTTTGAACTTGTACTTTGATATGAATTTCAAATCAATAAGCTCCCCCTGAGATCTCATCATCAAACTGAATTTATCTGTGTCATTCCCACACATTTCTTGAGTCAGGCAACATTAAACAGAGCTGTCTCTAAAATCTCCTGTTAGAAAGGACACATTTTGACAGTTTCAGCGATGTTCAAGTTTAAAGCCTAGTGCCCCAACTGCCTTTGAGCCTAGCCGTTACTGTACTTGTTCAATGGCATCATTTTAATGAGCATAGGCCTGACTGGAAGGAAGAGATCCACGTGCATTCTCAGGCTTAAAACATTTGAGTAAAACATGGGGATTTTTGTGTGTGTCACACCCTAAGTGTTTTACCCCCGCCCTGTTAAGGAATAGTTATCATTGACTGGTATATTTTTCACAACAATAACCACCACTCCACACATACTGAAGGTGTTTTGACTACTTCTCTAAACACCATTAAACTTCATATTATACAAAATGTTATTCACAAAATGACACCGAAATGTAATTGTTTATTTTAGCGTTAATAAATCAAATTTTTGACAACGTGTTGTTACATTCCAAAATGTATCCTTGGGCGCTATAGGGCCCTGCTGCAGCATTCCTTTTAAGCATTCCTTTGTATAGAATAGATAGACAAACGCTGTAATGAATACATCTACAAGAGATGTCGCCAGAATAGACTACTAAAATGAAAACCTTAAAATTCTGATTCATTCTTTAAAAAAAAAAAAAAATCACACCCGTGTGAACTGAGTGGTGTAATATAGCCTGTCTGACGTAATGAAATCATGTCTGACGTAATGAAATCACACCCGGGTGAACAGGGTGAACATAGCAACCATGCTCATTTTTTCTGCACAAACAAAGCCAGTTGTAGGAGTGGTTTACACCACTCAAAAATGGTTACCATGTTGCTACATATATAGCAATAGCTGATGAGACACAGAGAGCGCGCCGGCATCAAAGGTAGAACAATGTATACTGTAGGTTGCATCAGGCGTCAATGACTTTAATCTCCCCTTGCTTTAAGAGCAATGAACATAACAAAGTATATTCAATTCTTAATTTTGTTGACTGAACAGTTATCAGTCAGACCCGAAATTGTATTATATCAGACTAGACTGTTCGGATGATTCATTTTACATTGACCTCCACACCCACAGATATGTGCAATGACACACAGTCAGTTGTTTTCTTTTTGTGTAATGTGTCTCATCATCCTGGATGAGCCAAAATCGTGGCATGACACATCATTCATTCATTCATTCATTCGACACACAGTTATTGAGGCAGAGAGATATGTAATTTCTTTTAATTAAAAAAAGGATATTGTATGGGGACTATCTTGACAAACTTATTTAAGGCTAAAGCGGGGAAACGTTTTACCTGTCAGACGTGCTGCTTTAGTCGTCTGCATGAGAATCACTGCTCCAGGCCAGGGTACTGCTTTTGTTTATTTTATTAAAGTTGTTTTAACTTTAAAAACATTTCCACAGCACAGGATAGCTTAGTTTAAAGCGATTGCGGTCAACAAAGTTGGACCTTCTCTGTTCACCCCCTCTTTCCTTCCATTCATGAAATGCCGCCTCGCGAACAGCTGACTTTACTATGAGTGACGTAGGCTAGCACGTAACACCACGTGACCCATATAACTGTCACCAACAGATATCATTTTGACTGTCCTTTTGGGCCTACATTGTTCAGAAAAATGTTGTGTATTGACACTGCCATTAAAGAACCATACCGGTGGTCTGGCATATTTAGCCCTACTATTTGCCGGTATATACAGTAAACAGTAGTTTGGCAGTTGGCAGAACATGGCACTACTGTCGCTGCCAAGTGCCAACCATTTTCCAAAGCATACTGTACCTTGATTTTTCATATTATATCAAAATAAACTCAAGGATTGAAACTTGCTTGGTGGGTAATCCAACACTACACTTCATTGCACCGTTATTGTTAATCAAAATCACGATATTAGTGTGTTTAAAGTTAAAGTGAGGATTCATTTGAAAAGTGTAACCGAAATTAGGTCCTGAAGGAAAGACTGATTTACGATTGAAATTCAAATGTGCACTATGATCACAATGATGTTTAGCCAACATTGTCAAATAGTTTAGTTTGATAACTTTTTAATGACTTTGGAGAAAACCGTTAACTTAAACAAACACTCAATTGAAAAATACTTCACCCCAAATTATGTTTTTGACATATAACAGGCCTGTTTTTAATAGCGACCTAGTCATGATTGACTGCCCCCTAAGCCAGTGGTATAGTCTGAAACTCGTGTAGCCAATCACGTAGCAACCTAGCCATGATTGTCTGCCTATTAAACCCTGCCCTGCACCGTGGAAGTGAGCGCTCCCTGGGAAAGCGTCTCTACTACTAATACAATATTAGCGCACCGCAGCCACTCGCAGCTCGAAGCGACAACAGCTGTGATTGAACCACGAACAGAACGTCGGAAACAAATGCAAACAATGGCTTGTGACACAGAAACATACACGTTACAAAAATAATAATAATAATTAATTTAAGGCTTCACAGGATGAGTAAAAAATGTTATTTAATGCGGGTTAAGTATTTCTTTAACAGGAAAATAAAGTATAAATCAGGTATTACTGTGACTGTTGACCTGTTCATCCAGCTTGTACTGTACATTTAACTGTATCAGATGAGTAACGCAGAGTTCTCTTTTTTTCTTAAGGATCTCAGATATCAAAGTCCAGTGAGCGAAGTCTATCACCTGGAAGGCCCATTTAATCCAGAGAGGAGAAAAGGTATGGCAACTCTGCTTTAATCTGTAATGCTAGGTTGGTCTTCTTTATTTTGGTCTGACCACATTAGAAACAATGTTTATTTTCCCTGTGCTAGGATTAGGATCTTTGTTCCTTTTGTGTGACGCCTGATGTCGATGGCATAATTGGAGAATAGAGCTTGTGAATGGAACATTTTAATTGTGTTGTGGAAATGTACATCAGTGCTCAACATACCCTCATGAACTACTGTTGAAATTCCCTTGAGCTAGACATTCTACCCCTCCAGTGTATCTTCTGTAGAACAAAGAGTACATGATCTGTGTAGTGGTCACTGACCAATACAAAGAAAGCTGGAAGAACTAAATGTATTTGCAAACAAAAACGTAAAAAATAAAAAAGTTTTAGAGCGTGCCGACGTGCACATACAAAACCAAAACACAGGTGCCTGGCAGACACATGAAAACAGTGCATATGATTTAACACACGCTTCCATTCAAATTGGAGCCCTCATCCCAAGGCAGCAGTGGCCTGGAAACTGGAAGTTTGCTGGTTTGATTCCCCAGATGTCCCTTGAGCAAGGCACTTGAAACCGCTCCAGTAGAGCTGCTTTGTGGCCAAATGTCGGTGTAGTATGTGTGTAAAAATATTTGGATAAATAAAATACAAAGAATACTACAATGTGCACGTGATGTTCGACATGCATGATCTTCATCAGGCCACTAGTAACACAAAACATGTATTTGTTTTTAATCAAATATATATTTTTAGAATGAACATACATGTATGTTTCAGCTTTTCAATATTTCAATGTTAAAGATAATCCCACCAATGACCTGTACTCTCCAGGGACTTGGATAAAGAAGGGTCTGCTGCCAGCCACTGTCTGTTACATCCAATTCAGGCAGCGTTCATGTATTGTTCACTCTTGTCTGCAGTAAAAAATTGCCATAACCTCCTCTGACCTACTGCTCTCATGGGAAGCAGCCATACTTTAATTATACCTCCTTAATCACTGGAAGACATTCTATATGACAGGATGGCGCCCTCACAGTAAATGGGTTATCATTACCTGTTAATCCCGCCCTGGTGGTCTGATTAATAAAGAGGGATAATGTTTCTCAGTTCTGACTGTGTATGTGAACGCGCTTATATGCTCCTTCCTCTTTCTTCAAGATGACATGCACTGCTGCCTGCCATAACTGTGCACAATGTTTGCATTTTGATCTAGCTCTTGATGTATTTATGTACAATCCTGCTGACTATACAAGATGTAACATACATCTGTAAAAACATAAATGTTAATCGTTATGGACAATTTTACATTGTTTTCTGTAGACCGCTTGATTTAGAAGCATTACGTTTCTGTTGTGGCTCAAAACGAGGCTCTATATCCATCGTGCTGCCAAATCTGTGGCAGCAAATTCCCATGCTTCTGTGTGCCTCTGTCTGTGCTGCCTGGCAAGCAGACACTCTGTTACCCATCTTAGGTCAGAAGCAAACGCAAATCAATCGTGAACCGTTCCCCTACAATCATCATCATTATTATTATGATTACCTCATGAAAGGTATGCACCACAGAACCAGTAGCGTTGAGCGACTGTGGCACGCCAAATAACACATTCCCGGCGAAAAGCAAACTGCATTGATATTGCCCTCAATACTACTTTCCTCATTTTTTCTCCATATTTGGAAATGTTTACCTCCTCATGATGGCTCACAGAGCTTGGGGAGAGGGGATGTGAGTCACTGTAGAACGGTTTGCAAGGGCTCCTCTCCCTCACAAGGGTGAAGAAGAGGAGCCATCCAAGTAGACTGACATCCACTAAACGTAGTAGCTTCATATGCTGCAGTGATCTACAGAGGACTTGTGAGTATCATGCTGTGCTCTTCATTTCTATATATAGTATTATAGGTTGTTTTGGTCAATTTGTTACACTCTCAGTTAAATGAACAATTTGGGTTTTATTGTGTTTCGGTTTATTCCTGTGAAAAAGACTGATAACAAAGTCTTTCTTGGCACTAAGTGAGAAGTGCATATGTGTTAATTGTCTCTCTGTTCGTTCTAGATCTCTGTGCCTCTGAGTTGACTTGATCAATTATAGGCTTTGCTCGCTAGTAGTTGACCTCTCTGTTTCTAAGTTATCCTTTATGTCAATTAACTTTTGCTCACGAGGCATTTCAGTCTATGCCAGCTAAGATTTAAATTTTTTATTCTGTTATGACTGATTATACTCTCATCATGCTTTATTCACTTTGATTGATTTGTAGTGAAGGTCAGCATGGGGGCTCAGTTTGGCCCTATGCACATATTTGATGTGACACTGCAGGGGTTCCTGTGGAAAGGAAACACCCACAGAGTGGCGCCGCTAGTTTTACATGGTTTTTCTTGCGTCAGGACATGACGGAATGAGTTTGATGCTTCCAATACTCATCCTGGCTCATCCAATATTTAGTAGTTAAATCTCTGCTGTTTTGCTGATGGGAACTTACTTGTGTGCGTGTGTGCGTGTGCGTGTGCGTGTGCGTGTGTGTGTGTGTGTGTGTGTGCGCGCGCGCGCGTGTAACGGAATATGATTTTGATTGGCTGAGCACGGAATGTTTTTTTTAGTGGTGCTAGCCACTTCTATACGCAGCAATGTGTGTCCCTCTGTAGTCTGTATGTATGTATGTCTAAGCACGGAAAGCACCTTTTTTTTCCTTTTAGGCTTTTCAGCGTTGTTATTAGACAGAGGAAAGTAGTGAGACAGGAAATCAGTTGAGCGATGGGAAGAGACCTGACACGAACCACACTGAGGAAAGTTGAGCGATGGGAAGAGACCTGACACGAACCACACTGAAACACAGGTCCTTGTGACTCACTAGGAGCATGCGGTCAGCACTAACCGGTGATGCCATCGGGTACCTCAGTATGCCACTCGGTGGCGCGCTATGAGCTTGTAGATCTGCTATTTTTCAATAGCTAAAGCATAACATAATGCTAACACCAAAAGGGGTTCCCGCCCAAAATGGGTTAAGAGGGCGAGAAACGAGCAAGGTCGCGTGCACCCATCCGCCTGGGTGATGGCAGACTGCTGGGCGAGTGCTGAGTGTTGATGACATCATCAAGATGTGATTCATCATGTTAATGATTTTTTTCAGACCTCCAGTTCTAGGAAACACAGAATGGGTGGGACTTTTTTTAAATTATTTCCACACAACACCTCTAAGGTATATTAATGACAGTAAAATGTTGAAAATGAGTGGTATTCCCCTTTAATAACATTTTAACAAGTTGATATACATTACATTGCTCCTTTATCTTTTCCTTGTCAGCAGTGTAGACACGTCATTGTTGTGCATACTGCAATGAGCAACTGTCCGAAAAACATGCAAGAATTGATAAAAGGAATAAAGGATTAATAAAGCTCAGAGACATTCATGTAGATTCTCAGAGTTAACGATTCTGATTCTCTAACGATTCACCTGACCTTTCTCTTGGCTCTTTTCGGAGATGTTTGAAGCATTACCGGCAGGCACCTCACAATTAGCTTTCAAGCACACTTCACACGCTGAGGGGAATAGGTAAATGTGCCGGAATCTCACTGCAAAGGCTGACGTTGATGTCTTTAATGATGGCATGGTGTGATAATCTAATTAAGTTTATCTTAAAGTTACACAAGGGCTTTTATCGTCTTCCCCAGGGATAGTCAACCCATTTGCTTCACACTCTTATCTTTATTCAATTCTTCTCTCATTTTTAGGAGATGCTAATTATATTTTATTGGTTCCGTTCTATTTACAGTATTTTATTTTACAATTTTCAATTTAGGCATTTAGGCATTCTACAGTTCTGATTGCAATGGGAAGTGCATTCCAGAGTTTTGGAGCCAGAAGGGAGAAGAGTTTGGGACGTGTGGAGCGTTGTCCCGGTGTTTTTAGTGAATGTACTTCCAGCTTCCCTGCGTTGGCTGATCTGAGAGCGCGGAAAACACTAATTATGCTACACGTCCTGGGAATCAAAACCATGGGGTGCCTTTACTGCCTTGGACATGTATAGGCATCCTTAGGTCTTTTTTTATTGATAAAGAAAAAAATATATTTCTTTCCTTCTGCAGCCTACTCCTACTCTTGTGTTTCGCACAATCGCACTGCCGTTCACTTCCTTGTTTATGACTCCATTAGATATCTAGGGAGCTCTCCATGGTTTTGACCAAAAGGGCAATGTTCTGTCTTCCTTTCTGACTTCAGTAAGCATCTCGTTTGGAATATAAACGCTTCTAGAGAGACTTTAGATGTTACAGCGTGAGGAAGAATGGGGGGGGGGGGAGGGGTCAGAAGGCGGGGCTTTTCAGAGTAAAATTCCCCTGCAAAAATAGTGTTAACCCCACTTCAGTCAGACAACTCACGAATAGTTAAACCAATATTTATTGCAGAATGAGTAACAAGTGTGCATATGATATTAGACTTGGCGTTCGGCTCTGCTGGATTTCTCCCTGCTCGGCATGGTTAAGCAATAACACAGAATATAAAGAGCAGGGAGATAGATATACAATAACCCCCCATGGGGAATGATGTAGCAGAGCCCACTGGTGGTGCTGGGGAGGCGGTGGGAAAAACCATCACATACAACCGGGGACCATATGCAGAGGAAGGCAGGAAGAGCATGCAGACTGGTGAGCTTAAGTAGCCCGCCCAATTGGTCAGCTGACTGCCGCATCGGCGAATGACGTGAGGGACTGCACACACTGTACACCCACATAGTAATGCAGCATGTTAACCCCTTGAGTATAGTATGCGCCTTGAGCATGGCATGAACCCCCTTGAGGTTGTCTGAATGAACTAACTTCGCAAGCTACGTCTCATTTCAGTCAGACAACTCACGAATAGTTAAACCAATATTTATTGCAGAATGAGTAACAAGTGTGCATATGATATTAGACTTGGCGTTCGGCTCTGCTGGATTTCTCCCTGCTCGGCATGGTTAAGCAATAACACAGAATATAAAGAGCAGGGAGATAGATATACAATAACCCCCCCAACACACATACTTTCGGTGAACTCTCACCGTTGATCCGGGCAGGTGACCCACTATGGATACACAGTGACGAAATGCAAATATGCATTTCTGGAACCTGCCGGATATGCTAACCCCCCCAACAAAGCAGAACCGGAACGCCCTACGGGAATACTCAACCGATACACATCCGTGCAGATGTCCCACTGAGAATAGTGACGAAATGCAAGCTATGCATTTCTGGATTTTGCGTGAGCTATGTGTAGCCATGACTGCACGCCGAGCCGTGAGGCTTACCTCTTGAGAAAAAATAATGTGTGGGGCCCCGGCCGATACCTTTTTTTTTTTTTTTTTTTTCCAGCATGAGAGACAACCATCTGGGATCGGCTGGGGCATACTAACCTTAAGCTTAAGCTGAAAAAGGCCTGCTTGGCTGCACTCGCCGATAGGCCATTCCTCTATTGCCACTATAGAGGAATATTCTACGCTGCTGCGCGCGTGTAGTGCAACCATTCACCGTTACGCCGACGTCCTCAGCAAGATGAACGCCATCGGCCCTCTGTCAGCAAGAGGAACGCCACCGGCCCGCTGTTTCAGAGCCGCTATGAACATAAGCTTGAGATGAGAACCGGTATGCTACTATAGCCATTTAAGCTTGAGATAACGACCTGTAAGCATTCCACCCAGCAACCACCGTATATGCAAGGTAATAAGATTACCATTCCTGATCGGATACATCACTTGCATTCATTACATCCTGAATAAACAACTGAAGCTCTTCTGATTAGATGCACATAATGATTCATGGGCAGCTGAGGACCATGGCCTGAGTTTCGACTGGCGACTGGCGCATCAGCGTGGCAGTAGAATCAGGAGTAGCGAGGGAATGAGCTGAGAAGACCGATAGCCCTGGCTTAGGCAGGGCTCGCGCCACCTTACGGAGTCCAGAACGCAGCCAAAGCAGGTTGCCCAATGCAGAACTAGACACAAGCAGAGACAGAGTTACTTATACTTCATCCTGGCTGAATGATTAAAAGAGTGAATAGGGGATCCTAAGCACGGATCGGAAACGGAGATCATGCTGAGGGTCAAGATCAGCAGAAGAGACTTCCCACACCACACGAGCCCGATAAGCCGTTTAGAGAGAGAGAAACCGATATTTAAGAGAAAAGCCTTATATCTTAATCCTAGTCTATTTAGACACCCACGTGATAGAGGCCCCTAATGAATTAATTTACATGAGCGGCATATGCTCTTCATGAGGCCTTTGAGCAATTGAATATGAGCTTAAAGAAGTTAAAATAGCTTCATGTCATGCAGACCCGAGAACTGTGCAAGACCACCCTCGTCCAGAACTGGGATGAGATACACTACTATGTTCCATACAAGCAATCTATAATCATGCTGCAGAATCAACAGCACTGCACATGGGTGATGGTGATGGACTTACTTCTTCGCAAGATACTAGAACCATCACTTTCGAAGAAACCCCAACCGACCAACGCCGGCTGAAGAAGCATTGGTGAATCTCCTGACTGAGCGACCTTAGGACGTCTGAGACTTGTGCTGAAAGAAAGCTTAGGACCAAGAGAATAGCTGAGGGTCATGAACCCGTTTGGTACATGATCTGCTTTGAGAGAAAGCAAGATATATGCCTGTCCTGTATAGCCACTTATTTTTGAGTGGTGCAAACCACTCCAACAACCAGCTTTGTCTGTATTTTGTGTACCTGTATACCTACGTGTTCGTGCAAAGGTGAGCATGGTTACTATGGTTAGTGTGTGACGTCACTGACATAGCTGATCAGACTATATAAGACCTTGCACCACTCGGTTCACACGGGTGTGATTTTTATTATAATAATTAATATTGTTAATACATGCATAATTTATTTAACATGACACTAAACAGCTTCTATGAGGAAGCGATGACAGATAATTGACGACATCGATGCCATTAACTATGAACTTATTACTGCATTCATTTAGATTGCCATCCAATGCCATTTGAAGCAATAACTAAGATGAGCAGAAAAACAAGCCTTGCAGAGTCATGAGGCCCGGGGCAGGAGCCCAACTCTTGATCCAGAAGTGTGAGGCGGATTGATGTACACGTACAGCCCCTGGACGTGACACTGGAATGACGCAGGGACTTACTCCAGTCCGACCATTGATGCAGAGTGCCGAGGATCGGAGGAAGCACTGGGTTCCCATTTTCCCGGAGTCTTTGGTATGACCCAGCCGGTGATCGAGCCACAACCTCCCAGACCCTGGGCGGACTCGACTAGCCGTGAGGCCCCTGAGCTGGTACCAGAAAATGAAGGCTTACAACAGATTTCACCTGATAGTAGCTACCAAGTAGCTACCAAGCGGCCACGAAGAAAATCGGCCCCATCCCTACTAACTGCAACGTTAAGTAGATTAACAACAAGATATGAGTGAGCGAGTGAGCGAGAGGCCAAGGGTGGCGGGGGACACCCGACAGTCAGCCAGCGCTCGGAGGCCCCCTGAGGGTGGAGGCCCGTTTCAATTGAAACTGGAGAAACAAGCGAAGGCCTCCTATGCAAGTTGCAACTAACCCAAACTTATGATATATCCACTGCGGAATTAAATAGACATTAAACGTCATCACTGTGATATTTGCCTAATGCTGTTACTCAATACTATAGTGGTACTGAGCGACATCAAATCGATTACTGGTCTGAATACAAACTGGCAGACTACATTTCCCGGCTGCACCGGGGAAAACACAACCAATAGGGTGTACCAAAATCTCCTGGAGGGGGCATCAACACATGTGTCACATGGTAGCGGCCGCCATACTTGCTGGCTTGTTTACATTGAGCGACTATCTGTGTGCTTTGACCTCACAATGGTGCAGACTTGCTCAGTAAATAAGTGCCACAGCAGGTCACGTCGAGGAAATGAGCCAGAAACGGAATTAGATGTTCAGCTTTCCAGCATGGAGACAGCATCAAGGAACCCAGATTGACGAGTTTACAAAAGACGTAGAATGGCTTGGATCGGCGCACGGGCGCAGAGACATAATGTTCAACAAAGTATCTAAGCACAGCCGTGTTTGTTCACAACATTTTCCTTGTCCTTGTAATGTATTTGGGCCCGACGTGGTGTTGGTTCACTATGTTGTCGCCAAGAACGAGCTTAATATTTACAAATACATACCACCGTCACTCTATTCTGAGTGATGTGGGCTAGAATTTAATGCCCACGAGAGGGCCGTCCCAAGCTTTTCAGACGCCACCCCCTCTTGGTGACGTACACGTTTTCACACGCTATAGGTCGCACAAGCACTGCGACACGGAAGCCAAGCTTGCTGCGAACATAGACATACGTCTATGGCTGCCTTCCTTCATCCTAGGTCCCCTCACGGATAAGTGATGAATTAATGCTTAGGAGTTTCACTTTAGAGCTCCTGGCAGTGGATGTTAGTTGTGCAGAAATGAAGCAATACGCAAGCTGCTAGCCTACCACCTTTTGAAACATCTTCAGTCCCACAAAGCAACTGCCATTACCTAGTCCTACTCAAGGACTGATCAACAGAACATACAATATGAATCTGAAACATTAAAGGTGACAAATGGGCAATGGGACACACGGTGACAAGACGCTATATATATATATATATATATATATATATATATATATATATATATATATATATATATATATATATATATATATATATATATTGATCTGAACTTCTGACCTCAAAGAGAGTGAGGGGGTATACACTGGAGTGACTAGACCGACAGCTAGATATGCTTGAAGAGGCGGACGGAGGCAGCAGTTTGTTAAGGCTTTTAACTCTTCTCCAAGACAGCTCAACCCGGATAGTGAAGCTGAGACATGATACAACGAAAAGAAAGCACTAATTAAATGATGCCCATTGAGAAATACGTCCGAAAATAAACAGCTAGAAACAAATCTACAGATCTACAGCAGTAGACAGTAGGCTATGTCACTTGACATGAGATTACTGCAAATGCAATTTGCAATTTTAACCTACTTTAGAATGACACTGCACATAACTGAAATGGATTGAGATGAATTAACCATAACGTATGATACTGTCCTTATGAATTGGAAACATGGAATAACTTTAAGATTAATAACTATGCCACATATGACTTGATAGTCAGAAAGCTCTTCTAGAGCTGCATAAATGTATTAGTGTTAACCAGGCATAAAACTGAAGCATAATAAATCACAGGCAAAAGGGTGCTAGCTTTAGCATTAGTTTAGCATGAACAAACCCTCATGGCAATGAGGAAACCTCAACACCACATGGCTACAAAAGCACCAAACCTATATCAAGATTGCAATTAAGGTAGTTACCTCACAGACAACACTTTCCAAAGCACATATAGAAAGTGTTTTAAGGAATACTTTGGTAAGCAGAGTGTGACTGAAGTCTTGCTCCAAAATGAATGAAACTGCTAGGAGACACAAACAGGCAGCTGAGTTGCCAGATCTTGAGAAAGAAAGCAACCAGGTGTAGAACCATCCTGTACCCGACTAGGACTCGCCACGTGACAACTTAAATTACAATATATACCCTACTGACTACGACGACTTTGAAACAATACAGTTCATTGGACAAGGTAATTTGGATCCATGACAGAACACCAGAACCGAACAATTTGACTACAGAAAACAAGCCCAACATTGCTTATAAAAGCGGACGTGGCAACCACTGCACATGAGTTGAGGACCCATCACTGAATGGGAGAAACACTGCACCTGGGCTGACTTGGCAAAACATTAGCAAAATGAGAACTTGGCTATAGAACACATACCATGTTACAATAGAAGCTGCAGCACTGACTGCGCATCCGGCTTAATTACCAAAACGGGCTATTATGAAGCTTGTTGAAGCCACATAGTAGAACTCAGCAGCATTAGCAGAATCATATCAAACTCAATATTTGCATACAACCTGCAGGCCCTTATCACAGCAAGGACAGTAGCTGAGAAGCATAATTTAAGCAGAAGTACCTGCACACACGGACAGCAATAGCAGCAGTAACAACCACGAGGAACAAAAACCATCACATACAACCGGGGACCATATGCAGAGGAAGGCAGGAAGAGCATGCAGACTGGTGAGCTTAAGTAGCCCGCCCAATTGGTCAGCTGACTGCCGCATCGGCGAATGACGTGAGGGACTGCACACACTGTACACCCACATAGTAATGCAGCATGTTAACCCCTTGAGTATAGTATGCGCCTTGAGCATGGCATGAACCCCCTTGAGGTTGTCTGAATGAACTAACTTCGCAAGCTACGTCTCATTTCCTTAGCTAGTTCAGTTGCAGTAGTTACTGAAAATGTATTGTGAAAAGTATACTGAATATTTAAAGCCATTTCAGCTTGATAGGCTTGTTTGTGGTTTCAGTACCTAACAATTTGTTTTTCGTCTTATTCTGTATTCACGTACAAAACGCGTGTTTTTTCATCATACTTGATTTCATCAATGTATGCAAATATATGTGACTGATTTCACTGTGTGTGACTGAGAGTTGTGTTGTAACTCTATTCGTGTTGCAAACGGTCTATGTCCTGTGTCTACAACTTGTAGACTAACAGTATATTTACCCAAGGCAGTGCTAATCAAATTTTGATTTCATAGCCTGTAGACATTTAACAGATCATCTAGCAACTATGCTGCATCTTGCTATCATCAATAATCACAACATATGAGATCAAGATTATGGAATGACATGTCTGACAGCATCCTTGGAAAATAGACTTGAGACCTCATTCATAGCTCAAAGCATAATGAAGATGGTTGTGGGATTTGAGCTCAGTAACTAAACTTGTTTGATAAACAGTCGGCAACGCCGATCACAGGACTGACTTAATCTGTTCTCACTCCAGTGTTTTCTATTTTCAATGAGACCTGCGTTTTTGCTTGGAGAAGTCGCGGTGCGACAACGCAAGCGTATTTACGTGAGCGCAGTCCTGTGAATTTGTTGCGTGCATGCTCGTTTCGTGCACACACCCGCGACTCACCAGACCTGGATTCAGTTTAGCTTTTTTTTATGCTTGCGTTGTCGTGCCCCTCTTGAGCAGACCTGTAGCAGACCTGTGCAGTTCCAAATATAATGCATTATGACCAGCACTTATAATGCGTCAAATGTTGTTATAAGTTGTCATACTATCACAATAAATTGATGTCATATACATGATTATAACCAATGAGGCAAACAAAGCCAGCATGTGTAGTGTATGCAGCAGGGGGTAGCACTTTATGATGTCTGGCAAAATACAGACATCTAAACTTACCAGGCATGTTGGGCAAGTACAGGTCATGTTCTACTTGCCAAGGTGTCAGGCCCACTTGCCCGAAAAGTAAATAGTTCATTATAAAATGATAGGTAAAATTTTAATTACCGTTCAATTGATCAGCTTTTTTTTGTCATACCTAATTTTTTTATGCCAAATACCGTCATGGCTATGAATATGTAGCCTGGCTAATAAGCTAGACCGAATCAGCCGTTGGCAAACGGCTGAATCCGGCGGATTACGGTCTGGAGAGGCTCAATTGTACGCCCATTTCCTACACCAGAGAACTGGTGTGGCCAAGTGGGACACGGTATGCAATATGGGCGGGATTTGGTACAGTGACGTTCAATGCTTGAGACCTTTGACTGACAGTAGCTCTGACCAATTGCGTCAAAGAGAAAATGTTTGAACCCGCCCCCCGGGAAACAAGATCCATACACAGCATCTCCAGACTCAAATACCACACGACAGTGTGATTTGAGTCTGGCTTATTAGCCAGGCTAATGAATATGGGGTTCACACTTATTTTATATTTTTAAGTCCAGATGCCTGAAGAAGGTCTTTGACCGAAACGTTGCCTATAAATAAAGTTCGTATTGCAAGTGCAGACGGTCTTTGTGCACTTTATGTGCATTTTTCTGAGTATGTCTTTAAGTGTAGCAACAGTGAAAACAGAGGTTTATAGAGGTTGCGTCCTGTTTTACATTTTATTTTAATTTAAAGATCTCTGTGGGCCTGAACGTGTTTTATTGTACTTGTACAACATGGTCATTATTTTGAATAAACGTATAATCTATGAGTATCGTGGCCTACATATCTATCGTGAGATTGCAAGCAATTTCCACCACTAGCCAGGGGCTGGTGGGCAAACCTTAGTGACAAGGCCTGAACTTGTACTATTCTTTATTCTTCTGAATGCAGTATCTTCTCCCAGTACAACAATGAAGATTTTATTTGGACGTTTGAGGAATTGTGGATCCTAGACAACTGTTGTTTTCAAAAGCTGCACTAACCTCTGAAACCTTTTTGTGCATTGCACAGTTGAAGTCGTTCCTCATTCATGTAACACAGATGCATAGTGAAGGGAAAAGCCTTTTTCTTGGGGTCACAGAGCAGAACAGAAACAGAATACAATGTGTAAACAAGCTGTCGGGACAATAAACACAGAAGGTGATGTGGTGAATTATCATAGAAGGGTAGGTAAATGAACATTTTGTGTTTCCTAGGTGTTCTACTACATCAAAAAAGAAGAACCTGGCATTTCCTGAGATGGAAATTTCTGTTTCTGTTTCTGTTTTCTTCTCTCTTCAAACTAAATGGCCAGAAGAGTATTCTATGAAATAGCCTTAATGAAAATTACAAACTTTACTTTGATTTGAAAACTTGAAGCTCAAAAGTATTTACATTTAAGAGATAAAAACATGAAACATAGATCAGGAATTATGAATCAAAAAATAAAAACAAGAAAAAGAAAAAATTGTCTGTCTGTCCTGTCTGTCTGTCTGTCTCATTGAATAAATAGGTCTTTGCTTGTCCAGTGGAATGCTTGCGTGCCATCATCCATGACTCCCTTTATCATTTGGGATTATAATTAATTAAGTGATTCATCTCAGATTAGGCAGAGACTTGTTTTAGTTTGGGGGAGATGACTGCTGTATGGACCTCCTAGGGTGGCAGATGTCTCCTCATGGTCCACTTTGGGTCCATGTGGAGTTGTGGACAATCTGGACATTTAGTGAAGCTTGAGTAGACACCTAGGTCTGTAGTCCACCATACCTTTTTGGGCGATTATCAATTGGCCTTCTGAATTAGGCTTTAAGGACCACTTCACCACTTTTCAATTTATCTTCATATAATTGGTCCTCACTCATTCAGGTATGCGGTTAGGCGCAAGCTTGGCTCAGGGAGGAGGACGCCCTGCCATGCAGAGTCCAAGGCACTTTGGATAATAACATCATATCCTGTGTTTGTAAAACTGAACTGATGATAAAATATGTTTTTCTGTGTCTCATCGGAAGGCTGTGGGCAGTTCAGAAACCCGTCCACCAGTGACAACATCGTGAGACAAGATTTGTATTATCGTGAGAACGATGGCTTCCATTATCGTATTGCAACTTTTCAGGAAAAGAAAGCCTGCAGTTTCTATTAGCTTGGATTAACCATCGATGATGTCACTGGTGGATGGGTTTCTGAACTGCCCACAGCCCTCCTATGAGACACAGACTAGAAAAAAAGTGGAAAAAAATGTGGCATTTTATCATGAACATTAGTGAGCACCAATTATATGAAGTTAAAAAATGGTGAAGTGGTCCTTTAACTGAGAATTACTTCTCACAGGACCACTGTTAGACATACTGCTATTTCCTCCCAAGATAATTGTCTCCACCAGGCCGAAGGCATGGGGAGAGAGTATGTTTTGCACTCCGTCCGTGTGTGTGTGTGTGTGTGTGTGTGTCCGTCCTTCCGTCCGTCCGTTACCAGCTAATCTCCGGCACCGTTAACCCGGTCGATGCCAAACTTTGCACACACACTCCCTGGATGCCAACGATGAACCTCTGCCCCACATTTTCCAGAACGGCCTGTTATAGCGCCACCATGAGGCAGCTTTTCACATTTTTTACCTAAACTGCACCGATCTGCGTGAAACGTTGCATGCACACTCCCTAGAGGCCAAGGACAAACCTTTGACCTGCATTTTCCGCATCTGCCTTTTATAGCGCCACCAGGAGGCCGACTTTTGTAAAACACATTTCTTGATATTACTCCTCCAGATTCTGTCCAAAAATCTCACAAATCGTTACACAGTATCTCTATGGTCATGTGCTCAAGTCGGATCTGTCCGATATTTCATATTCCATCCTAATTGGCTATAATTGGCTTTCACAGTTTGCAAGATTGCCCCGTTTTGAACAAAAGCCTCAAATCATGAACGCAGCATGCAATTTACGTGAAATCTTTCGCACATTTTCTTACTAGGCTGAGGAATATATCCCACCCTTTTCACATTGGCCTGTTATAGCGCCACCAACAGGTTGATTTTTGCAAAACACATTTTTGGAACAAAATGCCTCAAATCATCCAATTGCCATCAAAGGCGTATGAAGAAATGGCACCCTTTTCACATTGGCCTATTATAGCGCCACCAGGAGGCCACAACCTGACCTGCCCTGGTGGAGACCTGTGCCCCGAGGGGCACTTTTTCTAGTTTTACATCATCTGCTCTTGGCAGTCTGTTTGAGGTGCTGTAGATTTGTTGTTTCTGACTCTGCACCTGCTGCACAAGGAGATCAGTTTGCTCTTGGGAGAAATTACTTTTCTGAGGCTTTTCTTCCATGACACTGTAATAATTACCAGTGCAGCACACTGCTCTTAAAGGTAATAAAGCGATCATTTGATTGATGTTGTTATCCACCTGTAAAAGGCCCACTGATAATATATTCAGCCCAGTCCAACCCACCTCATCACTTCTGCCTCGGGTACTTCACCCTTCCCCAGTCTGGAAAATATAAAACGTCTGTTGTCGTCGTCCACACACCATTGTGCTTCAGCCTGTTACCCCAATTTAGGGCCATACTGTAATTAAAGCCCTGCTAGCTTTGAGACCGTGCTGCTCCTTACACACAAACCAAAGTGGTTTGAATTAATTGACATTGCCATCCTTAGATCCAGATACACCTTGATTATGTGACTACAGAGATAAGGTGGTGTATCAATTTGGGTGACTGTACGAGTACGTACTGGTCTCTTACTGTACTCTGTAATGTAATGTACTGTACTCTGTACTGTGCTCTGTACTACTGTGTACTGTACTGTAGTCTGTACTGTACTCTGTATTGTACTGTACTATACTGTACTCTGTGCTGTGCTATGTACTGTACTGTACTCTGTACTGTACTCAGACAGAGCTGTTAGTTGGAGTTGTTAATTGGAGCGGTTAGGCACTCTGTACTGTGTGCTGTAGTGTACTCTGTGCTGTACTACTCTTTACTGTACTCTGTACTGTAGTCTGTCCTGTACTACTCTGTACTGTACTTTTTACTGTAGTCTGTAGTCTGTGCTGTACTACTATGTACGGTTCACACAGTCACGCCGCCCCGGTGCCCCCCCAGGTGACCCAAAGCTACTGCTGTCCATAGTGCAAACGGACATAGGGACGGATGGACGGACATAGCTGGTAGTTGGAGCGGTTCAGGCACCGCTCAAAAAGCGAAATGGTGTTAATATTGTCAGGTGAAAATGTGCGTGACCTATATGGGCAGTTGTGTAATGATCCAAGGAATCCAGGGGGAATTTTGATTGTATGACCTACAGTTCGAAACGTGAATCGGCCTGTTATAGCGCGACCATGAGGCCGATTTGAAAGTTGTAGGGTGGCATTTCCTCCTAGTGGGAATATGCATACAAAGTTTCACAGCAGTCAGACCTGACATTTAAAAGTCTCAGGTCTCCGAACTGATTTAAAAGCTCTTCAAGGGTGTTAGTGTTCATACTAAGCGGAAGTGGAATAGTGAATGACTATTAAGAGCTATAATGGTATATTAAATATGTGAGCAAAGTGTTATGGGTTCAAAAGAGAATGCACTAGTGTAAATGCCTCTCTCTATAGCAATTTGCATTGTGGAGCAATTCTGCAGCCATTGTGAGAATGTGAGGTTGCCTTGGCTTTTAACCTTTTTCTTTTTGCTCTTGAACTTGATTAGCCTATGTCACTGGTTCCCAAAGTGGGGTCTGGGGACCCCCAGGGGTCCTTGAGGGAGTTCCAGGGGGTACCCAGCTAAATGATAGTTTGGAACCAAATGGACCCTTATGGGTCTGTTACTCTGAGAGTGTACACTCTCAGAGTTAAATTAACATTGATTTTACAATATAAATCGGGGGTCCCAGAGATAGAAATGACATTAAATGGGGGTCCGTAGACTAATGCATGTCAAACTGGGGGTCCTGGAAATTAAAATGGGTTCAGAATCACTGCTAGAGCTGTAAAAATCTTCTCTCATGGGGGTCCCTGGCATATATTTTCCAAATGGGGGTCCGCGGGCTCATTGGTGTCAATTTGGGGGGCCTTGACATGAAAATGTTTGGGAACCACTGGCCTATGTGAAGAAAAGCTAAGAATGGATGTTTGTATGACAGGAGAAAAATAAATGTCCCATGTTTAATATTAGTTCTAAACATATGAAATTTGACTTCTCTACTATAAGTTTAAATTGACTGCCTAAGGCTATTCATATTCAAAAAGATGATAATGTAATATTTGTGGAGCTGAATGCCTGTTGAAACCTTTGTTTATGTAAACTCATGTTATTGCTTTTATTATTCATAAAAGTTGTTAGCATTTTTATTAACTGGTCTAGACTCTAGAGCAATTTCTTTTTTGACTAGATTGGTAGCTGCAAAGAAGCACATGCAGTAAATATGATCTAATCTCATCACACCTTGACACCTGGCATCTCTATTTTGGGCAAGTCATTTTAGGTGAAAAAGTCCAAACCAAAAAAAATCTAACAATTCTAAAGAATAGTGAAAATTATCAATCTACAAGCTCACAGCGCATTGCATCACAACACGTTGTGAGCTTGTAGATCTGCTATATTCAAACCATATAGGGCTTTTGTGGTTAAATGAGGTGCATGTGTCAGTCGACTGGCACACTGTGCACGTTTCACGTGGATCAGTGACAGGATTAATTGCCAACAAGTCCCCTGTGGTTCAGAAATGCAATTACCTACTGACCCAAATCATTCACTTGGCTGGAAGTCACTATCCCTGTGCTGGCATAGTTCTACCTGGGAGTTTCTCTTTTCTCATGATCTGGCTGTAGTCCGATTTAAGAGTATCCACTTCTCCAAGGGTGCATGATGATCTCAGGGCAGCATTTTTTTAAAGAAAGGATGATACAGATAAGATTGTAATATTGTGCCACACAAGTTCATCATCCATTTGTATTTTTAAGAAATTCCTCACTTGTCCATTTAAGTAATGAGCAAGTTATTACCAAGAATGTCCACTGTAAATTCATCCCATTTAAAGGTCAAGCATGGTTGATATAAGCCAGTGTCAGAAAAGTCTAATAGCCTTATTACACTGCCAAGAAATTACTTTAGTTCTTATGTCTTGGCTCATATATTGCATAGTGAAATCGTGTAATTGGAGAAGTCCTTACACAGAAAGCATTATGAAAGGCCTGTGTCGTGTCTACCAGCCAACTAAAACTTAGGAACAGAGCTATTTTCTACATCGTCTCTATACGCTGATTACACATTAAGTCCATTAGCAGCCTCACTCATCTACACTTGTTAGAACATATGATAGAATACTCATACAATGTGAACCTCTTATATGCATATTCATCAAAGGCTTTATTATCCATATTTATAAGTCTTCACATGACGACGGAACTTCTCAGCATTTCCAAAGCCATGATTACAGCACAAACTGTTAAAAGTTCTACCTAGCAGTATATCTGCCATTGTCACAGACCTGGCAAAATTGCTTTATGATCATCCATTGATCAGGCAGTGATGAACACTGACCTAATTGTCCACTGCCGGTGTGCTATAAATAGCAGGTCTCCAGCTTAGTCAACGGTGTTGGCATAAATAAATAAAACTAGTAAAAGTCCCATCTCATGCATCTAACACACATTACAGGGTAGCCATTGTGAATGCATCACAAGTACATTGAGCACCATTAGAATAAAAGATGTTCTAAATTATTAAACAGTTGGTTCCAGTCAATTAACACATTAACACCTTGCTTGCCCGGACCTATTTAATCCATTACTAAAATGTGCCCATCATTTATAGCGCCCGGACCACTTTTACCGGCGCACCGGAAGTTGTTGTGAATGTCTGTGTAGCAGCTAACAATAGCCACACCACTCTAGAGTCGATCGACAACAACGGCAGGTAAGAATAAATCTATCGCGACTAGCGACAGGATCTTTTTTCAGAATTAGACAGGATGATTTAGATCGGGAGTTATGAACGTTTTAAGATTTTCGTTTTCGTCAGCTAAACAGGCAGGGAACATTTTCGATGACGTGTCACTCTTGCGCGTCATCGAGGATTGGGCAACAAGCGCTCCTAGGCTGTGGAGCGATGCGATCGGTTTTGATATCATTAATCTCCGTCCTATTTATCAATCTCTGCCTTGGGCACTTGACCATGAACTTGAACTTGACGGAGATCTCCGCCCCGGGCCTCCATGGTGTTAACTGCCAGTTATAATTGATTAATTATTCAGCCAGTGCCAGTGTTTTTCAGTGAAGACCCTTATTTTGAAGGCCCACCGGGACCCGAGACGATCATCTTTTCTTCCACCCAGAAAATAAATGTTATACTTATAACTGCGATCATCGGTTCTTTCATTATGGGCCGTTGAATAAAGCTAGTTTTGACCAAAAATACTGAAAATTATTCAGGATTTCAATTCAAATATAGCAAAAATAGCTGATCTACAAGCTCAAAACGCGCCACACTGCGACTCATTTGAGCTTGTAGATCGGCTATTTTGCTACGACAGTAATATCCAATGTGGGCCTCTGGAGTGAGTGTGGAAAAATAGACGGTGGCCCTCTCCATTGTCAAAGTTGCCCATTCCTGCCCTATTGTATTGACAACTGTGTCTGGGCCTGTGTTCTTGTGCCTGACCGAATCCCAGCCATCGGAATCAAGTGAATATTGACCGTCAAAGTCCTTGTCTGATTTTGTACCATACCCGTCTCGGCTGTTATGAAAGTTTTTGTAAGGTCTACTATGGGTTCAGGTTTAAGCATAAATCTATCACCGGAATAATTTTCATGCCTACCGGGGATGAAAATAAATCACCCAGAGCTATTGATGTAGAAACCAGAGGGGGATCACACACTGCTTTGATCATTGTACAGTGCTTCTGAATTGCCATGGATACGTTAATTGTTTTTCCTTTTTCTTTTTTTTATATAAACAAGGTATTTGAGTATGTGACCTCATGACTGGTACTTCGGAGAAAAAAAATCACCTTGGTAGTGCTAGAGATGAGACAAAAGTAGCAGGCATCCGATTTGTGGTGGTTGGAACAAAAGGCATTGATCCCTGTTCATGTTTTTGCGACTGAAGGTTGCAGTTAACTATGGAATCGAGCATTTCCCGTCAGTTAGTGTGTCGGGCACCATATATGGTGGTCTGTATTTCTGTAACACTCCAAATCATCATATAAACTCTGCAACAAAAGTTCGGAAACTTAACTTTGGTCCATTATGTCTCTTATACCAATTGGTATCGTATTTGATATCATTGTTAGCACTCAGTGTGTGAATTGTGCTACGGCTTGTCAAGTCAAAAGCTGCCTGTGTGAGGTCAATCATTCTCTTGTATTTATTCAAATTGGATTCTGTGCCGGGTATGAAAACAAACAAACAGGAGTAAACACCACATCGTCGTGGGTGTGTGGTGGATCTTCTATATAGTACATGATCCACAATGCACGCAAGAGGTCACATAACAATTGGATGATCCACTAATGAGACCTGTTAACCCATTTTGGGCGGGAACCCCTTTTGGTGTTTTAAACATGTTATAATTTAGCTATTGAAAAATAGCAGATCTACAAGCTCATAGCGCGCCACCGAGTGGCGCGCTATGAGCTTGTAGGTCTGCTATTTTTGAAAAATCTTGAAAATATTTATTTCAGAAAACTGGAGGATTTAGAAGATTTTTTCAGGCCTAAATGGGTTAAGACTCTTACTGCATTAACATCCATAACATAACTCCAAATCGTTCGTTCACATATTTTGGTTATGTCATGAATGTTAAATGCAGTAAGATTTAGACTTTAAAGCATTACCAGTGCTATGAAAAGGGAAATATGGGAGGGAGGAAGGGGTGGAGAAAACTGCAGCATTCTGTCAAGAGGAGAAAAGCTTCTTTCATCGCCCGACGTATACAATACATTTATTGGTTGTCAGCACTGCTAAGTAGCAGGTTAGAGGTTATGGACCGAGTCTTAACAGGGCATTCTACACTGCTAAGTAGCAGGTTAGAGGTTATGGACCGAGTCTTATGGACCGAGTCACTGCTAAGTAGCAGGTTAGAGGTTATGGACCGAGTCTTAACCGGGCATTCTAGTAGCAGGTTAGAGGTTATGGACCGAGTCTTATGGACCGAGTCACTGCTAAGTAGCAGGTTGTCGGTTATGGACCGAGTCTTAACACTGCTAAGTAGCAGGTTAGAGGTTATGGCCCGAGTCTTAACACTGCTAAGTAGCAGGTTAGAGGTTATGGACCGAGTCTTAACACTGCTAAGTAGCAGGTTAGAGGTTATGGACCGAGTCTTAACACTGCTAAGTAGCAGGTTAGAGGTTATGGACCGAGTCTTAACACTGCTAAGTAGCAGGTTAGAGGTTATGGACCGAGTCTTAACACTGCTAAGTAGCAGGTTAGAGGTTATGGACCGAGTCTTAACCCACTGCTAAGTAGCAGGTTAGAGGTTATGGACCGAGTCTTAACTCACTGCTAAGTAGCAGGTTAGAGGTTATGGACCGAGTCTTAACAGGTTAGAGGTTATGGACCGAGTCTTAACAGGTTAGAGGTTATGGACCGAGTCTTAACAGGTTAGAGGTTATGGACCGAGTCTTAACAGGTTAGAGGTTATGGACCGAGTCTTAACAGGTTAGAGGTTATGGACCGAGTCTTAACAGGTTAGAGGTTATGGCCCGAGTCTTAACAGGGCATTCTAGAGCACTGCTAAGTAGCAGGTTAGAGGTTATGGCCCGAGTCTTAACAGGGCATTCTAGAGCACTGCTAAGTAGCAGGTTAGAGGTTATGGCCCGAGTCTTAACAGGGCATTCTAGAGCACTGCTAAGTAGCAGGTTAGAGGTTATGGACCGAGTCTTAACAGGGCATTCTAGAGCACTGCTAAGTAGCAGGTTAGAGGTTATGGCCCGAGTCTTAACAGGGCATTCTAGAATCTGTCTCATTAGTGGATTATCCAATTGTTATGTGACCTCTTGCGTGCATTGTGGATCATGTACTATATAGAAGATCCACCACACACCCACGACACGTGCAAAAGGGTGCTTAATGTTACCCAATATTCCGACCATAGAGCCCCATACTAACCCTATCACCAAACCCTAACCGCATGCGGAAGCCAGGGGTGAGTCTAAAACCGGCCACGTAATCGGACTAATGGGATGTCGGACTAATGCGTACCCCCCCCCCCCCCCCCCACGTGCAAACATTGTAACTTCATTCATCGTTTGAGCTGTTTGTTTAATGTCTACAGTGACTTTAGGTTTGTAGCATGTTTAATGTCTACAGTGACTTTAGGTTTGTAGCATGCAGCGCCGGCAGAGTTAAGTAGAGGTCAGGAGGAGAGTCACTGACACTCGCTGCTATTAGACAGATCCAGCACATAAGATGGCTCAAAATGTATGAAAGTGCTCCATAATCTCTTAAATCCCCTTGCTCTGGGAACCCAATTTCAGCTTGTTGTAGTCAACAAGTCAGCGGGAGCACAAACAAACAAACAAGGCCGTATGATCCCTTTTGCCTCCTAGGGATTGCACTTTTTGTGCCAGAGCGACTGTCGTAGTTGTAAAGGGACCTTTTGAGGACAACATTGATAAGCATTTATTTAACAATTTTTTGAGTGGTGCAACCACTCCTATATACAGCTATGTGTGTCCCTGGGTCTGTCTGTCTGTCCAAGCACGAAAGTAGCGTTATAGCGTTTGTTCACCACCAAGTGTCACTGTTGCACAGCCTAACACACAGACACACACCGGCCAGGGAGGAGGGCTAGTACAGTACAGTACAGTACAGTACAGTACAGTACAGTACAGTACAGTACAGTACAGTACAGTACAGTACAGTACAGTACAGCACCACTCACTTCAGACGGGTCTGATTTTTAGAATATCTTTCAGTATATCAGTCTTTTGCCTCCACAATCTTTCATTATTGTTTCACAGTAAAATCCTCAGTGATGATGAATACCTTTCTAACTCAGAGTATATAAGATGTAACCAAATGGACCTACATTTGTAGACCCTTAAATAAACACTCGCTTTACTGTGTATGATGCACCAGAGACACAAGCTATGATGGACAGGCCATGGGTGTCATAAAAAAGAAAATAACGTGTCTGTATACTTGGTTTGTGGTTTACTCTGTGTACCGGAGAGGAGACGAGAGAGCGACGCCATCTTCCCACTAAATTCCAAACATGCTAGGCATTCCTGTTCCAAACATGCTAGGCATTCCTGTTCAGCAGAGAAGAGGAAATTGGAGCTCTGCTAATGTATAATCATCCAGGGGAATAATTGCTCGTAATTGTGAGAAAGTTAAATGGTCTTTGTAAACCTGTCAAGAGTGAAAAGGAAGATGCACACAAATGCCTGTTGATCTTATTTGCTTAAAGCTCTAGTCTTGTTTTAATGGCAATTAGTAACACAAGCTGTTGCTGTGGTTGCTGTTAAGGCCTGTTTAAGGTCTGTAATGCAAATCTCTACTGTATTCTGAGCTTTCAAAGGGGTTTCTTCGTAGCATTTCACTTAGCTTGTGAGCATTTCAACACCCGCTTGGTCTTTATTTAACCACTTTCAACCATAGACTATTTGACCACTTTTACCATTGTATTATTATGTGAACGGCAGTTCCAGTGACATGTACATCTTTGTGTCTCAGTGTTATATTTTCAGGTTCACTGTTTCAGAACCAAACCAACTGGGTTCACCAGGTGGGGTTCACCAGGGGATTTTCAATAATGACTTCCTTTGTCCTTCTGCTTGACATTCTCCTAGTTTGTGAAATTACGTGGTGTAGAGGTTCGTTTGATCAAAGCCCTGTGAGGTTGCCTAGCCTACCTTCCTGCAAATGGTAGTAGTAACTAGTAAGTAGTAGTATGTTTTATTTCGGTCCATAACAAAAGAAAAGAGCACATGTACATGTACATACAACATTGACAAAGTAAAATCCACTATTAAAGTAGTGGCACCGAAAAGTGAAGGCAGAATCCAAGGCTTATAACGCCTACCCTTTTTAAAATATAACTCAGGTTGAACAGAATAAAGTACATTGTCAGACAATTGATTTCACAAGAAAATACAAAAAAAAAATGGACTGCTCAACTGTCAGACAAAAAAGGTCGCTCCAACATCATCTATGAATGATTGAAGCCTCGCTGCAAGACCCTACTAGTCAATAGCACATCAATCATTTAAGAACTAGCAAGCACTATGCATGGCTGAGTTAACCCAGTTACATCTTTCAAAACATTCTAGGAAACAGTGAAGGTGTATGGAGAAGTTTGTCTGCTGCTGTCAGGTGCCAGTCCAGAATCAGTGGTGTACCGCCGCAGTTGCCAACACTTGCCTCACTCGCTACGATCCTTTGTTTGTCTTTCATGTTTATTTCATTAGTTTGGAGGCATTTTATTCGTCACTTTTCCACTCTCCGGTTTCTTGACTGAAATCTTAAAGCATTTGTTTGGTTTTGGGGGAATTTGACAAATGTTCCTACTTCAGAGTCTAACATGCCCTATTTATGTCTGCTCAGTTTGAAGGTATGTTAAATGGTGAGCTTAACCTAGTTTAGCTCAATTCCTGGGTGTCTATCGAGTAGCAGCTCCTATAAAGGGTGGAAATGACAGTGTGTAGTTCGTTGTATGTTAGAGCAGACATCCATCAATGAAGACCTAGTCAAATGAAAAATATGTTTTTCACACTTTTAGACCATATCCGTGGTCATCATATGGACCTACCATAAAAATCTAATTTTAATTACTTCCTTTGAACAAAAACCTGATGCGTGATGACATGTCGAGTGTCAAATGAATCTTGATTAATTCACCTGTTTTATTCCCATTGCTGCATCGTCCACAGAACTACTCCGTTTTTAATCCCATTCAAGATGACATCCAGACAGTGTATTACTTGTTTTAAACTTAATCATCACGCTAAAATATGTATCTTAAAACATTATAGGTTAGAAATAAGCCACAAGCTTTGCTGCCCGTGTCTCTGTCGCTTTGAAAACAAACAATCTGCATCTGCGTGCAAGCCGTGCATGCGTCGCGCACGTAATGAAGCTACGTCCCATAGCATGGAGGGATGCGACGTTCTGATTGGTTCAAAACACACAGCTTTCTGTTTCAGGGTGAAACTTCAAAATTAAAAGTGAAACTTCAAAATCTTCATTGCACCAGACCTTTAAAAGGTGTATTTTCCTGCGTTTGAGAGGAGCTGCTACTTGAATAAACCTTCAGACTGCAGGCAATGACATATCACTCATCACATCACACTGGCTAAGTAGGACAAATAGTAAAATGATCCCTGTAGTGTAGTACCAGGCATGCGATATTGATTAGTTCAATTAATTGCTGCACCCGTAATATTCAGCTATGGTGGCACTTGGAATTAAAAAGAAAATGTTTTTTATATCCAAAACTCCTGGATTGGGGTCTCCTTTTGGGTGGAGATGGATGGAACCAGGTCATGTTCATGTCAGATGAGTCTCTTGTAGTTGTTCTTGTTTGCGTTTGCCCTAAGGCAGATCCCTTCAAGCCCATTAGTAGTGCACCTGGTTAAAAAAGAAAAAGGTAACGTGTGCATTTCTTTAATCGGAACATGCATTTCACTTTGCCCTTCCACTGTAAAGGAGTGGTTATAAATACACTAGAAAGGCCAAGGTGTTTTCATGTATTTTTCATGTTTCTGGTCTACCTTTTTCGGGCTGTGCACATCAAGGCCCCATCAACCTGGTCCGTCGAAGAAGCACTTAGGAAGTGGCATCCATGGAGAAAATGGACCTTGAAAAATGTTTGAATCATCTCCCCCTTTAAGACGGTAAAAGGCAACATGGGTAGCTAAGAACAACATGAGAATAACAGATTGATAGTAGAAAGCATTTTGCAACAATATCCTCCATGGCACCTGGCACCACCTCCAGTGTCCTTAAACTCCAATATGTTCAGAACTCAGCTGCCCGCCTGCTCACCAGTACCTGTTCCAGAGACCATAGTTCAGAACTCAGCTGCCCGCCTGCTCACCAGTACCTGTTCCAGAGACCATAGTTCAGAACTCAGCTGCCCGCCTGCTCACCAGTACCTGTTCCAGAGACCATATTACACCAGAACTCAGCTGCCCGCCTGCTCACCAGTACCTGTTCCAGAGACCATATTACACCAGAACTCAGCTGCCCGCCTGCTCACCAGTACCTGTTCCAGAGACCATAGTTCAGAACTCGGCTGCCCGCCTGCTCACCAGTACCTGTTCCAGAGACCATATTACACCAGAACTCAGCTGCCCGCCTGCTCACCAGTACCTGTTCCAGAGACCATATTACACCAAATCACACACATCTCCCTCCACGACCTTCACTCCGGTCAAACAAAGAATACACTTCCAAATACTACTCGCCATCTACACAACTTGGTCTACTGGACAATATTCAGAGGAAGGCCCTCAAAATAATTGGAGTTGACCAGGACACTGCCAGTATAACACTCTCCATCGACAGCCTTAGCCACAGAAGACACGTTGCTGCTGCTACAGCGGCAACGTGTATGCACCCCCCACTGCCCTAGAGACCTCCAGGACATGCTCCCTCCACCATACATCAGACGGCGAAAAACCCGCCTATGCACAGCCACACCAGTACAATGGCAGTACATGCTCTCGACCCCCCAGGCTCCAATACACGCACATTGGACAGAACTTTTCTCCACACTGCTGTCCGGGTGTGGAACAGCCTACCAGAGCATGTACGTAGTTGACTCCGTCACAGACAATGGCCTTCAAGCCTTTAAACGCAGAGTTCATAGACATCTCCTGACCACCCCTCACACTTGAGCTGCAGTGAACCGTATGATTGGCCAATGGATATGTATCTTATCTTAATTGGCTATTGTTCACATTGTTCACAATTGCATCGAATACAATCTAATAAATCTATAAGGCACTGAACAATCTGGTTCCCCCTACCTCGTCGACCTCTTCCAACGTCATTGGATAGTAGTAAGCACTCCCCAATACTATCAGAGAAGCCCCCACCTTAGTTCCAATCCTTCCAAACCGCTCTCAAAACCTAACTCTTCAATATGACTTTCCCCAGCAGCTACAGTACACACACCATCCTGTCTTTATTGATTTTATTTCATAGTCTTACCCTCTTCTTAGCCGTTTCTTTGTAAAGTTGATTTGCTCTTGTTTTCTCTCCCCCCCCCCCCCCCCCCATGTCTTTGGGTACCTAGAATTGCGCTTCAATCAAGTCTGACACTAGACATCTGAACTTGGTCCGACTAAATTAACATCTAATCTAATACCAGTCAATATATGCATCTATCACCAGTGTATGAATGAAATATACTGTATGTATATAGTGTACAGACACTCAACAGTGGCTATGAAAATGATACGGGCACCAATTTCTTTATGCTGTTGTTTCAAATGGTTGCACATGTATATAACATTATTGATCCTCCTACCCGTTTTTAGGATTTATTTTAATTGGATTAAAAACCGGTTTCCCTGTTGAAAGCCATCCATCATATGAAGCATAAAGACCCTTTCAGAGCTTAAATTACTTTTCTTTGACAGAATGAGTCTTTAGAATTGTGTTAATGGCATACTGTACTTGGATGATCACTTCATGTTTGATAGCAAAAGGTCTCTGTAACTGAACATTTAATGGCTTAGATAATTTGAGTATTTATCGCTTCATCTTCTTTCAGTGGAGTGGTTGGACTTTTAAGTTATCTTAATGGCTATTTCTTTGACAGAAAGTGCTTCATTTTGTTTAACTGCCAAAAGAAGAGGTCTGGAAATTGCATTATTGTGTAAAACACAAATCTCTATGGAGAAGAATCTAAATGTCGATTCTGGGATGCTTATTAATGGATCATTAATAATTAGATACACCTTTGTTTAGGTCACACGAAAGAGTGGAGAGAAAGGAAAAACATTTCCAGATAATTCTGTGAAATTTGTAAAATCAGAAACCCTACATACGGTAGGCCTACAGTTGGAGGCCATCGATATTGTCCTTTTCTTTTTGCTGAGGTTTGCGTGATCTGCGCAAAAGGACAGTTAACCCATTTTGGGCGGGAACCCCTTTTGGTGTTTTAAACTATGTTATAATTTAGCTATTGAAAAATAGCAGATCTACAAGCTCATAGCACGCCACCGAGTGGCGCGCTACGAGCTTGTAGGTCTGCTATTTCTGAAAAATCGTGAAAATATTTATTTCAGAAAACTGGAGGATTTAGAAGTTTTTTTTTCAATTCTGAGGTCTGGCCTAAATGGGTCAAATGATAAGGGACAATATCGGTGGCACCCAACTGTATATGCCATAAGAGAGTATATGGCCTGGCTGAAGTCATTGCAATGAAAACATCATCATCTATGGATTCCGGCTATGACTTGAGGCCATGAGTAATTTATTGGAATCTCTTTAATTTATTAGGGTAGTCATATTACGGCTTTGCAAACTTGGCCCGGGCTTTTTCTTTTTTGCCCTCCCCAGGCTAGATTTGTTTAAAGCTGTATTTCACCAGCAGCCCAGCTTGCCTCAGATTTTATTAAACCTGCTTACTTTCTTTTGATATTTTACTTGGAAAATAATCATTTTGAGGAAAGGTGTCATGGATGGATTCAAGTGTGGCCCATGCAGAGGCTTCAAAACTCTGCTATGCTAGAAGTTATTTTGGAAGAAGTGTATTGCATATAAACATCAACATAATATAGCATGGTCCTATTTCCTATTCATAGCCTGTTGTGTTGCATGCACAGTACAGTTGAGCTGTACTGCCTGTACAGCAGAGGGTAGACATGATCATTAATTTGGCAGTTTTGATGTTTCTGACTCATCATCATATACAATATACATGTACTTTTTTTTAAATATATAAAATAGAAGATCTACAAGCTTACAACGTGAAGTGAAGCTTTGTGAGTTTGTAGATGGGGTATTTTAGCAAAGCGATGGTGTAGAGTAGAATGTAGAGGGAAAGAGAAGACCAAGTATAGACCCCTGGGGGAGCCCGGTCAGCTAAGTATATAAAGTGGTTATTATAATGCATTGAGTTATTAAGAGTTATGAAAATTCAAAGTTGAGAAGCGTGAAGGTGTGCAAATAGGCCTAGTGTTTCTCCATTCTAAGTGGAGAAGGGGAGTGTAAGTGTCTTTAATTCCTATTTCTTCCTACTTTCTAGACTCAGAAGTTCAGATCCAGAAGGACAGAACCCCCCCACCCAAGAAAAAAAAGAAAAAAACACAAACTGCAACTGTCACTTTGACTGATTCAAGTTGCATGCAGCACCAGTATTCCCACTACTGTTCCCTGTGGTATATGTCACACTGGCAACATGGGAAACTGACGGCGTCAATTTATCAGAACAAAAGCTTTCCTCAACAAGAAGAGTACACACCTCTGGGCTCTGGAGACAAAAATATCAGTCCACCCCCACCCATACTTGTATCTAAACAGAATGTAGGACATACACAACCTGAAATAGACATTTCCGTCACAATTATATTTTTTCTGTATTTATCCCCCTCAAGTCAAAAGTTGGTGCCTTTATTTGAATAAAAACTTTATTTAAGTAGCACAGAGATGGGTTTTTAATACGGTAAAAAAATTACTCCAAAGTGCATCCTGGTGGTGCAGGGATGAAGTACCTACTGTATACCTTCATCTGTATCAGAGAAGACACATGGTTGTCTACACACTCCCCAGACCAACAGAAAAGGTTAACAGTAACAGAGTGGAGATCGGCAAGGAATAAAGAAATCGAACATAAAAGTTGATCAAAATAATAATCTTATATCTATTGATGAAATGTATGTATGTGTCAATGTGTTTGTGCATCATAACTCGAGTGCTGCCCAAACTCTGTCTGTGTCCCATATGACCCGAAGGTGTGCAGTGCGAAGCGGAAATTTAATCGGACCAACGGTTTCCAAAAAAACCCAAAAAACCCCCCAACTTTACCAAATAAAATTCTGTCCTCTGCGGAGGACTCGCCAAATCTCTGTGTTTGGGAGGGGTGTGGGCTGGGCACAGGCTTCCCTGATTGGACCAACCCGACCTGTTGGCTTGGTGATACGGCACAAACGTGACACAAACGGTCTCTGGCGTTTGAATGGCTACCCTGACCATCACCTTCACTGATTGGCTGAGTTTTAATTCATGTTTGTACCATTTCTCCAATATTAGTGGTGGCGTGAGAAAATATGATTTAAGCCTGAGACTCCAGCATGTACTAAAATAAAATACATTAAAGGACTATTGCGCAAGCGGGTGGGCATGTATTCCCAATCCCTACTTGCATTTTTCCCGAATATGCTTCCCCTTAGTAGGGCACGGGTCTAGTAATAGATTCATTTAAAAGCTCCAATGTGAAGATGTGGCAGTAAGCCATTTTTGTAAGAAGTTTCATCATTAACCACATGAACGCTAGCATTCCTATTGGGCATGTCATAATCGTGACATTCAGTGGAAATAGCTGATCTACAACACATTGTGAGCTTGTAGGTAGTAAGTTTCGGCGAAGAGATTTGGTGTAGAGGAAAAAGGAGGGGGCCAAGTACAGAGCCCTGGGACCCCAGTCACAGTACAGGGCGCCGATGGCACAGTGGTTAAGGTGCATACCACATATAGGCTGGTATGCCTGACTCCCCTGTTAACTCTGTCAATCTCCACTGTACTATTGAAATAAAAGCAGAAAAGCCCCAAAATATCTTTAAAATGTTGTTAAGTGCAGTAATTTCACTGATATACAGAACTGTAAAACCCCTATTTACTCTTTTCTCTCCAGGAGTTGGACCCTGCAGTGCCTGACTTCTCAGTACTGAACATTTGGGTAAGTTCCAGTTCCAGTTCCTCTTCTCATCGTTAATGGAATATTTGATTAACTATATGTTTGCCATACATTATTATGTAACAGTGGCGTGTCCAGAATGGAATGCGTTATTGTAGAACAGTGAGTGCTCCCGTCAGTGAAAATATGTGCAATTCTGAGAAATGTGCCAATTTTGCTTCTCACCCAGAGAGGATGGTAAAGCAGTTGGGGTCAACATTTATGTTTGTAAATGGATTCCTGGCAAGTATACCCTTATCGTATCCTGGATGGAAGTTTTCATCATGTCCTTGCAGTAGTTCCCAAATGTTCCATGCCAGGGACCCTTAAATAGCCATAACCTCTGGCTGCAGCCCCCCTATTGTGAAATGACTTAAAAAGCATAGCAGATTTATAAGCTCACAACACGTCACAAGCTTGTAGATATTGTTTGCATTTGCTATTGAATATTTTCAGTAATGACGTGCTAAATAATTGTTTTATATAATTTCATTTTCCTCTCCTTTTCCAAGTAGCCCTCATAGCGCCCCCTAGCGGCCCCACTTTATAAAAAAGCAATTTCCATTCATAAAGGCGAGTCACAGAATAAGAGGGTGCCTTTGTAACACAAGTTGCCCCATGATGCCATCTTCAATTTGCTCAATTAGCCATGGATATCAAGAAAGCAAGACATGACATGTTTAGTTATGTAATATTGCAAAACCCAACTCCCCTTGAACCAAAAGAAACTTTGTCTAATTTGCCCACATAAAGGATGTTAAAATAGACTTAATCTGAAAACTATGACCTTGCTCTGACAGGACACTAATAGCTTCAAAGTTCGGTGGGAATATTAGATTTATCATAACACTGAGAGTAATGAAAGGGAAGTGATTCAAACGTGTCTGAACACTTGAGCAAGCCGGGGAGCACCAACCAAATCAAGTTACACAGGAGGAGACGGGTTCTTCAAGTTTCATAAGAATGTCAAAGTGACAGTGCCTAGTTGGCAGTGTCATATATTTGAAACCGTTTAATACCAGTAAGACGCCCTGAGGGCGAGATTGCGTCCACGCATCCGCCTGGGTGACGGCAGACTGCTGGGCGAGCCCTGGTGCTTTGGCCTGGGGTTCAACAGATCATGCAGATCAACATATGGAATGAATTCTGTACTGGCCATATATGGAGCGGAGTGTAGTGTACAGGGTTTGATGAGGTCAGATCAACATATGGAATGTGAGAACAGGTCAGCTCCATATATGGAGATCTAAGGGTTTGAGGTCGGATGTAGAGTTGCTGTCCAATATTGATGACATCAGGGACCTCCATATATGGGCATTCCCATATATGGGCTTAATATTGATGAGGGCAGGGAGGTCCATCCCTGATGATGTCACGAGACATGACCATATATGGAGGCATGGGGTGACGGACTGACTGACGGGAAATGCACGTTTTCATAGTAAATGCGACCTGCGGTCCAGTGTTATAAATGCATGCTTGCAAACAGAAGTAACACTGCTGCTCATTTTATCTAATTACGTAAACGTGGACATTAATTTGTGTCACTTCTGAAAAGATGCGGATCCACCCCAAAATGTTGTTCCAAATGTTCAGATAGCGGAGCGTTAACTGCTTCTTAGTCTAATTGATTATAGAGTGTGTGTGTGTGTGTGTGTGTGAGTGTGTGTGTGTGTGTGTGTGTGTGAGAGAGATATACCTGAACTTCAGTTGCTTTTTTGCGATGGTTCTTTTGTGTTATAAAAAAAAGTATCGTTAGTCTCTTTAAAAACAGCTGTAATGCTGTTTAGTTCCCGGCATAATGTGCATACCCTCCCAAGTAAACATCGATTGATACCGTGGAGAAGCGGTTACCTGTAGTTGGATATGTTAAAATAAGCCAACTGTAGGGTGTTAATGCTTCTGTTTACCAAGGCACACAGGGCTGTTGAAAATAAAGATTTCTTATTTTCCGTGGGCAGATGGTGAGATGCTCATACCGACACCTGGGCTCTTATTCACTGTATATAAATCGTTGAACAGGTGGTCTAGGAAGCTTCAGTTCCTTCCTATGTCATTCATCAACACACTGGCCTTCTAGTAACTATAAGCTCACTTCAGCACTCTGAGATTGAACACGAACCCAAAAAAAATCATCTTGGTTTTTATGCCCAAACTGTCATTGCTCTTATTATGCATTATATCTCAGGATGGGTGGGTTGTGGGGGGAGTGCAGTGCCTGTTTTATGTTCTGACAGATGCCCAGAAGTGTTTTTTAGGCCATGGGCCTAGTTTGCCGTTGTGGTTCAGCTCTGTTCCACTCGTAAGCAGCCCTGCAGAGCCCTACTGCAGTCACACTGGGACGCATGTGCAGGTATTTCGCTCACATCTTTGTTGGCGATGTGCGTCAGCTGGCATTAATGACATTCCCCGTATACAAGGCAATACAATTTGTGGCTTTCTGGCTTTATTGAAAAGCAGAAATCACATTATGAATCGCCACACTATCAGCTTGCCCGGCGTTAATGGGGTTATTTCGGTGTCACTTTGTGACTCATAGATCAGAGTGTTTAGGTTTAGTTACCCAGCACTACCTGGGTATAATAGGCTCTGCCTCGTTCTTCCCTCTCTCCGTCCTCTCTCTCTCTCTCTCTCTCTCTCCTCTCTCTCTCCTCTCTCTCCCTCTCTCCCTGATCGAGATCTTTTCTGACGCCACAGTTGACAACCTCTCTCCCTAACGGGTTTCCCCTTCCCTTTCCTTTTTCTCTTACTCCGTCTGTCTGTCTGTTCCGGTCTGACACACAACAAAACCCTACTGCCTAACAATTTTTGTGCTGAGGTCAACTGAGTGATACAGAGATTCCCATATATGGGCATATCAGTCGGATCGGCAATGCGACTTAGGTGTGAGGGCACTCTAGTAGGCCTATAGATTTTTGCATGATAACAGTTGCTTTTGCTCAAGGCTCGTTTTGCAACGTAATTTTGAGTGGTACCGTGCAACCACTCCTATAGACGGCTATACGTGTCCCTGGGTCTGTCCCTGGGTCCCTGGGTCTGTCCCTGGGTCCCTGGGTCTGTCCGAGCACGAAAATAGCGTTTTAGCGTTTGTTCACCACCAAGTGTCACTGTTGCACAGCCTAACACACAGACACACACAGGCCAGGGAGGAGGGCCTGTACAGTACAGTACAGTACAGTACAGTACAGTACAGTACAGTACAGTACAGTACAGTACAGTACAGTACAGTACAGTACAGTACAGTACAGTACAGTACAGTACAGCATTTTTTTTTGCATTTGGTAAGCAGTACAGTGCTAGGCTATATGTTCTTGTCACTTTTAGACAGGGTTATTGTTTGGCTGGTGTCTTTTTTAAATGTGAAAGCCATGATTACCATGGAAACTCTGGGCTTGTTTTTATTCAGTGAGAGTAGTTGTCAGGGTCATGACTGATTGCAAACTTCACGTACTGAAATAGCTTTGTTATATTTCTTGAGGAGGTGATTCGTTTTTCTTTAATATCTGGCATTTATATATCGCTTTTCTAAGTACTCAAGGACATTTTGCATGTGTGGGGCGGTGGAGAGAGCAAACATAATATATCAACTTTATTAGTAAAATTGAATTGTCGCCTCCACGGTCTTCACCTGTTTCATCAGCCTTGGTCCCAAACTGGCTGAAATCAGACAATTGTTTCAAAACGGTAAGGCAAACATCCTGTGTTTCTCTGAAACAAAACTTGATGAGTCTACCAAGGACCCAGAGATTGAAATAGAAAATTACTCAGTCATTAGAAATGACAGAAACAAACACGGTGGTGGTGTGTGCATGTATATTCACCAAGATACTGAATACATTACTGACTTGCAGCATGATGAAATTGAAAATGTGTGGGTTGAATTAATTTTCAAAAATGCGAAATCATTATTAGTGGGCACCGTCTATAGACCGCCTGACCAGCATGGGTTCTATGATATACTTGAGGGGTTCTTAGCTGGGGAGGAATGTGTAGAGAAAATCCTGATTGGCGACTACAATACAGACATGCAACGTAAGGAAGCACCTGTGTTTAAGTCATTCAGTAGGTTCTGTGATCTACATAGTGTCAGTCAGCTAATTACCCAACCCACAAGAGTGTGTTATTATACTCAAACTGTCATTGATCTCATTCTGACCTCGGACAAATCCAGAATCTCCAAGAAATGGGTTATTGTATGTGGGCTTAGTGATCATTTTATGATTTTCTGTACCTGCAAAAAACTAAAACTAAAGTCTGGCTGTCACAAACCAGTCATATCTAGGAACCTCAAAACCTACTCTAGCGAGGCCTTTAACCTTAAACTGAAGAGTCCGGATTGGTCCGATGAGCTCAGGAGCTCACTAGTCGAAGAAGCATGGCTTGGCTTCAAAACCAAATTTACATCAGTACTAAACAACATGACTCCTTTGAGAACCATCAGGGTCAAAACCCGCTCGGAGCCATGGATGAATTCGGACATACTGACTGCAATGAAAGCCAGAGATAAAAAATGCTCTGAACTTCTTAAATGCAAGTCCAAGCTAGCCAAGCGCTTCGACAGTGATCTCCAAACCCAACTGGGCATCCTAAAAACACAACGAAACAAGCTAAGAAACAGTGTAACTGCCATGACCAAATCAGCTAAAATAAACTTTTTCAATGATAAAGCAGAGGAAAACAAAAACAATCCTCGGGAGCTCTGGAAGCTACTAAATAACCAACTAGGCTGTGGTCAGAAACTAAAAACCAGGTTTACAAACATAAACATCAAATCGAATGACACCCTCATCACTGACAAGCTTGATGTAGCCAACTACTTGTTTTGGTGTAGAGCACATCAAAGCCTTCTACAAAAACCTAGGTGTTTGTAAAGATGATTTTAAAATGGCAATGGTAACAACTGACGAGGTACATAAAAAACTGAGTGCCCTCCAACCCCACAAGGCCACTGGCCATGACAATATTCCCTCCAAATTTCTCAGAGCCATTTCCATAGCTCCAATCATCACCCACATAGTAAACCTATTATCGCACGAAAAGATGAAATTCCATCCTGGAGGCTTTCCGGTGATAAAACGTAATCAAAAAAGTCAACCAAAGAACAAGATTCCTTTGCAGGATCTCCTCGCTGGTCAACAAAAACACCTTGAAGACCCAAACAGGAGCCCTCGTACAAGGTTTCTTCGACTATGCATGCACCTCTTGGTACCACAGCACCTCAAAGGCCCTTTAAAACAAGGCTCCAGACCTCCCAAAACAAACTGGTCAGGCTCCTACTTGGCCTCACCCTCCGAACCCACCTCACCCCTGCCCACTTTGACAGGCTGGAATGGCTTAGGGTCGACAGCATCTTGCAATGGGTCTGGTCCACAAGATTCGATACACCACCAAGATACCCATGTACCTGTCTAAATACTTCCTTAATGTTAACGAAGTCCACACCCACAACACCAGAGGGAGTGCAACAAACCATGTACAACCCAGATTAGGCACAAAGGACTCAATTATTTTCGCTCCTATGCCACCAAAATGTGGAACGCCCTACCAACAGTCATTAAGACATGCAAATCCCTTGACTCCATCAAAACCGCTCTCAAAGGGCACCTACGGACGGCTGCAATTCGTAACTGGCCCCCGTAAAATCGGAACCCCCCCCACCCCCACCCCTTTTTCCCCTCACTGTATATGTTTCTTTTACCTCCTTTATGATGAATTCCTGTTCTGTTCTCTGTCTATATAGAAGTGTCTATTTGTACGTCTCTAAATGTTTTGATGAATTTAACAAGGTGAACCCTCTTGTAAACAAGTGTAATGCTTTATTGGGTCGTCCCCTCACAGTTAACAGTCTTTGTATTGAGTTGTGCTTGAAATGTACTGTAATTCTGCAAACTGTTAATACATATTTCAATCAATCAATCAAAAAGAGAAGAATTTAAAATCAGGTGTTTTTATTATTATTTGCAAGGCAATATTATCCCAGGATTTTATGCGCTGTAGAATGTCTGCCAACACTGTGCCACTACCTGGCATGTTTGCCCAGTTTTGCAACGTTGTAATCTATTAACCCATGTTGGGCAGGAACCCCTTTTGGTGTTAGGATTATGTTATGCTTTAGCTATTGAAAAATAGCAGATCTACAAGCTCATAGCGCGCCACCGAGTGGCGCGCTACGAGCTTGTAGGTCTGCTATTTTCGAAAAATCGAAGAACCACTGACATAGAAACAGCTTTTTCAGAAAACTGTCAGGATGTAGAAGACATTTTTAGAATCTGATCTCAGGTCAAAATGGGTTAAAATCATGTTTTGTTTTCAGGTGTAATTACAATGCATTATCCAAGTTATTGAACCTTTAGATGACGGTGCTGAGGTGAGTCATATTTATAATACGAGGGTAGCACAGCTGACTCAATTTGACCTCGCTCTCTCTGTAGCCCTTGTAAAGTCTACCATTCACCATTAAGTGCTGGATGTTTCAGGCCCCCCCCATGATTCACCAGAGTGCTCTCTGTTATATATGCAGCCAGCCAGGTTCATTCATTCCATGGTTCATTCAGTAAAGCTGAGGCTTTTAAGGCACATCTTGTGGTTTTCAGCACCACGCTGGATTAGGTACCGGTGGAGAAACTCTGCTGGTTCTGAGGTGAGAGAGGCCGTGGTGATAAAAGTACTCAAATGTTTTACTTAAGTAAAAGTATAAATACTGCAATATAAGTAAAAGTCCGGAATTCAAAATGTACAATGTACAAAAGTATTGGCATCGAAATGTCCTTAAAATACCAAATGTACTCATTATACAGAATGTCTCATTTCAAGTTTTCAATTGTATAAAATTTGAAAATAGCAGATCCACAAGCACACAATAAGTCGCATTGAGCTTTTAGTTCGGCTATTTTCAAATGGTCGAAATAAATAGGGCTGAAGTGTTTAATGTATGCTTTGTGATAATAATCACAAGTAACTAAAGTTTTCAAATAAATGTAGAGAAGACAATAGACAATATTTGCCTCTGAAATGTAGTGGAGTAGAAGTAAAAGTACTGGCAATTGGAAATACCCAAGTAAAGTACAAATACCTCAAAAGTACTGTACTTAAAAGGATCCCTGGCTAATGAGACAAATATGCCTTAAAACATTATACCTGCCGTCTATAACTAAAATTAAAACATAACACCTTAAATATTTTATTTCATTCATAAATAGACTCTTTCACTCAATAGGAACGGCTCCTGTCCCAAGTTGATGATGTCATAATTATGTCCATGTGTGGTCCAGCCCTATGGAATGTATAGCATGCACATGCTAATAAAAATAATTTTGCTTTGATGCTCATATTATCTTTAGTATTAAGTTGGTTTTATTAGCATATGCTAATAAAACCATTATTTATTAGACAAAAATGAATCCAACGTTTCGGCGGTTAAGCCTTCATCAGTCCCTGATCAGTCCCTGATGAAGGCTTAACCGCCGAAACATTGGATTCATTTTTGTCTTCATCCTTAAGCCTTCATCAGTCCCTGATGAAGGCTTAACCGCCGAAACGTTGGATTCATTTTTGTCTTCATCCTTCAGCCTTCATCAGTCCCTGATGAAGGCTTAACCGCCGAAACGTTGGATTCATTTTTGTCTTACCTGCTGTCCTAATAAAATATTGGCACTCTGGCTATTGGCGTGTGCGGCCACCTTCTTGTTTTTTCAAGATTTCCTCTACATAATTGTCTTATTGGCCAGGGATCCCTTTAAGTGAATATTCTTAGTTACTTTCCATCACTGATGAGTCCCACACAAATATCTACGCACCATGTCACATGCCCACATGGTCGATTCACTGTGCACACAAACACAGAGGAATCATGTTTAGCTTGTTTGTTTTGGGAGTCGCACAGTAAAATACTCAGTGTTAACTCTGAGAGGGTACAAGTGGAACTAAATCGACCCTTAATTTTTACCCTCTCTGAGTTACAGACCTGTAAGGGGTCCTTTTGGAATTGTATTTTACTGTGAATGATTCGGTTACTTTGTGCTGGGTGCAGAAGTGTTTTCATTGTTTGTGTGTAACCATGCCAGTCCGCATGTTTTGATGCCAGCTCGCGTGTTCTTTTGCCAGTCTGCATGTTCTGAAATACTCTTTGCCACTCAGAAACCTTGAAAGCCAGATAGTGCTGCAGCAAGGGTAGCTGGATCGCAATAATTCATTCCTCGCTTTAACACTCTGATTATAGGACCAGGTCCTGTCACCTTAATTACACACCAAACACTTACTGGGTATATTTATATACAGTACAAGTCCGACGTGTCCAAGGACTCCAGAAATTAAGTGGCCTGTCGGAAGCCGGCCTGCAACAGGGGACACAGTGGCACTGTAAACTTTGCTCATGTTTTGCTCTCAGACCGTTTGCATGGAATCCTGGCTCACAGTTGGCCTGTTTGGACCAGATTCTTGAAGCACACACATCAAGTCGAAGAATGACTCGCGAGGCTGCCTGCCAGCTGAATTTGAAGAACAGCTTTGCTTCACTGTGGAATTTAGAAACGCTTAACTCTTTCTTGGTCGTGACTAAGAGCTGTTGCCAAGGGCTGTCTATTGACTAGTTCTATTTTTATTTTCTATTTTTTTTAAATGGGGGCTTAATGTGAATGGACACATGCACTAGTTTTCTCTGGACTCTCGGGGGAATGCATCAGAGGAATTATGCTACAGTATGGCCTCCTTTTTAGGAAATTTCATAATCTCTCGGTGCTTACTCTCCCTCATTCATTTAAGAGTCATTCATTTAATCCGAACCTAATACCTACATATATATATGTGATCTAGATATACCTCTGTTAGAAGGATCTCACAGAAGGTATAGGCAGTACAGTAAGTGCTTTCTCTGATCCACACACCTCCATAAACCTCCCAGTATCTTTGATGGTGCTTTACCCATTCTATAATCTTAACATGCACGCTTTTAGGGTTAGAACGGATGCCAGGTAGGATAGGATATAATAAGGATATGCCAAGGATAAAGCCAGGTAGAATCCTATTCTAGGATATTCATGGAAGATACGTATTTTGCTTACTGTACTTCATGTGGCACTGCCCAAGATATTCCTTTTCTCTGTTTATATAAGTGATAAATTGTATTCTTATCACCTTTGCCGTGCATGCTATAATGCTATGCTTTATAAATATAATACAAATAATAATCAGAATAGTCAAAATCTGTATGTTGCCAAAACATTCACGTTTAGTCTTATTGATTAAAATGTTGCTGCAGCAGTGGAAATTATTCTATAAGGCTTGTATGTTTGAATTCCATTGTTCACCCATTAACCTTTATTCAACCAGGGATCATTTGCTGAGGCTGCAGGCTCTTTTCTCACACACATTATTTACACTTGGGAGCTGCTCAGTAAAACCGATGGGCCCTATTATGCGTGTCTTAAGTACCAGGTCTTATGACTTAACTTAAGACCTGGAGGCGTGGTCAATGCTGTTTGGCCACTCAGAATAGCCAAATGGCATTGATCACGCCTCCAGGTCTTAAGTTAAGTAATAAGACCTGGTACTTAAGACATGCATAATAGGGCCCATAGTCTCTTACTGTCTCTTACAATCGTGTAGATTGTCATTGACTGGGGTCATTTTTGGTCCCCTCCTTTTTCCCCTGTACACTAGCCTGGCCTAGCCAGCGTGCTTTCTGGTCTAGAGGGGCACACCTCCCTGTACACTAGCCTGGCCTAGCCAGCGTGCTTTCTGGTCTAGAGGGTCACACGCGCAAGGAGCAACCGCTGGAGTATATTGGTTCACCGATCTGAGCCAACTGTAGGGTGTTAATGCTTCTGTTTACCAAGGCACTGTCATTCAGCGGTGCTTACCTGACATGTTTTACATTCAGAAACATGTTTTTACAAATATCTGTGCTGTGTGATTGTGCACATCATTAACACATCACATGTGTGAGCGCATCACATTATCTGGTGATGAATCAAGCTCATTCATGTTACTAAAGTACATACATTATTACCACTTTTAACATCCCAATGTCCCCAATGTCACTGGCTTCCCTACTTTGGGAATTTGATTGGGTTAAGTGGTTAACAGTAGACATGTATACTGTACATTGGCAAACGCCATACAGTATTATCATTGCTGTCTGGTGAAATATTCAAAACGTTAACTTTTTTTTTTTTTACAAAAAACAATTGAAAAAATTGGAACATGAAAAAAATGTTCCAATTGATCAATGTTATTATTTAGGCACACAAGCTCTTGTTTAACACTTTTCATTGCTTCAAGACCCACAGACTGAGCTTGTAGATCGACTGTTTTCGCTACTTTTGTGTGACACTGCGGTAGAATTAGCAATTAGCATTTATATAAGAAAACATTGAAACATGGAGATACGAGGCTTCTTCCTGACAGCGACAGTATTTTCAGTTGTCAGCTGTGTTGAAGTGAAAAGGCCCCCACAGCCACTAGATGAGGACCAGTGAGGCTTGTTGGCAGTTATTCAGGCATGCCCAAATGGTCAGAAGCAGCCTGTAAGCCCCAGCATCTGTAATTAATACTTTGCATGCGATACGTATTCCAAAGATGCTATCACAAACAGACATGCCCAAGGGACGAGATCAGTGACAGATAGACTGTGCTATACGCTATCAAAGACAGAGCGTGGCTGTTTGCCCCGAGACTGACACCTCATTAGATTCAAAACGGTGGGGGAAATCTGTTTCTTGCTAAATGGAACGCGATAGACATGCATATTTATGTTCCTCCCCTATTTAAATAAATTTCACAGCGCTAAACATACATTGTCTAGCAGTGGTCTTGTATTCTGTCTGCCGCCTACACCTGAAAACGGAATATATGTGAACAGACATATATATGTATATGTATGTATATGCATGTGTGTGTGTGTGTATATATGTATACATGTGTGTGTATGTGTATGTGTATGTGTATGTGTATGTGTATGTGTATGTGTATGTGTATGTGTATGTATACATATATATAGCACAAAACGGATCTGATGGTCACTACTATGTCCAGTGTAGTGGTCTGATGGTCACTACTATGTCCAGTGTAGTGGGCCGTTTCAGGCAGCCATCATCCAACCACAGTTCCGGACCATGCACATGTTCCGCCGTGATCACCCTGCCTGTGCCTCGAAAGGAAAATAACGTACATAACAAGTACAAGTAAGACAAGTGCATAAGACACGGTTGTGATCAGAACATTAGATGTTAAGATAGAAAAAAAAGAGAGTGATTAGCCGATTCCCATTGCCGTTCCACGAGTGGATTTATGGATGGATGACTGCTCATCTTTCCTTTTTAAGCCTCGGCAATTGATAAACAGCTATAGCCTATTAGCCACTAGTCAATTAAGAATACAACCATAACAAAACAACAACTCGCTGTTGAACTTTGCTTTTCAATTAATCCTCTTCGTGGTGTCGCCGAGGGTCGGTGTGCTGTGGAGGAGAGAGATGGATTAAAAAGACCCAGCCCATCTGATGCAGATATGGTTTCCACCGGGCAAGATGTGAGCTTTTTGTTTTTCTGTACAAGTTGTTTGATAGATTCTAAATTAAGTCATCCATGGATGAACCATTGATTTACAAATGGTCCAATTTCTGGATTTAAGTGATTGCCTATTTTAATCCCTACTGAGTGTAGAGTCCCTTTAGGAGCTTTTAAATATAAATAAACACCATCCATATAGATATACATTTATTGAAGCTATCTGTAAGAAATCCCTGCAAACCCCTGTTGTGGGGGGGGGGAATCTCTCCCTGTGATTCACTGTTCGGTGTCACTAAATCATTATTATCTCCTTTTCATACAGAGAAAAAGTAAAGTACAGTATTGTGATTCTAGTGACATATTTGTAAGAATCAACTTGTGCTAGAGCTAGACAGACTGCTTTATATGCAAGAGAAATGCACCTTATTAAAATTTGATGAATCTCAAGCAAAACTCTTTTGCTGATGGTGTTAGAGGTAAGCAACAGTCTCCCAGCGGGGCAGAGGGCCTTATTGCCAGCTCAGTCAGTGGTATTGTGTGTGTTAAGCAGGCTATGAGGAAACCTTGGCTCTGTGTGACATGATAAAGTTATGGGCCTAAAGCTCCTCATTGTTATGTATCTGCGGTCCTGCAGTCCAGGGCTGAGGAATGCAGGGAGTGTGAGGGAAACACGTTGTGGTTGCCAGCCCATAGGGCCTGTGCTTCCCGAGAAAGACAAGTGCCGAATTGAAGCTTTTGGATGAGTGGGACAACAATTGCATTGCAAAAATCTCTGTCTGCTGCAATTCCTTAAATTGCAGCTCAAGTATATAAAAAAGGCTCAGATGAAATTGTTACAAGCTTAGATTTACACTCATTCATTCAAGTGTTTTTATCCTTTGCTTGAGCTAAGGGTATTCTTGAGCAGAGTGTTGTGTAAAGACGGTGTTATTGATGCGTTGATGCTATGTGGCTCTGCCAGTGAGGAAAGGGATTACGTGACCAAGCCAAAACCCAATACAACTTTGAAAAAGGGGATAGATGTGGTGCTCATTGTGAAACTAGAGGATAAGCTGTGTTCTACAGTCAAATAAAAGCTCAATACCTGGCGCGTGAAAAGCTCCTGGAATCGCTGATTGAGTGATGACTGATGAGTGATGTCTCACTCAATGTCTACATCATATACAGTATATTTGGGAGAGTTTAAGGACACCGTGTTTTTGTACAAGTTTCATTTGATGGTTGTGATAAACCACTCGCCAAGGAGTCAGGGACACTTAATTGAAAGAGCTTTTCAGGGGATGGTGTTTCGTTGATTTAAAGACTTAAGACTTTCTGGCTAGTGAAACTGGAAAGGTGCAACTACACTAAAGCATATGGCACACACTGTGAGAAAAGCAGAAATCCTCTTACCTCATCCTGTTCCTTAGTGTAGGGATAATGCCTTCTGCACAGCACAGTCCTGAGTGTTCATTTAACCCATTTTGACCTGGGAACGATTCTACAAATGCCTTCTAAATCCTAACAGTTTTCTGAAAAAAATCGTTCTTCGATTTTTCAAAAATAGCAGACCTACAAGCTCGTAGCGCGCCACTCGGTGGCGCGCTATGAGCTTGTAGATCTGCTATTTTTCAATAGCTAAAGCATAACATAATGCTAACACCAAAAGGGGTTCCCGCCCAAAATGGGTTAAGTTTGAGAGTGTACAAATGGACCTGTAAGGGTACAGTATGACTTACCCTTTATCGTATCTTCTATTTTTCAGTGTTTTAGGCGAAAGTGTTCTTCACCCACTCTAGTTTGAATCTGGGTTGTCCCTCAGGGTAGTTTGATTTCCTACCTACTGGTCAGCTCATCTAATACAAATGATCCACATGAACCCTACTGTCCCTATTCTGCATATGTCGTAATAGTGGTTAACATTTTGTTTAGATCCACTCATCATTCTTCTTCTTCTTATTTTTTTATGTTTTTTTTTGTGGCTTTCGCCTTTATTTTATATTTTTTATGGAGGGACAGACAGTAGGCTGACAGGAAACGGGGAGAGAGATGGGGGGAAGACATGCAGTAAAGGCCGTCAGGATCGGGAGTCGAACCCGTGGCACACTGCCAGACTGGATTACCAGCCAAGGCAAGGTGCCTGGACCACTGAGCCATGGCCCAGGCCTCATCATTCTTATTTAGAGGATATACTGCATGGATTTTGCATGTTTTGATGGTACTGTACCATATGATGCCATATATTGCCCTGAGAGGAATTTAGTTTGCAAGGTTAACATTCACAATGTGCACTATCATACACAACAGTTTGTTAAAAAAATAGAAGAAGAAGAAAAAAAGTACTGTAACAGGAGATTGCAGATGTTATTGAAAGGCTTTTACCCAAGCATAATCATTGGAATTTACAAAAAATGTTGAGGGTTTCGCTTGGCTGGCACCGTGTTTTGGAAAGACCTTGCAATACTGTCTTTGTCCTTAGGTTACTGAGGTCATGAACGTACGAAGCCGAAGATATTGATTGACAATGATTTCATACACAATTACACACTTGTTTTCAATTCATACCAATCACTTAATAAAATTGATTTGAGAAATAGCAAATTGTCTGCGAACAGAGGACTTCCAGAATGATCCCTATTAATACCACACACTAAACCCTTTACACAGGTCTGGATGCAATTCAGAAGTCATTACAAATGCAATTTGACAATTTTAGACTCAATCCCACCCCTTCACAAACACCTATTCAAAAAGATTTATTGCACCCCCTCCCAGTTCCTACCACGCTCACACACACAGCGTCAACGAGGGTCACCCAAATTATACACTCTTGTTCCATTGTCATATTTCATTGCTGAAGACGCTTCAGCACAAGCAGTTACAATAGTGTGGCTAGACACTTGACTTGTTTGTGCATTCAGGATCATAATTAACTCTATCCATCTTTTTAAAAAAATCTTCCAATTCAGTGTTCTTTTCAAATGAAGATTCCCTGCCAGTGCATTTCTTCCTAAATTACACTATAAGGGAGAGTTTAGAGAGTCTTTGTGTATTCCAGAGAAACCCCAGTCAGTTTAATTATCACCTTAGACCTGTTCACCATAGACTACTGTCCTCGGAGCCTCAACGGTATGCACCATTTTCGACAAACCAACAAGCCCACACATTTACAGAGAGACTCTGTTACACAACTTCAAAATGTCTAACTTCATCTGAGTTCTCCAGTGTCAATGGAAGTAGAAGGGAGCTATCCTGGTATTCGTTTTACAGTAGCTTAATTCTCATACTAAAAACAAAAGCAGATCTGCATGCTCAAGCTCACAATTTGTCACAATGCAACACGTTATGAGCCTGCAGATTGGCTATTTTCATCATGTGAATTAGGCTTAACAGCAGATAACGCCAGTGTCAAGAGCAAAAGCATGGGAGAGTTTTAACCTTTTGTTATTAATTTTGGAAGTGAGTGTGTGCGTCAGAGATAATAACATCAAGGCTGAAGATGGTGCCGTGCAGGTAGCCAAATAAGCCATTCTTTGCTACGATAAGCGTTTCCTTTGGCTGGTGTGATAAGAGGCCCCTGGAAAAGGCCTGTCAGATGGGGCCAATTAATGATTGCTTGATGTGTTCATTATTGTATCTGTTGAAGGCTCTTCTCCTCTCCATCAGCATTATTCCCTTCCAGTTATGTTTTTCTTTTGTTGGGGTTGCCTGCACTCCAACCCGCCCTCGCCCAAAACAAAAACAAAACGGTATTTATTTTACAGTGACTGTCACCCATGTTTAGTTATGGGGTGATGCTTATCCCACTACCAGAATCAGAATAGGGTCGACGTGGTGTCTGTTTGCTAGGATTGATCTTACCAGCACTCCACTTGCCTCCCAACTTGCCCCAGACTATTCATACTGTAAGTACTCTGCCTTGGGTCTAGGCTTATTATCCCGCCCCCCCGTCTTCACATTGTAATTTGTTGTCAACACACTTTTCAATTGATATTAAGTTTTATTTTGAGCCAAAACATGACTGGCATGTCTTTGCATTTTAGTGGCTTTACGACCAGTTTGTAGCCAGTGATTCAGGAGCTAAAGTAAAAGTGGTCATCTTGGAATCAAGAGGTCAACCACAAGGTCTTTCTTCTGTGAAATCCTTTTGGACAAAATGCTTGACTGTACATTGTGCTGTTTGCATTCATATGTTTAATAAAATATTCAATCAATCAAAATTGTGGGAAGTCAAAGTCGTACGATTAGTCACACACGTTACCGGAGTGAAATTTGTTCTCCGCATTTGACCCATCTCTTGGAGCGGTGAGCCGCAGTGTGCGCCGCGCTCGGGAATCATTAGTCATTAATCATTATTTGACCCCCAATCCATGCTGATTCTGAGTGCCAAGCAGGGAGGCATTGGGTCCCAGTCTTTGGTATGACCCGGCCGGGGATCGAAACCCCGACCTCCCAGTTTCAGTGCGGACACTCTAACCACAAGGCCACTGTCTGGTTAAGTGTCGTTGAGCAAGACATTGAACCCCTAACTGCTCCTGATGAGAAGAAAGGTGCCTTGCATGGTTGCCTCTGTCATCAGTGTGTGAATGGAATGGAATGCACATTGAAAAATTTACTATATAAATGCACCATTTACCATTTAATTTGCAGCTGGCTTTCCAGTACATATTGGGAGCCCTGTTACAAAATCAAATGTATTGTATTGCCATAGACGGAAGTAAATGTTCCCAAACATATTCAGGAGCACGAGCACATTTGCTAGACCTAGATGAAAAGGTTTTTCAAAATGTGGAAATTTGTCTGAATTTCTTTAATAGGAGTAACCCCTTGAGATGAACCATTTCGTATTTGAATAGTCTGCCACCCACAACTCAAGACCAGCATATTTTGTGCAGGGGGCCTTTGTGAGAGTGAATTAAGCTTTTTCTCAACCTAGGAGAATTAACTTTCACTTTTTTTTAAGTGACGTTTTATTTTATTTTGCTGTTTGCTGACAAGCATCTCAAGCTACTAGACCTGCTTGTTGACAAACCTTACATTTTCTCCTCTCATTCTGAGGAGCTTCAGCTTGAAGATTTCCACAATCTTCTTGACAGTTTGAAAGTTTCTTGACAGTTAAACGGAACACCTTTTGTTGTGGCCTGTGTCATCATTTCCTTAGACAGCACTGTTTATTCTGGACCTGTACAAGACGGTGGCAAGAGGAAGATCCACATTGTTTATACGTGGTGAGCTGTCTTCTTTGGTTCTTTTATTGGCTAGAAGCTTTTTTATTTTTTGTTATGGGAATACATTGACATCTGTACTTTCTAGTTTAAATTATTTGTAATTTTTTACTATTTTTGTTAAACATGCATGAACTTTTTCCAGCAACGTGCTGCTGGTTCACATTCATACTGTGGGAAAGAGCTTTATACTATCTGATATGAGTGAACTATATCGTCTCAGTACTTACTTGAGTACATTTGCATGCACACAAATGAACCCTGGTTACTAATACTTGGACTAATCCATTTAAGGCAATAGTTTCTTTAGTGTGATTATTCCAATAATCTGGTTACACGATTTGGCCATTCATTCAGTTACTCCCCTGAACATGGCAAGGAAGTGACAGCAAGCATGTCAAATCCTCATAATCAGTTGCTATATACTGTATATATCTTGTATATAAGATATATTATTTGATTGTTTTAAGTTTGCAAGTTGTATCCTAGTTGTTTGAAATCCTGGTGTATTAACCGCACTATGTATAATTAGTTGGCCGGGGTCACTCGGGGCTCTATAGTAGATCGTCTGGTATTTCCTGCTTAACTCAACCTTTTCACCGAATGTCTGCACCAGAATAGCGATGCTAGGGTTCAAGGGGTTAATCAGAACGTGCTTACTGCGCTTAAGACTTATCAAACATAGGACTTTACTTTGATTAGAATATTACACTGTACCTTAATCTGGCCATTTTTGTTGTGTTTGGCAGTTATGTAAGACATTACACACAACAAGATCCATCTACAGTTGGGTGCCACCGATATTGTCCCTTATTATTTGACCCATTTAGGCCTGACCTCAAAATTAAAAAAAAATCCTTCTAAATCCTCCAGTTTTCTGAAATAAATATTTTCACGATTTTTCAAAAATAGCAGACCTACAAGCTCGTAGCGCGCCACTCGGTGGCGCGCTATGAGCTTGTAGATCTGCTATTTTTCAATAGCTAAATTATAACAATGTTTAAAACACCAAAAGGGGTTCCCGCCCAAAATGGGTTAACTGTCCTTTTGCGCAGATCACGCAAACCTCAGCAAAAAGAAAAGGACAATATCGATGGCCTCCAACTGTAGCATATCTGTCTATATTTCTGGTAGTGTGTATTTTGTGATGGTCAGAATCTCTCGGAGAAGGATGTCAGTGATATTCTATAAATCCATTGCTACAGACATGGTCATTCATTCTGAGTCACCACATAACTAAAGCATTTGGACACTCTGTACACTCTGTAAAATGTCATGACACTTTTTCCTGAACATCATTATTACTTACATTATTGCCACATCTCTTTCCTAGAACCTTACAACCTTTACACATCATATTGCCTGCAAAAAGGGCAAATCTCCTGCCTGTGGCTGATAAAGTAAATGGTAAAAGGTGGATTTATATAGTTATTTTATCCAAAGCGCTTTGCATAGATTGTGCATTACCCATTTATACACACATTCATAGTTTATACACCGATGGCGGAGGAAACCATGCACCATGCACACCAACCTGCACATCGGGAGCAGTTAGGGGTTCAGCGTCTTGCTCAAGGACACATCAACACTAACTCTGGGGGAGCCAGGGAACAAACTCAACTGGGAACCTCACGGTTCCCATCCAGCCGCTCTACCGGCCACTCGACCCCTGAGCCACTGATGGCCCCGAAGTAGATGCTTGTGCGCTTGAGACTGTGTCCTCACCTAGTCTTTACCTTATTTTAACGCTGTCTACATTTAGCTGCTATAACGTCTTCTAACACAGCCTTGTGTTACCTTTCCTTTGAACCCTGAAGAAGGCAGTATTATCTGTCCGAAACGTTGGTGTATCTGTGTCCTCATTAAAATGTATGCATTGGCAGCTATACATTCTTTTCACTCGGTATTACCTTTCCTTTGAAGACCTTAAGTTAAAATACTATACTGCCTTGGCCTTGCAGTAGACTTAGTGATAAAAATAAATGAATAATAAAAATCCAGATCTCAGGATCGATACGGGAACGGCATGGCTCCAATGTGGGCCTTGAACTTCATGTGGCCAGCCTGTGATGTTGGTCATCTATAAGGTCAGTCTGACATATAATCTATGATGTATCATTCCAAATTTGAGCAAGCTTTCAGGCCGATCAAAGCCCCATTGACTTTCATCCATTATAGTATAGTTATAGACTAGTATAAAACCTATGTGTGAAACTAATTTGTGTAGGCACTTCTGTGGCCTAGTGACATTAGGTGCTAATCGGTTCAGCAAGATTAACCCAGGACACACAGACGGACAGACAGACATACTGTATAGACTGACAGACCCTCTTCTAGACGGCTCGCCTCTGAGGAGCCACGGTGTAAAGCATGTATTCTTTCGGTCTCTCAGATCTAGTCTAGATGTCATCATTTGTGTTGTATTCGCTCAGAAAATATAGCCGACACGATGTGTCGCATCATTGTCTTGCTTTCTTCAGATTGATTGATTGAAATATTTATTAACAGTTTGCAGAATTACAGTACATTTCAAGCACAACTCAATACAAAGACTGTGAGTGGACGACCCAATAAAGCATTACACTTGTTTACAAGAGGGTCCACCTTTTTCAATTCATCAAAACATTTAGAGACGTACAAATAGACACTTCTATATAGCCAAAGAACAGAACAGGAATTCATCATAAAGGAGGTAAAAGGATGTGTCATTAGTCTGTACTTTTGCAGTACTAGTCTGCAAAATGATCCAGTCCTTTATCCCACCGTCTCTCTCTCTCCCACACAAGTAACACAAAGATGTTTTCTGTCCATTATTACTAGTTTCTGCTGTTTCATTACTGTGGCACATTAACCCCAAATAGGAGAGATGTAGACTGTATTGCTGTGGCATGGCAGTCAAACAGCTCTGATGAAGAGAAGAGCAAGCCTTTGAGATAACTTCAGATAATACCGTCGTATGACGTAGCATACATTAGGCATGAGTCAGTCTCAGGTTTCTTATGAATCATTTTGCTATCGTTTGAGAAATATTGAATCAAATGAATGGAAAGCAACACAGTGCTGATAGGAATGTAAATGTTATCTATTCTTCAAATGTGTCACTAAATGCTGTACGTGTTGTTTAATTCTTCGGTAGAAGGTGAAGGTGAAGTATCCACATGCTGATAGTGCTACTGTGCCATATCGGGTAATGTACATTACCTACTGTGCATAACAGTCATGCAGCATCCGATCAAATAAAGTGAAGAAGGATCAGCTTGAGCTTTATCAGTATTTGCTGAAAATCTCTAAATATACAGAGACTTGTTTTATTGTTGGTGCATGTGTTTATTTATAAAAGTCTGTTCTTCAGCGGAGTTGCACGGCGGATGCATAGGGTTTGTGTTGTGATATATTTACAGCTGTCAGTCAACTATCTCTTGAGACCCAGATAAGATGAACTCCTGAGACGTTGCGTCCTACCGCTCGCAGTATCAAGGAGCAAACGCACCAGTCATGCAAGCCATCCTATTCTATTTGATACATCCCATGCCAATACAAGCTGTCACTCACAATTAAAGTCAGATGTTCATATTTACAGAAAAGTTGCATCTCTGTCATTAGGGAGCAAAGGCCAGCAGCTCAAGTAAACTACCGGAACAGATGTTAAAGAAAAGTCTCCCCATCATGTTTTGAGTTGTTGCTCTAACATAGGTTGTTATTTACTACCGATAGTGGAACAATGTGCATTGTTTCCACAGGAGTGATGCTGGAATGTGTTCATAATTATGTACATTTACGATGAATAAATATTGAACATAAGAATTGTAAAAAGATGGAAAAGAAATTATGAAAGGTCAAGTACTTAATTCTGAGGTATTTAAACAAGATTAGTAGTAGCAGAATTTGCTGACATCACAGGCTTTCGTTCTTTAATTAAAATAGATATTCCAGGATTTCATTTAAATAAAATTTTAATAACAAGCTAGCACTGAAATATGAGTAACGACAGATTAGGTGGTTTGTTAAATACAGTATATTTCACCTGATAAAGATATTCTTTAATTCAAATGTATGAGTCAGAAGGTCAATGTTAATGTGCATGATATTTCTCCAGGAGAAAGGAAACATTTATCTGCCTTTTGAATCAATCTAAAATAACCCAAAATATATAACCCAAAATTGGTTTGGGGACCATGATAATTATGTTCTTGAGGGGGGTTCCAGGGGGTCCCCAGATAAATGAGGAACAGTTTAAACACTTGTAGTAGGTCACAAGTTTGTTATTTGTGAAATATTTAGAAATATCTTGAAAAATGGTGACAAATTTGGAACTTAGATTTTTGAGCGGTGCTCGCCGCTACAACATGGATTTTTTACCATGGCGTAGTAGGTGCGTGCCCCAAAAGGCACCCCTCACTTCACACAATTGTTGGCTCCTATGCCCAGCTTTGCTGTCTGTGTGTACCCCATAGTGATGATTTGAATGCTCTGAGCACTGAATGTGATGTATGATGATAAGAGTGCCGCTTTGAGGGGCCTATGTCCAGCTTTTAGTGTGTGTGCTGTGCACAAACTTTGTCCTACACAAACATTAAATTCCCATTGACAATGAATTGACAATTTTACGTCATAGTGTAAACATTGCGTAACACAAACATTGATATGTTGTATATATAGGAGGCTTTCAACTCTCAACTGTCAGTAAGAGGTCGGCGATGATGATGTACGATGATTAACTCGGAGCCTGCCTTTGGATGTGAATCTATGTCATTTGAATTAATCTGGCCCACCGCCATTTTTTAGCGTTCTGTTTATTAACCGTATTAATGCCAGGAACGTGGGATTCCGTTCTATTATCCACCCCCTGAACGTAAAAATCTGTCTTTCTTTAATGTAATTTAATCCGGTAATTAAAAAATATGTTTTTTTCCCCCGTTTACTCACATGTTAGACAGCCTCCACACAAGGAGGGTTTGGGAATAGACTGCTTTGGGGGCCAAATACCTAAGTAAGTGGCCAAGGACATGCAGCACAACAAACAATTATAGGGCCCCAGTGTGTGGGAGGGCTAGCCCTCCACAAATGCCACCACCAGACGACCACTGTCTTAGGCTACTTCTACTTGCTTCTGTCCTGCCCCCCCCCATAACTTGAACCTGACAGTTGTCTTTGACATTTTTGTACTTTTTGATATCTTTCTTACATCTGTGTAAAAATAGTAGTCAAAATGCACACTTTAATTTTCATCTGGATAATTCTCTACTTGAATGTTCCACGTGAAAAATATGTATGAACTAATTATTGAATAATTGAAGGGCCTGCCCCTGCACCATGTGTGTAAAGTATACAAATCAGCTAGTGGTCACAAACGCATCCAGGCAAGACAGGCAGGCTAGTCAGGTAATTTCTAATCAGGTTCAATTGGGGGTACAAGTGTAACGCGGTCATCGTGCGACAGAAAAGGCTGCTATACTTTTTCCAATTTTAAAAAGTATAGTATCTTTTATAGTGCTTTTGATCGATCGAGTAGAGATGCTATTCACCTTAGCATCGGGTGCTTGCTGATAATGTCGACAAGACAGGAGCGCGCCATCTTGAACTCTGTGCGCACCCGCGCCCACTATGTTTCTTTCAATCACCTTTATTTCCAATTCCTTGTCCCAGATGGCATTTCTGATCAAATCTAGGTTTATTCCACGGCCCATAGCTGACATTACATTACATTACAGTCATTTAGCAGACGCTTTTATCCAAAGCGACTTACAATAAGTGTATTCAACATAGGTAGGGAACAAAAACTACTAATCATCAGAAGTCTTTAGTGCATTTTCTGCAAAAACAAGCAACCAAGAGTATACCTAGTGCTAAGGTAAAAGTGCAATATATCAGCTACCTATTTCCTTAAACAGATGAGACAAAATAGCTAAATCAAATGAGCATGAGCTAAAACAATTAAGTGTATCGACTAAACAAGATCCAATAAACAATACAACAATAGAAAACAAGCGTTCGTACAACTAGTTAACAACAAGTAGGTCAGGCAGAGAGGAAGGGTAGTGTTTCCTGAAGAGGTGGGTTTTCAACCTGCGGCGAAATATGGGCAGTGACTCTGCTGTCCTAACATCAGTGGGAAGTTCATTCCACCACTGTGGGGCCAGAACAGAAAAGAGTCGTGACCGTGTGGATCGGCCAGAAGGACCCTTGAGTGACGAGGCAATCAGTCGCCCCGAGGTGGCAGACCGAAGTGGTCGGGCAGGGGTGTAGGCATCGACCATAGCCCGGAGGTAGGAAGGAGCTGTTCCTTTCACTGCCCTATAGGCTAACACCAGGGTTTTGAACTGGATGCGAGCCGCTACGGGGAGCCAGTGTAGAGAACGCTGTGATGGTCGCGGTCAGGCTTTCTCTGCCCTGATCGCAAGACCGGAAGTGAATGCGACAACACACACACACACTAGTATTAACAACATAACACCCGGTTGCGGATTTTGGCTCTTCAAACTGAGGTTTATTTCTTCTTTTTTTCTGCATTGCTCTGGGAGTTGAAGGCTGGGGCGGGGGGTATTTCCCTTTGTAATAGAATGAATTTAATTTGTAATGGTTATCAACTGGTAGGCGACTTCACAATAGCTAAGGGGAAAACAAATCTGTATTTGCTGTGTTTTTTTTATATTATGCGTCTTTGTAATTAGCCTAATTAGAGGAGGCTGACGACCGTGTGATATCTCCCTTTTGAAACTAACGTGGAAAACTTTGTGGCCTTTCCCAAAGGGACTCAATGTAGCTCAAAACGGGGAACAGGGAAACGGACCTTTACTGAACAAATATGACTCTGGCCATTGCTCGTAGAAGAGCATACAGTATATACAGCAAAATACTGAGAGTTAATTTACCTCTGAGAGTGTCAAAACTGATGCTTACGAGTTGTTTTTACACAGAGTTAAATGAACACTAAGGACTTTATTGGGTAAATCTGATAACATGATGCTTCTGTGTGGGCGTGTCAAAAGCGAGACAATAATTTGCAAATTAAAAAGCACACAAAGTGACTGTTTTAAATTGCTATCTCTTATCGCTAATAATTGCATGACACGATGGTTATCTATTAAGCAAATTACCACAGCGTAGTAGCCTGCTTTGGTAGATATAGGAAACAATGAACACATTGTTAACGGGACCGCGGCGCAGAAATAGGTTGGCGTCCGTTGGCGACTGTTGCCTCAGCTCACCTGGCGGGTTTAGACTCGTCGTTCAGGGCGAGCGCTGACTCACATTTTTTACTTAAGTAAAGTATCAATACTGCAACATAAAAATACTCTGTTAGCTGTGAGCTGTTGCTGTGAGCTTGTAGATCGACTACTTTAAAATGGCTGAAATGCATATAGGGCTGAAGTGGTTCATGTATGTTTTGTAATAATAATCAAAATCTACAAGCTAACTAATAACTCAAAATTTCAAATAAATGTAGTGGAGTAAAAGATCAGAGATGTAGTGGAGTAGAAGTAAAAGTATTGTAAATTGGAAATACTCAAGTAAACTACAAATACCTCAAAAGTACAGTACTTAAGTAAATGTACTTACAGTAGTTACTTTCCACCACTGGGAGTCGGCCACTTCTTTTCCAGGTCTGCCGAGAGACAGACATGATTAGCCGTGGCTGTAACCCTGGCCTTCGCAGAGCGTTGAGGCGGCTGATTCATTCACTTGTGTTGTCATGTCTGATTAGCAGGAGAGGTCAATGAGGACATCTGAGGTTGGCACAGGTTGACCTCAGGTTCAGGTAACACACCGGCAGATCCAATACTAGGGTTGAAGTTGGCCTGCTGGTATAGTGCACAACCACAACAGAAGTGAACTTTGGAATGATGCGCTGCGAGCTTGTAGATCCGCTATTTCTGTTACTCGTGCGAGGAAGTGTAGAGGCGTGTCATGGACATAAAGACTTCACCCATTCATGGTGTTTTTTTTGTGGCATGCTTTTGTCCTCTTAGCTCTTCGAAAGCATCAATAATTGCATAATGATTCTGAATCATTATTTGTTCATGTCGTTTAATGAACAATGTCACTTTTCATTTACTGATAATCACTGTGGTTAGTGGTTACAGAGGAGACCACTATCCACATTACACAATCATTCTTTTTTGAATGATTGACAGACTGCTTAGTGCCTTGTTGATAGTCCTACTGGATTGAAAACTTTTCTAAAAGGATGACACAAAAAGCCCTGAGGGGTGTGTGTGTGGTGGTGGTGGTGGTGGGGGGGGGGGGGGGGGTCTTCCATTGTGGTCCATTGTACTAAATTCATCTTCATGACTGTCATACAATACACATTACACATCAGCAACAATACTAAAAGCAATATATTTACAGAATCTAAAAGTGCATGGGGGGCTGGTGGTGGGGGGGGGGGGGTCAAGGATGCCACTCACACTGGGCTCCTTCCGTGGAGCTTGCTGACGAAGGGCGTGTTTTGAATGTATAAATCATATCTTCTGTTGGAACTCCAGGCCAAACCGTCGTTTTTTTTAAACAAAATGCGGCAATATGGTAGAGGCCTATGTCACCCTGCTTAGACACGAAGCCCACAACCATTGGCCAAAGGGTGGCGCTACAGAAATCAATTGAAAATGCTAAGTTTTAAACAGGCATAGCTCATGAACCGTTTGACCGCCACTCCGCAATAAAACATCAATGCACATATGCGTCTCCTCCCGAGGAACAAATGTGGTACGGGGACCTATGACCTCTGACCTTTAGATCTCCCACCATTTTGAAACTTTACAGTATGGTAGAGGGTCATGCCAAATAGCACTGAAACCAGTTTTACTCCAAAAGAAAATGTGAAAGTGTTTACAAAAAAATATAGCTGCTAGCAGCGATAACAGGCACTTTGAGCAGGCATAACTCATGCCTCGTATGTCTGTCTGTCTGTCTGTCTGTCTGTCTGTCTGTCTGTCTGTCTGTCTGTCTGTCTGTCTGTCTGTCTGTTTTGGGTACGGACAGCTGCAATACCGCTGGGTGACCTAAAGTGGCACTGTTGAGCAGCCTAAAAGGGCTTATTGCTTGGTCCCGTCTTATCGCTGCTTGCAGCTATATTTATTTCTTATTTTAGGCAACACTTAGCTTAAGACCTAGTATAGACGTTAACGTGTCTAGGTCTTAAGCTAAGTGTTCAAAATCAGAATATTAGACGATATGTGAATTTCTCTGTTTATAGGATGACTAACTATACTCACTAAACACCTCTGTGGGAGGACATGTTGTTTGTGTTCTGTTTAGTACTACTCAGAAGGATATGGGTTATGAATTTGTAATTATACTCTGGAAATTGGGTGCGCTAAATTCCTAAATTGGCCATGTGTAGGGAGCAGACTGTGGCACGAGTCGACTCTACATGAGTGTTTGTAGAGCAGTGGGTGCTGTGGGTGCTGCTGGGAGACTAGCGAGGATGTGGATATGAATGGATTGAGATGCCATTGCTTCCTAGCAGTGTCCCACTGGGGATATAACAATAGCAGTCCTTCATTTCTCGACAGCCTGATAAACGCTGGTAACAATGGATTTTGGAAAGCTTTTGAAAAGGTCCACATTAATAGGACACAGGTGCTAGAAACCTTTTGATAATTATTATGCTTAAAGGGACACTTCACCCTTTTTTGCAAAAAAAATACATGTTAATGATGTTTAGAAGATTTAGAACACTTTCCTGGGGATCTACAAGCTCACAGGGTGTTGTACTGCAACACACTGTGAGCTTGTATATCAGCTATTTTTTCAATACTTTCGTATGTCGTGTTTGGAGATAAGATGGCTTTTCTCAGCAGTTGAGCAGCTCGCCAGACAAAAATGGAATGCTGCAAACTGGGTCAGTTAGGGTTAGTTTTTGGAAGGATTCTCTTGTTGAAGAATAGCTTCAACACAATGTTGGACTCTTGTTTTATAAAACTCTTCCTTTAACCACTTTAAACCTGGCCTCCCTATTTTGGGCATGTCTTTATCTTATATTAAAATAGCCTAGAGGGTGGGTTGGCGGACCAAACGTAACATGCAGACTTACGTTTGTCCAATCTGCACCAAACTCGCCATAAATGTTGTCCAGGGGTCTGCCATGACAATATTCACACCAGGAACCCCTGGGGTTCATGTAGCCCCCAGGGGCTACATGATCAGGGACCCCCAGTGGCCTCCGGGGGCCACATCCAGTCTGTATCAAACTTGGCCCAAACATTGTTCAGAGATCTGCCATCAGAATAGCTATCCTCGCTGACAGGCTGCGTCAAAGCCTATGGTACTACCTTAACCACTAGGCCATCGGTGCCCTGAGAATTTAGACTGTTGAGCTATATTGGAAAGTCTGATTGAGAAAACGATGCATTGCATTTTGACCTTACAGGATCAGGATCTAAATGTCTCTGTAGAAGAGCAGGTAGACCAACCACTCCAATTGGTTGTATATCGTCCTCTACCATACAGGTTGGTTATTATAATGGTTTATTCACTGAATAAAGTTATGGATTGCAGCTTTAAGGTCAGCAATAAGCTTAACTTTTGAAAAAATGTTGTAACTATGTTGTCATAGTGATATCAAATGAGAGCAGTAGCCTATAAAGTGCTGAAAGTCTTATGCCTTGAAGGTACTTGAATTGTGCTTGAATTAGGCTTTTGAAAACCTGTAAAGAGTCTACATTTTTCATATGCTAGAGTACCATTATACAAAAAAATAAAGTATAAAGTACTTGACAAGGACGTTTAAATGAACCGCATCGTTGACAAAATGTAACTTAGCTGTTAACCATGTTACATTTCAGAACATGACTTTTGACCCCAGTGACTTGCAGTATTAAACATTTAGCACCCGAAAGAGTTCCAAAGCAGCCTTTTGCTTTTATTAATATGTCAACTTCGCGGCATGGTGTCAACCTTCCGGCACTCAGATATTTACCCTCCCGCACACAACATTTCAGGATTCGTAATGACCACTTGAACTCTTGAGCTCTGTCCTGTTTCCAAACAGTGGCGCGTGGGGAGCGAGCTCTCGTCTGTGTAATGTCGCATTAGCCTGCTCAGCCATTCAACCAGCTGTCTGAAGCAGAGCGAGTCCGGTGCTGGGAGGACAAGGCAGGAGCCATTCACAGATGGGAGCCTTTAATTTTTAAAGCTGTTTTATCCGCGCGGCTGAGCGCCTGCACGTTGCGTCACATACCATATGAGTGCTAATGCCAGTCACCTATACTGTACCCACCCTACTATGCAGCATAAAAAGCCTGCCAACCAATGAACCTCCTTCTCATTGTCTACACCTTTTAACACATTGACTGCCATCTGGTGGATGGCGTCCGGTTTTGTCTTTCCATCTTGGATGCTAAAGTATTAGTGTTAATGCTACCGAGCTAAAATAAGGCCAATCCTTGCTCTAGAAAAACGCCAATGTTCCCATTGCGCTCACCGGATAATCAGAAAAGATTGCCGATCTGGTCAACACCACGGACAGCGCATTAGTTTCCGAGAAAAAAGCATGCAAAGGCGTGGCCTAAAACAGAAGCTAATGGCTATTGAGACACAAAAGCAGTGCGGGCGGGGCCCTGGCAACCGTGCATAGCAACCGGAGCGGTTCCAAAAACAGCGAGGCAATGTTTTAGCGATATCAAGCGCCTTAATAAGAGCCTGCTCGTCAGCTGTACCCAGCGTCATTAATTTATAGTACAGGTATACTCATCATACGGATCCAACGTGTTAAAGGTCTATTTTGATTGGTGCCCAGGTTTAGGTGTTCTTTTCCACTTGTAGCATTTGGGACAGAATAAAATAACTATACTCCCTTATCAAGCGCATAAACTAAAGCACTTTGAAACTAAAGCATAGTCAGACATTGAAAGATTGTGGCACAGCATGCTTATTTCAATTCTCATAGACTAGTAAAAATCACACCTGTGTGAAGTGAGTGGTGCAACTCCGTGTGGGGGTCCCCGGGGGGTCCCCGGAAGTTCCAGACCCACAGGAACGCGGCCAGGGTGCCGGCCCGGTTCCGATGAGCTGCCTTGCACCCGAAACGGTCGAGAAATGACAGTTACCGTGTGGGGGTCCCTGGGGGGTCCCCGGAACATCCAGACCCTCAGGAACGCGCGCAGGGGGTCAGCACGGTTCCGGTGAGCCGTCCCGCGTCCGGAATGGTTGAGAAATGAGAGTTACCGTGTGGGGGTCCCTGTACTGTACTGTACTGTACTGTACTGTACTGTACTGTACTGTACTGTACTGTACTGTACTGTACTGTACTGTACTGTACTGTACTGTACTGTACTGTACTGTACTGTACTTACTTACTGTACTGTAACACCCCAAATCATCATATTATATACAGTTAATATGTGTGTATTAGGCTGCGCAACAGTGACACTTGGTTGTGAAAACCAACCAAAAGCTATTTTCGTGCTCGGACAGACCCAGCCAGCCATGGACAGACCCAGGGACACACATAGCTGTCTATAGGAGTGGTTGCAGCACTCACAAATAGCTGATCTATAAGCTTGCAAAGCATTGCATCATAATGCAATGTGAGCTTGTAGAGCTTGAACGTTTGGGAAGGTTTTTAAAATCTTCTGAAAATGGTCATCTACTATAATGACACGCCCAATATAGGGACACCAGGTCGAAGGTCATCAATGGGACACAGTACTGTTTCATGATTAGATGTCTTCAGTGGAGTAGCACTAGACAAATTATTCACGGGGTGAGAAGCCACTGCCGAGTCAATGTTTACATGTTAATGGTCTCTCTGGATTAGTTTAGTGATTAGCCAATTATTAACAACTGTTTCCAAAGCTAGAAACCAGAGAATCAACAGTCAGTACAGGAGGCAGTCTCTAAACTTGCTCCGCTAAGCTTTTCTGTTCTGGTCCTCTGTTATCACCTGATGCATTTGCATATATAGTAAATACATCATGGTGTACTTTAGAATTGTATGTTTCATCACCAAAGTGTGCAGTGGTACAGTAGATAGAACTAGCTTCCCGCATTCAGTTCATTCAGTTTATCTTGGTAGCAGAGTTTGACAAAACATAGTACTGTATGAAGCATACTGCAACTTATTAACAAAGCATCACAGTATAATGAAATAAAACTATCATATTAAAGCAGAAATTAATTGCATTCAAAACATAATACAAAACAACAATATAGGACAGTCCTAATAAAACAATTCACATTAAAATAACGGATAGACAGGCCTAATTTGTCTCAAACAAAGTAATTCTCGCTGCAGTTTGTATTTAATAATCACATTTTATTTCACGACCTACAGTATTTGAAGATTGCAAAATTGAAGTTTATACTAGCTCTTATTGCTTGTGCTAATTTAAGAAGTCCCATTATTTTTGACAGGCTTCTGACAGCCTGAATGCACAACATTTTAAAACCTTGCCACTCACAATTGAAGGCCATGGCAGACTTTTCAAGCCACTTTGGCGTTGTGTTTTACTTTTTATGTCTGGAAATCTTCCTTTTCCATTTTTCCTTTTAAAGGGGGGCTTTTAACGTCTGAGAGAACATTTGGACTTGGAGAATGGACTGATCCTACTGGGATTTCTCAGCCCTATTCAGTAATTGGACCTAGTCGTGCATGCGTGCGTGTGTGTGTGCATGTGTGTGTGTGTGTGTGTGTGTGTGTGTGTTCGTTCATGTATTAATAAAGCGGGAGAGGAGGAAGTACAAGAAAAGTACAGAGGCGAGGCATTTACTAGAAATATTTACTGGAAAGCGAAGCATATTATGAGTTTATGACCCCCCCCCCCCCAAAAAAAAAAGAGAGAAGGAAAGAAAAAAGAAAACACAGTGAACCTTGTCAGTTTGTGTTACAATTCAATCCTCTCTGTGGTCCTCAGTGGAAGGCTTTGTTTCGATAGTCTCCTCCTCGGTGGATATGAAAGATTAATGCGGCAGAAACACCTGCAGCGGTTCCTCAATGACAGCTGTAAAAGTGGAGTGGAACAGCTGTGAGAAGACAGCTCGCCTGCCATGCCCTCATAAAGGAGAACTGTGAAACACGCTGCCATGGAGTTGTGAGTCACTCATACTCCATGTGGCTACTCCAGCCACCACACTTTCTCTGCTTTACACAAAAAAAATCCATAAGGGTCACACCAGGATTTCTTTATTTTTTGCCCGCAAATATATATTATTTTGAACTTTTATTTGTGTATTCACCAATAACATGATTATTACACACCATTAAAGGAAAGTAAATGTTTCTGAGCTCCCTAAACTGCGAATAAACGCATCAACCTGTATGAATAGCTGTATTTATTTATCACGCGGCCCCCCGGTGTGTAAAGGCCTCCAGAGTTAATTGGAGTGGACAAATTAAGCTTTCTTTTGAGGTATGCGGTGTGCTTCTCGCTATAAGAGAACATTTGCTGTCGGCCTTTGAAAAGGTTGGTCGTCCAATGCTATCAGCATAGCGTCAGAGGTATACAATCTGAGGGAATCGTTAGCACGCGTTGTGTTAATCTGTGAATCTGTAAATATGAAGAAAGGCTGGCACTGGAGGTTGGTAAATGTAGGTATTTAATCTGACAGTGAATGAGTACATTAACCACAGTGATATGCTCTTTGTCATACGACAATGCTGTGTGGTGAAAACAGCCTTTACAAGTACATAACGCATCGCATCGGCAAGCATTGCTTCAAAATCTTTGGAAATATTTGAACATTTGCAACTATAATCTCATACCCAAAATTAGGACACCAGGAATTTTCAGTGTATACAGTACAGCACCCATGGCTGTTCACATACGATGCAACTTTCCATTTTTTTCTGGGTATGCATGTGTATTTCAACCTATACTGTACACATTGAGGTGTGTGTGCTCATCTGCATGTGGTTGTATTGACGTTTGCCTTTGTCTTTGTTTTCGTGTGCGTGTGCGTATGCGCATGCGCTTGTGTACTGTATGTGTGTGCATCTGAATTCATATCAAAGCAGATATACAGTAGCTGAAATAAGTGAATGCATAATTTAAGATATACTAAGCCTTTTGTGACAGATTTCAGACCCATTCTGCAGTGCACCTAGAAACATGTTATCAAATAGGCGCACTGGCCTGGAAGAGCAGTTTGCTTGTCATCTGAGGTGCACCATGTCTGTCATAGCAAAGTGCTATTCCCTGCTTTACGCTTGTAGATGTGCTGTTTTTCCTATTTTTATTATTTTTTATTTATCTTGAAAGTGAAAGTGGTTAAGTTTGTTCTATGGGTTCTATAAATATCGAGTATTAATAAGTGACTGCAGTATAATAACTGCATTGGAACTGGAACACAGGTTATTTATTTGTTTCCATTTCCTGAAAAGGTTTACATGTGACAGCGACGATGTGTAGTTCTGGTCTGGATGTGAACTATAACAATCGTTAGCATCCTACAACAAGCGCTCGGCTTCAGAACATTCACTTGATTCAGATGCAGTCCTCCTGTTACAGGATTCTCAGGATGCTGCTGACTGGCTCCTCCTGAAAGCCTGGAGCTCTGGCCCCAGTGGATTGTTTGCGGTGACACATGCCCTGTTATGTCAAGGTTTGATGCAGTGTCGTAATCAATGGTGACAAATTGTCAGAAGATGTTAGAATGGCCTCTTGGTTAGGTCTAGGTTTGAACAGATGGGTGTCACGCGAGGAGACCATAGCATATCGCTGTGTGGCGTGGCCCTGTCCTCAATGGACATGAGGGGCCCTTAATTCTCAGACTGATGTTTTTTTTTCTTTTCGTGCATCATGTCTTGTCAACACATCTGCTACGAAGAATGCTGCATGTCTGTTCTAATTCTATGAACGGGTATCTGTTTCTTAGAAATGTGGACAGATTTGTGGGAAATCAAACAAGGAAGCACAGAAGAGTTCTGGCAGGATTTCACCCTAGTCCAGCAGGGGCACATGTGTTTCAAGAGATGGGTGTTTGAACACATCTGGGCACTAATTACAGTCACTTATCGTCATTGACCGGTGTAAACCGTGTATGTCCAGAACCGTTACTTTTCAGGAAAAGGATAAAAGAACCAGTGTTCCACTGGATCCAATGTAGTTTAGTCACAAGCTCTCTTTAGTCTCTTCAATATTTATAAAGCCCACAGGCCCACAGAGCTCACAACGTCACAACGTCACAATGGTAAATGGTGCATTTGCATAGCACCTTTATCCAAGGCGCTTTACATAGATTGACTGTGCAATACATTCACGCATTCATACACCGATGGCAGAGGAAACCATGCAAGGCACCAACCTGCTCATCGGGAGCAATTTGAGGTTCAGAGTCTTGCTCAAGGAACACTTTGACACTAACTATGGGGGAGCCCGGAATCGAACTGAACTGTTTCCCAAGCGGCCGCTCACAATGCAATGTGTTTTTTGAGCTTACCTACCTTTGTGTGCCACTGTAATTAGTGTCATTTGACGAGGTAGGGCATTAATATACGGAAAAACGCATGTAAAGTTGGAATATGGAGATGCGAAAACAAAAGCAAACTAACACAGAGCTTGTCGATCAGTAGATCGGAGGACCAACATTTTTCACTTGAAAAATGTCAGCTAAAATGACACGCCCACAATAGGGAGTGTTTTTTAATACAGTTACCCCCAAAATCAAGTATTTTTTTTCAAATGTTTTTATAATAAAATAAAAAAATCTATTGTTTTAATTAACTGTTTCACCCCTAGTCTTAGTATAGCTAAAGCAGTGGAGAAGACTGCCGTCTTCCTTATCATTTTGTGTGTGCATCCTCCTCTTGATCCTCTTTAATCTGGCCTTCCTATTACACATCTATGATGTCAAAGGTCATCATTGTATTCATTTGGATGATCCTCTTTAGTACATCGCACAAAGGGCAAATATGCCCATGATGGAAGCAGAAGCACATCATTCTGGCCTATTTAGGGCTGAAACGTCACGCAAGAGTCCAGTGGCTCTCAGTAACCCTCCCTGGGGCCTTGATAGCGAGCAGTTGTATGCAAATACAGATCCAGCCTGCCGCTTTTGAGTTCAAGTCAACCCAGCGAGGTTTATTTTGTGGATTTTTATAGTTTGTGTGCAGGGCAGGCAAAGCAAATGTATCTCATTTATGTTGTCTAATAAACACATAGAGCAATAAATCCGTCATATGATAATGTTGCTTGCTGAAAATACTCAATCTACTATTATATACTGTATGTAAATCAGCTATTTTTGAGCGACACTATAATATGGTATGACGCAGTATAAATTGAGCATTACTCACACTTATGTCTTTACGTTATTACCACAGGAACCAATGCAGATAAGTCCACATCTGAATATACAAATACAATCTGATTGCTTGCAAATAACAGTGTGAAAGTCAGTCCTGAAGATCAGATTTGAGAAACAAATGGGATTTGCATGCAGACTGAACCCATAATGGGTTCACTGGATACAGTGATGTAATGTAGTAACACAGAAAGTGAAACACTAACTTGTTTTACAAAATAGACCAATCAACCAATCTTTGAACTTTTTCTAGTCAACACATCACTGTACACGAAGTAAGTCATATTTCCACATATTGTACATGATTTTCTCACAATAAATCACGTTTTAGCCATTTGTGCAGATTGAAAGGACAGGTGGGTGTGAGACTTCTGTACACGTCTGAGTTGCGGCATTAATCCATTGAGACCTGGAACGCATCCATGTCACGTTAGCGTTTAACCACATTAACCATTAACCCATTTTGGGGGCGGGAACCCCTTTTAGTGTTTTAAACATTATGTTATAATTTAGCTATTGAAAAATAGCAGATCTACAAGCTCATAGCGCGCCACCGAGTGGCGCGCTATGAACTTGTAGGTCTGCTATTTTTGAAAAATCGTTAAAATGTGCCTCAAATCTTTCCGAAAATTGTCATGATTTAGAAAACTTTTTTTTTTTTTTTAATTTCGACGTCAGGCCTGAATGGGTTAAAAGCAGACAAATAGAAAAAAAGCGTGAGCGCCAATGGGCTAGTGACGGGAGGAGGAGCAGGGATTTGAGCAGATATTAAAAGATGATTGTGCGTGGGCTTTCCTGCTGCGCTCCAGAGAAAGAATGTAAACCCTGTATCAGTCAGAGAGGGGATAATAAACACGAGCACTTCAGAACACAGAGCAGCAAACGGCAACACAGAGAAGTGATGGGAAAAACACAGGGCATATAAATAGTTCAAATATTTCAAGTGATTTCAGAATGCGATGGTGAAATACTCAACTCCCGTGGCCTCAGCCAGTTGCAAGTTGTTATACATTGCAAGTGTTCTTCTTGACATACAGGCCAACTGAGGACAAAACTAGCAGCGGCTAAAACTAAATTTCATAGAAAACTTCAAAGCGCAATATTGAATATCTAGCAAGTTGATGTTGGATCGGAACTTGGAGTGTCTCTGTAAAGTCTTGTGAGGATAAACACTTCAAAGTGTAACAAAGCGTGCTTCATGTATGATGTCAGTCACCTTTCTCGTTTCCTTATCTTCTTCCTTCTACTTCTCGGCCCAGTAAGGATTTGTGAGGATTACATCATCGGCCTCGTACGATCTTTCTTTCAGAATGACTTATTTGAATCAGAGGACAAATTTGTATTTTCTTATTCTTATTACCTGTTAGAGTATATATGCCTAGACTATGACCAGTGCTATGTCACAAAAATGACACATTAGCATACACTCTTCTCTCATGCTTTCTTTCATAGACTGTGAATCTGCATGTTCATAATGTGCCCCATTCTGCTGTATATTAATGTATGCATATTGTTGCGGTCCCCTTGATCATAGAAAGAAAGGCAGTGAAGCCAATACATGGTCAACTTCAAGTATGACATGGTTTGATTGCTCGTACTCAATCCCTTAAGTGTCCCTCTGCCGGTCGCCAGAGGGGTCCTTGATGTGTCTGGATTTGGTGTTTTAAGATGGATTTCTGTGTAGACCCGCTGAGACATCACTTTGTGCTGACCACTGGCATTTAGCCAGGCCTCTTAGTTTCCTGGCAAGCTCGCCGGCCCTCCTACGATATCCCGTTTAGAAAGGGATCAGATATCAATTCCACTAATGACTTCTTATCACAGCATTTGGCACTGCAGAAGGATTCTAGGAAAGATTCATATGGCCTCATCACTGAGGTTGTGGTCTTGAACCATCTTTTCAAAACGTTTCAACTGCCCTGTCTAGTGTCTACTTGAGATGCACCGTAAGATTAGCTAATATTTGGCATAGACTGTAAAGATATTCTGTGACCTTGAATATTGCAACTGAAATTGCTTTCATCTTTACTACTTGAGGATGCAATGCAACACATAGCGACTGTACCTATTTTTGTAGCCCCTGTGTAGCATTGTTTTTTTAATATTGCTCACTATACAGCATTTCACCTTTGTGTAAAATCGTGTTGTTTGTTGTTTTTGTACGTTGTGATCATATTGTACTCAGGGCGTCCTTGCAAAAGAGAGCATGCTTTCAATGGTCTTCACGGACTAAAAGTGAAAAAAAAAACAGTTTGGTCTTAGTGTATCACAACCAAAGCCCAATTTACGAGTCCAAAGCTGATTTTGTTGAGTCCTAGTCTACCGATTACCAATGTTTCACCAATATTTAGTTAAGTGCAAAAAAACATAGATTTGATTATAGTGATTATAGTTCTTCAAAATTAGAACATTTAAAATAGAAATGAACTCAGAACACTTCACAACACAACGCGGTGAACGCGCTGTGGGTTGGTAGATCTGCTAATTTAGAAAAATTCAGAAAATGTCAGAAAGTTCCAAAATAGGTTGAAAGGGGTTAACAATTGGGACACATCGGCTGCATAATTGCAGATACAGGTGTAGTAAAAATAAATGGCGATACTGTAAGGGTCCGAGCAATATAAAATGATTTGCAATATTCCTAACCGTTGTGTTTGCCCATCAGAACCATGTGGAACAGTGATGCTGAACAGACGGGTCAGGTGACTGCCAGGATGGAGACCACTCCAGCATTGGGCACTGCCAGCATCTCTGTCTCCCAGCAGCAGACACCCAAGAAGTTTGCCCCTGTGGTTGCACCCAAGCCTAAATTCAACCCTTACAAACAGCTGGGAGACCACAGCCAACCTGAATCAGGAGGTAACATCACGCACGCACGCACGCACGCACGCACGCACGCACGCACGCACACGCACACGCACACGCACACACACACAGTAATGAAGTACTTTTACTTGAGTACTACTTAAAGGATGACTTCAACCATTTTCAGCCTATCTTTATATAATTGGTCCTCATTAATGCTCATTATAATATGCAGCTATTTTTGTCTACACCTGTCTCAGGGCTGTGGACAGTTCAGAAAGCCACCTACCAGTGACATCATCGATAGGGAATCGAAATTCACGGAAAGTTAGCATTCTATAATGGGAGCTTTTGTTGTTCTCGCATTCATAAAAAACATATATACTAGTCCATACCCGTTCGGGGATCTGACATACCCAATCCCTACCTCCTCCACCCTCCCTCTCTCTCGGCTCCCTCTCTCTCGGCTCCCTCTCTCTCGGCTCCCCTCTCTCTCTCCCCCTTCTGTCTCTCTCCCCCCTCTATCTGCCACTTATACAGTATATGAAACGGGTGTCCCCTGTGAAACGGGTGTCCCCTGTTATGCAATGCCCAACCAATCGCAGCGCAGAATGACTTTCGTCCTCAAGTTTCGAAGACACAATCTCTAAAATGAAAACCTGCCTAACGATGTCACTGGTAGGCGGGTTTCTAAAGTGTCCACAGCCCTCTAAGGCAATGGTTTTCAACCCTTTTCATATCAAGGCCATTATTCATTCGGCATTTGAGCCACGGACCGCTAATAGATGAGATTTAGCCTCTCAAGACCCAAGACGTAGAATATTTTGTTGAATATTTTGTCCACTATTCCATGCTGTTTTGATGTTGGTGCCATTACATTTCATATCATACTTTCTCTAATTGTGTAGACTTCTTGTAAATTAAGCAATTAAGCAGGTGTTTTAACAATAATTTAAATCTTGAGAGCAAAACATTTATTTCATTTTACGCTCGAGTTATAGATCTAATTAGGGTCCATTTGGTTACCAACTCCATAATTTATAATAACTTCTAAAAGGAGTGTTATTAGCTACCGGTACTTAATTCTATCTACTGACCTAATGTGATGATTCGTTGGCAAATATACTCTATAATATTGGTTCCCATGGTTACAGAGCAACTTTTTATTTTCACTCCTAAAAACCTAATTGATAAGAGATGTGACTTATCAGTGCATTAAAGGGCCCTTAATTAAGCCACTCTATTTTGGTTCATTTCACAGAGTTGAAAGATGAATTCAAGGCCTGTTTCTTACAGGGCCCTTTTGAAGTCTTATGGTGAAAGAGTCTTTGTTCATGATGTACAGTAATAAAATGGAGGAATAGATTTTTCCTAGATTTGAATAATGCACATGCATAAAACGCAAGCAAAAGAAGATGAAGCAACAAAGCAGACTTCATTTGAAAGAAGTGCTCATAATCTTGATCTTTAAACAAGTTGATGACATACAGCAGATTTTGTCATATTACTCAGAACTGTGCCTTAGTTCAAGACAGTACACATGACTACTATCCCAAACACACACATAAACACATAAACATTCTACAAATATAGCAAGCTCACTACGCATATCAACACGACATGTGCTAGATCAGCTATTTTCTTTGCAGACAAATTCATTGTGGTCTTTCCCCAGGATGACAGCTGGTCTGTTATTTGCATGAAGATACATACTTAAATAAGCATTTGAAATGGTTCTGTCGGTTTATTGTATCAAGAATCTAAAAAGTTTCATTAAGATCATTAGATCAATAGAAATATTGTAAAATACATAAGCATAATATCTAGGCTTATTAGTAAAAAACAAAGTCTGCCTGAACCAACACATTTTGGTCTATGCCTCTCCATTCCAGAGATATGACCCATTATGAAAATGTTGACCTTGATCTCGACCTTAATTATTTTTTTGTTTTTTTAATCCCACGATTTCTTTTTTTACCAATTGCCTATGCTGTAATTGATTGAAACCTTTATTTATTCTCGAAAGAGCAATTGAGGTTCTCCCTCATTTTCAATGCTGACGAGATTACATACATTATATGAAACAGTTTAAGACATGCAGGTATAAAACACAAATCAAAACTTCATGTAAGGCATAGAGACAATTATTATACAGACATTGAGACAAAACACAAGTTAAAAACAGTTACATATTGAGGTAGGGAGGTTCAAAAGCAGGTTATTAAATTGACCATAAGATATTGGGGTATTCATTTTCAATGTTTCAATGTACTCCTGGGCGCTACTCTCCCTCTACCGATCTGGGGAGAGCCCCAAACTGAGCTCATGCTTCCTCCAATGCATGAGGAGTGAGCAGGCCGCTTCTCATCACCTGCCAGTGGGGGGTTTCCTTGGTAGGACGTACTGTAGCACGGGGAAGGAACACTTTATTACAACCAGTTTCTTTCCCCTTCAGCAGGCTGACCAGGGCGAGGCCTGGATAGAGACCTGGATTACTGCCAGTTTAGTAGGTACCTACTACAACAACATACCTATGATAGATATGTGACTTTTTAAAATGACAGTTTAATGTCCCCCCACACACACACACACAAATAGGCCAGTTTCTTGAAATGGTAAAACAGGTGCAAATAAAAGGAAGCAACTTCGTTCCTGTTACTGTAAGTGCAATAATAATATATCAATGGAAATGGCTAAAAAGGGGAAGTTGATGTTGAGTCAAGACAGACCACAGAGTAAAAATGCCCCCACTTAACATAACATTGAGACATTACTGTTGAGGCTCAGTGGCTTCAATAAAATATATTGTCACTGCCATGTGTGAACCTCATTATGTCCAAAACTGTACTTTCTAAGATTCAAATTCAAAACTAGTGAAAATAGCAGATCTACTAGATCGAAACAGGGGACACATTTTGAACATGTCGATCGGTTACTTTTTCTACTTCTGTGTGAAACTTTAGTATGACAAAGTAGGGCATTCATTTATATAAACATAATTAACTTAAAAGGTTAAAACAAGGAGATAAGAGGTTTCTGAGGCATGTACAAGAATGCTCTGAATCTTTGAAATACTTTTATTTTATTTTAAGGTTTTATTGTTTAATTTTAGGATTATTATTTAAAAGACATTACATACAGTAAAGATTATGAGCCACTGATGATACACTTTACAGTACAATTTGAGCTTACCCCCAAGACATAACATAACAGGCAATCTGCCTTCTTCACTGAAGTTGTACTTTTGATATCGGCACCGATTGAAATCATTTCTTTGGAGGGATGGAATATGAAACATTTTTATTTTCCCCATATCTCTACCCTGGCCTGCACCCCAATGCCTTTGAGGTTCAAGACTTTGTAAACGCTTATGGAATTCTGCAAGGATGCTATATGGTGAAAAATCTTCTAAATCCTCCAGTTTTTTGAAATAAATATTTTCACGATTTAAAAAAAATAGCAGACCTACAAGCTCGTAGCGCGCCACTCGGTGGCGCGCTATGAGCTTGTAGATCTGCTATTTTTCAATAGCTAAATTATAACATAATGTTTAAAACACCAAAAGGGGTTCCCGCCCAAATGGGTTAAAGAGATAAAGATTTGAGATTTGCATTTTACGGCCATCTGTACTTATTTTGACGTCCATTGCATTCCACATGTAATTTGATAGAAGAATTACATAAACTGCCACTTCCTGAACTCGGCTCACTTTGTAGCATGCAGGGACAACCTTGACATGCACTGTAGTGGAATGTGATTTGACAGCTGATCAATCTGTGGTTGTCTACATACGCTAGACTTGACTGTTAGTTGACTCACAGAATGATTTCAGGTCATCCCAGTAATAGTGCCACTGTTTAATAAAAATAAAAATTGTACCAGCATTTACCTCAGAACAAAAGATTCAGTGTTTTAGAGAAAAAAAAGTTGAATTTAGTCAGCATATTTATCCAGCAGCCTATGAGAAATGAGTATAGTACTATAAAGTGTAAAGAAAAGTGTAAAGTTTGCTAGTACAAACTTAAGCTTAACCTAATCTTAAATGCTAATTAAACCGAGCAATGCAGCTTAAGTTATAATGGATACATATTATCTAATATTTGGTGTCTGTGTGTGTGTGTTGAGTACGAATGCCTCATTTTTAAATATGCAAATGAGGCATTATGTAGGATAATATGCAAAATAATCGATAATATGAAAAAGCTACTACTGTGGATGGGTTATCATGTATTAATTTACTTGTATTGATCCTATAAACAATTTAATATATAGGTCTAGTTTAACTTAGGCCAAGTTAGCTCTGGCTCATGGACTAAGAACCAAAAAGAACTGAACCGGTTCCCATTGGGAACCAACCGGTGGAAAGGGGGTCATGGTGTCTCACACATTCTTGGAAGGAACCTTGTAGTGTAAATTATAACCTGACTGACAAAGGGCTTGATGAATCCCTGCACCTCTTACACTTAATCATTATCTCATACACTCTGACATGTACAGGATTCACTTTCTTTACAAAATGATATTATTCATATAATTAAATAATTGCATTTTTAATTAAACTAGGTCTGTGCCCACAGGAAGTATGCAAGTCAGTAATGATGTGGATTGGATATGCATGCCCCACCCGATTATGTGATACCTGTTGTACCCGCCTGTGTGTCCCTTTTTATGCCTATACATGGAGATTTCTATACATGTCTACCTTTTACGCCCATATATGGAGTTCTGTGTCTGGCATGACATCAGTAGTACAATGATGACATCATCAGGGTACGCCATATGGGTATATTATATCCATATCGGTTTTATGGATATTTGTTGGAGATTCACTGATCCAACTGCAACTGGCTTCCCACTTAGTGCATCACTCCCTCCGGTCCTCGGCGATACGCATGCCATGTACATTTTGCTTAGCTGCTGATTAGGCTGTTATTCAAATAAAAGACAAACTAAATTTAAAATAATTAAAGCCACCCATGGTACCTTTAATCTTATTCTACATACTGCATACATTTGATTAAAGAATAGTTACACATTTGTCAGTCTAAAAGGAACTAAACTCAAATAGGTGATTTAAATATAAATATTCAAGCCATATGTTTTGTTCTTGATATCCTGAAGGCAGGTACAGACATAGTTGTATTGGCTTTAATGGTAATGTACAATATAAACTCTATCTTAAGTTGAGGGTAAAATGGCATCAGACATTAGATGTTTTTGGATACCATGTGATTCTGCATTATATTTTGCTTTGCAGTCGCTACTGTGCACATGTGCAACTATCATCAGATTGTAAGGGCAGAGATTACTCACTCCTCTTTAGTTTAGTTACACTTAACACTGGGAAAACTACTGTATGGTTAACACTTTGATTGCTGGAAGATCTCAACAGGCCTATTTGGATGTTGCTGCCATTTAACATTGCACAAAGGCCTTGTTCGGGGGCCCACAGTAAAATGTTCTCTTATAGCGAGAATCACACGCCTACATCAAAAGAAAGCTGAACTTGTCCACTTCAATTAAAAAAATACATTTTGATTTTACCATGTTCCATTCTGGAGATATTGACCTTTTTGCAACACCTGCATTTGCCTGGAAGTGGTTATCTTGAACAGCGAGCAGAGTTATGGATGGTTTAAAGTCAGAGACATTGACAGGCAGATATAAAATTGAACCCAATAAATATCCTATACATCCTATACACCGAATGAAAGCCCTGAATGTGTACTTTTACGAGGAAAACAGTAAACATTGATCCCATCTACAGTTAGACAGTAATTGGTTATTGAATGCAGCTTGTGCCCACCAGATAACTTCAGAGAAGACATGGACGTGAACTCCTCAATATTCACAAAATAAGGCCTATAGCGACATATAAATACTATATACCGTATGAAACAGAAGACTCTCTGCTTTCATAAGGAAAAAAATTGTACTGTAATAATAAAAAAATCACACCCCTGTGAAGTGAGCAGTGCAACTCTACTTCTCTACTTATTCACTACAGCTCGCTATATACGGACAGACAGAAAGTCATGTAAAGCTTTTATTTACAGTTTGGTCTGTAAACTTCTACTGTAATAATAAAAATCACACCCCTGTGAAGTGAGCGGTCAAACTCTGTTCTCTACAGCTCGCTATATACGGACTGAGGCAGAAAGTCATGTAAACCTTTTATTTACAGTTTGGTCTGTAAACTTCTACTGTAATAATAAAAATCACACCCCTGTGAAGTGAGCGGTGCAACTGTTCTCTACCATTGCACCGCGCAACTGTAGAGAACAGTTGCACCGCTCACTTCACAGGGGTGTGATTTTTATTATTACAGTAGAAGTTTACAGACCAAACTGTAAATAAAAGGTTTACATGACTTTCTGTCTCAGTCCGTATATAGCGAGCTGTAGAGAACAGAGTTTGACCGCTCACTTCACAGGGGTGTGATTTTTATTATTACAGTAGAAGTTTACAGACCAAACTGTAAATAAAAGCTTTACATGACTTTCTGTCTCAGTCCGTATATAGCGAGCTGTAGTGAATAAGTAGAGAAGTAGAGTTGCACTGCTCACTTCACAGGGGTGTGATTTTTTTTATTATTACAGTACAATTTTTTTCCTTATGAAAGCAGAGAGTCTTCTGTTTCATACGGTATATAGTATTTATATGTCGCTATAGGCCTTATTTTGTGAATATTGAGTTCGGGTCCATGTCTTCTCTGCAGTTATATCTGGTGGGCGCAATGTGTCCCACCCAGTATCCAATTTATGACAAACTGTACATGGGATCAATGTTTACTCTTTTCCTCGTAAAAGTACACATTCAGGGCTTTCATTCGATGTATAGGATGTATAGCATATTTATTGTGTTTATTGTTATATCTGCCTGTCAATGTCTGACTATAAACCTTCATAACTATGCTTTCTTTTTGATGATGATGATGATGATTGCCGCCTCGCCTAATCTATCTCACTGCTTTCATTGTTTTGATCGCAGTAACATTGGGGGGGGGGGGGGGGGGGGGGGGGTCATGGGCACATTGGGCAGCAAAAGTCTTGATCCGTACGGCTATAAAAAGTCCCATTCCACCGTTCGGTTCAGAACTATAGTATAACGGTGAGACGGCGTTGTCATCAGCTGATTTTGTTTTTCAAGCTAGTGTAGGGGAACATGCCTGGGCATGCTAGCCTGGCACGGCCAGACTCATAGCGAGGGTTCACTGATGTTTCCTCCGGGGAAGAATCTTCAGTGAATCCCCGCTATGAGGCTGGCCAAGCCAGGCTATGGGCATGCAGCTTGGGGGCGATGGAGGGGAAAAAAAGCGTCACCCGGCTGTGATGTCGACGAGAAGGAAAAAATGACTTCCACAGATGACAACACCACGGTTTAGGTCGCGGAAAAGTTCGTTATACATTACACCCGGGTCGATTACGTCCCCGACGCGTTCATTGCGGTCTTATCACTACAATTATAATGAATAAAAAAGCGTTACAATCACACGTCTGAGCGATCTCCGATTATGACGGCTCTGCATGGCGATACGTGATCCACCAACGGAACACTGTCTTGTCGTGGCGGCCCCTCGATACTGTGGCTCGGGGATCGTTTGGTCGCTACAGTATGAAGAAGGAAACATGCATCTGTCCATGTGTGTTGCAGACGTTGCATTGCAATGCCGATCTGGTGCATATGTGTTCAGGCAGCGTTCCGTTCAGCGTTCGTCATTTTTTTTCCCGAGAGACAGAGGAGAGCATGTACCCCCTCGCAAGATCCTCCTCCTGGAGAAACAGGAGGGAATCAAATGTCCGAGGTGGAAAGCCTGGTGAGGCGAGGTTAGGTGAAATGTGATTCTTTTCAAACACAGACTAGATCGGCATGGGCGCAGCCATTACACTGGCTTCTACACGTAAAGCGGCCCGCCCTCCTGTTTTCAGGAGGGGAGGGGTTTTTTTTTTTTTTGTTTTTTTTTCTGATCACGTGAGCTGGACTAAGCAGCAATGATAGGGCGATGGTTCTTCATTGTCCGGGTGGGTAAAAAGATGAATGAAAGTATGCTATAAAAAAGTGATTGAAACGTATTGATACGTGATCCGCACCCGACGTTTGATTAATTGATAACGTATTGATACGCGATCCGCGTTGGGAGTGTTAAGTGGAAAAACCCATGATTAATAATTGAATGCCACAGACGAATAACAGTCTAAGTCCACACTATTGATCCATAATGTATAAATGATAGATAAGGGTTCAGGACAACGAGGCCTTTTCGTGGAGGGGTCAGAATGAAATTTGGACTTAGACTGTTTTTCGTCTGTGGTACTTATTGCGAAAAACTCCAGCGATTAGTTGACTATTCGATTAAGCGATTACTAAATGAGTTGACAACTAACTGAATAATCGTTGCAGCCTTAGTTTGAAGTCGATTGGTCCTGCATATACTGTATGGGCATACATGTATCGACACCGGGCACCACACTCCCTCTGCAATGCACTCCCTCTGCAATGCACGCACCGAGTTTGAAGTTGATCGGACGGTTCTCTAAATACATGAACTACAGCTGCACACACAGCCAGACGGACAAAGATGATCGGTTCCATATGGCATAGCGGTCAGGTCAGTGGTTCTGGATTTCCATAGTGCATAACTGCATATGCCTATGGGTCATCGGGTCATCAGAGTTTTAAGTCGGTTGGTCAGACGGTTCTCGAGAAATTCTGATAATTAACCCATTTAGGATGGGAACCCCTTTTGGGGTTTTTACCCTTCAAGACGGCAACCCATTTTTTGGTTCTTGTTGCTATGTACAGTATATAGCAACATTATATATTTTTTTAAAGTTATTCAGAAAACTTAGGTCAGGATTTAGAATGTGTTTTTAGAATCAGCCTCAGTCTTAAACACTGACCAGGTCAATTTGAGTAAATAAACTCATAGTTTTACTCTTCATTTCTGAGATAATTAAGCTTCCATTTCATTCATCACAGTATCATTTCCATGTTCCATGCACATTCCATGTTTACCCCGGTGCTGCTGCCATTTACTATGACAGTAATTACATGGAAAATAAGTATGTTTAACATAGTGTGTTGAAACATTTATCAAGACTCAATTGAGGTCAATGCATCCTACTGACATACGGAGAGAGGAAGCAATCTAAATGAACCAGTGTGTTTCTTTTCCTTAATCCCATGAACCCTAGCATCCACAAATCATACAAAATACAAACAAAGAAACAAACAAAAAACATCTGTATTTTTCACCAATACAAACACAAGCACTGCTTTGCTCCTTTTGATGATGATGATGATAAGTCTTTTTTTCTTAGCCTATTAAATAATAGGAACATGTAAAACTAGGGATGTCCCGATCACGTTTTTTTGCTCCCGATCCAATTCTGATCATTTGCTTTTGAGACATACCGATACCGATCTTTCCCGATCCGATCTTTATATTTTTTATATAACACGTATGCCATATCACAATAGCAAATATCCTACTGTATGTCACGTGTATAGTCTGTTGTGTTGCCTTTCAATTATTGAAAGGCAAAATGTGACTATACTTTTCATTGTGTTTTTTTTTTCTTTTCTATGAAAGCATGGAATCATAGCAAAAATAATGATGTATTGACATTAAGGCTTGTCCTGTTGTCCGGGACAACTAATACATCCTTCTGGACAAGTGCATTAAATATTTACTTGTCCGTTGGACAAGTGACTCTTGGTTTCACTTTTTTGTGACACTCCTAGCAGCCAACAATATTGTGTGACATTATTGTCTGGCTTTCCTAATAATCACCTTTCCAATATTGTCTGTCATTTTGTTTCAGTTAAACTGGACCTTGTGTTATTCTGTGGCTTGTTTATTTACTTTCAAAGGGAAAAACTACCCAACATCACTTTGAAACGGCTACTAATTTCGACCATAGGTCGTGTTTACTATGAAAACCTGCATTTCCCGTCAGTCAGTCAGTGCCACACCACGTCACACCACGTCATGAAAGGGACCGGTTCAGACATTCCATATGTCAATATGACAATTGAGCAGTTGAAACGAATAACCAATTTATTCTGTCTGACCCCCCTCCCCGAAAAGGCCCTTTTGTCCTGACCATATTATCCATGACTCAATTCTTGCCACTGTCTCTGATTGTCTTTAATGCTTTGAAAAGTTCAAAGCAATCACTTCCACGACATGCTTCTTATTTTAAAACCACTTCACGAGTAAGAACAGTGTGCTTTTCTACCTGTCTACTGGACTAGTATGCATTCTGTATGGTCATATTATTGACCACTCATTTTGTATATCCGTGGCAAACATTTTGTTTGAGGAAAATGTCCATCACAAGCCTGCATGTTGATGACCCCTGCTCCGGACAAGTGACTTTTGTGTCCGGACAAGTGCCTCAAAAAGTTAATGTTAAGCCCTGTTGGTTAATTAGAGTGAATACAGTTCTACAGCTTATAGAACTGAAGTCAAGTTAAAACCTCTCATTCAGAGAGAGTACTACAGACACCTATGCCATCATACAGTACATACTGTAGCGGGGGTTGCATTTCCTTTGTTTCCATTTCCATCATAGGTGTCTTTCACGCCTCTGAGTGTGACTAGTCTTTGCTTGATGATCTCTGACTGGGACCAGAAGGAAAACCACTAGCATAAACACAACAGTTTAGACAATTAGACAATTAAAAATCCGATCTTGTCTCCCTGATTCCGATCTTTTGAAAATCATGTGATCACCCGATCCGATCGGGACAACCCTATGTAAAACCAACTCCAGTGTCACACTGTTGAGAGTGGATGGGGCCTTATGAGCAGATCATCAGAGGTCGTTTTTATCGTTTGTTTTACATCAAACTATTCTGCCTCGTATAATAACCAAGGGTTCGTGTTGAAATCGGGGACACTGCACTTTGGCGTGGTGCCTGCCTGTCCTTTGTCCGCTCGAGGCCTGTATGAGACAGAGGAAGGCTGGAGAAGCTGGAGCCTGATGTGGATGGGCGCTGAATGGTTAGCGGGGCCTATGTGGGCTGCGGAGGTCTCAGCAGAAAACTGCCCTGATTAAACGCACAGCGGAATGATATGACAGACGGGCACATTACTGGAGGTCTTAGACAGAGACCTCACAGACCTCACTTTACCCCAGATCACATTTGCGACACCCAAGGGTTTAAGTTGCTCTTCACAGTGCAAGTAAGAAGAAGGTCAGACAAGTCTGCTTTATGGAAATGAACTGCGTCGCATAGTGCGTTAAACGTTACATGGTTCTTTTGTGCAGCTGCTTGAAAGATTTTTAGCTTTTTGTTTTGCTTAATGTAATGTACAGTACGTACTGTATGTTTGAGGGAATATGAGAAAGAAATGATCATCATACTGCCTTTAGACTATCAGTTATTATTATACTGCTTGTTTTTTAAACTATAGGATGCCAGGTCAACAAATTAACCTGGCATCTGCCATAGTTTTGTACTTTACTTGAAATTGTATAAATGCTTTATGTTATTGCATTTCCATGCAGCTGTCTGCATAAATCAACATGCTCAGCTCAGAGCACTCAGAGATGAAGTCTGTCTGTGTAAACTACCCTCTGAGAACAGGCTGTAAAACATGTCAAGAACAGAGGTCAGAAATTGGCAAAATGTTTTAAAAATACCTAAAATAGCAGATCTACAAGCTCACAACACATAGCATTGCGATGCTTTGTGATATTGCTTCACTTTACTCATTCAATTCACTGTTGTTAGTAGTTTTGTCAATTGCGGAAAACATCTCAAACTAAGATTATTGTTAAGATTTATTTCCAAATTTTTATTTTTATTTTTATATATTTTTATTCTTTGATTTATTTCTTCCATAAATGTATCAATTTACGTGATGGCAATTTTGCATTCTGGGAAAGTCTGACCACTAATTAAATTGAGATTATTTTATTAGGAGCCGTAGGTAGATTTGGGTTGCAGTAGACAAGCCTCTATATTGACAGATTATACAAACGACACAATAAGACAAACTAACTAATCAGGACTTAAAAGCTACTAAAATAATCACTAGAATGAGGTAAAATGCGGGAAGAATAAGCAGATGTTTCTGTAGCATCTTTGCAATGTTTGTGTTTGTGAATGATGGCTGCTGGAACAAAGCTATTTTTATAACGCTTTGTTCTACACGTTGTGGGACTATATACCTCCATCCAGAAGGAATGATCTGAAATTCACTGTGCAAATGTTGAGAATCATCATTGTGGGCTCGCTAAGGCGAGCACACATTTAAAATAGCACTGGTTATCGGCTGTGTCTGGTGTACGGGGACACTGGGTTAAGCTGTGACTCATCACTCAGCTTACTAGACCATTTAACAATTTGATTCAGAGAGTTTCTGTTCTTTAAAGATAGGTTTCCAAACCATGACACCAAAGAAAAACATAAATCAATTCAATAAAAGCATGATAGAATAATGTCATCATTGTTTTGTCAGTGTGGAAATATGATAGTTTCCTCAAACAAAACCAACGCTGGTGCCAACGCTGCCTTTTTATTGCACACAGCTTCACAATTTGCTTCAAATTTCAGTTTTGATAGATTTTTATCAAGGAACAGTCTCACTGAAGGTCAAACAAGTGGCAGAGCCGCTGCTTCAGATATAACTTTCCATACTCCCAAACTTCCCAGAAAACCCACTAATTGTTCGCCCTGAGCAATCAAAAAGTGTCGAACATCTGCATAAGCTGTTTTTATTCCTCCCTGCTTGACTGCCCAGAAGCAAACTGACTACCGGTTGTTATGTCAAGAGTCTCCGCACGGGTGTCACCAAGAGAATTTACAGGAAACCCACCAATGAGAGTCTCAGTGTCCCCATAGAAACCACCGGCTTATGCTGTGAGCGCACACAAAGGCTACTTTCATCTAAGTAGAGCATACAGACCTCAATCACTAAATGTATATTTTGTGTGCAGTGCTTAAAACGACACGCAAGTAAATCTTGGGAGTATTCTTCTTCTTTTGTTGGGGGGAGGGTAAAATCCTCACTTCAGTTGCTCACTTCACTTTTTGTTTCTTCATCCTTCATCCTAAATGTTATAATAGCGGAAATTGGTGATAATAATTGCTCAAATTTATATACCGGTATGGCCTTTCAAGTACCCAAAGTTGCTTTACATAAAATAATGGGACATTTTTTAAGAAAAAACAAGAGATCTACAAACTTTGCATCGTGGCACATTTTGAGCTTGTACATGAGCAAAGTTCGCAATTTTTTGAAATTTGTTAAATATTTGAATGTATTCCCGATATACAGTATGTATATTATAACGGCATGCCCAAAATATGCGCTGCCGGGTTGAAAGCAGTTATATTTTTAGCATGATAATATGCCACTTTGAAAGCAATGTTAGTTCCCGTTTTTAGACACTAGCAGTATGTCAAATGCCCATGTCAAAAGGGGCCCCTGTGTCCTCAGATGACCCCCCACCCCCCCAGTACCTCTCCTGCCCTTTGACATTTTGGTGGTGTAGAGTAGCAAATTGTAACATTACCATTGCTACTTGGCATGCCTGTGAGCTGTGGCGGGGAGCATGTGATGAAACTCTGTCTTACTTCACTCAGTAGCAGCAGTAGTGAGTGACCCATGTTTGCCGCAGCATGCTGCTGTCTTGAGTTCTTCTCAGCGAGAAATGTCATTGAAACCTACTGTATAGGCTTGACCAAAAAATATACTAAAGTAAGTAAGTTAATGTGGTTATGATACATTTTTTAATAAAAAAAACATATCAAAGAGGCTACATTTCTCAAATGGAAATGCATCTTACCAGTCTTACCAGAAACAAGGATAAAACATTTCCCCAACGGCCATAAAAATGAATGACCAAAGGGCATATCAAAAGCAGAGGCATGGATCCAAAGCCCCCCCCCCCCCCCCCCCCCCCCCTCCAGGAAATTTAACCCTGAGCTTGTCCCATAACCTTTACAAAATAATCTGCATTCGCCCCCACTCCACCTGATACACTGATGAATGAGGGATTGTATTGTCACAGACATCTTTATAAAAAGCCTGACTTGGAATATATTTTTTAAACCATACACCTCGCAGAAGCATTTGTTTCTCTGGTTTCACAGCATAATGTAATCCTTCTTTTATTCGGTTAAAACTCAATTTCCCCCTGTCCCGCAGAAATCCTGCTTAAACTGGCAGAAGCCAATTTGGTCTGCTCCTTTACACTTTAAAACAAGCATATCTCCAAAGACCTCAGAATCCATCCCTTGCATTTCCAACCAAATGAAGTCATAAATCAGTCTTCTATACATATCACTGCTAATTAAGAGCAGAGCTGAGCAGCTCTTCTCGAGCGGAAGGTGGAATAAAACTGCTCCATAATTATGTCAAAACAATGTGTGCGCAACCTCTCTGCCACAGCACATTTGGAATGGGCCGTGGATAGATAAAACATGCAGAATGACACGCTGGTCTTAAAGCACTTTATCCATTGTCTAGAAGGGATTATAGAGGTTTTTATTTGCCACTGAATATGAATGAAGTACAGTCATTAGTTACTCACATCCTAAACAGTGACTTTGTTGTAAGCAGTATGAATTGATTTTGATTGCAGACTCATGGTTACAGATTTGGGGGGAAAAGTGCAAAATAAAGATTTTGTCCCAACTTTATTTTTCCGGGTCCAGAACCTATACTGCCTATCCAACAAGAACGGTCTGCGCAACAGGCCACCTCAGGAGGACCTTGTTGGAGACCTGCTGTCTGGCGTCACATGACTTATGTGGACCCCCATTGTCACGTGGCGCCCTGCATACATTTCTGTCTCCTGCTGAACGCGTGCGTACAAGGCTAGAGACACCGGCGTCTCTCTCTGTCTCTCTCTGCTTTTGTCTGTAATAAATCAGGTTCACATGGGGAATATAATCTATTCACCGAGCACTCAAACACACTCGCAAACAACACGTGGTTCTTTTCAGCGATGAGAGTAAACTGACACCCTGGTTTTGAGGTTTCTTGTGCTCTTGTGCTAAAAACCGTCCCCCACCACTCTGAGCTTCTCTATGCTCTATCAGGGTAGGGGACAGTCGTGTAGCTAGCCAAACTTTGTCCCCAGTATGTCCTGACCTAAAAGATCAGATGGACCATGCTTTTGTATACAGTATAATGCAGATATTGCACACATAATATGTTCACATGATATAGCATATTATGCAAACCTCATCATACACATTAAACCCACTAATCCACAGAAATTGCATAATGAGGATAGAAAAGTCCTCACAGAATACTGCCATCTGTAACACTGAGATGACTCTTGGTACATTTGAACTTTGAGTGATTTAAACTCCAGAACCATATATTATTAAAACGACTTAAGCCCAATGTTATACTTTGAGTTTGAGATATGACAATGTCATGCAAAAGTACCAAAAAGCCAATTTTATCTGCAGGATGCTAGACGTCTATATGTGGGTCTCTACAGTATGTCTATAAAGTAATCTCACAAAGCGTTAGATTGATCAGCGTCACATTCCTCGTGCACACTTTCAGTAGGCCACAGAAGTACCTCAGAAACATTGAGCTTTGATCTATCAAGAAAGTCAATGGATCTCTGATTGGGCTGAAGCCTTGTCAGGAATTTTGAGTCATACTGTACGTCATAGATATGTCAAGACGAGTGACCAACGTGATAGGCTGGCCATTTGTAGTCTGAGATACACACTGGAGCGGCCGGAGCCACACAGTTTGCATGTGAATCTCAAGATCCACTTGTTTTTTCCGCCTATAATGACATGCGCAAAATAGGGACTCCAGGTTGAAAATGGTTAATCAGAATGGTAAATGTAGCCCCATATACGGCTAACTTTGATGTAATCACAAATCACAAATCTTGTCACATATACTAGAGTACATGAATGTGTATGTGGCACTTAACTGGAGAAACAATATTTAATCTGGCTAACTGTTGTCGCAGCTGGATCCATCTCCAGTCCTTTATCACTCGCCCTAACAGCACTCCAGCTCCCGATAACCAATTATACCTCTTATGGCCCTCTCAAATAACTTTAATTACTGATTAGGATTCCTTGTTCACAAAGAAGCTACTTAAAAGTAATTGCTCAATAAAAAAGAAGGGAAGTTGTGTCATTAAGTAGGTGTTCTTGCTGCGTCTCTCATTAGCGCTCACTTGGACCCTTCGTCTCTCCGTCGTGGCAAAATGGGGATGGTTTCATTCATGTCACAGAGACTGTCCTCACTCAGCCCCGCTCAGATTGGTTCAGAGTACACTGTGGCACTGACTAAATCTTTATTTATAGTCCATAGTATGACGTTCCGCTTGCTGACAAGAACTGACCTTCAAGCTAACAACGCGGCGATCGACTCGCATTAGTGTGAAGATCAGTTGTTTTGGGCAAGCAACGTCATCGTGCAGGAGTATCGTACGGTACCTTAACCCATTTAGGCCTGACGTCGAAATAAAAAAAACGTTCGCTCTGAAAGAATATATACCTATTAAAAGATTTGTGCCGCATTTTTACGATTTTTCAAAAATAGCAGACCTACAAGTTCATAGCGCGCCACTCGGTGGCGCGCTATGAGCTTGTAGATCTGCTATTTTTCAATAGCTAAAGTATAACTGAATGCTTGAAACACCAAAAGGGGTTCCCGCCCCAAAATGGGTTAATTGCACTTGGTTGCATGTGGCTGTCGTGCACCTAAAATAACAGATTTACAAGCTCACATGTCGTGCTGTGACTGCCCATTGGTGAGACTGATGGGATTGTTGAAGCCTTTGTAATAGTACAGTATGTGCATCCAGGTCTTTTAATTATACAGGTTTATTTTGGTCTCGTCATAGTCATAGACTTACAATAGAAAGAGAATAATTATTGTTAAAAGTAAAATAATAAATGAAATGTGCAGAAATAATTGTGAGGAAACAATTGTAGGATAAACTATGTGAGTTGAAAAAGAAACCATTGGTTTTTATTCACTGTATGAATAGACTGTTAACTATAACGACTCCTCTGAGGGAGAAGGACCTGCTTCATGCTGATTCAATATAATCAGCATGTAACAAGTTCAAAGACTTTAAAATGTGCTCTTTCTGCTCACAGTGTCACCATTGCAATATCGGATTAGAGCGTTGGAAATCACTGGTGAGGCTGTGGATAAAGGTGTATTTTAGTAGACTTGGTTTGTAGACTCAACATTGTGGATTCATTTTGGCTAGACATTGGCCAGCCTAGAACAGTCATTGACCCTTACAGCTTGACAGATTAAGTGATGTAACATGGACATATTGGTCTGCAAATACAGCCCGCTATGTGGAGGATAACTTTCCGACTAAAGCCTCCCCATGCATTTCATGATGTATTAATTTCCAATCACTTAAGAAATTCCTCTCCCAATTTCAGAAACTTTCTCAAATGCGTTCAGGTTTCATGATCATTATTTCATTGGATACTGTACATGTCATTTTGAAAATTATATAGGAGAGCGAGAGAGAGAGACCCAACACTGAACCCTGTGCAGTGGCGTGCACAGACATTTAGAGGGGCAGGTGCTCAAGTTATGTTATGTTATGCTTTAGCTATTGAAAAATAGCAGATCTACAAGCTCATAGCGCGCCACCGAGTGGCGCGCTACGAGCTTGTAGGTCTGCTATTTTTGAAAAACCAAAAAAAAAAGTTTCTTTTTTTTTCTTTTTTTTAAAAGGGCACATTGCCAAAAGGGCAGGGGGTGCTCTAGCACCCCCTAGTGTCTATATGTGCACGCCACTGACCCTGTGCACTGTCAGATTAATCATCACAGATAAAGGGCCCCTCGGGGCACAGGTCTCCACCAGGGCAGGTCAGGTTGTGGCCTCCTGGTGGCGCTATAATAGGCCAATGTGAAAAGGGTGCCATTTCTTCTTACGCCTTGGATGGCAATTGGATGATTTGAGGCATTTTGTTCCAAAAATGTGTTTTTAAAAAATCCACCTGTTGATGGCGCTATAACAGGCCAATGTAAAAAGGGTGGGATATATTCCTCAGCCTAGTAGGATAGTCCGATTTCACGCAAATTGCACGCCGCGTTCATGATTTGAGGCTTTTTGTTCAAAACGGGCCAGTCCTGCAAACTTTGAAAGCCAATGTTAGCCAATTAGGATGTAATATGAAATATCGGACAGATCCGTCTTGAACACATGACTATAGAGATAGTGTGTAACGATTTGCAGGATTTTTGGACAGAATCTGGAGGAGTAATATCAAAAAATGTTTTTCAAACGTCGGCCTCCTGGTGGCGCAGGCCGTTCTGGAAAATTTGGGGCAGGTTATTACATAGATTTTCTTATAGCCATAGTAAAATAAATATTAACAACACCTATACACAATGGGAACCTAGATAAATGAATAAAACTGATACATAAAATAATAGAAACCTTTTACATTCTACTGTACTTTACATCCTGATATATTTACAGTATTTACGCAATTACTCATGAGTACATTGCCTTTGTGGTGGAACTATCCTGATCGACTGGTTTAGTCAATTACTAGTTATTACCAAGGGTACATACACACAGCGCTGCATAGGAGTGGCTAGCACCACTCAAAAAGATTATAAAAGCACATGTCTGATGTGCAACTTTACCTCTGACAGTTGGCAGCACACATAAATAACCGTTTTTTGGATGGGGTGTTAATGTTTATTATGAAACCTTGTCTTGCCTCTATTGTCAGTATTTATACTGTATGTAGCTCTAATGATGCATGAACTGTGTCCTGTTCTAAAAATAGCAAGACTGTGTATTGTTACTGAGATTTCTTGGGCAAGTGTGCAGGAGGAAAATATATAAATTATGCCTTGACAGCTTGTCTTTGGTGGCACTGGCAAAAGTGATTCATAGCAGACATTTTCCAGGGTCAGTCAAGACTTGTTGAAAGGTGATCATTTGTATAAAATGCAGCATAGGGGAGAGGCACATTCACATTAGCCGAATCAACTTGTATTTCTCAATCACATGAATAAGAGACAATTAAGAGGGACGGTTTATGAATTTTGCAAAATCCTTGCCGACATTCCTCCCAATGTGGTCCCACTTTGCTCTTACCCTGTCAGCTGTTGCAATTAGAAGCTTACACACAGTTACACTAATGGTTCTACAGTGACACAGACTTAATGTCCACAGGCCTTCATGGCCTCAGGCCCTGATGGGGACCCACTTCTGATGTGGCAGCTACGTTCCTTAAGCAGAAATTCTTAATGACCCCTACCACGGGCCCCCTGACTCCCGGCTCGAGCGCTTTCCAACCGCTCCACGAACATTACTGTATGACCTGTTCAATAAAACATGCCTCTTTGAAACATTTACCACGTACCATGTTTCCTGAAATGATGAGTCCAAAACAACTTTGATGTTAGAGAGAGATACACGAAACGTAATGTTTTAATTTTGTGTCAGCTACAACGTAAGAGTACAAGTGACTTTCATTATGGGAAGAGGGGGATATGAGATGGAGTGTGAGTGATCGGGCGGGGGAGGGGGGTTCGGGTCGAGGGGAGAGACTCGCTGTTGAGCAGCGGATTGTATTTTCTTTCCCACTGGTTACACTGCAGAGTTTTAGCGGAGGTCATGAGGTTATTGTATAAACAATTCGCATGAAGCCTACATGAGCCCAGAGGGGATGTTTAACGCATTCTGGGCGGGAACCCCTTTTGGTGTTTTAAGCATTATGTTATACTTTAGCTATTGAAAAATAGCAGATCTACAAGCTCATAGCGCGGCACCGAGTGCCGCGCTACGAGCTTGTAGGTCTGCTATTTTTTTTAAATCGTGAAAATGTGGCGCAAATCTTCGAATATATATTCTTTATGTTGTTCCAGGGACCCCCCAGAAGCAAAGATTTGAGTTAAAAACGTTCGCTCTGAAAGAATATATATTCAAAGATTTGCGCAACACATTTTCATGTTTTTTCAAAAATAGCAGACCTACAAGTTCATAGCGCGGCACTCGGTGCCGCGCTATGAGCTTGTAGATCTGCTATTTTTCAATAGCTAAAGGCATAACATAATGCTAACACCAAAAGGGGTTCCCGCCCAGAATGGATTAATGCCATGCTCACAGTTTCTGAGATGTTGTAATGTGCACGATGTGGACATGTGTCCCATTTCAAGCTAACTGTGCCACACACTGCTGTGTTGTTGTTGATTCTTTCAGCAACTCAACAACTGTGCTTAATTAATTTGGTCAGAAGACTTGGAGAAGCTAAATTGATGACATCAATTAGATTTGAATGAAAACAGATAGAAAGCCATGGAAAGCAAATGGAATCTGTAAACAGGACTCATCACAGTCTTGGCCTTGGAACAAATTCCCATTACGTCTCTTAAAAGCCTTTAATTTTCAAAGCCCATGTCTGGTTCTGTACATACAAGTACACGGTTAAATGATTCAGTCCTAAGTCCTGCGCAGAGAGAAGCCAAATCAGAATCTAATTTGGCACATAACGCCTTATCCCATCTGAGACATGCAGTTGGATGCAATCCTTGTACTGTTTTAGAAACCCAAATTTGGCTTGTTTGTATTCTCTCATGGTAGGACAAACATGCATGGTTTGTAGTACACAACATTTGTATTTCCAATTTCAAGAAAACAACACGAGTCACGACACATGCTTACTACAGGGTCCAGTCAGTGTACGACTAGACAGTTTTAGTTAACCAAGTTGTTTATGATGAAGTGTCAAGCCATCAGAGTGGGACGACGAGTCATTTCAACGGTGTCATACGACAGCAAATAGCCGGTCTACAAGCTCATAACTTGTTGCGTTGCGTTGTGATCTTGAAGTTCAGCTACTTTCGGTGTCCCTATCATCTCATCACCTTTTTCTCTTTTGTGTGTGTGTGTGTGTGTGTGTGTGTGTGTGTGTGTGTGTGTGTGTGTGTGTGTGTGTGTGTGTGTGTGTGTGTGTGTGTGTGTGTGTGTGTGTGTGTGTGTGTGTGTGTGTGTGTGTGTGTGTGTGTGTGTGTGTGTGTGTGTGTGTGTGTTCGCTCGCTCATCACAGTAGACTACCCTCCTCCTCCGCCTCCCGCTGAAGATCCGACAAGTCTTCCATCGCCCCCGGGCACCTTCCCTGCTCCACCTCCAATGAACTCATATGAATTTCAGGTGAGATGTCTTTATAACATCATATTGTGACCGTGACTCACACTTTATGCGGCACAGCGCGGGTACCGCTACGCAGAGTTCAAATAACACAGCTGTGTGTCCTCAGAGGAGTCCCAACAGATTCTAAAAAGAGGATATATCTCCTGAGAATAACTCGGCTCAGACACCCCAAATGAGGGTACTAGACATCCCCCAGTAGGCTACATTTGGGGACAGTCAGCCATTGTGGTTGGAAACATTAAAGGCTGACATCTATTGGTGGAGCACGGTCACTGTCTCTGGATGGCTGGTCCTATTACCCACAGACATGTTGGACCCTCCAGGGTGTATCTGCCCCCTAGTGATCCATCTGACTGACGCTTCCAGTTGACCTCTTGATGCTCACTCACCGCCTCCGATTTCCCTGTCAAGATACTCCACTTGAAACATTTTGCAGTCAAAAATAGATAAGGACACAAAGGAAACGAATACAGACAAGACACAGTGTCAAATATATACAGTAAGTGAGTTTTATTTCCCTAGGGTGTTTTTTTTCTTTTCTTTTTTTTTAAATGTACGGCTTGTGATTGGTTGTCAGTGGAGTAGGGAGAGCTGGGCTGTGTTTTGGACCACACACAAGTAACCACTTGTGTGCAGTCCAAAACATTATGCCTAATCTTAACCCTAACCTCACAAAACTATGCCTAAACCTAACCTTAACTCCTATGGCGCCATTGCCGTTGATTAATGCCAATTGAAGCCTAATTTTGATACTAACGCTTAACGCCATTGCCGTTGATTAATGGAAATTGCGCTTTTATAGTGCATTCGATCGATCGATCGAGCCATAATGCAACTTACGTTAGCCGGTTAGCTAGCTATGTTAGCACAGCACTGGATCGTCCATCTTAGATCGTCGTCACCATAATAATCCATTCTATCCGTTTCTTTCAATCGCCTGTATCTCCTATTCCTTGTCCCAGATGGCATTTTTGGTCAAAACTGCGTTTCTTTGATGGCCCAGAGCTGGCGATGTGGAGCTCTCCAGAGCTCCGGTTTGGATTCACATTGTAAACAAGGCCTGTCCAGCTCCGTTCAGCTTCCTAGGTTATGTCTACTGCTAGTGGACCGGAAATGTGGCTTTTCAAAATAAGAGCTCAAATGGAAAAAATGCTGGCATGAATTAGATCGTCATTTTTCAAAAAAAGTAGTCTGGAGTTGTTGTAAAAATAGTGGTATCAGCTGGATTTGAACTTGTGAGGTAAGGATTCGAAGGCGAACGCCTAGACCACCAGACCAGCAAGGTGGCTGCCAAAGCTGGGTTCTGTGTCTGTATTACATTGTGAGTAAGCATGCCCACGCGGGCGTTCATTATCAACTACTACTAGTAGTAGCCGGCGATGTAAAACAAGCGCTCCCTACCGCAGCCACCACAAAAAAACTGGTCAAATTAGAAAATAAAAGAGGCAGTATATCACATTCTCTTGTGCAAGTAGAGACAACACTTAGCAGCAAGTCTCAGATCAGTATCAAAGAGTTTCAGTGTGTGCCAGACAGTAGTACAGTAACAATGGAGTGTATTCAACATAAAGTGGCAGTACCTGTGCTTGTCGCTCTGTGTTGAGTGACATAGCAACAGGGAACTTTCGCATTTGATCTGACAAATGTTCTATATCGTTTTATGAGACAGCATATCCGCCACCAAGGAAAACAAGGCTATACTGTATGTAATTAACATAACAGTTAATAACAAGAGAGCTATAAGTAATGTTTTATATAATTGAAAACAAATGTCAATAAATATTTTGTTTAAAAAAAAACATAACAGTTAATTGTAAATGTATTTTTGTTGTATTAACACACACACACACACACACACACACACACACACACACACACACACACACACACTGACAAAACCTTTTCCCCCCCTGTAGGGCCTTATTATAGCCGTATATTGTGACGTGTTGTGAGTTTGTAGATCTGCTATTTTCTAAATCCTATTATGACACGCCCAGAATAGGGATGCTAGCGCTACCATGGTTAGATAATTGTAATTGTTCCAGTTCACCACATCCATGGTGAATAAAAACGCAATGATAAATCATGTCTGCGCTTAAGCAAAACTAACGAGAGGAAGAGGTCTGTACATCCAAGCAAATATGAATAAGCAAATATGAATTTAGCCAGACTACGGGTATATTTATATACTTCCTGTAATTGAACATGGTAACATACAGTACTGTAAATGGGGGATGCAGGGAGAGTGCTTTCAGCATCCTTCCACATCCACTTAACACATTGAGAGCCCACGCAATGCTGCCCAAAATCACTTTCACCTAGAAAATCCATTCACATTTTTTATAATTCAGCTGACTGTGGAGACACATGCTGGAACTTTTTACTTTGAAATGTTTTATAGTTTCTGAGTTATTTAATTTAAACGCCAAATGCATTCTCAATGGCGAAAACACAAACTTTGGCACCACGTGTAAAAAAAAAAGTGTTTTGATTTTTCTGATTTTTGAAAGACGTCCACAGACGTCTTGGGCTATGCACGTGCGGTAATACCCAGGACGTCCACAGACGTTTTGGGCACAAAATGTGTTAACAACAGTGGTTAACCCAGTACTTGAGTCAAAGTATAGATACTCCTGGTCAAATATTACTCAACTACCAAGTGAATTCAAATTTGTACCCTAGTTGAAGTACCTCATGTCACCATGACTCAAATGTACAATATTCGACAAGTACAAATGCAAATACCCAAGTAAAGTACAGGTAATAAAACAAAATGACTTAATTACAGTACTCAAGTGAATGTACTTCATTACTGTCCACCACTGACTTGCAACCTTGAGTTGTCGAGTTCTGATAGCGGCGCCAGAATGTTTCTCCACAAAGGCTAGTGAAGTTCAATTTATGGACTTATATAATGAAATTAAGAGCATCATTACTTTGAAATGTACTTCATTGTTTCTGTTCATAATTTTCTTCCCGGCTATTGTGTTGGCTTCTGAGTCACCCTGGGAACAAAGCTTAATTCCATAATAAGTCCAGAGTATCTTAATTACTATACGTGTCCTGCTGCCAGTTCAAACATCTCGCTCAGGCGCCATTCAACCGAATGGCTTGATATACAATCGAAATGTCTTTGTACCTTCTTCCTTGTATCAATAGGGAAATTACACATACTGAATGTCAGTGAGCTGCTCGTACTGTTCTGGTCCATGGCTTTGACATCACTTTTCTTTCTGACCCTTTTTTGTTGCTGATGATCAAGTGTGTACAACAACACGCACATTGAAGAAAAACAAATGAATAAATAGAAGGAACCATATCCTTTGGCTGCACTTACTCACTATATTGTCCAGATTAACCATCCCTGCACGGAACATTGCAATTCATCAAAGGCGATATGCGGTTGGAGTCGGGGAATGCGTCGCTTTTTATCTTTCTCGTCATAACTGTTAAAAAGAGATTGCCTGTTTCCTTTTTTATTTGAAACAAGCCATTAGTGTTTTGCCTTGTTTATCCTCTGCTCGCGATCGCCTCAGATGTTTGAAGCTGCAGCCACACTCCAAATGGAGCCTCAGATGTTTGAAGCTGCAGCCACACTCCAAATGGAGGCAAACGCTGCTTGTAATGGGTTGTGACAGGTAATCCAAACACATAGCGTTAGGATGAGAGACAGTCACTGATCCAACCAATTCCAAAAGCCCCTACAGGCAATTGCAAGAAGTCTGGCTGCAGTTGCAGCATAGTTCAGGAGACTAAAAAGAAAGTAGAAATGTTGTTTTAGTAGTACCACTACTTTGTTTACTGTTTTTTATCTATGAAAAGATTGTGTCCTATTGTTCCTTGAAATTACACTGTGTTTTATTTGAACATTGAGATAAATATGTGAGTGAGCCAGCTCTTAGAGCAGCATTGTTATTTTAGTATTCACAAGCTCACATTGACAATAAGTCAGAGTGAATACTGGCCTGTTGTCCTTCCCTTTACACCTGATTTGTACTTACCGTTGTGCATGGGTGTCACAAACCAAAAGTAGCCAATCACATTTCAGGCTTTAGTTTCTACATGTGAGCCACAATACTGAACTGGGATATGCATTTTACAATATACCAATCTAGATCCAAGTTGTAGAGAATTCATGTTTGTGTGTGGATGTAAACGTGATGAATAACGCATGAAGGAATGAGCTACTGTAAATCCAAGTGCCCTGAAAAGCCGGAGGTGAATAGTGCACTGCATTAGGAGAGTTGTCCTTCTGACAATATAGTTGCCTCTTATACCTCGCCGCACTTTTCCTCCAAGAGCGGTCTCTGCTATTGATGTGTGGCTTTCAAAAGGATTGTGTAAGGTCAAGGTGAAACGAGCTCGCAGATAAATTGTATTCCGACCGACATGTAGGCTAAGTAGCGTGAAAAGCACTGGATAGTATAGGGCAGGAGAGAAGGTAATGTTAGTCGCTATGGCACAAATCCAAAGATGATTTGAAGGATGAATAAGTCTCGTCCTTAAGGCTCATTTCTACTTTGTTGAACGACTGTCATATGATGAAAATTACGTAGCTCACTAGAAGTCACGTAAATTAAGCCTTGGCCATACTGTATATACCTATATACTTAAAAAATAAAATAAAGAATCAACAGGAAAATAGCATATGTTTGAGTTTCAAATCTCTGCTAGTTTTCATACCGTACTGAAATGAACGGAATCCAATGGCTTCCTCAAAAATCAAACAAACCACACTACGTTTTGGATTATGGTCGGTAGTAATCTCAAGTATACAGTCAGTCGTAGTCAATGGGCTATTATTCATGCCAACCCAATGTATGATTCTTTAATTGTTCACAGATTTTTGGCCATTTCACACATGTCTATGCATGATGATTGCAGATGAAAGGACCTGAAAAGACCCTGCAAGAGAGACGCTCCAGCCTGGACGCCGAGATTGACTCTCTCACCAGCATCCTGGCAGACCTGGAGAGCAGCTCGCCCTACAAGCCACGGACCACACAGGTGCTAACATTTAACTCTCTAATTCACAGTGGCTGTAGCTGAGTGGGTAGAGAGCCCGTATGGGAATCGGAAGGTCGCCAGTTCGACCCGTGGCTCGAGCAGTATAAATGTTGAAGTATCCCTGAGCAAGACTCTTAACCCCTAACAACTCCCCATATGCAGTCATCTTAGCATAAACATCCCCACTGCTTAATTTGATTGGTTCAGCAGAGGATTTGAACTGGACACACACAACACCTTTATGTGTGTTTCCGGTTCAAATCTGATGCTGAGCCAATCAAATGAAGCTACGAGAAACTGACCCGGACAGGAAATGTTTATGCCAGCTTCTGGAAAACAGAACTACATTAATGCACACAGCCTATTGTTTCCTCTAGAATGATTGGGGGAGACGGGGTGCTTGTTTTTGTTACCTCAATATGGCAGGCACACTGACAGCGAGGCCTTGAGGCTCGCAAGTAGCCCCAAGCCAAGTGAGTGAGTGGCCACGGCACACACACACACACACACACACACACACACACACACACACACACACACACACACACACATTAACGAGCACACCATCCCAGTTGGCAAGCTGTTGTGGACGGAATCCTTTATCACATGAAGGATAACGAGCACCCCCCCACCCCCCCCTTCTCAGCCAATCACAAGCCGAGTCCTCCCCAACCATACTATGGAAAACAATATCTCCCCCAGGGACCAGTACATACTCCTTTACTATTAAACATCTAGATTTTGATCAAGAACAGATGTACGGTTAAAAAACACCTAATGGTGGGATTTAGTCATGTTTATACTGGGGGTGCCGGGTGGGATTTCACAGGGTGAAAACGACAAGCCAACCCAAAAGCTGTAATTGAGGTTTGGACACTATGAAAATGATAATGATATACTGTCTGTAAGTTCACAGCAAACAGTGCAGTGTGTCTCACTTTCTGTCTTGACCTATATCGATATTGATATCCAATGATATTAAGAGCAACTTAGAAAAAGTCAAAGCCTTGGGCAGTAAACTAAATTGTTTGACACACAATGAATGTAGGACAGACACAAAAAAAAAAAACTTAACCAATTGTGTTTGGAATATGAAAGCTCCAAGGGGCTTTTATTTCAACACTCTGCCAATCATATCTCCTGAGAGATATTCTGCCACTATTACGCCAGAGGTTCTGCCCTACTATGATCATGGACATAATGGTTATATGGGCTCTCTCACTGGCAATGCCAATGCACCCAAGACCTGAAAAGGTCCTCTCCAAGCACCCAAGACACAATGGAAGGTCCTCTCAAAGCACCCAAGACACAAGTGAAGGTCCTCTTGGACATTATGGTGTTGTACTCATTATCGTCGGTGTGTATTCAGGTCTTTTTTCTATTTACACTGGAAAATCCTGAATGTTAATTTAACTCAGTGACCACTGACCAAGCATTTGTCTCTTTCCTATCGCTAACCTTTGCAAAAGTAATACAAAGTTTGAGATTACTTAAATATTTTTCATTAATTGATATGCCAAGGTACACATATTATCTTCCATCTGCATTTATAGCCACCCCTTCGCTGTTCCCTGGACCTTTTGTCAAATGATGCTTGGTGTGCTAACCCACTTTGCACATCACTCACAACAGTCGACAGATCTGTACACACTCCAGGCCCTCTCTGTCAGACAAATGGAGTGCACAGTATGAAGTAATACTACTCTTCACTTCTCAGATTTTACAGAAGTGGTGAAGTGAGGCACATAAACAGTCACTGATGTGTGTCAAAGAAACAAGGCTTGTTTGTTGCGAGCACACACTCACGTCCCTATACACCCCACTGGCTCAGCAACTCTCTCTCTCTCTAGATAGAGTGAGCCTCACAGAGAGTTAACTCACGAAAAGGGACATTTATTGCACCGCACAGTGGACAGACAGCGGATACAGATGGGGAGCATGAGAAGGATGTGGCTCAGAGATGATAGATCTACGGTAAAACGCAATAAGTGGAATGTGATGGACTGAGTGCTAGTTTGCTTTGCGCAGTGGCAAGTGAAATACAATGGGCAATAAAATGGCTGTGCCGTGAGATAGGGACATGAATAACATAGCAGCCATGTCAAGCCATAGATAAAATGCCTCTTTGACCAATCACGTTGCTTGTCTAGGACTACCTGTTGTGCAATGCGCTGGTGTCTTCCCATCTCCAGATGTTCCACACAGTGCCAGCTGCAGTCAGAGCCGGGAGATTGAAGCTCCTCCTTGAGGCCTTGTCATTCTCACCACATGGGATCAAGCCTCAATAGAGTACAGGCTCCCATAGGGCCAGATGGTCCTGGTGTTGACTTCCTACACTGCCACAACTCTGCCAGAGTGACAACTGGCCAACTGGCTTTAGCATGGTCAATGCATTCCCCTGTATTGTACTGTACTACTGTATAGTCCCACAAATTACATAGCTTAAGAGTAAAGCAGTGTGATTCTGATACACCCAGAACAATACATTAAAATAAAGTAGTAATAGAGAAATTAGTAAAAAAGTAAGATGTAAAATACAAAATAGAAGATCTAAACTCAGGCCTGACTGCACTTGGACTGACAGGGTTACAACACGAGTTGTCGTGGCACTGGAGCACGTCTGTTTTGATTCAGAGCCCAGATGAGAACCCCTGCTGGCATTCCCCCACCCCCACTCCCCCTACCACCCCCCCCCCCCCCCCCCCCCCCCCATACTATATGTATTGTATATTGTACTGTATATACATGAGGATTCGTGCATACACAATCACTCATGCACTTACACAGCATGCACATACAGTGCTGTACACATGCAGAGTCAGGCACACACCAGCAAATTCATTATTTAGTCTATGTTTCTGGGCCCATCTGCTGCTCAGGTGCCAGGTATATTTTCCGAAATAAACACTATAGAATAACAAAACAAAACTCTTGTTTGTGGGCAGTCTGGGTTAGAGGAGTTGAAAACCCTCTGTCAGTATGACATGAAATATTGATGCGTGCCTGGTCAGCTCTGCCAAAGCCAAGTCTACAAATGAGTGGGTGAGCTGCCATATCCGTGCTAACGCATGGTTCGCACTGTAACTTCCCACGCTGGGTCCCAAAACATTACACCGTTATTTAAATTTGTATTGTAGAGTTGGAGCAAGCTGTTGGAGTTACAGCTCCGAGAACACTACACCTGTGTCTCAAGATATATCTGTTGAAAACAATCTACTTGTTACTACTTGTTACTACTGTAGGTACCACAGTGTTTTTTCTTACAGCTCTCACTGTGATATCCCTGCATGTGGATATGTATTTGTTTATTTTGCTGTATTACCAGATCATGTACACACCATGCACACCATTAACTTTTTTCCCAGCTGATGCTGATTCTAGCTGATTAACTCTGCTTGACCCTGTTCCCTATCCAGTTGCTCCTACTAGTCTTTGCTGGGCCTTCGTTAATGTATTCTTCTCCAGCATAATGACAATCTTTGTGGAATTGTCCAGGTTTCATTCCACAGCATTGGCAACCTTCCTTTCCGATCTTTTGCGCAAAGAGCAACGAGTGGCCACGGTTTACAGTTTTCCCTGTGTGTGCCAATACAGCCGATGGCAACCGTCCAGGATCAATAGTCCACCCACTACACTCCCCCATCAAGCTTCTATGAGCAGAGGTTCTCACTCCAGGTGAAGTGTTGGATGGGAGCAGCGGTGGCCGAACGGTTTGCGGAGCGGTCTTGATACCGGAAGGTCGCCAGTTCGAATCCCCGGACCGGCAGTTTAAAATCACCACCGCTGAAGTGCCCTTGAGCAAGGCATTGAACCCCTACCATGAAATGTTCTATGAGCAGGGTGTGGCTGTAAACAAGCATCTCGAGCTTAGTCCACTTCCCTGGGTAAACAAAGAACTTTGCTTTGCTTTGCTTTGAGCGACCTGGACCTTTGTTTCTTCCCAGATGAAATGAAGCCAGAGGTCTTAAGTCCCTGGAAGTCTAAATTATGTTGGCCGGTGAGACGAGGAACCAAATGCCCGTGCCGGAGCCTCATGTGTAGGAGTGTACGTTGTCCAATGTGCAGTGTGAGCGTGATCACAGCTAATGTGCAGCACAGGAACTGTCCGAGCACATCAGATCTGCTGTGTGTGTGTGTGTGCGCGTGTGTGTGTGTGTGTGTGTGGGGGGGGGGAGGGGGTAAATTAACAAGGAGACCCCAGAAGAATGTCAAAACAGAGGACTCATCCAACCCTGTGGTGTGGCACAGTGCTTTCGTGGAAGCTAAAGCCTAATTGGTGTCGCTTTCCAAAAAGAACAGATATACAAGCTAACAATGTGCTTTTTGGCAAGCGAAACCCTTACACGATGGTGTATAGATTAAGCTTAATGAGATGAGTTCTCTCTAGTGATTTGTTGTGTACATGCCTGATTTTTAGTTAGTTGCAGTTTTTATTGCGATGCATTGTGAGCTTGTAGAACGACTATTTTTAATTTCACAACATGGTGCACGACCAAGTATAAATAACTGTAGGTTTCAGGACCTAGATTGATTGAATACTTTATTAGCAGTTTGAAACACGTACAGTACAGCAGTACAGTAAAAATTGTGCAGTGAGTACAGTATGTAAGTCAGTTTGCATTAGCTGTTATTACGATTAAATATGTTTGGCTCCAAATGATACATGTCATGTGTGTTGCTCAGCAGTGGCATCACTGAGGCGGAATCTCTATGAATCTGGCTAATTATCTGCTTCATTCCAGAGACTACAGTATATTCCTGTTAAAAGGAGTCTTTAATAACACTTGAATAAGCATGCTAAATTGGAAGGGAGAAGCCTTTCTCTGTGTCGTGCATCAGGGGCCATCAGCTTTGTGTTGGGTACTTTATAACACCATGTGTTGGCAAAACACAAGCCAGAGGGGAACTTACTTTCTCTGTCTCTTCATTTCTCACTCCATTCTCCTGTTATTACTCTAGGGCTCCTGGTAAATGGACTGTGCTGGGGTCTTGGCTTGGGTGCATGTCTCATGAAGCTGTCTTTCAGATGTTGTGCTCACTGACCAATGCTTGAGATGATTATAATGTATACTGTTCCTTGTCATGTGACTGATTGTCCAGGATTCTAATTGTTCCTCAAGCCTCTTGCTAATAGGAGTATCCTGAAAGACATTTTCCTGTGCATTTCCAACCTCCAAAAGTTGTTACAGTGATGCTCTATTGTATGTACATGGGGGGTACATTACATATATTTGATGGATTTAAATAATCTCGTCACTATGTTATCACAATGTCAACAAGCAGTATTAGTATTCTCAAAAAGAAGAATGCATGCTTTGCAGTTATGACGAACTACTTAGCTCCATCTGCTTTATGAGGAGATGCATTTTATATTGCATTAACTAGCTACTGTAGCAACTTTAATGTTCCATCTGAAAAGATGGACTGTAAGCTGAAATGGGAAAAAAGCTCTTGCTATCTTTTTTTCATCAGCACGCAGGGAGACGTTAATGTGCAGCACGTTAAATAAAAATTCGTAAGACACCAAATGATGTAAAAGTTAACCGCGGTTAACCGCCCACTGACTGTTCACTGAACCCTGTGCTGAGCGCCGTCAAGGTGGCAGCTAGGGCAAAGTGTGACCTTCGGCTGAGGTACAGTAGTATCTTTCCACATGGATTCAGAGATAGAGAAAGAGAGAGAGACACTCGGCTGTCACCAGGCTGCCCTCCGGCAATGCTGGAACTTCTGGGACCACGACGTACGATTTGCCCACAGTCACCGTTCCACCTCGTTTAGCAGTCAGTCAGCAGAGTGCAGCGAAGCCTTCTCTCATTTGTGTCCGCTCATGGAGGGGGTGGGGGGTGAGGGGGGGGGTGATGAGACTGAAACGTGTTAACGCTGCCAGGAAAGATGATGCGGAAGCGGCTGTTGTTGTGTCATCAAGGAAAAGGCGCAGTGACCTATACATGGACTCCGAGGTTGGCTGTACATCATTTAATAGTGAGGTCACTGAGCCATTTGTGGTTTATGCTACACAGCGCTGTGTGTTTTGTCTGTGCAGAGTGCATTTGTGGCTCACGCTCTGCTGTATGTAACAAACCCTCAGGATATCACAAACAAACATGTGCAAGCAGCCTAATCATAATATTTCTACTATATGAAAGCTATAGTAGAAATATTATGATTAGGCTACTGTACATCCTGTTTGTCATAGGCTTTCTTCTCACCTGTGTTTACACAGTATCGTGACTACTTTTTTTTACTTCAATTTTTATCCCACGATTTTTGTAACCCATTATTTTCACCCAGTGTCAATTATCTAATGTAATCCTGGGCTCTACACTCCCTCTGCCAACCTGGGGAGAGCAACGGACTGACCTCATGCTTCCTTCAATGCATGAGGAGTCCAAGCCGCTTCTTTTCACCTGACAGGGGGGAGTTTCCCCGGTTGGACGTAGCACGTGGAAGGAACATGCTATTCCTCCATCAGGCTCCCCGACTGGCCAGGTGGAGGCAGTTTAGAGACCAGGATTACTGCATGTTTTTGTGGAGGTACCTACCCTAGGGGACCCGGGGAGAACATACAAACTCCACACAGAAAGGCCCTTTCGCCAAACCCCACCTCGGGTATGGGCACTGAAGACGCCCCCAGCGCCCACAGTGGGAATCGAACCCTAGAACCCCTTCTAGCTATGAGGCGACAGCACTACCGACTGTGCCACCGTGCCCCCTCCGAAGTCTACACTTCTGCCTGAGTAAAATATTTCAATGCGTGACACGCAGGCGTTTCACACCAAAAAAGAACCGATCTACAAGCTCATACTGCATCCCCTTTTCACTGGTACATGGTCGGAATCCCAAATCCACCATTCGGCCATCCTTCTGTATGTTGATAGATTAGATTTAGTTCAAAATTCTACAACTGCACAGTAGGTAGAGTGAAACCGATGATCTGAATAATTATTCTTATACTTTTAACTTCTACCCGTGAAATAATAATGGAATTAAACAGTTCCTCATTTTGCTGGGGACCCACTTTGAGAACCAATTTTCTAGACTATGGAAAACTCATGATATTTTCTCTTAATTTGAGATGGAGCTTAAAAGATGCTTCCCTGTTGCCAGGGTGTGAGTAGCAGGTGGAGAGGAGAAGACACACAGCAGCACATGAATCCTAGTGGAAGAGAGTCGTACATCTGAGTGAACACATCTGCCTGCTTTACACCCACGAGCTGCGATTATGTTCTTTTGAAGATGATGTACCCGTTTGTCTCTTGGCTGTTAAATTTCACGTTTAGCCTCGACTGCACTCTCCAGTACTGCCATAGAGCACAGCTAATTTTATTGGACTTTTTTCATGAACTTAAAAGGTCAGATCTTTCATCGTGAAATGCACAGGAATGCATTAAAAACTTTTACTTTTTTCGGGGAGAAAAGAAAACCGCTACACTGTATTCTGTATTATATAGCAGTTAAAAAATTTCAGCAACAGACATTGTTAAAAAAAATACACGGCTTTTGCTTTCAGAACACCTGTTTGTTTGAGGAATGCCTTTCATCGTCCACTGTCCAGTCTCCTCGAGTCAACTCTTATTCATTTTTCAAAATGGTTCAAGCATAAACTCCTCTCCACACCAGCTGTTCGTGGTGTGCTTGTTCTTTTGTGCTTCCATCAGCAGCACGTACAGCATACTTCATTCTTATTCTATTATTTTGGGCTCTGAGCCTTTATTGATGGGTACTGTATTGATGGGAGTGACCAAGCCCCCATAACTGGGATGGCTTTTTAAAGCAAATGTGGCCTACTCTGCTACTGCACGTTTGGGCACAAAACAATAACAAACGAAACAGGCGTGACTCACAGACTTGCACATGTAGGTAGAGCAGGGCTTTTCTTTGCCTCTACCAGGTAATAATATAGGTCAATGGGACGACATGGAGCAAATGTTCCGGGTGGCTGGGAATCAAATCTGGGACTCGCTCTCAGACATTAGAGCCCATGTGGTACGTGCCCTAACCTGTTGGCTATTGGGTCCCCCTGGTGTACTTCATCTTTTATCTGTGTCCGAAGCTGTAGCGTTGTGCCTGTACAGTATTTATTTTCATATTTTTTTATGTTTTACTCAATTTCAAGCGACCCAACAGCTGCATACAGGTCACCATGTACTGTACAGGTATTTGACCTTCTCAGATGGAATTGAACTCTACTTCTGACCACGGTGTCCGGTGCCTGACTGGGCGCGCTAGCATTGTGCCGGCTCCCCTCCAGGCCTGTGACCTATGCAGTGCACCCCATCCCCTGACTCTCAAAATAATGGGGGTTGGGGGCATCTCAAGAAGAAGTGCTTCCACCCCCTTCAGGAGTGCAAGTAATAAATCTAATACAATACGTGTGCTTGCCAGAATGATACTTAATCAGGTCTACAGTAGACAGCAAAATCCTCACCGTTAATGTTTCCATTTGTAACAGAGAATTCGAAGAAGTTGATTTGGTGCCATCTGTACCCTCTCGGTTAAATTAACTCTCGTCACTCGAGACATTGCGAATATGTCTGCTTAGAAAACCCATCCACGGACGCATTTTAAAGCAGTCAAAAGTCAGTGAGTGTGTTACTCTGCATCTCTCACATGCATGGCCCAATGCTTGGAACAAAGGAGTTTAAATAGAGGAGGAGGCCAGAAAGCCACCCCCTCTTCAGATGGCACCTATCTCCCTGACTGGCCCCAAACTGGACACTGCTGGGAAAACTGACACGTCACCAGCAATCAGACCTCAATGTGTATGATAGGAATAGAGGCAGTTAGAGGCCCGGCACAGCATCATTGAGCAGTAACGGGTGAACGTGCTGGAATGTGGTGCTCAGCGTACTGTACACAACAAGCAGCAACAAAGCTTTCAGACTTTTTCTGCGTTATGTTTCAGTGCACCTACTGCAGATGAAGTGTAAGGTGTTATCTTCTGTGGTGTGGTGGTTCTGCCATGCTGTGTGAGCTCGCTGTGTGCTTGAGATCCTAGACAGATACGGTTGATCCGCAATGTTACTGTTGAATATAAACAGCAGCATCAGCTGTCAGGTAAGGCACGGGAGACAGTTCACATCACACTGGTGTAGACTCTTACTCATTCAACACAGTTCAATGTATGAGAGTGACACTGCGCTTTCACTTTCTTGATCTTTTTTCACATTACAATTGTCACATTACAATTGTGTGTGTGTGTGTGTGTGTGTGTGTGTGTGTGTGTGTGTGTGTGTGTGTGTGTGTGTGTGTGTGTGTGTGTGTGTGTGTGTGTGTGTGTGTGTGTGTGTGTGTGTGTGTGTGTGTGTGTGTGTGTGTGTGTGTGTGTGTGTGTGTGTGTGTGTGTGTGTGTGTGTGTGTGTGTGTGTGTGTGTGTGTGTGTGTGTGGAGTTATGCGCCAATGTGTCTTTAGAATTGACCGTGTGTGTGTTCAGGGGTAATGTGGTGCACAAGATATGGCCCTAAGGCTAAAAGGGTATAGCAGATAACAAGCTCACCGTGCGTCATGATGCAACCCATTGTGAACATGTAGATCTGCTATTTGAGGCACAGGACACCAGGGTAAGCACAGTATAAACCAGGGTTAAAACCTGCTTGTTATGTTCGTAATACTGTACCAATGCAAGCCCCACACAGGTGCTATACCCCATTATGGACCTTATTACCTCAATCATGATTTATACCGCAGAGAATTGGAATCTGACAGAGAGCGCTAATGCTGCTGCAGACTGTTCATGTTCAACCTAAACGAACCACGTACAGCAGCTGACACCTACAATACAACATCAAGAGGTTTCTTTGATACACCCCTTGAGGGTTCAGTTGCAGAGGTCGTTCACGGGTCATGTTTTCCTGGTTTGAAGTGGCTTTGTTCAGCCCTATAAAGCCGTGTAAACATTTTAATAGAGCATCCATAAAGGTATGTGCCTGGTTGGCTATATGCCGCTCTGTTTGATGTCTGCGGTCTCAGCGGACAGCCCCCCCCCCCCCCCCCCCACTCTCCCCATATGCATGCGCTATAGAAAAACCAGGGAATTGTAGACTTTCTTTTAATGTATTCTTCTATAGTTTGCGGTCAGGGAAATCCACTTAAACATGAGACTTTGGATTACATTGAATGAAGGTGTCAATTTCTTACACTAATCAGTATGACTCTCATGGGGCAGGCCAATGAGCAGTAACTCTTGAGTGACAGAATGGCCTCCGTTTTTTTGGTACAGGAGTCAGTATGTGTTCCTTGTACATTTCATCTGAGAAGGTCACATACCTGTAGGTTGTATGTACCATGCTCAGTGAGTGAGTATATTCCCTTTTGTGTGATCTACTGTACCACTGCAGCTGGGATTAAAGCAGTGCTTAGTGAGATGTCAGGCCCACTGTGACAGGAGGAAACCTACAGTACAGTAATCCCCAAATCTCTTCTCAAGAGCCATAATCAATTTCCTCGTGGTTTTGCTACCGTAAGGTTGCAAGTGACAGGAGTTATGCGCCAAATGTGTCTTTAGAATTGACCATATTGACAGAATATGAATTTAAAAATGTGCTTCGTTGATATTTTGTCACTCACAACGTTGCCCTGAAAGCTGATCTATTTAAAGGCGGTTCATATTCTTTTTTCTGTTAGCAGCTCATGGTTCTGTGATTGGCAGCATTGAGGTGGAAGGGTTAAGTGTATTTGGGCATTCAGACTTGATACGTTGAGTGGTAGGAAACTGGGCCTGATAAATTGTGATAATGGACTACAGACGGATGCTGTTTGTCAACCTGGCCTACAGTAACACTGACTGAGGCCATTTCCATTAAGATGCTCAGTAGCTGAACAGTCTGGATCAATCTGAATCAATATGAAACAGGTGACCGGTAGGTGTCGAGTGGCACTCAACAAATGGTTCATCTTTTGATTCACTGCGTGACCTTTTAAAGATGTCACAGACGGTGAAGAGTAGGAGTGCAATTGCAAGGTTTGTCATTTATATGTTTTTATTATCTGAGCTATTGCTAACAATATACTGTAAAGTTCGAGGAGGTAAAATGTCCTCACACCAGCAAACGTAGAGGTTTTTCCGATACCTGCCTTTTTTATCTGTACTATATTACAACTTTATTGTCTCCACCAGGCCGAAGGCATAGGGAGAGAGTATGTTTTGCACTCCGTCCGTCCGTCCGTGTGTCTGTCCGTGCGTCCGTCCATCCGTCTGTGGACAGCTAATCTCTGTCACCGTTGGCTTGATCTCAGCCACACTCTGCACACACACTCCCTGGATGCCAGAGCTGAACCTCTGCCCCAAAGTTTTCACATTAGCCTGTTATAGCCTGTTATATATATATTTGGTACCATAGATATATATAAACTCTAGATAGCTCACCCGCGCTGTTGGCCAATGGAGAGCGACGTCGTTACGTGGCGGCCATCTTACCTCGGGACACATAACATTGTGTCTATGGGGCATGTACTCTTAAATGACCATAACTTGCTCAATTTTCAACCGATTTTCAAACGGTTTGGTTTGTTATAAACGTCAGAGACGTCCGCATACGTATATGATTGTATACGACGTTCATATAAAAAACATAAATTAAGCAGATAAGCGTCCTGAATCATAGCCACGTTGACAACGTTTGTAATAAACCAACCCGTTTGTAAATCCGTCAAGATTTGAGCGAGTTATGACTGTTTCTGTTTGAGCTGCCATTGAACATACTGTACTGTAGCCCCGAAGTAAGATGGCTGCCGGGTGAACGACGTCAGAAACTCCGCCTTGAGCCATCTAGTGTTTATATATATCTATGTTTGGTACAGCCAATAGCCATTCAATGAAATGGGGCTTTCAAAAATTTCAGACTCCATCCTGATTGGCTAAGATTGACTTCCAAAGGTCGCAGGAGAAACAAAATGCCGCAAATCATAAACACTTTGTGTGATTTCCGTGAAATTTTGCATGCACATTCCCACTAGGACATTTTCAACTCAGCCTCATGGTGGCGCTATAACTGGCCGATTAGTGTTTTTACCTATAACTACTGCACCGATCTGTGTAAAACCTTGTATGCAAGAGGCCAAAGAAAAACCTTTGCCTGGAATTTTTCACATCTGCTCTGTATAGCGCCACCAGGAGGCCGACATATGTAAAACACATTTTCTTATATTACTCCTTCAGATTTTATCCAAATTTCACGCAAATCGGTACACATGATCTCCATAGTCATGTGATCATCGGGTTTGTTTGATTTCTCATATTCCATCCTGATTGGCTAAGATTGGCTTCCAAAGTTTTCAGGAGTAGCCCGTTTTGTAAAAAACTTATCAACGTAGTGTCCGATTGCGGTGAAGCTGTGTACGCATATTCCCACTAGGCTGAGGAAGAAATGCCACTTGACAGTTTTCAAATCAGCCTCATGGTGGTGCTAGAACAGGCCAAGTCGCGTCTTCACATACGTATAACTGCACCGATCTACGTAAAACGTTGTATGCACACTCCCTACAGTCCAAGGAAAAAAAATCTGGCCTGCATTTTTCAATTCTGCCTTTTTGAGCGCCACCAGAAGGCCCATTTATTTAACACTTTTTTATATTAGTCCTGAGGGGCACTTCTAGTTTTTTTTCTGATTTGATTAGATTGTGATTGTGTTTATTTTACTGCCACTAATATTAAGGTGTCATTTTGTAATTATTGTTGCACATCTTCTGGAACATGCCCAACATTTCACTGCTTGTACTTGTATGAGTGAGTGACAAGTAACCCCTCTTTAATCTTATGCTTGCATTAGTTATTCCTAGCTTCCTTGTGCTACTCGGTATCAGTATCATTGATTCCTCCTAAAATGTCATGGCTACAGGCAGCTATTCTTTGCTATGGGCATTTTAGTGTTCATGGGTGCTCTCTCTGTGCACGGCTGTGTGACCATAGGTCTATGCCCAGACAACAAGGGGCTCAGCTAATCCTATCATGCTTGACACTCCAGCACTGCAATTACTGGGCTGTGTCACTTCCAACCTGGCGTCCCTATTTTTTTCGTGCATGTCATTATAGGCGAAAGTTTGAAAATAGCTTATCTACAACCTCACAATATGACATTTTTATGACAAGGGCTTAAGAGTGGTTAACTCTTTATCTCTGTTTGCTTTGCACGTTACTCTCCCCTCTGATTGCTGAGCTGCTGCTGCATGGAGCAGAGAGGCTGCCAGGCAGCCACCGGCACCCATTGACCTTAAGGTCAGCATGGCAGCAGGTTGTGAGTTTTGACAGGGGCAGCCAACTGTGGAGAGAGGAACTCGCGCCGTAGGCGCTCCATGTGTTCCGTCAACGTTCGTTAGTTTAATAAACTGCACAGTACTATCACCCCATTGTCTGTTATTAACAGGCCCGAGCCGGTGACACACTTTGTTTGAGTCAGGAAGCTGTGTGACTGTCGTCAGAAACCTGCCTCCTCTTGACATCACAAAGTCGACCCTCCTAGCAACAATGCTAAAAGGCTTAGCATCAACTGCTGTCATCACATATTATGCCTCTTCCGCTCGACATGCACAGACACACACACACACACACACACACACACACACACACACACACACACACACACACACACACACACACACACATAGACAAGCAGCCTCCGAGAGAAGAGATACAGTTTTCCATCTGTGCGGCTGGTGACATTGACATGAGGGAGGGATGTTTTAAACTGTACACGGCCCTCTGGAACAGGAGCGAGGTCGGGAGTGTGTGGAATTCCCAGTGCACGGGTGAATCGTAATGCAGGGCAGGGCAGGTCCTGTACCACAGGAGGTGAATGTAAGAAGAATAACCTTCTACTGTTTGACATCTTCCACATAAACATGTTCATCCTCCATGTTAAAGGCAACCCGTTGAGACACAGCCAGCCATTGTTCACTTAAGCCCTGATTACGTACTAGGTGTCGCAGGTGAAATACACAGAGCGACGGCATCTATTACAGTATTGTGTCTACTGTCTAGCTATATAGCTATATTCAAGATTTTTGACAAATGTTGCTTTTACTGGGACTCCAGGTTGAAATTGGATCAAATCTAGATTGTTAGTTCAATAGATCAGACCTTTATTGATCCCCTGAGGGAAATTCAGCTGTATGAAATACAGGACAGATACAGATAAAAGCAGAGAGAATCTTTTAATCATCAAGAGTACAAAATAATAAGAAAGGAGTAAATGGGTAGTAATGTAGGGAGTAGGGAGAAGTAACATCTGCACTTGGACCAAACTGGATTTGCATGGTGTTTGAGCTATTAATTAACACATCTAAATATAATTCTTGAGAGTGTAAAAATGGACCCGGGTCCACATATTAAACACTCTGGATTTTACTGTGTACCATGTACTGTAGCTGATTCTCAGGGACACATTTTATTCACCCTGGAGCCCAGAAAGCCAAATTTCCAGTTGCATCAGCGAGTTAACGTCCCACTTCATATGAAGTTGTTACATCATACTTAATATGATGCAATATACTAACCACATTTGTCTTTTGAAACCCAGTTTTTACACGCGATTACATAACTAACACTGTTGAGGCACGGTCCGGATCTTTGTGGATCTGTCTTGGCCGCCCTTCTCCAAACCGGCTGGTAAAGCACTCCGAGCATGAGTGTGCGAGCGCGCCACCTGGCTCGTGGCGTGCTCTCGCATCTGTTCCTCCGATCTATACACACTCTGTACATTCTATGATGTGCGAATAAGTCAGTGATTATCAACCTTTTTAATTTCAAGGACCCATAATTGACTATACAGACCCCCTTTTTATAATTCTCAAACCCCCTTTTCTAATATCTGGGATGCCAATCCACATGGTGCTCCTAACTAGGCTTTCTGTTCAAGAAGAGTATGTTACTACAAAAGCAGGTGTTACATAAAGGTAAATATCTCCAGAATGGAAGACGGTAAAATAAAAAATAAATAAAAAAACATTGGAGTGGACAAGTTAAGCTTTCTTTTGAGGTATGCTGTGTGATTCTCGCTATAAGAGAACATTTACTGTGGGCCTCAGAAAAGGTCCTTCGTTCAATGCATCACCCTTAGCACCACAAGGCTAGCTCTGTCCGAAATGGCTAGCAAATAGAGTGTTAATATAAGCCCTGTACAAGATACAAATCTTGTGGCTCACAACTAAAGAAAAATAAATAAATAAAATAGATTGATGATAGATGATTGTGTGTTATAGGTATAGCTGTGGTAAAATACATAGTTTTCTATGCATTTCGGGGGTTTTGGGGATTTAACCTCCCAATTTTGTTCCACCCGCGCCGCAAAGCAGCCCCCATACCATACCAGATTCTACTGTGATGTCATCGAGATGAGCCTTTAGATTCACTATTATCAGCAAAGTTTTGGTGTACAGTAGAAGGAAAAAGGAGGGGACCAAGTACAGACCCCCCGGTCAATGAAGTACAGTACGGTATAGGGTTTAAATTACAATTCACACATTTTCTTTAAAACGTTTAGAATAGGTCTGAAATTGAAATGTATTACCAACTAGAAAGGTCGCAATTTAAAAAAATTGCAAAGTGTGGTTGCCGCAGTGGCTTACATATGCCCCTCCCACTGATATTGCCAGCCAATTACAATGTCACGTCACCCCTGCGATCATGCGTAAGTAATTCGGAGGGGATTTATCCCCCAAAAATCATGTTTTTGCGACACACGGTTACATTTCTCGCATTTGCGGCACCCCCTATGCTTTTGGTACTTGGTTGAGTGAACCACCCGCGACATGTGATTAAAATTTGGGATAGATTGGACATTTCGTTCGTGATTTATGGCATTTTTTGTAAACTATCCTACTATCTTCGGACAACGATTACGGCTGAACGATACGCACTACCAAAATTCTGAAGTTGGTGTTTTAATCGGATGGGTCCTGAGATCATGTGTGCCGATTTTTGTGAGATTTGGACGAAATCTGTAGGAGGAGGAACAAAAAGTGTGTTTTGGAGAAAATTCAAAATGGCGGAAAATCTATCATGACGCAAATGGGCGTGGCCTATATGGGGAGATGCGTCATGACCCAAGGAAGCCAGGTAAAAATATGATTGATTTTACGACCTACGGTTCAAGAGTTATAAGCCAAAACGTAAAGTGGGCTGTTATAGCGCCACCATGAGGCCGACCGATAACATTATAAGTTAATTAATTTTAGTAATTATTATGAACCTACCCTCCAAGTTTTGTAACTATAGCCCTTACAGTCTCCGAGGAAAAAATACTTGAATGTTATTTTTCGCACTTTCCCATTCATGTCAATGGGGAAATTTAAATCACTAATAAATTCATATCAATTAAACTATATAACATGTATCTTAAAAAAATACAAGCACACCATTCCCGATGAAGCCGGTAAATTTGACATATGGCTCAAGTGCGTACAGTCAAAACTGTGGGAGGAGTAGTGATACAAAGTTTAGGGTTACTCCAGTAAATGAAAGTATAAAGTGTTACAATTACAATAGTCTGGTTGCCCTGTTAGGGCAACCACACTAATTATCTAGAAATGCACATTTCTAGTTATTATTCGTACAAATATCTAACCAATTGCGTGCTGATACCTTTTTCCTTCACACCCTCTCCCTCACACCTAATTTTAGGCTGCATATTGCGTGTGAGCAAAGCAATTTACAATGCCTTAAAGGCTCAAACCCTGTTAAACAAACAAGTTATTAGTGTGGTTGCCCTAACAGGGCAACCAGACTATTGTAATCGTAACACTTTATTTCTTTTTACTGGAGTAACCTTTTTTTTGACGCACTACTCCACCCACTGTTTTGACTGTACGCACTTGAGCCATATCTCAAATTGACCGGCTTCATCGGGAAGGATGTGCTTGTATTTTTTTAAGAGAAATGTTGTATAGTTTAATTGATGTGAATTTATTAGTGAATAGAATTTCCCCATTGACATGAATGGGAAAATGCGATTTTTCGCATTTTCTCACATTCAAGTATTTTTTCCTCAGAGACTGTAAGCACTATAGTTACAAAACTTGGAGGGTAGGTTCATAATAATTACTAAAATTAATCAACGTATAATGTTATCGGTCGGCCTCATGGTGGCGCTATAACAGCCCACTTTACGTTTTGGCTTATAACTCTTGAACCGTAGGTCGTAAAATCTAAATTATTTTTTCCCTGGCTTCCTTGGGTCATGACGCATCTCCCCATATAGGCCACGCCCATTTGCGTCATGATAGATTTTCCGCCATTTTGAATTTTCTCCAAAACACACTTTTGGCTCCTCCTCCTACAGATTTTGTCCAAATCTCACAAAAATCAGCACACATGATTTCCGGACCCATCCGATTACAACACCAACTGCAGAATTTTGGTAGTGCGTGTCGTTCGGCCGTTATCGTCGTCCGAAGATAGTAGGAGGGGCCTATTTTACAAAAAATGCCATAAATCACGAACAGAATGTCCCATCTATCCCAAATTGTAATCACATGTCGCGGGTGGTTCAATCAACCAAGTTCCAAAAGCAATTCTATTTTCATCCATAGGGGGCGCCGCAAATGCCAAAAAGTGTCACCGTATGGTGCAAAAACATTATTTTTGGGGGATAAATCCCCTCCGAATTACTTACACATGATCGCAGGGGTGACGTGACATTGTAATTGGCTGGCAATATCAGTGGGAGGGGCATATGTAAGCCACTGCGGCAACCACACTTTGCAATTTTTTAAAATTGCGACCTTTCTAGTTTTTGATGCTGTAGTAATGAGACCATGTTTCACTCTGTACTCTGAAAAACTTACAGCCTCATGAGCAAGAAATATAGTAATACTTAACAGTAGATAATGGCAGTACTGAAAACATTTAATGTAATTCAAATTTCCTAGTTTGATTTTTTTTAACTTGGTATAAAAAAGAAACTATGAGATACGCAGGGCGGCACGAAGTTCAGAATACTTGTATAATACACTCTTATCTGCAAATGGAAGATAGTCTCCAAAACAGCTGGGGGTCTCGGCACATTTCGAGGAGACATCTTTAATCACACTTAATGTGCCTTATCTGGAACCATTTTTAAGCAGAGGACTGATAACCCCGTCATGTGCCTGACTATACCGAGGGCGGATGTGAGTGAATAGCGAAACTCACTCCGGTTTGGTGCAGTTTGTGCCAGAGTGAAAGTTGTGAAAGTAGAGATGATCACATAACCTCTGTGTGTTGGCTGAGATGGACAGATGTCATAGACAAACATGCAGTGTCCCCACCTGAGCAGGAAGGAAGTTTAGAGAGAATATCACGTGTATGAAAACTAAAAACAAATGAAAAGAATTTCTGCCTCTTTACGTTTTCTTCCCCCTGAAGCTTGCTATAAAAATAACACCCATCTCCCTACACTCGTGGTTTGAAATGCAAAGTTTACAGTTTTTACTCAGCCTCCCCCAAGGTCTGCATAGTCTATCCTAATCTTTTTTAATGTGTCAAAATGCCTTTCTTGAGGAGTCTCTGTGAGATTTCACGCTCACTGTAAGTTGTTTGCAACGTCGGTTTGAATCACAGCGAAAGGGAAAAACTTTTTCCAAACCGTTGTGTGCGGTTTGTTGTGTTTGCCGACGACAAAGGGGAGAATATGACAGTGACAGCCTGCCGTTGTTGCTAAACGTACGCGTGTGCTGAGGTGTGAGCAGTTTGTCTTTCAGCCTCATGCGGTCATGTTCATAGGCTGCCATCTGCCATATACTCACATGGGAATAAAATGTGCCATCGTTACACAGAGATTCTAGAGAGCATCACTTGTTAACCCTGTCATGGCTTTGAACCCCCTGCACTGTTGAATCAGTATGCCTGTGCTTTTGCTCCATCAAGTCATACTTCTCAAAGCTACCAGGATTATTATTGTATGATTGATGTATTAGTGTATGCATTCTTATATTATTATATGTATCATATACATGGTGACCTCTATATGGGCATATCGGGCTTGTTTGTGGTTATATCTGATTCATAGCGACGTGCCCGTGGTCCTGGGTGTATGGCTGTATCGGATTTGTTTATGGTTATGTCTGAGGGAGAGTGGCGTGGCTGTGGCGTGGTCCGCCCGCCAGACGAATCTAGCACTGGATCTACACTAGTATCTTACCAGAATGCACATGGGCTTCGGAGAGGTTTAGCTGTATGAACAAATATTTTACTGGTCTGTGTGGGTCAGATTGTGCATCTCGATGACATCACAGTAGAACCTTGGGTACAGGCTTTAGTTCCAACATATATATATTTTTTAATTAAAGCTAGGGAGCGGTTTCTACAGCTGTTGCATATGTACAGAATAGACATGCCCATTTTTTTTATTTTTTTTTACATATACATACATACGTACACATACATACACACATGCATGACAGACAGTAACAATAACACGTCAGTGTAATGTGGCTATAGGTGGGTACTTTAGAAAAGAAAAAGATTAATAGCCAATACCCATATACATAAAACACAATACAAAAACAAAATACAAAATATAACAAAAAGACAAAAACAAAGACACCCCTAAAGACTAAAAACCCTGAGATCCAGAATGGGGCAGCGACTACAGAGTATATTGGTCATCATTTAGCAGCAGTGTTGTAGCAGGCGATTTATCCCAGATGTTGTATGAAGGGTTTGCCATATCAAATCGAACAAATCAGTTTGGTCTAGTTTCAAGTATCGCATCCTCTCCACCTCCAACGTATTTATCAGGTCAGCTAGCCACATTTTCCATAGCAGTAGTATACACTTTTTAGCAGACATGACATGAGGCAGAAATTAAGAAAACGTCTGTAGTTCCAACATACTATTGGTCCAACTGTCATTGGTCCCACAAACCCTAACCTAAGCCTAACGGCGAGCACGGAGCAGTGCATGTTCCACTGCTTGTCCGACCATTGTTTCCACATGTCAGACCTTTGGTGTGTCGGATCTGCGTGTGCATCCTAGAATCTTATGGCTTCTTATTAAGCTTATGCTTTGTTGCACGATGAATGGCAAAAATAACCATACTTGTGACCTTGTAGATCAGCCAATTTCACTTTCTTTTCTTTTTCATTTCAATTGAAATGCAATTTTTTTAAATGTTATTTTTCAACTTTTGAAAAAAAATCCCACCATTTGTGTGGCTTGTAGGAAAGTATTGTCATTCACAGCATCCTTCAATATGGTTATGTTCGCACGGATGTCCCTGTATCACCAACAGCCGGCATGTTGCTTTTCAGAGCTGTATAAATACTGCCATCTCACTTCACAGCAGTGTCACATAGTGTATAGTATGCCCCCGGGGAGCCAATGGATTCAGGGATGATGTGATCAAAAGCAACATCTTGCTTTTGAAAACAGGGGGTTGGGGGGGGGGGAGTGGCAAACATACAGTACAGTACATCATTAATGTAAAGGGGCAGTGACCAGTGCTGTAGCTCAGACCAAGATATGATACATGCAGCTCTCGGACTCCCACATTGGTTGGCTCCTCTTTAGATGTTCCCTAATGGAACCATTCTGTCGATTGCCATTGATCTTTTTTTTGTGTGTTTTTTTTGTATTGATACAATACACCACATTTATCCTACATAAACTCCTTCGGTTGCCACTGATATAGCTTATTTATTTATTTTTGCTTTGTTACCATAATAGGAACTGAATTCAGGAAGTCTTTCTGACATTCATGCCAGGTTTATCATTTAAAAGCCTCCATCACTTTTGACATTCTGAGGTCATTCTGTTTCCTTGCTTCAACTGGTGTCATATGTTTCCTGCGATATCAACATTGAGCATACAGGAATGAGCTCTAATTTCACCAATAGTTATATTACTCAGGAGAGTCAGAGCCACATATCTACTATAACAGGGGTTGCCAAATTATTTTTAAATTTCCCCAGAGTTTCCCCAGAGTATAGGCTATGCTATTGCATAGCCTATACTTTCCTTAAAGGAGCATTCAGTGATTTTGGGTGATTTGGAAAAAACCCCGGTCCGCCCCGGTAACAAGATGTGCACATGCATGCACTACAGTGGGGGGACACGCAACAGGCCAACAGCACGCACACCAAGGCCCGCCTCCGCTCGGTCATGATTGGCGGAAGGCCCCTCTCTATCCTGATTGGATGAAGGCTGGGCCACCTAGCCAAAAACGAAACCTACGTTTTTTTACCCCAGGGGTTAACTGGGGACAGGGAGGAACTCCTTATATGATCAGCACACTCTATAGTAGGGAGGATTATCACAACAAAACAAAAAAAGAACTGATATTTGAATTAAGTGAAATCACTGAATATACCTTTAATGATTATATCTGGTTTCAGTATTTGTTTATGATGTATTTTCTCTATTATTAAGGTAGCGGTCAATTTGTATTGGGGGTGGGGGGGTTGGACGGGGGTCATGAGACATGAGACATGGCCAAAGCATTTCCGGTGGTCCCCAGCCAAAAACGTTGAGAACCCCTGCACTAGAAGATGGCATTATATGATGATTGGTGACTATCTCTGGAACGGTGTATTATATAACTTGATTCCTTACACTTTGTGTGCCCACACAACACTTTTTTTTTTTTAAACCAGGGTGCCCACGTTTTACATTATCGTAGAATTTGCGTGTGGAAGTACTCATCAAGACACAAACAGAATTTATTTTATTGAATTAATCAAATTAAATAAACAGTGTTTAACGATAAAACACATTCTGTGTAGATCATTCCAGTGCTGCATAAAACATTAAAACTGTTTACACAGTTCTCAGGTCTGGAAATTGTATCCCATATATCAGTTCCTTCACCTAAGAAAGGACTGGATTCATACACTTTAATCTAATTGGTGGAAAATGTACCATGACGGTGTAATTATTTTGAGGGGCCTATTTGCATTTCCAGTGCTCTGCTAAGTAAATGTTACTGCAGGTTTTAAGGCCTTAAAGATAAATTAATAATCTGGACTACTTAAAAACCATGAAACATTTAAATTGAGTAATTTTACTTCCTAAAGGGCATGGCTGAGATTGTTCCACACATTCTGTATGCAGACACACTTCTTTATATATTTATTTAGCAATAATCACTGAGACAGAAATCTGAGTTAGTTGGAGCATAGAATATTCTAGAGGCTGTTTTATGGTGTTTTTATTTGTTTGTCTCTTTGTTTTGTTGCTGTTTTTACAGATAACTGTTATCAACACTTATTCACACACACACATGCACGTGCGGTGTGTGCGCGCGCGCACACACACACACACACACACACACACACACACACACACACACACACACACACCTACTACCACCAACACTTTTGATTTGATTTACTTTAACATGATGAATGGATCACCATCGATGCGATTACACCATATTTTCTATTTCCCCATCCCAAGGAAATGCCAATGCAGTGTAGATAGACTAGACTAGAGCATGTATGGCATCTCTGCAATGATCAGCTGTTAAGGGAAATCAATTGCAAATACTTTGACCCAATTTAGGGAGACATCTTATCACGGCAACTTTCAAAGGGTCTAAAGAGTGCTGCAAAATTAATATTTTGACTCTGATTTTTTCCCCTTTAGGCAATAACCTAATAAGACCAGCCAAGGTTAATGATAGCACCCATTTTAGTCTGGTTGGAAGTCTGACACCGATAATCAGTGTAAAACAGTTCATATGTAGAGGACAGAAGCCCCTAAGACAGGACAAATATATCATGTTTCTATATGTTTTCATCTGTGGCCTATACAGTACATCAACTATTACAGCTAGATCGGAGCAGGTAGTGGTGGTGTTAGAGTGAGGATCCCAGCACGGAGCTCCTGTAATGTTGGTCTACGACAGCCTCTTCTTCCCAGGAACACCAGGCACTACAAATCTCTGTGATTTAACATCTTCCCCGTACATGCAGCTAGAGTCAGCACAAGTGTCATGTGCCATTGCCAATCTGCTGTCACAGCGTCCTCTACCATACAATTTATCCCTTCCCTCCCCGCTTTATTAGCTCTGGTTTATGGCCGGCCACGGTCGGGACAGCGCACAGCCTCCGCTGTTGAGGTAGCCTTGTAATTGACTCTGAGGAGGCCGGCTGGATAATTACTCGACTGTAAACCGCACTATCAATAAATGGCTCTGGAATCAAAGTGCCGCACTTCCACTGCTCACCGGGACTGTGCTGCTCAACTTATCTCGTTTAATCCTGTTTACTGCAGAAATGCTTTTCAGTACTGCTTTACAACATTTTCTGAAATGAAATTCAACAAATTAGTGGTTAGGTTCTTAATAGAAATTGTACTGTAGTTGTGGACAGTGATGGCTGTCAAATTTAGCAATGTGCATTTGCACACTGATTGATAACTATTATATTTGTGAGATGTGTGACTATAAGCAGTAGGATAAGTACCACCTAGGGCCCCCTTGAAAATCTCAAGCGTTTGCAGCCCACCCATCTGACCACAGTTGTAAGTGGCCAGATGGGTTGGTTCCTCCACAACCGAATGATCAATCAATTGATTGTGTATTTGTGTTCCTGCTTGGATTAATACACTTTACAAGTTTCTATTTATCACGTTTTATAGGAAACACTTCTTAGTGCTCCCTTGAATGTCTGCCTATTATCACCAAATGTTCACCTACTGTATTATGACATACCCAGAATAGGGTCGCTAGTGTTCATGTGGTTAAATCTGCTTCTGTTTCATTGTTCTTACCCAGAACTCCGTTGGCCCACCACCACCAGCCAGTCCCAACCCCAATGCTCCGGTGACAGGCTACAAACGTATGGTCATTCCCAACCAGCCGCCTCTCACTGCCACCAAGAAATCTACACCCAAGCCCCAGGCCCCCGGGGGGGGCTACTCCGCCAGCCCTGTGGCCAAGCCCCAGTTCCAGACCGCTCCTCAGCCAGTCGCCGCCTCCTACGCCACGGCCTCCACTCCGAGCCAGCCCACCTTCAATGTTCAGGTGCGGGCCGCCCAGCCGGGGCCTCAGCACCAGCAGGCCCCCGGGAACCAGGTGCCTCACCGTGGCGGCACGCAGGTGCAGTACATGCCCGCCCAGCCCAAAGGCCCTGACTTTGCCTATGGACCACCGCAGCCAGGCTTTTCCCCCATGGGCCCTGCCGCCTACCAAGATCAGCATTATCCCGGTGCAACCCTTGCAGGTGGCCTTGGCGGCTGGGTACCTGAGCCCGCCCCAGGATACCAGCCTCCAGCTCCCAAGAAAACCTACATCACAGATCCTCCACCAAGTCTGGCTCCTTACATGGCCGGCCCCATTATTCCACCCAAGGTAAGAGCAGCCCTCATTAGAGGAGCACACAAGACCACACATGTAATCAGCTGATACATAATCTTTGTCACTCTAGTAGTATTTCCAGATGACAGTTAAATATCTATTTGACATTAGAACAGACACTGATTTTCTCCAACTGGCTCTACCTGTGTTTCGTCATGCATAAATGCATCATCTATCTAGAATACATTAAACCATGTGTTCTGAGACTCTTCTGGCTCAGAAGGCTAAGGCACAAACAATGACGGTGTCACAGGTTCACATCTGGCATGACATTCTGGTTGTCTCTTGTGCTTTTCCTGCTATTCTGCTAACACAGAACTGCTTAAGAAAATTTATTTTAAAACAAAAGAGACCAAGGTGGTATGATGCACAACATGAACACACGTGTGTGCGGGTGCGTGCGGGTGGGTGTGTGTGTTTGATGGACTAATTGAATACAGTAGGCACGTATTTGTTTGTTTTAATTGCTTGCGATGGCAATGCAACAGGGAGCTGCGACTGGCCTTCGTTGAAATGCTCAGAATAAACAGTTGTTTTAACCTTTATGAATTTTTAACAGGTCTTTTCTATAGGGGTTTACACCATCTGATTTCATTTGTCTCATGAAAGCCAGTTTGTATTCTGTGCATCCATCCTCTTCATACAATACCTCGCATAGAGACATGACACAGCTCCCCATTCATTTCCGAAAGCAGAGTCGAGTGCATTCACCAAAAGATTTTAAATTATTTTTTCATGTTTTCATGCTCTAGATGCAATGTACTGTAGGACTCTTAACATGGATGGAAACTCATTCACTCATCACCAGAAAACAGTTTGATGAAATCCTATATGACCTCTAAGCTACGGTACAGCAGTGTATTTCCATGTTTTACCTCACACAAAGATATCATTTTAGAATGCTGAATATATGAACTGATGTGAGCTGGAATTAGGAGTGCAATAGTTAATAAATTATCTATTTTTGTTGGAGAAAATGAAATTTCAGATCTACAAGTTCACAAAATGTGACAGTGTGAGCGATGCATCAAGGCTATCCAACGTTGAAGCTGCCACTACCTACTGGCGAAATGTGGAATTGCAGCACTTTCACTGAGATGGACGGACGTTCATGACGTCATGTGCGTCATGAACGTCCTCAAATTTGAGGTCCGGGCTAGGCTAGGCTAAACTTCCGCTCGTTCGAGCCATTGAGTTATAATTGTACTTCCGGCAGTCTTCCGGGTGCTTCAAAACGCCACAGGGCTAACGCTCCGTTTCGGTCTCTATCCTTGTATTACTCTATGCGATGCATTGTGTGCTTTTAAACTGTTTTTACTATTTGTTGTTTGGCGCCGTTGAACGGAAAAGTATCGGATTCTAAAACATTCTTCTACATCCTGACAGTTTTCTGAAAAAGCTATGTTTCTATGTCAGTCGTTCTTCAATTTTTCAAAAATAGCAGACCTACAAGCTCGTAGCGCGCCACTCGGTGGCGCGCTATGAGCTTGTAGATCTATTTTTCAATAGCTAAAGCATAACATAATGCCAACACCAAAAGGGGTTCCCGCCCAAAATGGGTTAAGTGATTATCTAGACTAATTTATATTGAATTGTAAAAATGTATTCAATTATTTTGTACATTTGCCATAAAACTGTTAAAAACAAAACAATAACACAATTGCTATAAAAAGAATCAAGATTATATGATGACAAAGAAAATAATTGATAGTCATCTATGAAATATGGGTTTAAAAAGTCCCAGTGTTGGACGGAGAGAGGCAGCTTGACTTGACACTGAGAGAATCCTCATCTTCAAGTTTAGAGCCTTGTAGTACAAACCAGAATATTTCATATATTTCTGGCTGCGCTTAGATCGCCAGGAGATCATGGAGCATACTGTTTACAGTTGCCGTCAAATGGATAAAAATGGAACAGTAGTCCCTGTGTAGTTAATTTATAGGATGTTGTTTTTTATGTATGTCAGACAGGCCTGCTCACTGAAGGTTCCTCTTAAATAAAGTTTGTATTTCAAAGAATTTTGAAAACTGTGAAGAATTGCCCAATTCTAATACTGAATAATGACATTTCCTCTAATACTCGTAGCTGAAAATGAACAGATTGCAAAAATGAGAATGAATGTGGACTAGAAGGACCACATTATGCATTCTTTATGAAACAATTAATCCTACTGTAACAATAGCCCTGGAAAGCACCCATTAGGAGTAGTACTTATGGGAGTTGAACAGCATGCTCTCCCAACATCCTTCCATATGGTTGGCAGCCTCCACGTGATATGGACACTACGCATACAAAATGTATACTGTTCATATCACAAGGTATTATCACACTTAGCACAGCCCATTGTTTGTTAAACAATTTCCACTGGAGATGCATACTGGAGGTTCATAGGTCGAGTTTATTCTAGTCCCAGTTTACTGTATACGTCAGTGGGAAATTAATTGGACAAGATTAAAGTAAATGTGGCCATGATGATGGTCTGCGGATAACGGTATTAAGTGTGCATGCAGTAATTGATAGCACAACCATAATGTATTTTTTTTCCTAATAACCAGACAAACATTGCAGTACGTGGGTCTTCAGCAAACATCACAGAGGAGAATGTGGAACGTTTAGAGAGGGCTGTTGGAGTTCACAAATAATCACACCATAAGGAAAGAACATTCATCAATTCCTGTTTTTCCTCTAGTTGAAGTTAGACTTCAGTAGATGAGTCTAGCGCATGCACTATGCACGATTGATTTTCATGAATAATTTCAGATTTGAGAAATTTCTCTTGGCAAATAGGTTTGTTGAGCATTACAGTCAATACAGCTTGGCGGAAAAACAAACACGGCTGTTGTCTGGGTGGTGAGCATCGGCAGTGATTCACTAGCTATTGGGAATGTTAAATCAGACGGTGTTACCCCGAGGAGGAACAAACACATGAAATAGTAACTAATGATCGCTTCAACAAGACATTGGCTTTCTGTCTGTGCCTTTCAGTGCTCCTACCAGGCCATTTCATTCAGCATTCATACAACAAAGGAACACATGGTTTTAATCAATGCTTAGGAGAGAAACTGTTTCATAATGTCATCTACGATAAAATCATCACATCATATTTCATCTTTGCAATACTCTTGACATGAATTATTTTATTTTTTTACAATGACTTTTATTTCCAGTGGCAGAGGTTGTGCGGTATTTAAATATATCTCAGCTTCTTAGCCGTTTGTTTATTTAAATTGCACTAGTACTGTACCCTATTTAGAGTTTGGAGGATGCTCGTTTTGAAGGGGGGCATCATGGGGGCATCATTACACCAAGCTTTGATCTGCAGAAGTAAGACGAGTGGCATATTGTTCCGAACACTTTCATTATGCCAAGGCTGAAACAACAACCAGTCTGTTAGTCAGAGCACAGCGTGACGTCCTTCACACAGCGAAGCAAGGCCTTCATACAGTAGATCATGTACAGCAGGTCACTTCGTAGTGTACCTGTGGAGAATTACAAAATGCTGCCGTTGCTGAAAATAGAGTAGGCCAATTCCGCCGAGACGGACGTTCTAATCTCACTGCGTTCTGCCACTCTACAATCTCTGGAAAGTGTGAGAGCCCCTTGAGTTTTCTTTAATTCAAGGATTTTATGCCGATTCAAAATACAAACTGGGCCTCTTAGCCTCTGGGAATAGCTCATCAAGGACTGTATTTTACTAAATACAAATTAGCTTGAACATTGCAGCTACACCAAAAAAATAAAACATACAAATAAAAACCCTAATTATATTTGTTCAAAAAACAAACATCTACATGTTGCTTGAAAAGCAAGTCCCAGCATGATGCATTATTACCAAAACAAAAGGTGGCGTTTAATAGATTTGCGAAGATCTCTTTGATTTCAGATAAAAGCACATTTCTAATTTTGTAGATGTATTCTGTACAGTACTATATATTTGTGTTTCTTTCCCAAGGATATCATGCAGATTCCTGGCTGGATGCCAACCTCCCAGTCCCCACTGCCCCACCCCCTTTACTTTATGTTTGTGTTTCTAAATTATGTACTGTATGAATACTCACAATTCCTAAGCACACATCCAAACAGATAATATGCTGTAAGTGTAAGTGACCCTAATGCTTCTAAATCTTAAAAGTTGATCATCGGTTCCTCCATTTGTCCTGTATGCTTGAAGCTCTTTCATGCACACATGCCAAAAATAGACCACAGACACTGTAAAAGCCAGATTAGAGTGAGAGAAAAATCTGTCATCTTTTGCCTTTATCGTCGGCAATCTGGTTGACCCGATGTGGTGACAATGGCGTAACCTTTCACACATGGTGTCAAATCGACTTACCAGAATTGGGTTGTGTCTCTCTTAATCTGTTGTGTAAATAAACCAAAACACTAGGCAATTAAAACGGGATGCTTTACAGATTCCTCATAATTATGAACCCAGTCACTCAGCGTTAATCATAGTTTTATGTAATGCCCGGGACCTTCTCTGCAGGGGGTCTGTGACTTTGATTGAAGACTTTATTACAGAGATCATTTCACATAATTGAGAGTATTCATGGAAGGGCAGCGTCATTAGAAGTCTGACATGAACTCTGTGGAATAAGGCTGTGAACCACACGGCCTCTGATTGGCTTAGAGGCCCTGCTCCCTCCTTGCTGGCTCCTCCAAAAAGAGCAGATATACCAGCTAACAACGTGGCACGTTGTGAACTGTTGTTAGCTTGTAGATCTGTTCTTTTTGGCAAGCTACACCAACGTGCTACAAAGTATAAATTAGGCTTTACTCGAGACGTAAAGTGAAGGTGTAAGTGGAGCTATTCACATCAACAGGCATCAAGGACACTTAATTACCCAAATCCACCACTGTTTGATCTCTATTGTAGGAGAAAAGAAAATTAACAGATTTCATGGCTGCCGGTTAATATAGCAATTTTCACGAGTCCTTCTCCCGAAAATTGGAGCCAGGCTAAGCTGGATGATGACTTCTGTTATTTCTGAGCTTGAGTGACATTTGACAGTGGGGATTATTTTGAACTGCTCAATCCCTGCAGCTGGTTAAAGCCCGCTGGAAGGTCAATGATGGTTTCAACTGTCAAACATGTTTAAATGTTTTGACGCGTATCTCAGTTGAAGGGCTTTTTTCCCCTCCCCTTTGTGACCTATGCGGGGACATTTACATATGGTGCTGACAGAATCGGTCCAAAATAGTTTTTGACCCATCTTGGACCCTTGGTCAATGATGTGGAGCTTTGTTACTCAGAGTGGTCTTTCCAATAAAACACCTGTGAACTGAACTTCAGTCAAAAGCATATTGCTTTATGCCTATTATGATCTGAGGACTTCTTCTTTTAGTATGAAAGGTGCTGTCTCCCTATCTCTCCAACTCTTTTGTAAAAAATAAAATAAAAATAAATAAAACATTTTCATTTGGGCCACCAATTCATTGAGAGCATACCTATTTACATGCACCTCGACAGTAGGTGCAGGGCTAATAAGGCAATCATGGAAGGAGGTAGGGCCCGCACACCATTCTTAGGCAAAGGAAGTACTTTATTAACACTTTGTGTGGCCACGCAAAAGTGGGTGAAAATCACTTTCACCTAGAAAATCCATTCATTTTTTTTAATTCAGCTGACTGTGGAGACACATGCTGGAACTTTTTACAGATTTTTATAGATTCTGAGTTATTTAACTTGAACGCCCAATGCATTCTCAATGGCAATAACACAAACTTTGGCACCACGTATTAAAACAAAGAATTTTTTTTTAAAGACGTCCCCAGACGTCTTGGGCACAAGGTGTGTTAAGGACAACATTTCGATATTAAGGACAACATTTCACCAGGCTTAAACACTGGGCCCCCTGCAGCAGCAGCCAGCAGTCGGTGGGGCTCGTCTTTAGCCTGTGATCCTTCTGCTGCTGTTCAGCACCAGGCAGTAGCCACCAGGCCAGCCCCAGGAGCAGCTACCACCACCAGGCAGCAGCTAGCCTCCAGGCCAGCCCCAGGAGCAGCTACCACCACCAGGCAGCAGCTAGCCTCCAGGCAGCAGCTAACCACCAGGCCAGCCCCAGGAGCAGCCATCAACACCAGGCAGCAGCTAGCCACCAGGCAGCAGCTAACCACCAGGCCAGCCCCAGGAGCAGCCACCACCACCAGGCAGCAGCTAGCCTCCAGGCAGCAGCTAGCCTCCAGGCCAGCCCCAGGAGCAGCTACCACCAGGCAGCAGCTAGCCTCCAGGCCAGCCCCAGGAGCAGCTACCACCACCAGGCAGCAGCTAGCCTCCAGGCCAGCCCCAGGAGCAGCTACCACCACCAGGAAGCAGCTAGCCTCCAGGCAGCAGCTAGCCTCCAGGCCAGCCCCAGGAGCAGCCACCACCACCACCAGGAAGCAGCTAGCCTCCAGGCCAGCCCCAGGAGCAGCCACCACCAGGAAGCAGCTAGCCTCCAGGCCAGCCCCAGGAGCAGCCACCACCACCACCAGGAAGCAGCTAGCCTCCAGGCCAGCCCCAGGAGCAGCCACCACCACCAGGCCGCAGCTAGCCTCCAGGAGCAGCCACCACCACCAGGCCGCAGCTAGCCACCAGGCCAGCCCCAGGAGCAGCCACCACCACCAGGCCGCAGCTAGCCACCAGGCCAGCCCCAGGAGCAGCCATCAACACCAGGCCGCAGCTAGCCACCAGGCCAGCCCCAGGAGCAGCCACCACCACCAGGCAGCAGCTAGCCTCCAGGCCAGCCCCAGGAGCAGCTACCAGCACCAGGCAGCAGCTAGCCTCCAGGCCAGCCCCAGGAGCAGCTACCAGCACCAGGCAGCAGCTAGCCTCCAGGCCAGCCCCAGGAGCAGCCATCAACACCAGGCAGCAGCTAGCCTCCAGGCCAGCCCCAGGAGCAGCCCCAGGAGATGGCCATGACAAGGACATGGAGGAGCTGAAAGCATCAGTGGAAATGATGTCTGCAAATGTGGAAACAGAGCTGATGGGTGAGGTGAAGCAGCTCAAAAGACAAAATATGGAACAAGAGAATTGTTTCCCTGGAAAATCGATTGGACAGTCTAGAGCAATACTCCAGGATGAATGATGTGATCATCTCAGGTTTGAAAGTCAAACCACAGAGCTTTCTCCAGGCGGTGAAAGGCCCTACGTCGGGTCCTGACCATGAAAGGACAACCGAGGAACACGTAAAATCATTCCTCTGTGGTAAAAACATTGACATACCATCAGCAATACAGCAATACCATCCATAATCATTCGATTTGCAAACAGAAAAACATAAAGTAAATCTGCTGAAACAGTGTAAAAACTTAAAGGGGATCAAAGATATATATATAAACGAGCATCTCACCAAATAAAATGCTGACATAGTCAGACAAGCAAGGGCTCTCAGAAAACAAGGCAAAATTCAGTCCACTTGGACTGCCAGTTTTAAGGTCTTTGTTAAACCAATGGGTGCAGCGGAGAATTCCTACGGGGTATGCATCAATAGCATTGACCAACTTGAGAAGTTTGACAAAGACCATTTAGCTGTACTGTTTCCATCAGTGCTGCTGCTCATGGGTGTGAGCTGTAGGAGATGTCATTGTAATTCAATGGGTACAAAAATATATACTATACTATGAATGTATTTGAGCATGACATTGACCCTGAGGGCAATTTCTTTAATAATATAAGTAATAATTGTGATTACTATACTGAGGAGAAGTTCAACAAGTGCATTAAGCAAGATCAAGGACTATCAATTATTCATTTTAATAGTAGAAGCCTATATGCCAACTTTGGAAAAATTGAAAAATACTTGACGATACTTGAGACGTGGCTCAACCCTGAGAAGGGTCTGGATAACATAGAGCTGTATGGATATGAACTGAACTATAGGAACAGGGTGAACAAAGGGGGAGGGGGTGTGGCTTTGTACATAGACAGAAACCTTAGATACAAGATAGTAGAAAGTATGTCAACTATTATTAATTATGTAATGGAATGTATAACCATAGAAATTTGCATGGGTACAAATTACAAAAAGAAATGTCATTGTCAGTTGCTTATACAGAACTCCAGGGTCAAACATTGACATATTCACAGATGTCATGGAGATAATGTTTGCTAAAATAGATCAGAAGGTACATTTTATGTGTGGTGATAGCTTAAAAGGACTAATGAGTTTATTGATGCAATGCTAACTATGAGCCTTTTTCCAACTATCACTAAGCATCACTCTATAGCATTCATGATCACATTGCCATGAAGGAGTCATGAATGTAAAATGTTGTTTATAAATCAAATCTTTTCTCCAGGAACTATGTTTTGGCTAGACTTTTCAAATCAATAAGCTCTTTCAACTACATTAAAACACAATGTACTACGTAAATACTGTATGACAAATAATTAAAGCAAAGTCTCAAGCAAGTTTCAAGTCCAATTACCCCCATAGCGGGTTAATGGGTGTAACCTAAAACATAGAAAGTACCATACTGTAGATATGTACAGCATATGCTGCATTGCTGAACAGCATTGGCTGCTGCTCTTCATTGGAAAACCACACCTACTTCTTGTGCTACTAAAAGCTCCAAATACAACCTAGTCATTACATTTTAAAAAGTCAGATGTGACTGTACATAATGTACAGTCACCTCAGGTGACTGACCTCGGACACCCCTACTCTCAGGACCTGTGTGAGGTCTGTTATCGAGTGTAGGTTCACCAGCAGCTCCTATACAGCTACGGTATAGATTACTCAACAGATTGGTTACCTCGTGCAGGGTTACAAGAGGATACTAACAGCCAGAGCTTGGGGCAACTTGTGGTGTGTCACGAGAACAGCCTACAGCCTCCTCAATGTACGGAGTCTGTACTGACTGAATGCCAAGCATACTTAAAATGCTTGCCGTGCTAAACTGGGCTTGACAATATTCCCTCCCTATATGTATAATTAGTTTAATTACTTCTCATTACTGAAGTTGTGAAACACCCATTTCATAAAGCATGTAATGGCACTGTTAAGCTTGATTTATACTTAATTGCATGCTGGTGTCACACACCGAAAATAGCAGATCTACACGCGCACAATGCGTCACACTGTGACACATTGTAAGCTTGTAGATCGGCTATTTTCAGTCCGCAACACCCATGGCGCAACTAAGTATAACTCAGGCTTGACATGGAAGTTGGGGTTGAAGCCCAGTGATTGATGGAACTGAACGGACCCTCTTCCACTCGCTGTCCTCCCATGACCCTCAGTCCTCATGCCACATCTCATTTCTCTAACAGTAACGACAGGCCATTACACTGATTGACAGTTCATCCATATACTATACATTTATGTGCTTTTGGTATGTGTAAACCATACAAATGAGCTACAGTAGCATCTTTTACAATTTTTTTTTTTAGGAATATGACTTGACTGAACATCACCTGCATTGCCTATTTGCCTCATTTATTTATAGCATTTATTTTTCGATTTGGTCACCTATAAAATCTTATCGATCAAAATGATGTAGTAGTATACTGTATACAATGTTGACAGTACAGTATATCAATTTGTTTTCTTCCTGGTATGTCCATTATAGCTTATAAAACAGTATTGATGTATTAATGTATTGATGTTAGAAATGTGTTGAACAGGGATTCGTAAAGGTCAGTCAGTTCACAGAAGCATATTCCTGATCTGCTGCTGACCGGGAATGCGATCCGTGTAAAACTTTTCACAGGCTGTCAAAAACCCTGATTTAAACAGTTGTTTGATAGCGGAATATAATTTGACCACCCTGGCTGTTTTTACTGCAGACATCCGTAGGAACATGTCGGTCACCTTCAAATGTGTGATACAACATACCGCCAAGTCTGGATAATAACGCTATGTTACAGGGATGGCCAACTTTGACGATGGAGAGGGCCACTATATTTCCACACTCACTCCAGAGGGCCATATTGTATATTACTGTTGTAGCAAAAATAGCTGATCTACAAGCTCAAAATGTGTAACAGTAGAACTACATTATCTTATCTTACGATAAATGCACAGTCTCTGTACATCTGTAGTCTCGTGAACCGTTCGACCAACATGTCTTCAAATTTGGCAGACGACCTCAGAGAGTGCAGTGTCGAGTCCCATTTAGATAGGCGGTTGTCCAGAACCACCGATCCGACTGCCCATTGTACAAAAGGCTCTGGCCGTGGCACAAATGTGCCTATTGATTGCCATGGCAACCCCGGCCTAGGCTTGATTTGGCAAATTCCCCACACTTTTCACATATTTTCGTCAGATTGCACTCTTCAGACATTCTCCACACATTGATTCTCCACGGGCGTTTACCACTGACTGTACAAGGACTTTTCCATATCGGCACAAAAGGGACACAGACAGACAGACTGTTACAACAGGTACTCTGACAACGGGTATAACTAATAACGTGTATTGCATAACAGGGTGGGGCATTCATTCTCTATATTTAACATCATTCCCAACTTGCATCTTTCCCGAGTCGGTCGGTACTCAACAGGCACCGGTCTAATAACTCCAAATTGAACTTTAAAGTTCACATATGAATTCGGTGTGCTCCCAAGCAGTAAGGCTTTGCTGCTTTATTTTTTGTTCACCAAATACAATATGATTTGATCTCAATCACGAGAGCACAGCTGACAGTGAAGAATGCCCTATAAAGACATGTCAGCCCACATAACTGTACAAGTCACTGCAGTGACATGATTATCATTTATCACAGAGGTATGGAAGGCATGTTGACGTCTAATTAAATCCTTATCTCACCAGCGCAGGTTTTCCTAGAATTATATTTCCTAACAACACATTGTGTATTAATTACCGCACAGCCAATTATTTCACATTCTTCGTATAATCTTGAGAGCGATTTCTTTAACCCTGAATTGAAACGTCTGTGGTTAGAGAGCCATTGTTACTGTGTGCTCTTGTGGCAGCATTTGTATTTCATAGAACAATGTATTTAGGTGCACACATGCTTTGATCCTTTGATGCTTTGAATATGGCCAATCTACAAGCTCACAATGCGTCACACTACAACACGTCATGCGCTTGTAGATCTGTTATTTTTAGTGCACAACAATGACACGCAACTAAGTATAAAGCAGGCATTGGTTCGTTGGGTTTCTTTTTAAAGGTCAATGGATCCAGTGTAAGTCTTTGATCACCAAGCCAACTAGCTGCCTGTTTTCAGATGATGAAAATATAGAAAATGATGAGTCATGGATCATTCATTTAGTCTTTTATAGCACGTTTATATTTATAAAAGGAGTAGTCGGAGCATTTCGGGTAGGCTGGTGCGGTGCTTAGACAATCACTAAAGTGGGGATCATTAAAATGTATCAGACATACTGTAGCTACTTATAAAACATTGAAGAAAGGAAAACAGTAAATGTGGCAGGTCCTGGCTTATGAAAGTAACAATAACACAAAAATTGGTCAATGAGAACTGCAATGAACAAATGCTATACACAGGCATGTTTTATTTGATTTGTCAAGTTTAGACTTTATAATTACAAATTGTTCTAGTATATTTTCTGTATGTTAATAAACAGTAAAAGAGGAACTAAAAAGTCTTTGATTACCACCAGTGTTTTTTATGGTGTACTTTTGTTTTTGCATGCTCCTGAACAAGGTTCCTTTTGAAAGCCAACATAAAATGAACAGACTATGCTTTATTTATAATCTGAACAGAGGGCACAGGAAATTTGATTCATGACAATGTTTTCAATGAACTAACTGCTGACTGAACTAGTGGCAGCCAGAAAACCTTAGAATAGGTTTGTTTGTTGATACTGCCTAATCTGTTCAGAATCAGGCAGTCCAAATCTGAATTTTGGCCTATCCAGATTGGAATCACATTGGTTGTATCATGTCTTAACCACAAAATAAACACCTGGAAACTGATTTTTGTGATTAGGTGGTTTGAAATGCGATTCTAATATGATTTCTATAGAAGTGTCTGTCTGGAAACTCGGGACACTGAAGTCTGTCATACTTTGTTGTTGCTCGCCAAAAATAGATGATCTACAAGCTCACAACGTGCAACATTGCTGTTTTTGATGAGTGACACCATCGTGCGAGTATATACTGTATGCCTATGTCGTTACCACAGCAACCAATGCAGATACTGTAGGTTGACAATGCCTGAAATACACAAATCTGATCCGATAACTTGCAAATATCAGTGTGTGGACTGACGGAACTAAAGATCAGATTTGAGATACAAATGGGATTTGCTTGCAGTCTGAACAGTGCATAAATGTACTACAGCAGACACAATGACTACACCCACTGCATTCTATTTGAGAGAGGCATGCGACTTCTTCTGCTCCGTTCAGACGCTTTCATTGGCGAGAGGAGAGGAAACGGCATGCTCTGTGAGGCGATGACTGATGTGGTTGAACAGGTGCCTCCATTTAATTTAGTAGGCTACTTGTAATGCTAAACGTGTGATGTATCATTTAATAATGCACCCACTAATACGTCTATGCTTTGTTTTTTTTTTGTTTTTGGCAAGAATACATTTAACTGATGGCACACAAAGACAACATTTCAGTCAAAGACCACAGCAAAAATGTAGCCGTCTCGACGTTGGAGACGTTCGGTTACCATTTTCTTGGTGACACGTGTGCTCTAAAATCTAAGTCTAATTTTAAAGTGTAAAGTTATGATGACAGCTTTAATTGTTGTGGCCAGATGGTTTGCAGATGTAAGGGCATTCACTCCCCATGGACACTTCACACATTCTCCTCCTGTGACCACAATATCACCATGATGTTCAGCCACCGAGGTGGTTGTATATACAGTGTCTTGTGACGGCTATCAGTTGGATTAGTTAAGATTGCGCAGCTCTAAATGGATTATAACTGCCGTGTCAATAACATTGCCGTTTCAACACAATGTTCGCTGGTGTCTGTGATGGATCTGGTTACTGAATGTTTGGTTCAAGTAAAGGTCAGTGCAGCGCTCTGACTTGATCCTGGAGGTCGCTGAAGGAAACCTAGATCTCTTGCTTATGTTTCACTGTCTGATGCCATCCATCACCTAAGAAACCAGAGCCATAACCACCTTCCAGGTTGGAACCAATCCACCCTCGCAATTACCAACAAATCACAGACCATGTGAAGAATTGATATCAAATATAAATGAGACTGTCATTGATTTTGAGTTAAATTCTAAAAGTTAAAACCTAAAGCTTCTTTGGAGTCAGTTCATTTGTCAGTCATGATAGGCATGCGTAGATCAGAGTTGTTTGTCAGAGAAGCCCTAATAAATAATAAGGGCCCTCCGTCACCCACTCCTCTGACTGCAGGCCGTGGTCAGTAAATAACTGTCCCAGATCGATAAGTGCCAGTGCAGCTCAATGAGCTCTGGAGACTTTAAATGTCCAAGCAGGTTGTTTTTGTTTTCAACCTCTCCCACCTCCCTTGCCCGTTGAATTAATCCCTGCAGATTCATTTGTTTTTACCTTCTTTTTCTAATCTCTTTATTGAGAATCTGTTCTATTTATGATACTTGATCTCCCTGTTGGGTTAGTTCGATGCATCACCCGCCTCACTGCCCCAAATTCCTCATAAATCTTTGGAATCACATTGTAATTTGGATTTGCACAGCCACTTCTTTTGAGGTTTTTCACTTTCTTATGGTTTAATTCCAACTCTTGAATTTTTATTCATTGAAGGTCATATTTTTTATTTTGAAAGAAGATCTAATGCAAGAAAGGAAAATCAGAACAGTAAAGAAAAGGAAAATCCATAAAATAATTTAGTTTGGTAGATCAAAACGCACATCACTGATGCCACCTGACTGTGTTGAGGTAGACAACAAACAACCAGGCAGATATAATACCTGCTTAATAGTGGCCCCTGCTGGTTATTACGGGACATGGTTGCCTGTCAGTCAGGAGTGCTGCTCTAGCCAGGTTCCACTCTGTGTGGCCTCTCTCTGTAGAACATCTCCTGTCCACGCAACAGCTCGGGGGCCAGCCCAGCCCCGCCCACTCCTGGCTCAGACTTCATGAAACGTGTGCACTTTCGAAAGATCATCTTTGTTGTTCTTTCTTTTGTTTTGTCCCCATCAAGGAAGGATTCCTGCAACTGATTAGAGTTGTTTTGTGGGGAACAACAGGTTCCATGTGGTGGTGTTTGGTCAAGCAATAACCTTAAGGGTGTCATTCAAATGAGCCATTGTTTGGATTTGGCCGTTCATATGGGGAGGAAAAGGATATATCATGGTTTGCTTTGCGGGCCAAATTATACAGGAGATGGTCAACAGTGTGTACTACAAAAGGGAAGCGTTCTGGTGCCAGGATGGTGATTTTGGAGACTTAGACCTGTGTGAATCTTCATTATGTTCACCGCATGGGTTTAACCCATTCTGGGCAGGAACCCCTTTTGGTGTTTTAAATATTATGTTATAATGTAGCTATTGAAAAATAGCAGATCTACAAGCTCATAGCGTGCCACCGAGTGGCGCGCTACGAGCTTGTAGGTCTGCTATTTTTGAAAAATCGTGAAAATCTTTATTTCAGAAAACTGGAGGATTTAGAAGAATTCTTTTAAATTTTGAGGTCAGGCCTAAATGGTTTAAATGTAGATCTATCCTGCCGAGTGAGGAAACAGCAGGGCCGGCAAATTCATCTCTCATCCAAACCAGGGAAACCTGCATCCTCTGTAATGGAGCGTTTGGCGACATGATATAATATAATTGTGATGACATATAAAGAGAGAAGCCAAATAAGTTTTTATCTCTGTACCAACAATTTGTGCAGTCATTTGTAGTTTGCCTTCTTTCTTTTTTTTCTTCCAAGATTGCTTGTGGCACCGCTCTCTGCACTCAGTTATTTATCATATCTGTTCACAGGCGTCTGTTATGAACACATAGTTTTTACACATGCACAATTGGAGGGACATTGGACACGTCTACTATGACACAGCACAGTAAAATCTTGACTATTTCACTTTGGGAGTGTATAAATATAACCACGTGTACGGGTCACATTTGTACACTATCAGAGTTACAAATTAATAACACCAAGGATTTTACTGTGTAATGTGTATACTCTTCTCTCTACAGTCTCCGGAATTCATCCCTTTATGCAAATTCAATTTGTGCCCGAAGATTTGGGTGGCTGTGGAAAATGTCAATTATGGAATTGCTTAATTTTTAATTATCCTCCCGTGCTCTCTGTACAGTTGCTGTACAGTGGAGTGTTATTTTCTCTCTGTTTAATTGGAGCTGAAACGGCATGACCTATTTTGTTTGGGGTAAATGTATACTTCTAAATGTCTCAGAAGGTGGTTTTTGAGCTTATTTTTAGAAGGTTTGGGATCCTTGGATTCAAAACCTGTACATATGACTGGTTACTTGTTTGAAAGTCTAATCAGTAAATTAATCTGATGGATTATTATATGTATGGATTAGTCATTTAAGTAGCTGTTGTTACAATTACTGTTACGTAAATAGATCTATTCTGAGTGTCTGTACAGTAATACAGGGTTCTCCCTTTCTCTCAACGCAAAATGTTGAGGTCTAGTTTACAGTATCAAATCTAGAGAGAGAACTCAGGATAAGCAAGTGAAATTGAAAGTGATGACACAACAAAATGAGTAGACAAAATTGAAACTGGTTTGGGACACTATAACATTTATGCTGATAAATGGGTATTCTCTCCTGATTTGCTGGAGAGATAGAGGAGACTCCTGTTATTGAACATCAGAATACAGAGCTTTAACTTTTTAAAATTTTTGTTTTAGCAAAAAAAAGGGGGAAAAAAGACTTACCTTGAATAGTAGGAATTTAGTGTTATTGATCTACAAGTTCAATAGTCTCGCGTAGCCAGACAACTATTCCACAATCTCCGAATGCTACAGTATAGTCTGGAACTACACCTCCTGAAATCCAAGTAAGGAAGCTGCTATTTCCGTTCACGAAAATATATTTTAAAATATCTTTATATTTTATTTTTTTATTTCCTTTTTTGCTAAGAAATGCTATGCTTGTTTTGTTTTGATTTGATTTATTTAGAAAAGCAATCATAATAAAACATTGGTGGTATTAAACTGTATACTCTCTCTCTGGCTCTCTCTCCCACAAACACGCTGTTAAGTTACCGCGACTAAGAATACATTTCCTGTCAATAATAAGCAGTGTAAAATGTAGTTCATTGGGAGGTAAAGGGTGACGCTTTATTGTGAAGGCCCCTTCACGGCGCAGGCAGGAAATAGTGCGTTTAAACTGGGCTGCTTGGCTGCACGTTAGAGTAGACTGATTTGCTCCGGTGGTCTGGGGGGGGGTTGGGGCCCGGGCCGTCAATCTCGCCTCAGGGCCTGTGGAAGACTCTAACCGCCACTGGAGCTTTCTAAAGTTACTTGATCCTTGTGGGACATTAGCAGAGCAGAATCATCAGCGTAGAAGAACAAATCACAGTTACATACATCTGTCATATCATTCACGTACACTGAAAATAGGGCTGGGCTTGAATGCTTCCTTGTGGAACTCCTCATTCCATGATGTTTGGGTCAGATAAAACGCCATTTACCTCTACCCTTTGTCCGCGCCCCGTCAGATATGATTTGAACCATTTACATGTTGCCCTGTCTGCCCCCAGGGCCTCAAGCTTGCTCGGTAACCTACCGTGGTTCACTGTGTCGAACGCTCGCCGTAAGTCCAGCAGCACCATTCCACAAAGTTTTCCACTGTCAAACTTCTTTCCTAATTTGTTCTGTTAAATATTTTCTAAAGACAGTTTGGAGTTTATACATTAGATTGTTCCTATTTAGGTATTCATTTAGTTGATCGTTAATTATTTTCTCGAAGATTTTTGATACAGAGCTCAAAATTGACACCGGTCGGTAGTTATCGGGGTCACTTTTGGCTCCTTTTTTATACAGAGTATTTTAGCCTTTTTTAGGTCTTGTGGGAAGAGTGATATAGGGATCTATATGCTCAGCGGTTCCCAAACCTTTTTGGCCATGCACCCCCTGTTACCTCCCGACCTAGCTGATGCACCCCCTGTTACCTCCCGACCTAACTGATGCACCCCCTGTTACCTCCCGACCTAGCTGATGCACCCCCTGTTACCTCCCGACCTAACTGATGCACCCCCTGTTACCTCCCGACCTAGCTGATGCACCCCCTGTTACCTCCCGACCTAACTGATGCACCCCCTGTTACCTCCCGACCTAGCTGATGCACCCCCTGTTACCTCCCGACCTAACTGATGCACCCCCTGTTACCTCCCGACCTAACTGATGCACCCCCTGTTACCTCCCGACCTAACTGATGCACCCCCTGTTACCTCCCGAGCTAGCTGATGCACCCCCTGTTACCTCCCGACCTAACTGATGCACCCCCTGTTATCTCCCGAGCTAGCTGATGCACCCCCTGTTACCTCCCGACCTAACTGATGCACCCCCTGTTACCTCCCGACCTAACTGATGCACCCCCTGTTACCTCCCGACCTAACTGATGCACCCCCTGTTACCTCCCGACCTAACTGATGCACCCCCTGTTACCTCCCGACCTAACTGATGCACCCCCTGTTACCTCCCGAGCTAGCTGATGCACCCCCTGTTACCTCCCGACCTAACTGATGCACCCCCTGTTACCTCCCGACCTAACTGATGCACCCCCTGTTACCTCCCGACCTAACTGATGCACCCCCTGTTACCTCCCGACCTAACTGATGCACCCCCTGTTACCTCCCGAGCTAGCTGATGCACCCCCTGTTACCTCCCGACCTAGCTGATGCACCCCCTGTTACCTCCCGAGCTAGCTGATGCACCCCCTGTTACCTCCCGACCTAGCTGATGCACCCCCTGTTACCTCCCGACCTAACTGATGCACCCCCTGTTACCTCCCGACCTAACTGATGCACCCCCTGTTACCTCCCGACCTAACTGATGCACCCCCTGTTACCTCCCGACCTAACTGATGCACCCCCTGTTACCTCCCGAGCTAGCTGATGCACCCCCTGTTACCTCCCGACCTAACTGATGCACCCCCTGTTACCTCCCGACCTAGCTGATGCACCCCCTGTTACCTCCCGACCTAACTGATGCACCCCCTGTTACCTCCCGACCTAACTGATGCACCCCCTGTTACCTCCCGACCTAACTGATGCACCCCCTGTTACCTCCCGACCTAACTGATGCACCCCCTGTTACCTCCCGACCTAGCTGATGCACCCCCTGTTACCTCCCGACATAGCTGATGCACCCCCTGTTACCTCCCGACCTAGCTGATGCACCCCCTGTTACCTCCCGACCTAGCTGATGCACCCCCTGTTACCTCACGACCTAACTGATGCACCCCCTGTTACCTCCCGACCTAGCTGATGCACCCCCCACATGGAAATATAAATTGCATAAGCTATATAGAGACATATATTTCCTTTTTATCCACATATACCGTATGAACCTGAATATGGCATAATATATGCAGCATAGGCTATATTCTGCATTACTTGCCATATATTGGCATAATATGTTAATATATTTAAAATAAAACCATAGCACCACCATTAGACTTTTCATGTCGCGCACCCCCTAGAAGGCGCTCGCGCACCACAAAGGGTGCACGCACCACAGTTTGGGAACCACTGTGCTAGATGATTTCTATTTATATTAGGATACATTTGCGCGACTGTAAAGACCGAAACGGAAGTGGCGAAGAGGCTCCACTTCCGCTTTATATTTTACTTATGATAGAGCTTCCGTTGCTCAGGACTGTATGACATTTGGAAATTGCGAGAGGCAACAGTCTGGCAGCGCGAGACTACAAATTCAATAACATGTCACATCAAAACCTGAGCTTGTAGATCAGCTATTTGTAGCCCGTAATGACGTGCCCAGGTGTAAAACAATCAGCACTTTCCCCAAACCTCCCATTGTATTGCTGATGTTTGTATTCTTTTTGCCCACAGTAAAAACCTGTCCTTACACTTCTCCTTTAAAAATGTGTTTTCAAACGGGTTGTAATTTGTGTGCATAGTGATGAATTTATTTGAAACTCACTACTACATACAGTACAGTACAGTAGCTACAGTACTGTATGCACTGTAAAGGTCCTTCCTGTTTGCCAGACTTATTATATAGCCTAGTAACGTACAGTAGTAGCGCGTGCATCATGGAGTGGAATAAATCCAAAGTGATGTCTCTAAAAGCACATTTCAAAAGGATATTTAACATTAGCCCATATGTTAGACTGTAGACACACAGAAACACTCCACCCTGCCCTGCAAACACCCACACACACACACACACACACGCACACACACGCACGTGCACGCACACAGTACACACTCACTCAAAAGGATTGTGTGACTGATCCGCAATCCACTCATTGTTTTGGTAAAACGGAGTCGCCTAAGCTGCCATAATCGGCAGTTTAGCGGCGCGACAACAAATGCTTTTTTTAGCTGGCCCAATCCAATCAAACTGCAATCCCACGCGAACCCACACAAATGGATATAGTCCATTTGCTGCCATTGTCATTATTATTGTTATTAATATTCTAATAAGCCATTTCCGCCACAGCAAATGCTCCGCCATAGCGTCCCTTTCACATAATACCATTGTGATTTGTGTAGACAAAAAAAAAGCTGGGATGTCAGACTGTGTGTAGAGCAAAGCTCCTCTCTAAAAGCCTGCCGCTCCACTGACGCTGAAGAGCATTTGTATTATGAAGTCCATCATCACTTAATCTGTGGATAAATATGCCTGTAGAGTGATTATGTCTTTGTTTCGCCTCTGCTGATCATGCAAGAAATGTTAAGCCTCACTGTAGAGAAACATAAAAAAATACAATTGCTTATGGTTTTAGGTGTGATGTGGTGTGGCGTACACATTACAGAAAGTGAAACGGATATAATGCACGGCTGATAAGTGACAGGAGCTGTAAGCCTGATTTATACGTAGTTGTACACAAAGATAACAGATCTACAAGCTCCCAACACATTGCAGCACAACACATTGTGAGCTTGTAGATCGGCTGTTGTCGGTGCATGACATGATGCGCAACAAAGTGTAAATGAGGCATTAGAGACATGGATGGATTTGTTCTGTTGAGCAGTTCTCTTTCATACTGAAATGTACAGTTGGGTGCCACCGATATTGTCCCTTATCATTTGACCCATTTAGGCCCGACCTCAAAATTAAAAAAAATCCTTCTAAATCCTCCAGTTTTCTGAAATAAATATTTTCACGATTTTTCAAAAATAGCAGACCTACAAGCTCGTAGCGCGCTATGAGCTTGTAGATCTGCTATTTTTCAATAGCTAAATTATAACATAATGTTTAAAACACCAAAAGGGGTTTTGCGCAGATCACACAAACCTCAGCAAAAAGAAAAGGACAATATCGATGGCCTCCAAATGTATGTCCCTCTCTATTCCATATATATGTGTCCTCTACAGTAAAGCGTAGGCATCTTGTTTGAGTTTTATTTTGGAGTTGTGCAGTAGCTTTCTTAGTTGCCAAGCACAGTTACAGTATGCGTTGATTTTGAAGTGTGTGGAGAAACTCAAGAATAGGCTGTTTTTTCATATACAGCTCAGCATTCCTGAAAAGTACTGTACATGTAGCAAGTATAGTTTTGAAATGTGAGACATTTCTTGGGCAGGTTTTCTGGACGTCAGCCAGTATTTTTGGATCTAAGTCAAAACAAGGATTTTAACTCCTCAGAGTCCTTTTCAGTTATAGTGCAGTGCTATCATTATCCAAACCTCGGTCTGAGAAAGTCTTGCAATAAATATTAAATTGTGAATATACAATGATTAAATGGATTTAATGAATTGGAAGTAAAAATGTGTTGAATCAATCGAGTGCGATGACAAGCCTTTCATTAATAAAACAAACGGAACAGGCTTTTTTTGAAAGATGCACACATGCTGTATGTCAGGGGTACCCACACTTTTTTGACTTGAGAGCCACTTTTAAAATGACTGGCTCAACAAGATCTACCTACTGAAAAAAGAATATAATACCATTGCTGGAAATAGTTTAAATATGGAATAGTGGCGCTGGCGTTACATATAAGACAAATGCACTTGGAATGGAGAAATAGAATAGGTAGTTAGTTTTTTGTATTTTATCTGTAATGCTACTGACGTTTGTGCACAGCAACACTCTTGAAAACAAAATATTGTATTGTTGGTTTGAGCTGACAGGCCCTTTTTGATGTCAATGAATCAAGTCACCTTAATTCAAGTGGCAGATGCCAAAAATATATTTTGTAATACTTTTTTAGGGGCATGTCATGTGATCTACCTGCACAGCCCTTGTGATCTACTGGTAGATCACGATCTACCTTTTGGGCACCCCTGCTGTATGTGCTGCAATAGCACTGTGGTCCAGCTTTTTAGTGTAATTCCACCCTGCTCCGTAGTACGGTATGTCAGTCACCGTTGACTGTATTGTCACTGTTGTTACACTACCATTTATAAGCCTGGCATCACGTGGCTTCACTCACAAGTTCAACACAATGTGTTGCGTACCGGACAGCTGACGTAGAGGTCCGGCCACCTAGGCTGCATGTCGCAGGTTTGAATCCTGATATTTGCTGCGTGTCAGTGTGTCACTCCCCATCTCTCTCTGTCAAACTACCTTTTGGTGTATATTACTATCTAACCAGTAAGACGCCCTGAGGGCAAGAAGGGCTGCTGGGCTAGCGCTGGCGCTTTGGCATGGGGGGTCAGATCAACATATGGAATGAATTTTGTACTGGCCATATATGGAGCGTGTCTTGAGTGTACAGGGTTTGATGAGGTCAGATCAACATATGGAATGTCAGAACAGGTCAGCTCCATATATGGAGATCTAAGGATGGCAGCGGGGCCAGTGTCTTGAGTGTACAGAGTTTGATGAGGGCCCAGGTAGGGCCGGGCCTTATTTTTAGTGCTGAGAGTCCTGATGAGAACTCTAGTTTTCTCCGGTCGCGGCTGTACTAATTACTTTGGGGCGGGCCCGTCTAGAGTTTGAATGGACAGGTATCAGTCAAAAGGCGAGGAAGGATCAACATATGGAATGTTAGTACATGTCAGCGCTCCATATATGGAGATCTAAGGGTTTGAGGTTTGAGGTCAGATGTAGAGTTGCTGGCCGGCTCCGATATATGCAGATTGAAAGAGTGTCTCTAGTAATGTCACAGGTTGTGACTGACAATGGTGAGCAGGTATGGCCACTGGCCAGGCTGACCACATAAAGGAATGAGGAGGCAGAGGGATTCTCTTTAGCCACAGTGTGGCAGTTTACTTGGCATTTGGTATTCTGGGCGGGAACCCCTTTTGGTGTTTTAAGCATTATGTTATACTTTAGCTATTGAAAAATAGCAGATCTGCAAGCTTGTAGATCTGCTATTTTTGAAAAATCGTGAAAATGTGGCGCAAATCTTTGAATATATATTCTTTCAGAGTGAACGTTTTTAACTCAAATCTTTGCTTCTGAGGGGGTCCCTGGAACTACATATTTTCAGTTGGTGGTCGGTGGCCAATTACATATAGTTTCTGGGGTCCTTGACATGAAATATTTTTCATAAATTTCGAAGTCTGGTCAAAATGGGTTAATGGCAGACACACACAAACGGAGGAATGGAGAATGGAGGAATGGAGAATGGTGGTTTGGATGTCGGGAGGTGGAGAGTGAGGAGGCAACAAGTAGAACGCTGAGGAGGTATCTGAACCAGAACCGTTGGCTGGTTAAATCATCTCTCACAGACAGCTGCAGATCTAGGTGATGATCCAGTCTTCTCCATGTATGGCTATCCAGGGTTTGATGAGGTCAGTGTCGTGATATCCATATATGGAGATGGCCATACTGTATATGGAGCGTGTCACAAGGCGTGATGAACTGACGGCCATTTATGGTGCCGTGACTGACTGACTGACTGACTGACTGATTGACGGACTGACTGACTGACGGACTGGCAGGTTTTGCCGGTTTTCATAGTAATCTGCGACCTATGGCAGAAAAAGCCAAATATTTGTGCTTAAAAAAAAGTTCTTTGCTGGTGCTGCGGACATAAAAACACGCTTTATCTTTATCTTTAAGAGAATAAAAGTCTGCACAACAGCATTGCTCCTCAGTGTTTTAGGCCTACTTAAAATACAGACATAACAGGGTAAGACGTTTCAGCCACAGTCCGTCCGCCTCTCACGGCTAACCGTACCAGATTTGGTGTCTGGTGGTCCTGGCTGCGACCAATCTGGGAACGCATCGGCAACTGTCTCGTCTAGAGACTGGATGTCGACTTGTTCGTTCACTCTCCTTCAGCCCATCCTTGTTCGTTCACTCTCCTTCAGCCCATCCTTGTTCGTTCACTCTCCTTCAGCCCATCCTTGTTCGTTCACTCTCCTTCAGCCCATCCTTGTTCGTTCACTCTCCTTCAGCCCATCCTGCCACATTCCTACTAACAACAAACTCGACACGTTGTAACGGGAGTTGCCGACTGATTCAGCTGCGCAGCTCTGAATCTGTCTTGAGAGATTAGGTTGCGACTGATCAGATAAAGATATGGTGGAAATCACTCTTAGATGTCAACTCATTTTTTGTTTCGATTGTGGGTAGGCTGGTCGCTGTTGATCTTTTCTGCCGTGCGTCATTTCAAGTTGTTGTGGCATAGCTGTTAAGGGTCCACCGCGTCCTGTAAGATCATTATACAGCTGAGATGCAGTTTGCCATTGAAAATCATGCGGTGCCCTTAAACTACTGTATAAGCCTCCGTGTACCAGGCAGGCACTGAGAAACCGGTACACAGCTGTTAACCCATTCACCCGACTCTAGCACTAACTTCAATAAAAAAAGAACCACTCAGTGTCCCCAAGGTGCGGGGAGAACAATTTACTGAATCGAGCTCAATGTAACAGAAAAATCACAGGGCTCTGGAAAGTATAGCTGGATAGCTCCCATTGTTGCCTGTGAAAACCAGAACAAAAAACTGCGGAGCAATTACAAAGCATACAGGGAAGCAATTTCTCCCTCTTATTCATGTGAGAAATTATTCTGTGCTGTCACAAAAGACTCTCTAACAAGGTGCTTTAACCCATTTTGGGCGGGAACCCCTTTTGGTGTTTTAACTAAGCATTATGCAATACTTTAGCTATTGAAAAATAGCAGATCTACAAGCTCATAGCGCGCCACCGAGTGGCGCGCTACGAGCTTGTAGGTCTGCTATTTTTGAAAAATCGTGAAAATGCGGCACAAATCTTTGAATATATATTCTTTTAGAGGACTTTTCGACGTCGGGCCTAAATGCTTTAAAGTCTCTGGCAGCGCGTTGCTGCGGGGTGTCAGAGAGAGTGGATAAGGTATAAATGAAGCTTAAAGTCAAAAGCCTGTTTCTGGTAATAGCAGCGGTTTCATTCACTCTCCAGTGTGCTGTTGATGTGGAGCTGAGATTAACAGTGCTAAGTGGTCTTCACTGTCTCAACCCACTAGACGGGTTTGCTTCTTTAAACCCCTGGCAACAAAGTGACAGTTTAAGAGTGTCTCTTTAAACTCACTCATCGTACTTGACGAGTGTGTATTAATAAAAAATCGGATGGAAACAGCGTGGCTTCTTGTGGATCTGGGACTTCATGCGGCCAGCCTGTGACGTTTCTTTGACATTCAAATTTGGGCAAGATTTCAGCCCAAGCGGGGCCCCATTCATTTCCATGATCAACTTAAAGATATTTCAAAAAATAATGCCGAAATAAATGCAGAGAGTTGCTTCACTGGTCTTCTGGGAGTGAACATAAGAAATTTAGAGAGCTAATCGGTCAAGTAGTTCACAAGATTAGCCCTGTAAACACAGACAGACAGAGAAACAGACAGAGAGGTAACTATTTCTAGAAGGTGCGCCTCCTACCCTCGTGCTGTAGGCCTTGACCTGTGCAGATCCATACACTCTCTGATTTCAATGAATACTCAGGACGTTGTGGCGTGATCGTGAGGCCACGGCAGTAGCAGGGATTCCAGGACCAGCTGCTCTCTAGAGAAGCATCCAACATGCCAGAGAGATTTGCACATAGCCCGTGTCAATCCCTCAGACTTAATGAGGCCTACTGTTTGGCCTTCCATTATCAGCAGGCTGCACTCTGAGCCAGACCAAGTACACCACAGCTATGCATCATAAAGTTCTGAGGAGCTGCTTGATATACTGTGGATAGTAAACACAACTCAGAGTAAACCTTTAGCTCTGTCTTCTGGGCGGGGCTTGGGGTAAATTAAAGCATACATTATTGGCCTTTTTGATGAGATACATGTCACATTGTGTGTACATATCAAGTGTTGCATACAGGGGGGGGGGATGATTTGCTGGAGCAGTGCTACTTGTGATCGAAGAAACACCCCTCCCCTTTTCTCCTTCTCCAACACGCACGCACGCACGCGCGCACACACACACACAATCATAACAGCTGAACAAATGTGATGATAAATCAATCAATCAATCAATAATAAGTGACTGCATGTTTGGCAACATTTGTAATTACGCCCTTTTCACTTCAAATAATAACAATATTTTTGCTACCGCAGTAATCGCACGCAGCAATGCAGTCAATCTGCTATTGACAAAGTGGATTCCTTTGTGTGACACGGAAAGCCGAGGATAGATTATCACAAAACCAGACCAGATGCTAATATTCGGCAAGGTTCCCAGACGTCACAATTAGTAGCCTCTCAAAGGTTAGATCAGTTCTGCAGTCTGTATTACAATATTGAAAATCAAAATGCTGCTGTAGGGGCTCAGCCGCCACCAGATCTGGGTAAGGTCATGTGAGTGTCAGTGGTTCCAGAAAAAGCTCATCCGTGCGGCGCGGTAAGAGCCGAGTTCAGGCCTCCGGGGCGTCTGCAAAGGACACACACCTGCGAAGGGGATTTGAGCCGTGAGCGAAGGCTAGGGAGGAGGGGAGCTCTGTGCATCGTGCCTCCGCGGATGATTGGCAGAGAATGTCAGATAGAAGACATCAGACTCAAACTGACACCCCGCATGCAAATGACAGAGGCTGCGTCATTAACGGAGGGCAATCTCACAGAGAAATTACATCTTCAGAGAGTTATGTCATCATCCTAACGTGTCAAAGTTCCTGTTTGAATGTGAGAATGTTCTTCATCCTAAATGACAAATATCAGTAGGTTGAATTTAGACTTTTTTTAACCAAATGAAACCTATAGTGTCCCCTTTCTGAGCCTGTCATAATAGGTGAACATTCTGTGGCAATAGCACATATTCAAGCTCACAACGCACTGCGTTCTGGGCTGGCATAGTGAGTTTATAGATCTTTTTTTTTATTAGATTTATTTGACATTATGTTTAAAAGAAAAACACATGGTACAGTACTCAACAGAAACTTAAAGGATAAACACAAAGGCAACCACTTATTTACTTTGTGTTCCTTGGTTTTGGTCAAACAAATCATTACAACAGGGAACACTAAAAGCTGTTTTGCAGCATGAATAAAAAATAAATTAAACAAGTCTTGTTATTTTTGTCAAAGTTATTTGGTGTACAGGGGAAAAGGAGGGAGCCCTGGGGAACTCCGGTCAATCCTCTCCCTGCACAGCTGGCTTTCTAAAAACGTATATAAAAAACAACAATAAGTTGTACATGTTGTGAATGTGAATGGTTTAATATCTTGGGTGCACACAGTGTCTAAAGATATCACCAGCGGAAGAGTGAATGATTACAGTCAACTTATTAATTCTTTATGCACTCTTTGTGGTTCCCAGGGAGGAGCTCCCAGTAACACTGGTGCACGTCCAGAAGAAGAACTGGAACGCTTGACCAAGAAGATGCTGTTTGACATGGACAACCCTCCAGCCGAAGAATACTTTGGTAGGAAAAGTACACCGTTTAACACACACACACACACACACACACACACACACACACACACACACACACACACACACACACACACACACACACACACACACACACACACACACACACACACACACACACACACACACACACACACACACACACACACACATAATGTAAATAGTATCCCAACCCAACCCCCATTGATGGCTTATATTAGGGGAAATAGCCAATAATGCACTTTTGCACAAAATGTAAAATGGTGCCAAAACCTAACCCTATTCCTAAACCTAACCACAGTAAAACTATGCCTAACCCTAAACGTATTTCTAACCTTATCCCGAGTAAAATAAATACAAGAACCGCCCCACTGAGCGGTCAGCGTGAGGTTGGCGGAAAGAAATGAGGGCTAGCGTGTTTTAAGGAGAGCATTACGGTTACCAGCTTAACCAGTTAATGCACATTATACCATACCTAACATAGCCCCAATATCCATTATCGAACTTCAAATTCTTGTGACTCCTAGCTGTCACATATGGTCGGTCACACACACACACACACACACACACACACACACACACACACACACACACACACGCACACTCACTCACTCACTCACTCACTCACTCACTCACTCACTGCCTGCCTGCCTGCCTGCCTGATTCTATTACCACACCCTATAGCAGTGGTTCTCAAACTTTTCTCTTTCTTATATTATTCGACAATTTAGCCAATGTTTGACCAGTTATTATACCGTATAGTCAGTTGATTACTTTTGATGCACTAATGCTCTTTTTATTTTGTATTTTGTATACTTTTTGGTGTTAACAAGGTGTTAAAAGTCCTTAAATTGACTCACTGCCATGCACTGTCATCTGGGGTTTGGTTTCTTCTTTCAAAGTTGGCTTTCTTCCACTCCTGATATGATATGTCATCACAGCCTTGGGGAAACATGGGGATAGGGTGGATTTATCTGTCCAAACAATCATTTACAAAATGTATTACCCTAACCCTAAACCCTAACCCTAACTTATTTATTGTTTAGGAGATTGCCAAATTATATCATAGGTACTGTATATTAAAAACCTAAACTTTATTGTTTTTGAGCAAGGACAAATAAGGGTTTGTATCCAAAAAGAAGTCTTTTAAGCCACATTTGGTGCACTGTACTGGAATAAGACTCCTTTTGATGTGAGATCCAGGGCCTGGTGTAGGCAGACAATGTAAGCTATTCTTGAAGTAAGTTCCTCAAAGCTTCTACTTCATTAACATGCAAATCACCCAGACTGTTTTGTAGACTTTTAGATCAACTTACCGGGTGTGACATTGACTTCACTTCTCTCTACGCACTTGAGTTTTATAGGCTCTTGAAGGACAGGAGACACTGAGCAAGAATTATGTTTCAAATCCCTCTGTAAAGCCAATGGCGGTTCCAGTGATTGCAAAGAACCCAAACTTAGACAAACACATTGTGTATTTTTTTAAATAATCTTTCATGAATCTCAAACAACAGTTAAAACTTTGTCAACCGTTGTCCCCCTGGGGGATATATACTTGTTCCTATCCTTGTTTTCCATCTACACCAAATCTATTATTACATGCCCAGAATAGAGAGAATAGAGGGAGTTCATGTGGTTCATTATTTCATGAATTCCTGCTATATAGGGTGTTTAAATATGGACTATCATTTTATTTCCCAGAAAGTCAAGTCATCACAGTGTAACAGCAGCACATCCATCTAACAATAATTAACTGCCAACTCCTTTTTCATACCTCCGTTTTTGGTCAGGGAGAAATATGCAGAGGGGAGTGTGGGTGTGGTTTACATTCTGTAGCGATGGAGTCTGCGGTCCATCAGATGACATAAGTCTAGGAACTATCTTCATGCATCTGCTCCATTGGACAATAGACAATCAAATTGTCACCTCACCGCTGCATTTCACCATTGTAGCGCTCCTTCAGCTGCCTTTGCTTCTAAATGTCTGCGCTTGCTTGCGTTAATTCAGTCTTATTTCACTTTCTCCCTGCCGTTTGGTGCCCCCAGGTACTGAAGCACCTAAAGTAATCACCTAGTAATCCTAACTTTTTCCAAGATGATTTTCATGTTTGCTCATTGTCGACCAGATGGGGCAAAACTTTAAGCAGCAGAATTAACTTTTCATCTCAATTATGCTGATATCGTTTTGGGTGCCGTTCCAAGACTATCAGCATAATCCAGGGGCAAGGCACGGTTTGACCATTACTTTGGAATAAAAATGATGGATGAAGGCCTCTGACAGACAAGTATCACAATTTGAACCTGCTGAAGTACTAATAAAATATTTCATAATTTATATATTGATATTAAAGGCTTTAATTCACCGCTATAACGACAGGAGGGGGGGTGACCATATCTTTTGAAGCAGGTGCCCTGACATATCATAGGACAAGTTTGGATGTCCTGTTTTAGATTATTTCCATCATCTGGCATCTCATTATAAGAAAATGGTAACGGAAAGGATAAACTATGGACAAATTGTCTATTTGACTAAGTAGGATTATTTTTTATTTTTTTTGTAGCACTAAAGAGTCACCTGTCTATAAGTACTGTACTGTATATGAATATATATCCATCAAATTGTTGTGTCCGCCCATCCGATCAGTGCTAAATGTATTATGCATACTTCCAGTAGTCCTAGGAAGTTATTGCCCAAATATTTTGGGGATATTTTAGTTTGGTGTCAGTATTTTGTGAATTCATAATGTCGTCCCTCCACATTTGAGCAATACTGACAGGCAAGGCGGGACATTATGAAACCCTGTCTTGTTCATACCCTATAGCTTAAACACTGTAGCCAGGCTGTATTCCCAAGAATGGCATCCCTCAACACAGCAACATCTGGAGTGTTTGTTTTAAATGAATACCCCAGATTTTACTGTCCAATGCTCTCGTCCTTCTATCCACCCTGATTGCCCCTGCAATAGACCCTGTGGCGGTGCCCACCGTACACCGTCCCCACTCTGTACGTGCAGTGGGACATCTTAGACAGGCTTTGCATTAGGACATATAACCCCACCAGACCACGATAGACAGCATGTGTAGGTGTATTATAGCTCTGCAGACATGTATTTAACCGGTATTAAGGGATTTTCGGCTCGACATTGGCGTGCACTGATGCAAAGAACTTAATTGGTTGGTATTAGGCGCAGGTCAAACGGATCCGCTGGCTTAGACATAATGCAGTCATAATGTTTCAGAGGGAGAGCCCTCAAAGCCTCACTGGCCCTGTTTTGATTTGATTAGATTTTTTTCCCTTTTCTTTTTTTATATGTAGTCTACTACACAAGACTCGGCACGCCCTGTGTGTCCTGCTATAGGATAACTGCCCTTGTTCAGCCCTATACAGTACAGTTGGGTGCCACCGATATTGTCCTTTATCATTTGACCCATTTAGGCCTGACCTCAAAATTTAAAAAAAATCTTCTAAATCCTCCAGTTTTCTGAAATAAATATTTTCACGATTTTCCAAAAATAGCAGACCTACAAGCTCGTAGCGCGCCACTCGGTGGCGCGCTATGAGCTTGTAGATCTGCTATTTTTCAATAGCTAAATTATAACATAATGTTTAAAACACCAAAAGGGGTTCCCGCCCAAAATGGGTTAACTGTCCTTTTGCGCAGATCACGCAAAACTCAGCAAAAAGAAAAGGACAATATCGATGGCCTCCAACTGTATGTACTGTACACCACCTATAAGTGTCACTTGCCCAGGGCCGGTATTATAACAGGGTAGTATTGAGTGAAGCCGTATTATACTTAGTTGCACGCCGGTGTCGCGCTACAAAAATAGGCACAAAAATAGGCACAATGTATCGCGATGTGACGCGCTGCAAGCTTGTAGATCGGCTGTTTTCGGCATGCAAGATGATGCGCAGCCAAGTATAAAGATTTTGGCAACAAACGTTCGCCTCCCTACAGCTGGCAGCCACTGAGGAAGTGTGTGTGTGTGTGTGTGTGTGTGTGTGTGTGTGTGTGTGTGTGGGGGGGGGGTGCTTGGTTAAACAAGGCAACAGCTGAAGTGAGACATACGTAGTAAGTAAGACGTAGTAAGACAAATCTTTTATTTAGGAATGTGGAAGTATTCATTTACTCACACTTTGTTCACTGAATGTACACACTATTGTTACAGATTGCACTAGCCATTAAAGTCAAACATCTACAACCAGGGCTATTATAGGAACATCCAGTCCAGTGAGAGTTCTGTTATATGAATCAGTACATTTGAGGCCATTTCAAGCCTTTTTACTGGGATTTTCTTCTTTCTTTTTTTCGGAGTGGTGGTATACGAGTGGCACGAGGAGGTCAAAAGCCTAAGGCTAGTAATTAACTAGATTAATCAAAGTGAAGCTATACAGGATTGGTTCTTTTTCTTCCTATAAAAAAAATGTTTTATTGGTGTCGCTACATGTCTTTGATGAGCCACTCATCTGAAACGCCTACTCTAAATTCTTATTGGTCCAGAGGGGGTTAATTGAATTAGATTAACATTACACTCTGGCTCTGTGATGTCAAGAGAAGACTTTGCATCAGACTCAAACGCAGCGCTATCGCTTAGAAATTATTCCACGACTTTACTCTTTTAAAGGCAGTTTCATTTTTATGAGGCACCAGAAACTACATCCAGTACTAGACCATGTCTTTGATGAAACTTTCGATGGTGAAACAGGCACACGAAATCAAAGAGCCCCTTTTCGAAAATGGAAAAGCTTCTCAAAGTGTGAAAAGAAAAAAACCCTGAAAATGCTACCCTACAAGAGGGAGGCTTCGCTTGAGAGAAACAAGGTTTTGTAACAGCCAGAAATCCTCTGTCTGATTGAAGCGGCTTTGAAAAGCAGCTGATTAGTCCTGATTTAGAGTTCCAGATTAGATTTGAGGAATCTGAAAGAGCCTTTTCTCCAAATGTCATCATCCGTCATATTTAATCCACTTAGGTTGTGCGTAGGTGTACTGTGTTTGTGGAAATCTAATAAGACACAGCTACTCAGCTTCCAGTGCAGATGCCACGGCGCTTATGCTTCAGAGGAACTCAGGATATTTTGTCGTCACCTCATCTGTCGACCAAAAATTGAGGGCATAAAACTGAATAATTGAAAGGGCAAGATGCTTTGCATTATTTACGTTTGGTGATGATGATATTTATGCATGTATGAGAACCAGTGTGCCTTGTCTCATTCTTCAATACCAAAATGGCCGGTTGAGAATAGTTCCTTGAAATCCAGGCGCATAACCTGCAGAGCTACGGCGTTCTACAGTATAGAATCAATATAAGACCTGAAAATATAATATCCAATCAATATTCATAGGCCTACCGAACAGAGACTTTTGTACATTGTTGTGAGAGTCGCAGAGTTATCACCCGATTATGGAGCAATTGTCGTAGGGAATTAGTCAAGCTGATCTCCAAGCTGTCAGGGGAGGCTCTCCTCATGTGTTGAGCTACTGCTGTGTCTTTTGTTTTCATGATAAGAGCGGGTGAATGAAAGGGAGTCTTTGCCATTTTTTTTAATAATTTTTTTGCCTCATAATTTCAGCTGGAAAGTTCCCATCATTATTTCTGAGACACCTCGCATGAAATGTTCATGAAGGATCTTTGAAGAGTTGAGCCTGTGTTTGTTGCGCGCAGGTGTCGCACACCGAAAATAGCCGATCTACAAGCTCACAGAGCTTGTAAATTGGCTACTTTCCAATGTGTTGCATTCGCCATTCCATGCCGTCCACCCAAAGATTTTTGAGGAGCAGGCGCCAGGCATGCACCCACATGCATCGTTTAGAAACAACCTTAAGTTTACACCTCAACAAAGTTTACGAATTCTGCTGAGTGTCACACCAGTGTGAATGATGTGGTAGAGGCTGAACAAACAGACAAAAAGAACACGCACATCTACTGTGCCTATATAGGCTGGGTGCTGGATCAAATAAAGCACATCTACTGTGCCTATATAGGCTGGGTGCTGGATCACATCTACTGTGCCTATATAGGCACAGTATAGAAAGAAGAAAAAAACGGCAGGTTACAAAACTTTTTTTGTTTTTCTTCTTTGTAATTATTTGTTTGGTCCAAAATATTGTTTGTGTTGTCATGAGTTGTCACGACTCGAGTTGGCTTTGTCTGCGGCGTAACCGTCTTTAAATAAATACTTTAAGAAATGTCTATGAGAATAATGCATTGGGTTTCATTTCCTGGTCCAGGGTAGGAGGCGGGACTGCGACGCTCTATTAGGATGGAATCTGAAATATCGGACAGAACCATCTTGAACACATGACTATAGAGATAGTGTGTAACGATTTGCGGGATTTTTGGACAGAATCTGGAGGAGTAATATAAAAAAATGTGTTTTTCAAAAGTCGGCCTCCTGGTGGTGCTATAACAGTCTGTTCTGGAAATTTGGCGGCAGAGGTTCATCGTTGGCATCCAGGGAGTGTGTGTGCAAAATTTGGCATCGACATAACGGTGCCGGACATTAGCTGTTCACAGACGGACGGAGTGCAAAACATATTCTCTCCCCATGCCTTCGGCCTGGTGGAGACAATAAGCCTGGATGCATATCAAGGGTCTGTTGTGTGACCTGCTAATTCCTGTAGTGTAGGTGTTAAGTGACGTGCGCGTGACGTCATTAACACTTTTTTGTCGGGGAATTCTTCATTATAAGGGCGCTAGAGTGCCAGCAGATATGGCAGATTTTACTCTGAAAAGCCTTCCGTTCCCCACCAAAACCGGGAGGCATAATCTTCCGTTCTTACCTCACGCCGGTCACGCTAAAGTCTCTCTAGAAGCGTTTATATTCCAAACGAGATGGTTCTTGAAGTCAGAAATGAAGACAGAACATTGTCCTTTTGGTCAAAATCATGGAGAGCTCCCTAGATTAAAAATAGTTTTTTTTGTTTTGTTCTTTAATATATATATCAATAAAAAAGCCCTAAAGACATGTATACACGTCAAAGGCCCCCTGTGGTTTTATTAGAAAGGACATCCATACACGTCCTTAGCAAAAAAGTTAAAATGGCGTCCCACCTAAAGATAAAATCATCAATACAACACTGATTTTCTGTGCGTGACATCCGCATGCAACCAAGTGATCCTGGGCTCTACACACCCTCCACCAACCTGGGGAGAGCAACGGACTTGATCTCATGCTTCCTTCATGCATGAGTGTCCAAGTTGCTCCTTTCCCTAGTTGGACGTAGCGCGTGGAAGGAACATGTTATTCCAACCAGTTCCTTTCCCCTCCATCAGGCGCTCCGGCTGGCCAGGGGGAGGCAGTTTAGAGACCAGGATTACTGCATGTTTTTTGTGAAGGTACCTACCCTAGGGGGACATGGGGAGAACATGCAAACTCCACACAGAGAGGCCCTTTCACCAACCCCGCCTCGGGTATGGGCACTGATGACGTGGAGGAGAGAACACGCCGCCAGCACCCACAGCGTCCCCAGCGGGAATCGAACCCAGGACCTTCTAGCTGTGAGGCGACAACACTACCGACTGCCACCGTGCCCCCTGAATCCTGCTTAAGTTACCAGTGGTAGCAGTGTCACCGGCCGGAGCAGTTAGAGCTGATCGGCCTGGGTCCGGAAAAAACGTGCCTGCCATGTGCAGAGATGACACCTTTTTTCCTTAAAAAATTAATTATAACAAAGGTTTCAAGCATCGTGAGTGAGTTAATGTTTTAATAGGGGTTCAGTTTGAAGACAGCTGCATTGTGCATTCAGCATTGTCCTAGATACTCTGGTTGACTGCATTTGCATATTACTCACTCGCCCTCAGCAACCTCTCAGGAGTTTGCTTTTAGATGTGCCTATGCATGTCATAACAAGTGGGATGAGTGCGTCTGCGGGAAGACGGACAAAAACGGACCCGTCAGGATTTGGCTGTGTCTGTTATGATCTCACATGCGCTTCACGCCACAACTGTAAGGCCATAGTTCAATGCTCTGATTATTTTCACAGGCAGAGAGTGGGATTGCACCGTAGCTCTCCCTTAGGCCCTCTAAGCTTCATGAAGTACTTGAGGATTTCCCCCAGATCCCAGTAGCTAAACGTAGCTGGATGGTGCTGTCTTGTGCTCTGTGTGTATATGTCCTGTCTCAGGCAGCCTTTATGACTATGAGAGCATAATGCTACTGGAAGGAGGTCAGCAACCAGCCAGGGGCTCAGGGGCCTTCATCTGAAGTAGTCTAGTGACATGCAGAGATGGGCAGTATTTGAAATACATGTATTTGAAATACGTATTTGAAATACTTTTTTGTATTTTGTAATTTGTATTTTGCTGGGATGGAAGAAATGAGATGTATTTTGTATCTAGATACTTTCAGATCTAGTATTTTCTGTATTTCAAATACATAAAATACTTTTTAATGTCATTTTACACAGCCTCAGGTTTAAACTGTAGGGGCAAAACACATAACCTGACTCCGCCAGATGGGGCAGCAGAGAGTACACTGGGTTCCCCCCTCCTGCTCCCATCTGGGAACTCTCAGGCAGACTTGATGCCCGGCCACAAAACGGCCTGGCCAATCAGCAGCAGCTAGAGGCGGGATAGCCGCTGCTGATTGGCCAGGCTGTTTGAGGCCTGGCAAGGAACGGTGAGCACAGGGCGGGCGGAGCCGTGGGGGCTTTTTACGTTATTTGCGCAGTGAGTGTAACGCTGCTCAATGGTGAAATCTTCCGCCAACAGCGTACCTTAGTGATCAGAATCAAGGACAGGCCTATCGTAGTAGACATTTCCACCACGTGGAAATGTCTACTACAATTGAGTTTTTTTTTATCCTTGTGTTTGTATCTATAATTTCCAGGGGCTATGCTTAAGTTTGTGACTAAAGCCACAACACAGCCTCCCCACTGGGAGCACTGTTTATACCAGTCAGTCTGTCATACCATCCCTCCCCACTGGGGGCGCTGTTTATACCAGTCTCTCTGTCATACCATCCCTCCCCACTGGGGGCGCTGTTTATACCAGTCAGTCTGTCATACCATCCCTCCCCACTGGGGGCGCTGTTTATACCATCCCTCTACACTGGGGGTGCTGTTTATACCATCCCTCCCCACTGGGGACGCTGTTTATACCAGTCTCTCTGTCATAGCATCCCTCTCCACTGGGGGCACTGTTTATACCAGTCAGTCTGTCATACCATCCCTCCCCACTGGGGGCGCTGTTTATACCAGTCAGTCTGTCATACCATCCCTCCCCACTGGGGGCGCTGTTTATACCATCCCTCTACACTGGGGGTGCTGTTTATACCATCCCTCCCCACTGGGGACGCTGTTTATACCAGTCTCTCTGTCATAGCATCCCTCTCCACTGGGGGCACTGTTTATACCAGTCAGTCTGTCATACCATCCCTCCCCACTGGGGACGCTGTTTATACCAGTCTCTCTGTCATAGCATCCCTCTCCACTGGGGGCACTGTTTATACCAGTCAGTCTGTCATACCATCCCTCCCCACTGGGGGCACTGTTTATACCAGTCTGTCATACCATCCCTCCCCACTGGGGGCGCTGTTTATACCAGTCTGTCATACCATCCCTCCCCACTGGGGGCGCTGTTTATACCAGTCTGTCATACCATCCCTCTACACCGGGGGCGCTGTTTATACCAGTCAGTCTGTCATACACAGACAGACAGACAGACAGACAGACAGACAGACAGACAGACAGACAATAAATGTTTATACTTTATTCTGCTCTGTTTGTCTACTTAAAACTGTTTTAAACTGTTTCAAAACCCCCCATTTTTTCATGGGGGGCCCCCTTGCTACAATCATGCTTAGGGCCCCTTGGAGGCCAGAATCGGCACTGCATGTGCACATCTTGTTACCGGGGAAGACCCTATTCATCTTAGTCATTAGTATCTTGTTTACTTATCTTGTTTTTTATTGTTGGTTTAAATGTAAATTGGTGGTAGGCCTAATCAATCAATCAATCAATCAATCAATCTCTTTCTACATTTTTCTTGAGGTAGAAGTCAAAGAGGAGTGACAGTGATGAATCAGATGGCCAATCCATTCCTTTGTGGGTCCTGTTTGATACAGTTATAGCACATTGATTTGCTTAAAATATAAAGTGTATCATTCTTAATAACCTTCAATGTATTAGACATTCTGACAGGTCATTAATTTAATATTTGGCAATTAATTATGAATTTACTTATCATTATATACATTTTAATGAAAATGTATTTTCATGTATTTTCAAAATACAAAATACGTATTTGTATCTCAAATACATTTCTCAGACCAGTATTTGTATTTTGTATTTAAATACATTCTGTGACCCAGTATTTGTATTTTGTAACAAAATACATTTTCAATGTATTTTGCCCATCTCTGGTGACATGACATCTAAAAATCCTCAGGATTATAAAGACTTTGCCTTCACAGAGGAGGCTACGTCCTAGACTCCTAGCTGCTTATCATCCAAGCCATTCATGAACCACCACTGGGTGATAAGTAAATGCAATACTGTAGGTGTTTGTGTTGAACATGTCGGGTTGAAAATGTTTCAGTGAGCAAACATTTCCCATGATGTTGTCCCCCAGCCTCAAAAAGCTCATTTGATGCAAATGTGACAAAAAAATCGACACCAAAATTCCTCCCAGCAGGTTTTCTCAGTTTAATTCCAATAACTTCATAGGGCGGCGTTTCTAATGTTGTGGCGTCACGAATGAGACCATAGCTGTTTCTGTTCCGCAGTGTCATCAACTTGCTTGTAATTGGTCACATGGGTCAGGGATAATAGTGTTGCGAGAACTGAATTATTATTGGTTACTATATTTGGCAGTGATGCTTCATTCCCACACCGTGAAGCATTTCTCAACATTGTACACAGCAACAATCCAGAGTGTAAAAATGGACCCTCATGGGTAATATCTTGCACACAGTATATTATATTGCTCTGTGTGGCCTCTTTCCTAGTCCCCTCCTCTAATGATGTTGGCCCAGAACTGCTACTGTCCGTGCTCTGCTGCTTTCTAGCTTCTCTGTTGATCACTAGCGTGCCAGCACTGGGCTCCTCTCCCCGGCGACAGCATGCCCGCTTATATGGCGCTGGTTCACGTGAGGTGACCCCTCCCCCCGCCGGGCTCGGCACTTGCAATCCTCCCTCGTTGAGACAGCTCCACTGAGCCTTGCAAGATCAGCTGCCATGCGAGCCCAGCTGAGGCTCGGGGGCACGCACGTTGCTAGATTTCATTTGCGACTGAGTGCTTGGCTTGACCTCAGGAATGAATAGAGATCTGCACGCACGCACGCAAAAAGGAACAGACAAGGACGTGTTCGCATAACCGAGTGCCGTGCCCACGCGGAAACAGGACGCGTCCGTTCACAATGCGCATGTATTATGCGTGATCGCATATTATCGCCTGATTTAGTTGCATGCCGGTGTCACACATCGAAAAATAGCCAATCGACAAGCTTATCGATTGTCTAATTTTGGTGTGCACCCTCTCCCCTCTCTTTATGTACTCTACTCAGCTCTATCCTTGGCACCCCTCCATGTCACCTCTGTCAACCTGTTTCTAAAACATGTAACCTACACTCGGCCCCTTCGCTCCACCGCCCCAGGCCCTGACAGGTTGAGCAATAATGCTTAGTGGCGTAGGCTTGCCTCTCCTCCATCCTACCATCGTTGCTGGAGCAGTTCTGCAGAAGCACCATTTGCTGACACTGGGAATGAGATTAAGGGAAGGGAAGGAACGGGTGAGGCAGACAGGCATTCAGGGATTGAAACGGAGCGATGACAGCTATTTCCCTCGTCATCCCAAGGCGGCTGAAGGCCAGAGCATTGCCAGACTGCATGGAAGGCAATCTCGGGCAACAATGAAGATTAACCTAGAGGGCTGAAGTGCTGAAAGAGTGCATGAATTGTGGCTTCTAGCAATTCAGTAGCTGGCAGTTGTGCTCCGTAATGAATTCACATAGACTTATTTATTTCTACTAGGGGAAAATGTATGACCTATTGTTTAGGTCTATTACTATAGGTCCAAACAATGTTGGTCCCACATTTTTCATCTTTTTATTTGGTCCCTTTTCAAAACTTGTCACAACATACATTTGTGTTTTAATTTAAGTGTGAAAGAAATAACAAAGCGTTTAGTAAGATGCTTGTGATTCAGAGTAAGACCCATTTGGCAGAGTCAAATCTGCATTACAGTGATGTTAAGTTATTTGCTTCCCTGGTTGTGCAGTTGTTACTACATCAGATATTTTCATTCAACCAGAAAACTTTTGTAGGAGTCCCAAAATTGATTTTGTGGCTCTTAATTTAGTTTTGGATACCAGCTACAATTGTTCCAAGTTGCCTTTGGGGTTTGAAAGGGTTGCGCCAGAAAGATTTGTATTCTTCAGTAACGGTGCAGAAAGTTTGGTCTCCCACATAAAAAGAAAAGAAAGTTCCTTTCCATCCTTTTGTTCCATGCACGATCTTTGATTTCCGACCATGTAAGATCAAATTGAGCTGCAAGTGAGCTCCTTCTCTGCCTTATCATGCTGCTACAATATCACGGCGTAGAAAAACAAAGAAGGCGACATGAGGTGAGGGAAATGTGAAGCGTTCTGCCACTCAACATCCCCCATTCCCAAACAGCGGTCTCACTGCCACTACAAATACATTAGAAATCAATTATTTATGGAACAGAGTCAGGGCCCTTTTAATCTTTTCCTTTTATCCAATTAAATTGTCTAACCATTCGAAGCCTCCCCCAGCTCACAGGGAATGTGCTTCTTTTTTGATGAAGAAGAAGAAGAAAGACAAATATATATATATTCTTTTTGGTCCCCCTTTTTGACTTTCTATGAGAAGAAACACTTCCGAGAGCCGAAGAATAAAAGGAAAGAGACTGTGTAAAGTGTAAATGAACCTCCCCACACCCGTCACCATTGCATTGGTTATACAGGAACCAATTGAAGTTTTGATATTAAGACTTGCATACTAGGGTTTCGTTCCCAATGCAGAGGGACACTTGGGAACGGTGGGGCCCTCTTCATGATTCCTTTATACACTGCTGAAATAGTTAGAAAGTATTTGGGGTCCACTCCACAGGGTAAATAGGATGCTGCATAGATTGTTTCCTTGCATTATGCAAGAAGCCATTTGAAGTGGTGTCTAAAATTTTGAGAATGCTCACTTCCGATGGAGTTGTATGAAATTATTTATGTGACGCATTGTCAAACACATGCCACTTCTTTCTATTTTCATGTATTAATGCCTTTGAAAAGTACAAAAACTAAGTTTCATGCTCCTGAACATCCATTAATCTTGCAGAGGAGTTTTAATGTCTTTTCCCAAAGCTGTCCCACTTCATACACTAGCTACACTGCACTTAGGACTTAGGACATAATATGTATTATGTGTTATGTACAGTAGCACTTTTGTGTTGGCTGTAACCATAAATCTTATTTACTTCTCGTCTCCACTACTCTCACACATGAAATCAATGCCTGACTGTTGTAATCTGTCATGTTTTGTGTACCTACACTAAATGTCTACATTCATTCCTGAATATTTATAGAATCACACAATCATTATATTTCTACTGTAGCCCTTCCAACTATGTGGATACATTGTGTACATAGAGAAGTATGGCCTTAATTCACCTATTTCTTTCACTGTGTGCACAGATTTAACCACCTGAAGGCTTAAACCCTACAGTTGGGTGCCACCGATATTGTCCCTTATCATTTGACCCATTTAGGCCTGACCTCAAAATTTTAAAAAATCCTTCTAAATCCTCCAGTTTTCTGAAATAAATATTCTCACGATTTTTCAAAAATAGCAGACCTACAAGCTCGTAGCGCGCCACTCGGTGGCGCGCTATGAGCTTGTAGATCTGCTATTTTTCAATAGCTAAATTATAACATAATGTTTAAAACACAAAGGGGTTCCCGCCCAAAATGGGTTAACTGTGCTTTTGCGCAGATCACGCAAACCTCAGCAAAAAGAAAAGGACAATATCGATGGCCTCCAACTGTAATAGAATTTGTTGACTGGTGTCGCCCAGAGTTCTATACTTGGCCCCCTCCTTTCTCTCTACACAAACTCTCTTCACCGAAAATAGTATAGACAATCTGCTATTTTCGTCAAATGTTTGCCCCAGAATAGGAACGCTACGCTAAAAGTTCGTAATGGCTTTAGTTCATAAGCCACAAGGCTTGTTGCCTGATCATGTGAGTCCATGATTGTGTATTTACAGTACATTAGCAGGGCATGAGGCCGTGTGTGGTTGTGCATACAGTATGTGATATGTATATGTCTGTTTGTACATGCTTGTCGACATGTGCGGTATGTCTGGCGTGAATAAAGACTGCCTTTGCCATTGCACGTGCGCATGCAGATGTGCATGTGCGTGCATGTGTGCGTGCGTGCATGCGTGCGTGTGTGCGTGCGTGTTTGCGTGTGTTCGGGTATAGCTGCGTCTACACACAAATAGCTCCTGAGGGCCCTCGCGATCACAGACCGCCGAAAGGAAAAGGATTTCCGAGAGGTTTTCCTCTGCGCTATTTAAAGTGGAAGCCCTCTGGGACATGTTTGGCATTCTCAACCACTCACTAAAGATGGCCTGTGATCTGAAGCCACTAATAGGCTCGGTACGCTCTCTCTCTCTCTCTCTCTCTCTCTCTCTCTCTCCCTCTGAAGTGATTACCCTGCTTGTGATTCCGCTGACACCCACATGTCCCCCCGAGACGTGCTTTCACTAGTTTGTTTAACCCATTTAGACCTGGAACGCATCCATGTCACGTTAGCGTTTAACCACATTAACCATTAACCCATTTTGGGGCGGGAACCCCTTTTGGTGTTTTAAACATTGTTATAATTTAGCTATTGAAAAATAGCAGATCTACAAGCTCATAGCGCGCCACCGAGTGGCGCGCTATGAACTTGTAGGTCTGCTATTTTTGAAAAATCGTTAAAATGTGCCTCAAATCTTTCCGAAAATTGTCATGATTTAGAAACCTTTTTTTTATTTATTTCGACGTCAGGCCTGAATGGGTTAATCTGCCTCCCTGTACTGTAGGTAACACAGCCATAATTGAGGTGTCGATAGAGCTTGTGGAAACAGATGAAGCCAGATAGATGTATTTTATGAACATTCAACCATCACCTCGGATGACAGCGCTTGCTAAATAAAAGTACCTGGCTGTATATTGCTGTAATTGGAAGCTATCACCTGTTCTTAGGGAACATTGGGCCCTGTTATTTAAATTTGTCAAAAGATTTTTGACAATGTTTTGATAAAGGATAACTACTGCAATTAGAGACGACATGGCATGCAATTCACAAAATGCCAGTGTCCAATTTTTGGTGCGTGACAGGATGCGAAGATAAGTATGAACCTGTTATTGATCATGTGATTCATGTCACATGGCAACTTTCTCTCTATTTACAATGACACGATACACGATAAGATTATAATAAGATTATGGACCATGTAAGAGATGAGAGTAGCACGCCTCACACTCAAGCGGTCTTCCCGAAGTTCTGTTGATACCTGAGACGGATAGCATTTCACACCCTGTTTGATTGTGATATAAAAACAGCAAGTGGAGCCGTGCAAATGCAGGCATCTGATACTGTCTCTCCTGCCGTTAGTGTCTCGCCTGTCTGTAATACGCTTGAACTGCTCTGTTCAGAACACATGGAGTGTCAATCATGAACCAAATCAGCCCTTTAGATGAAGCCAAAAATAAATGTGAAAAAGAACACAGAACTAAACTTGAATTAATTCAATGTATCATACTTCTCTGCAAGATTGCATCTGTCTTCAGATGTGTAAAAGAGAAAAGTATTCTCAGATATCTTTTTAAACCCCATTATTCTAAGATAACCGCTAATTAAATCGACAGTGTCATTAATTGGGTCGAAGATAACTTGCATTCAGTTGAGGACATCTTAAACCCAATTAAAGATATCTTCAACTCAATTAAAGATATCCGAATGCCTTGTCTCTACAATATGCTATCTGGCTCTTTTCTGGCACAATAATATCAGCTCGCTCGTGGCCCTAACACAAAGACTTGAGTTGTGCCTCCAAAGTTTTCTTCTTCTTTTTTGTTATCATGAAAAGGGCTGACGTTTTGAAATAGATGTCGTTCATGTCACACTTTTGTGCTGTGTATAGTTTCTTTAAAGAGGCATAATTATATTATTTAATCCCCCTCCTTATCCAGACTTTGAAATAGAAATGGGGGATTATGGAAGCTCTGACATTTTGGAAGTGGGACATTTTACTTCACCTGTCAAACTGCTATCACAAGGTGAAGAAGGCACGTTTCAGGCAAGCAAGCAGCCAAGTGGTTCTTTGTGAATGTGTTGCTTCCCCGCGAACGTGTGAAAGCTCATACAGATTTTCAATCCATTTTAGTTTCACGTCTGATCACCAGCGTTGCCAGATTTTGTGAGAGAGATAAGCAACCAGGTCTATGAAAACAAGCTCAAAAGACGCTAAAGGTCACATGAGCACCTTTATATATTGGCTATATCGGCTATTTGAAAATAGCCGATGTACCAGCTCAAAACGCATCACAATGCGACACACTGAAGAAAACACAAATCTTGTATGGCAGTCCCTGCCATAAAATATTCTCGGAACCACTGGCATTACACTGCAAGACCAAAATAAGCAAGTACACTTTAGAAATAAGGTAAAAAATGTATATATACCAATATTTACAAGCGACTTTACTGAAAAACATGCCCAAAGTCGCTTATAATAAGGAGACATGGCAACACTGCTACACTTTGGAAGAAAGTGGAGTCTCAGAGATTCATTCAAAGTCTGAAGTTCTAAAGTGTCTTTTAGGCCCATTTCACACTGGTGTGTGCAAAAAGAAAGAAGGTTTTATTTCATCATTGCTGATTAAAGATGCAATCTATCTGCTCGTGATTAAAGGTTTCATATACAGTTCTGCCTACTTACAGATGTGCATCTTTCACATTTGATGAAGTCCGTTGCTTTTGAACAACCCCAAAGGGGAGCCACAGATGGCTGTGCTGTTTGGTGCTTTGATGAGGCCCAAATAGTTTGGTGTCGTCCGAGAGCATCTGGCACAGCATGGAGAGTACAATCAGCATTACAATGGTGAACTCTATAGGAGAGTCACCTAACAATAACATTCTTTATCCAAACTGCTATCCCTAATCCGTTTGACACCATGTGTGCACAGACACGCCGTCTGATGGTGTATACTGTTATATCTGTGGACATGAGCTCAACCTCTCCTCTCCCTCCCCCAGGGCGCTGCTCGAGCTGTGGGGAGAACGTAGTGGGCGAAGGTACCGGCTGCACCGCCATGGACCAGGTCTTCCACGTCGACTGCTTCGTCTGCATGACGTGCAGCAGCAGGCTGCGTGGCAAGCCCTTCTACGCCGTGGAGAAGAAGGCCTACTGTGAGCCCTGCTACATCGTAAGTCACACCACCATATATGACTCGCTGCCGCCCACCGCGGTCGTTGCCCTGTGCTCGGCATATTCTAAACTTTAGAATCTGAAGCATGATTATACTTTGTTGTAAGGCACAGTAAGACAAGGCAAGTGTATTTTGTATTGCAAATTTCAGGCAATTCAATGTGCTTAATTCAAAAGTGAAAGTGAAGTGAAAGAAACATTTGCCTGTGTGACACTTGCCAAAAAGAACACATCTGGTTATTTTTGGTGTGCGTTATTTATTCTTGTATTTTGAAATAACTAAGTAAGATATGATGGGGAAGACGTCCATTGCCTTTTTATAATAGAAGATGTAGAGATATGTTTTGTGGGAATTGTTGTGTGGAACATTCAGTGTTCCAGACTTATTTCTTGAGGTGCACATAGACGCAGAGTAGTAATGTCAAAATGACATTAGAATGTGTAATGGTATTACTTGGTATTGCTGATGCAGTAGGATAAAATGTTAACTGAACTATCCCATTTGACAATATTTCACTATTTTAATGAAGAACCCAACCAAATGGAGGAAGTGAGAGACAGTGGGATATCCAGTGAGGTCTTTTTCAGGAACTTCTTTTTAAGTTCTTTCAAAACCATGTGGCCTGGTTTCCTGTTGCAAATGTACAGGACGAAATGCCCGGTCGCTTCAACACGTAATCTCAGGAACGAGAGAACGAGCGAGACAACATGTGACCTCAGGAATCTCCTGTGATAGCAACATGTGCGTGTGTGTGTGTGTGTGTGTGTGTGTGTGTGTGTGTGTGTGTGTGTGTGTGTGTGTGTGTGTGAGTGTGAGTGTGAGTGTGAGTGTGAGTGTGAGTGTGAGTGTGAGTGTGAGTGTGAGTGTGAGTGTGAGTGTGCGTGTGCGTGTGCGTGTGCGTGTGAGTGTGAGTGAGTGTGTGTGCGCAATTCATTTGTATTACATTTCTTTCAGTTCTGCTTCACCTAAATGATGATGCGTTTTACTGTAAGCAGATGAAACGTGACAAGCTAACCTCCCTGTCGATATCTTGACTCCACACCTACATGATATGTAAATTGCCAGGGTTTTTCTGCAGGCCAGTGGAGGGAGATAGGAGCAGCACTAAAACAAATTATGTCAGGTTGTTATTTGCCTACTTAATGTACACGCTCCACTTTTCAGATTGTTGATAAGAGGCTTTTGAAGATGGAATGATTGAGCTTCTGAGACGCGTGCTGCTGATACAGCTTGTTAGTTAATGAGGAGTTTATAGCTCTTTGTGTGTGCGCGCGTGCATGTGTGTGTGCGCGCGTGCATGTGTGTGTGCGCGCGTGCCACAGGCACCCTAACGTCCCTATTCTGGGGCGAAACATTTGGCGGACCTAATCGTGAGCTTGTAGATCGGCTGGATTTGGTGAAGAGATGAGGGGGAAAAATGTATTGGACCAAGTATAGATCCCTGGAGGACTTGTCAACTAAGTATAAGGTGTGTGTGTGTGCGTGTGCGTGCATGTGTGCGTGCGTGCTACATGGTGAGCCAACCAAGAAAAATAACTTTATTTTTTTTTACAAATTCGCTGAGATACACGACTGCTGCTGTCTTAGCAACATCACCTTTACAGTGAAACTCAGGTGCTGACAGTACTGTCAGTGACTGCAGGTAGAATAACATTCCGTTCTGTGACACCCTTTGTTTGGTACAGTAGTAGACGTCAAAGCAAATACATGGTTTTTCTTCCACATAACTTGTCAAAAATGCCCCAGTATTCACCCTACTTGTAAAATCAAACTGGAGCCGCATGACATTCAGTTGGTGGCGGGCCATCTCCTAAATCATCTCTTTTCAGAAGCACTCTCTGTGATTGTAGTTGTCTTGTCTGGAAGTTCTCCAACTCCGATACGCGGCACTAAAGAGGGAGCCTGGATAATTTAAGAACTTTATTTATGCATTTCATCAGCATAAATGTTCTTCTGGCCCAAGATCAAAAGGATGGGGGAAATCTGAATTTCTTAATGAAAGTAATTTCTTCTTCTTTTATTCCCATCCTCAGGGTCATGTGCTTCTGTGCGATTAGAGAATGAACGTGAAACTCGGGTCTCTCCGGAGAGGCGTGTCGTCGCGAGGTGGGATCAATTGGTTGGTTAAGTTTCAGCTCAGTCAGTCTAGGAATCTCTTAAGATTACAAGAAGAAAGGGTGCTTGGATGGCGCAGTGGTGGCAAAATATCCACCGGTTTTGACGAGCGTCCATACGAACTCGATTGGCCCGCGTTCGGGCTGTAGCAGCAGAAAGAGTTGGGCGTGAGGGAGGCCTGGGAGGAGGCTCTGCGTGCCAGTAGGATACAACAGCAGTGACAAATAAATCACAAAAACACAAATAATGAATTGGCATGAAGACTAAATTGGGGAGAAAAAAGCATAAAAAAGAAGAGTACAATGAATATATAAGTAACAATGAATTGTACTTTTGTATACTCCTTCAAAACACTGCAGCTTTCGTTACAGTTATGATGAGCTGTTCCACTGCAGTGAGTAGTACATTTAGTAAGTAAAACATTCACACCTTGGTAAAAGCCAATCTACTGTTCCAAGAACGTCCTTTGATTCTGACAGCATGAGTGAACCATTATTAGAAGCAGAACTGTGTGCTTAATGGTACTGTCACCACAGTCGCACCTCTCTGTACGTTTTGTACCGCTCATGAAAGAGGTCATCCCTGCTTGGTCAAAGTGTGTCAAAGTGCTTGAATTCTAACTTTTATCCACATACATACAGTGTACATACAGTGTATGTATGTACAGTATGTACAGTGTATGTATGCTATAGTTAGTTTGAGCAAGTAATTCATTTCCTTTAGTGTACAGTACGTGTGCTTAGGTCAGCTCATTTCTGACTGACGTATTTTGTCTGATAACAGATCTGGTGCATAAAAAAATGTTATGAATAAATTGACCTCACTTTTCCGCTTTGATTATTTTTTTGTATTCAGTCCAAACACCACAAACTGTAGACATGCATCAAGTCTTTTCCTTGAGCAGGATGTGGGTTACAGCAACTCCCAGAGAAAACTTTGTCTACTGAATCTATCTAATGATGATATGCAAAATATGTCAAACACACAGCCAGCCAAGAATTGCCTGAATGCAATTTGTATACCGCAGTGATTGCCATCTAGTAATGTTTCCGGCAAGGTATTGGTGTTGGCATTCACTAGGCATTTACCTAGGCCTGGACTTTGCATAGTGCCGTATGTGGAACAATGCTGGCGTTTATATTAGCGAGCGTTCACCTCTCTTCCTCTGGATGACTAAAACCGTTAATTCCTTTCAGTAATGGACAGGAACACAGACACGTTCAAACGTCTGTTATCTGTGCCAATCTAGTTCCCTGTTCTACGCATCGATATCTCTGTCCTCCAAACCCAATGACCTCGCAGGCCCACAAAGGGCAGGGCAGAAATCAGCCTTTGTCCTCTCCACTTCCCTGGCTGCCGTCCAAAGACGACTTATCGCTGCTTGTTTAAATACCGAGTGATGGAGATAAACTCTACAGTGGCTCAATTAAAGCCCCTTTTGCATGAAGTGGTTCCTAATCGTGTTCAACAATGTGAGAACGGCATCAGGCGACCGTTATTGTTTTCTTTTCTTTTTTTACTGTCTGATGTAAAGTAGTAGCCGGGGGTGTCCCACCACGGGCTGTGTCAGACCCCCGTTTCTGTCTTTACGCAATGAAATTAAAAGTACGTACAGTATGTGTGCAAAATGCCAGAAGGTGGTCATCTCATCATAGCGATGCTTGTATTGAGGCTTTGTTTCAATCTCACCATGTTTATTAGGTGTTTCCAAGAAACCCATCCATCACAGGAGAAGTTTTTCTTGAGATAATCAAAACAAAATGCTCACAAAATAAATCCAATTAAAAAGAAATCGCAGGGCAGAAGCAATACAGATACACATTGCTGGATAGTGGAGGCCTCCGGCAATATTTGCTACCTAAATCCCTTGTTAATTGCTTGGTTCAGTCCGGAATTGAAATACAATAAAAGAAGGTTCTCGACCCGTAGATGCAGAGGCTGAGATGTAAAACATTTAGGCAGAGTGCTCCACTTCAGAGGAAAACGCTTTAACCACTTTAACCTTATGTACTGTATACTTCATTGATGTGCTGTTTTCGCAGTCTGTTTGCCTATTATGACATGCCCAGAATAGGGATGCTAGTGTTCATGTGGTTAATTTAGCAGGATGAGAGAACGCTGAGCTCAAAGTACACTCATAGTACATTGAAAGTACAGTCCGAGTACACTCAACGTGGGATGACTCTGCCACTGCTGGAGACAGCTTAGCTAGCCTGGCATGACCAGACAATTCAGATTCGTCTGGTTTCCAGACTAGGAGACTGCATCCCACAGATCTGCATTGTGATTTGTGATTAAGGTCATAGTATGTATTTTTGCATGACATAACTTATGTCATGTTATGGCAGCTCCAGACAGCTCAGACGGTCGGCGGCGGAAACAGTTTGAAAGCGTCTGAAAGAGTCTCCTGCCGACAAGCTCCCTTCACTTGCCGTCTATCACCTTCCCGACAGGTCGGAACCCGTTGATGAAGAACCGAACATGTTCGGTCGGTTGCCGACCTTGCGAGCCGTCGCTATCTGTGTTGTAGTGATGAGGGGGTAAATACTCCACTGTAGAGTGGATCAAGGTGCCTGGACTGCTGAGCCACGGCCCAGGCCGCAATCTGACAGTTTTAAGTAGTCTTTGACTAGTCTGAAGAAGACTGTTTGGTGTGGAAGGACCTTTAGTTGGAACGCCCGGCCAAGCTGGAGGCACCATGTAGGAGTCAAACCCCAGTGTCCATGGTAGTATTGTACAAGCTCACTGAGCTGTTTGCCTATTATGACAGCGGATTGAACTACACTGTAGTTCATGTGGTCAATACAACTAAGCACCATAACAAACAAACGATAGTGTAGCTTGCCAAAAACTCTCCCAGTAACACAGTGCTTCCTACTGGATCGATTGCCAGTGGTCACATTATATCCGCAGGCAAGGCGATCAAGTCCCTACTTGAGTCTGTGGTGGTGAACACTTGTCATCTCTCTCCCTCTCACCCCAGTTCAGTAATGAAAGCTGCCTGTGCTTCCACATTATCCTGATATCCGGGAAGGGTCATTCAACACTCCTCTCCTTAATTCTCTATTTCCATTTATAGTGATCTGGGGAGCGTGTGTGTCTGACCCATATTATATTGGAAAGGGATGGAGTCCATACATTTTCTTTGAAAACCTTTGAAGCTCACCTATTAGAGTGTTACGACTACCAGAAGAGAATGACCAGGAAAAGACATTGCGTGATTGTTTCCATCAAGCAGCAACTCAACTACCTCCTTGCATTGATGTCAGTATAGTCTAAGTAAGGATGTGAGAAAGAAATCATCTGTACATTTTAACTGCTTGAAGAGCATCGAATGCATTCAGTGGTTGAAAGTTTGCTTAGGATTTATGTACTTATACAGCAGCCACAGTAGTTTTTCCACGTTTTATTTCATTTTTTCTTAACACAGAGGGGGGGGGACAAAACACACACACACACACACACACACACACACACACACACACACACACACACACACAGTGTTTTGTATTAGAATATCTTCTCTTCTGTAGAACAGTGAAACATAAACCTGTACTGTACATTGATGTTCTTTTTTTAGAAAGCCCTATATTGCTGCAGCTCCCCCAACCCCTATATTTCTGTCATCACACTATAAAATTTGAAGTGTTTATGCTCTTCAACACAAATATTTCCCAACAAGCCCTGGAGTGATAAGCACTGTTGCAGCCACTGGTCAAGTTTCCCCTGGCAACCTCTCATGTCACAAGACATCATTTATATTTAGCAATTCACAATAACTTCCATCCCTGCCTTTGGCTCCTTTCTCCACGACAGTGATGTGTGTATATTCTCTCTTTGGTTTAACGTGACACAGAAAGTCATTGCCATGACCTTTTTTTTGTAGTCTATATCAGCAATTATACAGCAGATGTGTCTCGCAACCTGGTATCCCCGTTTTGGCCATGTCACTGTAGGCAAACATGTACACAAATGGCCAGAAATAGCAGATTTGCAAAGCTGCTATTTTTGCAGCATACAAGCCAGTAGCTCAGCATGCATGCTCACAACACACTTTGTTGCAATCCGTCGTGAGCTTGTAGATCTGCTATTTTGGTAATTTCTTAATAGGTCTTCAGTGGTTAAATAGATAAATAATATATATTAACAAAATATATCTCCAAAATCGAGATTGGCATCAGACCCAAAAATCTGGCATCGGTTGGGCTTTAATGAAGACATTATTGTCAATAATTCCTGGTACTTGTTACCAACGGTGAGAGTAACAGCAATCCTTCATCTCACTGATTGCCTTACCTGATTGGTGGAAGAAGTTGGGCAGTGTGGCTGTGTGTCACAGGGGTTAATTGCATACAGAGGGTGCCATGTTTTTAAATTGTGGTTTTATGTTATAATCTGCGTGGTCCATATCTGTTGGGCTTTACTCATGTCCTACCAGGCTGCTGCAAGGCCACTTACAATCATTACTAGAAATCCTAACATTAGGGAACCTTCCCTCCCTGAGAATTTACTCATGAATAGACCTTTAAACCTGTTAGACTGAGATCAAAATGCACTGCATCAGGCACTCTCCTGTCTCAAGCTCATTTTATTACGACAATATTGCTTGCTGAAAATAATGGATAATACATTGTACATTGAAGTATTCAGAACATAAGCTAAGAAACACAGCTAAATTCTGGTATTTTAAGTGCAGTAAAAACTGTTGCAAGTCGCACAATGTCATGACAGAGAATTGGAAGACCCACGGTAATAGAGAGGGTTTTCTTTTCCCAGACAATACCCGCAATCTAGTTCTGGCTCTTCAGGCGGAATTGCAGAGAGATAGCCAAGGTCATGGAAGCCACGTAGCTTAAATGTAATTATGTTCATTATCTAGTGTTGTACTTCTGTTATTTAAAAGTAAATGGCTTCTTTTATTTGTCTCATTGGCTAAGCTTTCCAAATGATTTTCCCATTCTGCTATTGTAAAGGAATAAGTGCATATAGTAGCGCCTGGGCTGTCAGTTATCAGCAGGAAATTATGATTGACAGTAAGGCTGATGAGCTGTCTGTCTGTCTGTCTGTCTGTCTGTCTGTCTGTCTGTCTGTCTGTCTGTCTGTCTGTCTGTCTGTCTGTCTGTCTGTCTGTCTGTCTGTCTGTCTGTCTGTCTGTCTGCTGCCTCTCTGTCTGTCTGTCTGTCTGTCTGTCTGCTGCCTCTCTGTCTGTCTGTCCTCATCCTCATTCTTAATCTTTACAAGGAAACGCCACAAAGTCAAGATTTGATTTAAACTGCTGCAGGCTCATTAAAATAGACCTATTGTCTCCATTCCCGCATTTCCACCCATCATCTGTCTGGGCCACCCATCACACCACATACAATGAAGCAGATTGTGTACTTTTCAAATACTGTAACCAAGATGTATCCTGATCATAAAGCTTAAAGTTGATTTAGAGAAACTATTCAAGAGAAGAAAAACTAATTCAACAGTACTCAAGTCCAGGTTTTTTCTTAGCTTGCCACCAGGCCTGGAATTTCGGCATTGTTGGGTCAAGGCCACTTGGCCTTTGGTGTTGTCCATTTTCCAAATGCCAGGGCAGGAAGGCCATCAAATAAAACAAGATGTCCATTGCATAATTAATTGAATTTAAGGGTTAAGGATTCTTTTAAATGTAATATGTAGACTATCTGCAGCGAAATAAATAAATTATGGTATTTATCTGATCCATGCTCAGCCCTGCACCAATCAAAGTTACTGGGTCGGTTTAAAGAAGGAGTTAAGAATTCAGAATCTCAACAAAAGACACCAGTGTCTACATGACAAGAAAGAGACTGGGTGGCTGGGGTGGGCAGTAGTCATGGTACCAGCATGTGGTGGGCTTTGTGGTGATGGATGACTTCTCTGCAGCACAACTTGCCCAGCTACAGTGTAGTGTAGTGCACTCTCCCACTTTGGAAAGAGGGGACCATCAAGACGTCTCAAGACTTCCCCAGAGCTGTTCTTGTCATTGAGAACGGAGGGAGGGGGACTATGTGATACACTGCACACGCACAGCCCTCTGCTTTGGCAGCGCTGGCTGCACACAGCCAGACATAGAATGCTTTCGCAGCGCTGGCTGCACACAGCCAGACATAGAATGCAGGAAGGTGAAGATTACGGGGGCTGCACTTCCCTGACAACGGCACTGGTTATATTTAGAGTCGACTACACTACACATACCGCCCACACACCTGTCACGTCGGCGTGATGGATATCCAGGTAGTCAGATCCAGAGGCTCGCACTCGCAGCCGGAGTGTGGCGGGATCGCGGCCTCCATATGCTCGGCAGCATTGCGTCCACGCATGGATTTCAGCTGCCATGCCTGCACCGCGTGGAGCGCAATGATAACCGCCGGTGGCATGTACCCCCTCCCTGGTTATTTGTTTGTTTTGTTTTTAAGATAATATGTTTGATAGTGGCTGGGAGTAGAGAGACAGGAAATGCAAATGAGAGGAGGGGTGACTAACAATAATGTACAATTTAGACTTAAATGAACCCTAGCGTCTATATTCTGGAACGAACGTTCTGTAAAAAAGTTCAAAACGTGTCATGTTGCAACGCGTTGTGAGCTTGTAGATCGGCTATGTTCGGCAATGACATTTGGTGTAGAGGTAAAAAAGGAGTGGACCCCGTATAGAGCCCTTGGGGACCCCAGTCAACCAAGAATAGGATTTAAGTAGTTGGCAATTATCAGTTGCTCTTATACAGAGTCACTTATGAAACACAAGATAGACTTGCAGCAAAGGGCCTCTGGACGGATTCGAACCCAGGCCAACTGTGGCAAGGCGTTAGCCTTGACATGGTACGTGTTCTACCAGGTGTCCTACCCGGGTGCCACTCCCTTGTTTGTTTACTGGCCGTCTGAAACGTCTCCTCAGCTTTTGCGCTGACTCTAACATCAAATATTCATGGCTGTCTGCATTAGCTCGCAGAGTTCTAATTGAGTTCTGTATATTCAGACATGATTAACTTGATCTAATTCCTCAAAGGAGTGAGCCAATTAGATAGCACTTGCCTGAATAGGATCTGGCTTCTCAGTACTTCTCCAGACTCGCCGAGACAATTATGCGCACATACAAGTGTGCTGCATGGTGGGTGTGAACCACACTCAAGCAGGTCATTACTTCTTATTACTGTATCGCACTGTACGGAGCTGTCGTATCCAGTAGTGAATGAATAGTACAGGCCCTGTTATTAGAATATACTGTTTGGACAAGGGGAGAAAAAAGGGATTCAGAATACCGGGCCCTGTAAACCCTCCTCATGTCTCTTGTCGAAGCACATTTCCTGCCCCCAGGAGTAAGCCAGAGAAAAAATCTCTGTGGCCCAACGCTGACCCACCACAATGTCACTCTAACTCATGGCATGAGAGAAGTATTGCCTGGGTCTTTGTCAGGTTCTCTCTGTAACCGGAGCAGGAGACATTACCCAATGTCCAGAGGGGTCACATTCTGCTGCCCAGCTGAATTTAAGGCAGACAGGCAGCCCAGATACGGTACTTTGCCTCAGCTGGAGAAGGGATCAGGACCCCACTGCCACCTTTTTTTTAATTAATAATGAAATAATACAAATTCCAGAACTTGACACAGATCTGCATGTCAGCTAATGCTGGGTGATATGGATATAATGAAATATCGAATACATCGATAACGCCATATCATATCGTGACAATAATGTCGTAATGTGATGGTAATATACATTTTCTTTAAAATATATCGGTTCTCAACGGACATTGTGAGCTTGTATATCTGGTATTTTTTACCAGTTGTGAAAGTATAAAATAAGGCTTAAGTTACAATATTTGAAGCAGGAAAAGACAACACTTGTCATATCATGATATAAACATGATACAAACCAAAGTCAATATTTAGTCCTATATGACCATATCAATATAATAATTATATATTGCCCAGCCCTATTGTCAGCCTCCTTATAGGCTAGGTATCGTGTGAATAAAATATAATATGATACTTCTCTGGGGTAAGATGTGGCTGCTGCACTTGTCACAGCACCGAGTGTGGCTAGATTTATAAATGTTTCAATCACGTTTGGCACTCGTGCCATTCTGTTTAAGTTTGTCTGTATTCATGGAGTGTCTGTGGAACAGAAGAGAGACCTCCGGTGGGGGCAGAGCTCAGTGGCAGTCAGCACCGGTAAGAGATTGCAGAACTAAGGCTGAGTCAGGGGCTGCCTTTGGTAATAAACTGTCCTGGCCGAGATATAAACTGAGCACGGAAGACAAATCAAGATAGGAGGGTTCTGGCGGGATGCCATCCCATTCCAGCACACGCTGGTCATCCATAAGCCAGCGTCTATTTATTACACCAACAGACACATTCTTCAGCCCAGCTGAACAGAGCGAACGGCACCTTGTGCTCGAGCGGAAACAGGGCCCCTTCAGGTCACAGGCACTGAGCCCTGGAACACTCACCCTGTCTGACTGACACGCACACACACACACACACACACACACACACACACACACACACACACACACACACACATTAATGACTGTCACAAATGTTCTCTCTCTGAATTATACAGCTGATACTTTCAAGGTCAGCGCTCCCCGAAGTGAGCTGAGCCGGGAGTTAGTAAAAGCCTTAGAAGAGTCACACAGCAGTTTCACAGCCATCACACATAACAGTTTGCTAGTGCGTGTGCACACACACGCACACGTGCACACGCACACACACACACACACACACAGACACACACACGCACACGCACACACACACCCACACAGGCAGCGGTTTTCGTACCTGGTAGGAAAATACTGGGTGCTACTGCTGTGTGTAGTGACAGTTAGACAACACGGTTATAAAGGTCTAATGCGTTTCATCAAAGAAGCGAGACGTGTCATGTAAAAACTTACCCCGTCTTAATATGCGCATAATGCTTTGCATGTGAACAGTTACACGGACAGATGGAACGAGTCCTGCACCGCCAGGGAACGCTGTCCATGGAACATCGGCGGAAAGTAATTACCCATGTGAAATGAAATGAAATGTAAATGTAAGACCAATGTCAAGGACGTGAATCCTCCTAGACTGTCCGAGGAGGGGAGTTGGGGGTGTTGGACCTCCCCATCAGGGAGACAAATGTCAGGAGGTTTTGCACTGGATAACCTTCACGGGAAGTAGGAGAGTCATTATGCAGTCAAATCTGTAGCGTTCTTTTAACTCCGAAGTGTCACTTTTTACACTGTTAAAGGTGCAATCCTGTGTTGGATTTCACTACATCGAGCCCCACTTAGATAGAGTAGACAGAGTAATAGGTACTCTACACACACGCACACACCCAAGTGCACGCGTGCACTCATACACACACAAGTACACACACACACATCAGACCAATATATTACGGAAGGGTGGAGTTCCCACAGTCCTTCCGAATGTGTGAAGATTTAAATTGGCTCCCAATGTCCCTCGCAGGAATCTGGCAGGTTCTCTTGGCTACGAACCTCCACTATTTGGCTGGAGACTGTGGAAAACAAATTGAAACTGGATTTTTTTTTCTTCTTATCTCCAATGCTTTTTGATCAATTTACATTTTGCACCGACAACAACAGGCCTATCTGTTGCCTTTTCCCAGACTTTGAATAGGAAAGGACCTGATTGCTCCCGGCGCCTCGAAAGTCAATGTTACACAGATTTTTCATTTAACCTCTTGAAGCTACAGTAGATATCCCTGTAGATACGTGCTGTACTTTTTTTGAGCAGCAGTGCATTATTAGTGTAGATGTCAGACGTGCATCTACAGTAAAATGCCCCTAAATACTGACATGTTTGCCAATTCTGTAATGCAATATGCATGAAGTATTAGATGTTATTGCAGGTAATTCTCTCCTCAAGTATTGTCTTTGATGGAATACTCATGTAGACATTCATGTATAAATGGAGGAGTCTTCAGGGTGTTGTAGATGCTCTCCTGAGACACTTTGGAGTCAAATGAGATTAACTCAATAATGTACCTACTGTACCAGCATACCCTTGTAGAGAAATCCATGTACAGTACATCGGCGATGAATAAAACACTCAAAATAATTTTCTGAATTTATCCTAAGGTTGCATAAGTGAGGCTAAACACAGCTTAAAAAGCTTGTGTAGCCGTAAATTGCCTGAAAAATGTGGTAGGAAGTTTCGCAGTAAAACATTACAATTTATAGTCAAAGTTGTTTGTGACTTTTGAACTTCCATCGTAGTACATGCACTATGTGCTGCGTCAGTGGTTTCTGACTAATGTACTTTCAGGGAAAGATACCTGGATCACCTGGTAAGAGCACATACCATATAAATATCAAATGGAATCTGACATCTTTGCTGTAGGTCATCCCTTCTCCTCTCCCTCTCTCTCTCTCACTGTCACAAAACACATGAACAGAGTAATGGAACATCTCTGCATGTTTACACATAATAATCGAAAGCCTTGATCCCAGGAGTTTTATCAGCGGGTGCTGCTAGTGCTAGATTGAATCGTTTCAAACGCTGAGTGAAAGAGAAACTGTTTGCGGAGCTTCAAAAACCGCCTCAAGAAGTACACAGGTCAACTCTGACTCATGGTTCAAGGCCATGGTTTAAACCAATGTCCTTTACTCAATGGACACACAGTACATTAATAAGTCAACGAACGTGGTGGTGCGCAGATCTTTCTAGTAAGTGTTTGTTCGATATCCCTGGAGTTGAGGTTGCGTAAACGCGAACGTGATTTAATTCACTGGGCCACGACCAGAACATTCTGTGAAAGTTTGGACACAGACCGTATCAAATCAACTCCAAACTTGGCCCACTCTGTGCTCGGCATGCCAGGGCATACTGTAAATCGTTGTGTGGACTCGATGCCTCCCCTCCTGTCAGCCTTATACTCTGCCGTGTAAAAGGAGAACGGTTAGGTGTAAAAGTGTGTGACCATGAAGAAAATAATAAATGAAAGACAGTGGGACAGATAGTGAGCAGTTTAACCCATTCAGGCCTGGCGTCGAAATAAAAAAAAAATGTTTTCTAAATCATGACAATTTTCGGAAAGATTTGAGGCACATTTTAACGATTTTTCAAAAATAGCAGACCTACAAGTTCATAGAGCTTGTAGATCTGCTATTTTTCAATAGCTAAATTATAACATAATGTTTAAAACACCAAAAGGGGTTCCCGACCAAAATGGGTTAAAGTGTGTGATATGCAAGTGCAGATTTCACACTTGTTGTTGACAAGTTCATCTGCAGACATCTAAAAAGACATCTGTCTTCAGGCATTGTTTTACTATCACCAGTGGTCATAGAGACGCTCTTTCTCTCTCTCTGGACTCATTTCTCTCTCTTGCCTAATTTATGCTATTGTCAGATGAAAATAGCAGATCTACAAGTTCACAGAAAATAGCACAGCGTTCAACAACTGCAACGCGCTGTGAGCTTGTATATCCGATATTTTCAGTGCGCGACACCACCGTGCGGCAAAGCACCAATAACATAACTCAGAGACGAGGCACTATATCAAGCCTGTGTCTCGCGTGTGAGGATCTGTGCACGGGGGACCTCTTAACTTGCTCTGCTTTGTTTGCCGTCGCAGCCTTTATGTCGACAGACAGCCGTGTCAAACGCTGTTTGGCTGTTCTGCAGCTAAATCACGAAGCCGGCCTGGCTGGCCTGGCGAGGGCATCAGTGTTGCATGGCGGTGTTGGCGTGCGCAGAGCCTACTACAAGCTCCTTCTGTAGGAAATTGAAAAAAGCTGTCCGCAATTGACTTTTAACTTATGCCACTCAACCCCTGGGTTCAGCGAGAGTCAAGCTGACCTAAATTCACTTTCACCTCATCTGCCTAGACATTTGTTTAGCCTTCTGGGCAAACACTTAGAGAAATGTATGAGGCCGAAGAAAAAAGAGGAATACATGTGCTCGAATACATCACATTTAGAGGAAGGGGGGGTCGTACAGCCCGGACATCTACAGACAGATACAGCCCTCTAGTGGTAGGTTGCAACTGGAGCTCTCACATACTGTACAGAGGGCAGCAGGTTACTGGATGCCCTGTGTTCTAAACCAAGCTCAGGACAGTCACAGGACCCTCGCTTTGATACTGCTTTAGGCCATTTGGTATTTTGGTACGACCTCTGTGACCCTAGTGTACACTGTAAAAACCTGTTCATTTAACTGTGTGTACAAATGGAACCAGGTCCATTCGGTTCAATTTGTTCACTTTCAGAGGGACAATTGGTTCCTACAGTACAGTATCTCTCAAAGCTGGAGAGCTCCTGGGCTGGAACCCCTACAAGGTCCCCTGGGCATTCCCATACCCCACGTTGAGATATCCCAGTTTTATACAACTTTGCATAAGTTTCAAACAAACCACATTCACAATACAAAGTTAGTATTTGACTTTGACTTTGATTGATGTCAGTCCCTTGTTAAAGCGAAAGTGTGGCTAATGAATGTCCAGTGTTTCCTGACACAAAAAAGACAAAAGTTATGAGTGCTGACTTCAATTAATTCGCAGACCTTGAAAGGGGGTCAGACTTCAGCAAATAATTGTGCCCACAGTATTTTTGCGCCTGAAATTACTGAATGCCACAGACGAATAACAGTCTAAGTCCACACTTAGTTTTTTCGAGTAATATACCTATTACAGTGGCCAGGAGGAAATGTGTACTGTGAAATCACATGCGCTAGTTAAACCAAACCAGGTATAGTATCAACACATGAATAGCAGATGAGAATAAGCAAGTGGAAATGCAGAGCGATGAGTAAGAGTTGAGTCAAGGGCAGCTGTTAGTTTTTGGCACTAGCCTCTCGTTAGTATACTCAGGTTGCAAACACATTCCTTCACTTCCCCCTCCACCCCCTGTCTCTCTCTCTCTCTCTGTGTCTCTCTCTCAGAAGGGGTAGAGAAGTGAGGCGAACCTCGAGGGTTCAATGCAGCAAGCTCATTAAAAGCTTTATTCCTTTTCCAGGATGGAGGAGGGTTGCGATACGGACATTGTTTATACACAAACGTTGCCCTGGGATTAATGTTTATTTCTATTACACTGTCGGAAGGGGGTGGGGTGAATCCAAAAATGGAGCTCGTCTCATGCTTTTCATGAAATAATGCCACTGCTGGAGTGCTTTGAAGAAACAGCCCCATTCTTTTATTTAAAGCCCTGCTTTTTTATTTATTTTGACTGTGGCTCACCCCTCAAGTCATCAGCTGCTCCCCTCGCATGCCTTCTCGCAGCAGCCAATCATGGCAGCACGGGCTGTGCACGGTGCACGCCATCCGAGGAGTTACAACATCTTGGAGGTGCACACTGTCGCGCAGCCATAGATTGCGTCATATCGCCCAACTCTCCACAGTCCACATGAAACGTGCATTGCCCAATTCGGGGCTCAAGGCCATGATGAGCTAGTAGTGGACTACAAGAACAGAGCAAAAGACAACTACAGAAGAAGTGGGCAAGTTCGTTGCTATGGTGATGAGGAGGTCCACTCCATTTACATTTTTTGGTTGACACTCTAACCGCAATAACAATAAAACAACATGACTTTAGCAGACACCGTGTGCACTGCCCACCTCCAAGACCGCACAGACCGCAGGAAGCATGCTCAACTCTCTGAGCAGCACGTGGGGGGGGGGGGGGGGGGGGGGGGCACGGCGCCGTGTTGCTACACACCCCAAGCTCTGTTTAGAAACATTGAGGCCGCTACAACGAGAGCAGCTGAACCGTGCTGTTCTCATCCTGGCCAGGCGTACAGAGAGAGAGAGAGAGAGAGAGAGATCAGAGGGATGCAGACATCCAGGAAATGCCTGGGCAGAACAGCCTGTGCTCCAGAGAGGCCCCTCAGCCCTGCCCTGCCTCCCACCCCACACACACACACACGTCCGCGTGCCACAGCCCCTCATTGATCAGCCCTCACATGATATATCCATCCCCCTGTAATTGCATTGCTGTTTAGAGAGGCAATCGTTATTTATGAAATATTGGAATAACAAATGGTGTCTCCCAGTAGATATTAAGAAGAGGGATGCCACAGATAAGTCAGAGGCAGACGGCAGCCACGACCCCCACCCCTGCCCCCACAACACGCGCACACGCGTGCACACACATGCACGCACACACACAGATGCACAGTATTGCACACCCACCACACACAACCACCACCACCACCACCCCCAGTGGGCTGGCTGCCCGGTCGCCTGGCTGCAGAAAACCTGCAGTCATCACAAAGTGGAAGTATTTACTGCCCGCACTTGCACGTATTGGGAAGGCTGGGGGAGGAGGGGCAGTTGAAAAACGACCGGGTTTGTGTTTGAGGGAGCTGCTAATCAGATTCCTGGGGCTTCGGGGCCATCCGAGGACAGCCCTGCCAGAGCTGTTTAGTGTCGATTTATCTGCTGCATGGGCCCCACACGTGCCTCTTCAGGAAAACGGGTGGTTTCGGTCCTTGGATGCCGATTGGCTCAGGCTGCGAGCTGTTCAGTGGCGATATTCACCATATACTCGTCTACCTCGTTTTAAACACTTAAGCCCCACACACACACACACACACACACAGTTTAGTGTTCTGAGGATGATTATTGTTAGGCATTTTGCCATGAACCCTGTGTCCCTATTCTGAGCATGATGAAATAGGAGAGCATTCTGCGAAAATAACCAGTCTACAAGCTCACTACACGTGGCAGCGCGACATGTTGTGAGCTTGTAGATCAGCTATTTGGAGATTTGGTGCAGAGGGAAAGAGGAGGGGACCAAGTATAGACCCATGGGGGAACCTACAGTACAGTTGGAGGCCATCGATATTGTCCTTTTCTTTTTGCTGAGGTTTGCGTGATCTGCGCAAAACCCCTTTTGGTGTTTTAAACATTACGTTATAATTTAGCTATTGAAAAATAGCAGATCTACAAGCTCATAGCGCGCCACCGAGTGGCGCGCTACGAGCTTGTAGGTCTGCTATTTTTGAAAAATCGTGAAAATATTTATTTCAGAAAACTGGAGGATTTAGAAGGATTTTTTAAATTTTTTAGGTCAGGCCTAAATGGGTCAAATGATAAGGGACAATATCGGTGGCACCCAACTGTAGTTGACATAGTATACAGTATGGGGTTTAAGTGCTTAAAGGCCCTAATGGGAACGCCTCATTAGAAAGACCTTTAATCATCTGTTCCTATGTCATAGTGTTGTGCACGTTTGACGGTGGAAGACAAGGGCTTAGGTTTAGGGCCAGGTTTAGAAAAGGAACTGTATAAGAACTGTATAATAGTGAGGGTTAAGGAGGTAGTGGAGAAGGTTAGGGTTAAGTGTTCGAGGATTGAATGTCAATTGAAATCAATTGACAGTCCTCACTGACATACTGTAATTAGTACAATAATACACAATTAATAAAGTTGTTTGTGTGTGTGTGTGTGTGTGTGTGTGTGTGTGTGTGTGTGTGTGTGTGTGTGTGTGTGTGTGTGTGTGTGTGTGTGTGTGTGTGTGTGTGTGTGTGTGTGTGTGTGTGTGTGTGTGTGTGTGTGTGTGTGTGTGTGTGTGTACAGAACACTTTGGAGTCCTGTACCATATGCAGTAAGCCTATCATGGAGCGCATACTGCGGGCCACAGGTAAAGCCTACCACCCTCACTGCTTCACGTGCGTGGTGTGCCAGCGCAGCCTGGATGGCATCCCCTTCACTGTGGATGCTGCCAACCACATCCACTGCATCGAGGACTTCCACAAGTAAGGACCATTCTACACTTGATGTTTGGCGCGACAAAAACTATCTATTTTTTAAAATGTTAGCCTTTATCCTTCAGATATACAACACTGAATGTGATATCGACCTTTTATAGAACCTTGCATAGCTGCATACCTTCCATTCCATAAGAAGAAGTCCTTGAACATAAACTTATTAGGAAAGTTAATTTAGTGTATTCATCTTACCCTGTTATGGTGCATGCCCAGAAAAGCAGACTATGGTTCATATGGTTAACATCACACAGTGTTGTGTCTGATGTGTTTTCTCGTCAGCTCGCATTGGGTTGTCTTGTCAAGCTAATCTACGCTAGCAAAACCGTAACAAAAAAACAAGGTTTATAATTATGCCTAGCATAACAAAAATCCATACTGTACACTGTAGTTCACAACAGCCAAGCCATGAGGCCCATATGGCAGGAATCTATCTCCTGTTTCTGTAGCATGAGGCAGCTTGATGTACAAGTACACCCCCGGGACATGACGCTTACACCAGTATGTCGCAGGGATTACCCCAACCCAGCCCTTGATGCTGAGTGCCAAGCAGGGAAGCACTGGGTCCCATTTTTTCAGAGTCATTCATTAGTATGACCCTTTGGTATTGAGTTCTATCAGTATCATTTGAACTAGTTAGATAACTAGATAATGGAGGGTATGCGCATGCATAAAGTGAGTGGAAAATTGAGTGGCAAAGTGAGTTTAATGTAATTTAATGCAATCAGATAGGACTTTTCTGTTTGAAGGTATGGGCTGTCAAGGTGAGAAAGTAGTTTTGTCCCACTCAGTAGGCGTTCTGCATTACTTCTTCTGCATTACTTCCGTTTATGATGATGATGTCACGTGCATACCCTCTATTAGAGAAACATGGCTTTTATGTAGTACTGAACATGGTCACAGTTATTCTCCAGGAAGTATTGGATCCACGTCCTCTCAGGCCCAGTGGTCTTGTGAAGTATTGGATCCACGTCCTCTCAGGCCCAGTGGTCTTGTGAAATCCGGCTCTGCTGTGAAGTGACAGCGTGTGCTGTGTGCGTTTGACAGTAAACCCTTATTGTGTCTGAGTTACAGTGTATGGATTGGGCAAACAAGTGCCTTACCAGAAGTGTTACCTTACCCAAAAGGGAAATGGAAGTAAACAGCTTGCTGTTAGTAAGCCCACAGCATTGCGGAGCATTGCTGCCGCGGGCCGCTGTTTAATTTCCACATGACAAGTATGACCTCAACAATGCGGCCCTTTGTGTCGAGGAACAGCTGTGTTTGGCCATGTCGTTCTCACTGCTCTGGCTGTGGCATCCCGACGCCACAGGCCCCCCTCGCTTCCTGAATCTCAGCCACTTGCCAAGCCTGTTAGAAGTGTTGACATCGTCTCCAGTCACCTGACCTGACCTGAAACCTCAGCGCCGTTCTCATATCCCCTTTGACCCCATTGTTAGAGAAACCTGTTCCTGCTCAGGTGTTTCCCAAATGACTCGACCTAAAGGCATGAAAGCAAACGGCAAAATGCCACTGATATGATGATGTATTGCGGCGAGGCCGCCGTGCATTCCACTCGCATGACCGTTAAGCCGCTTCCTCAAATATTCTGCGTCAGGTGAAGCTTTTAGAACCAGGGCAAAGTTGAATATCTAATCTACTGTAAGAATCACATTATAATAATTGTTATTGTACACTACCTTTAAAAGAGTGTTTACAAGATACTGAACAAGAGACCAAGCACTCAAAATCAAGGATTTTGGCAGGGAATCAAATAAAATAAAATCTAATGGGAGCAGTAACAGTTTATAATTGCAAATCACAATGACTGACCAATAAAGTGCATTAAGAGTCATGGGGCCCTGGAAGAGATACCGTGGTTGTCTGTAGTGTAGGGTGACATAAAGGGCCTTCCCTCAGAATGTCGAGGTGCATTCAGCGTTGCGAAGGTTTAATTAAAAGCTTGCTAATGCAGCTTGGGGCCAATCCAAGAAGAGCTTTGAATGTAATCGGTAAAATCTTAAAAATCTATCTGCAATTGCCCTGGAAGACATTGGAAAGAGGCTAAAACAGGGCTAATAACTCTGTGCTGGCTATGACGTAAGTACTAGGGTTGTCCCGATCGGATCGGGTGATCGGAAATCAGGGCCGATCACGTCATTTTAAAAATGTGATCGGGACATCCCTAGTATCAATATTATATCCATATTATGATATTTGACTGGAAACTGTCTGTAATTTGGGATATTGTACTATGGTGATATGGCATACATTTATTACATCTATACATTAGTATTACATCTATACATTTTTAATATTGGATCGGGAAAAATCGGTATCGGCAGATGCTCAAAATCAAATGATCGGAATCGGATCGGGAGCATAAAAACGTGATCGGGACATCCCTAGTAAGTACTGTATTGTACAAAGAGTTGCAATAGTAAAAATGTGAAAAATTAACACATGCATAACAGGTTGCCAGACACTTAAAAGTCTTAAAGATATTAAAGTGTGTTTCTAAACAATTAGAAAGCAAGCCTCGACAAGTGACTTGTTCACATTCAACTGGAGTCCCAGAAGGCATTTTAAGAACTCATTTGGATTGAAAGAGAATACTTGTTTGTGTGCCACAGTTGCCACAGTTTTTTTCTGAAGCTGAATTGATGTATTCTTTGTGGGGGCGGTTGCAGGAAGTTTGCCCCGCGTTGCTGCGTGTGTTCCGAGCCCATCATGCCGGCACCGGGCCAAGAGGAGACGGTTCGCATCGTGGCACTCGACCGTGACTTCCACGTGCAGTGTTACCGCTGTGAGGTATGTACGCTGTGCAGTGTTACCGCTGTGAGGTATGTACGCTGTGCAGTGTTACCGCTGTGAGGTATGTACGCTGTGCGTTTGTGTGTGAAGTGTGGGATGTATTGGTGTGATGTACATGCTGCACGCAGGTTGTGGAATGCAATGTCCTTCGCACATCTCTTCTATGTTCTACTAGACTAGAGCATATGGCATGGTGTGAAAGGGATACATGAACTCAAGGTGTGTTTATTAATTCATCCCTCTTTACCTTCTCAAAATAGCTTCCATCTCCCCTCAAGTTCACAGGCTTGCATATGTAGCAACCAATTACGGTCTGTCGCAGCAGTATGATAAAAAAAAAACGTTTTATTTGAAACGTATTTACTATTTTATTTTTTTACCTTTATATGGACACTATAAGTCAAGGATTCACAGAGTTTTATTTTCATTCCAAGTACAGAATGTTAATGTGTTATTCAGGTCCTGATCATGGCAGAATAAATTACAAATAACACAACTTACATAAAACCCTACAATAATAACATAACACTGTGGTGCAAAATAAAAGCAATTGCACTTGCCCACTAACAACAAATTAACAATTCAAGACAAGCAAATGAATACCAATCCAGTCTATACCGGTCCAGTGCTGTTCCTCATTTACACCTGCTGGCTGGTGCTATCTTTTTGCACCTTATGTCCAACCACGTGTACAAAACTGCTACTGTTTTTTTCTTCCTGGTTTTATTTGTTTTCCTTCTCTTTGCTCTCCCTCTGTCAGACCCCCTCCCCCTCCTTTACACCTGTAAACCTATGATGTGACAATACAACGTATTCTGATTCTGAAGATGTTAGGTGTGAGGTTAAAAGTAACACAACTAACCAATCATGTTGACAAAAGAAATGTGCCATTGTGCTCATACTGTAGTGTACAGTACAGTTACAGTACAGTTTCAGCAGCTTTAAAGGTCAGCTAAGAGCAGACGATATTTAGATTAGAACACCTGAAGTGAAGAAAACACATTAACATCAACAGATGGACTGTTTATTTATTTATTATTCTATTTTATACGTATTAACGTATTTTTATAACCTGTCCCATATCTGGGACAGGTTATATCCAGGGATTGCATAGACATACATTGTGCAGAGACAATTGTTTGTCCATCATGACTTGTTTGTTACTGTAGTAGAAACTATAATATACTGTACTGTACCATCATTTTCAGGTGTCCTGTCCACAGTCTTACTAATTCAACATCATACTGAATGTATAATATATAATAAAGGATGGGAATGAATTTCCACACATAAGCTCCTTTCATTTGCGACATTTTGACCCAAAATGGCCTTCCCACCCCAGGCAAATACAATAATTTAAGTTACCCATTATTATAATTATTACATGATCTGACGTGCTAGTATCAATCTGATTAAAAAAGAGAGAGAAAAAAAATAAGAAAGAAACATTTCTCTGTGCACATGTGTGGAACTGTGGATGTGTTTGCATGTGCATGTGTGTGTGAAAATACATGTATAAACATATTTTATACTGTATAAACAAACACACACACGTAAATAGACACAAGCCCAGTGACATATACATTATATACTGTACAGTGTGTGTGTGTATATTGTGTCTTGGGAGTGAACTCATTTGACTGTGGTGTACAAGTGTACAGTAACCGTGTACATGATCCATGAACCAAGGAGTAGCAGAAGTAGCAGATATATAGCTCACAATGCACGCTGCTATTTTCGACTTTAGGGTTACGGTTGAAAATGGCAAACATCAAACGGTATTCTAAAATGTTGATGTCCTCACAAGTATAGTCATTCAAATGTGTGTGTGTGTGTGTGTGTGTGTGTGTGTGTGTGTGTGTGTGTGTGTGTGTGTTTGTGTGTGTGTGTGTGTGTGTGTGTGTGTGTGTGTGTGTGTGTGTGTGTGTGTGTGTGTGTGTGTGTGTGTGTGTGTGTGTGTGTGTGTGTGTGTGTGTGTGTGTGTGTGTGTGTGTGTGTGTGTGTGTGTGTGTGTGTGTGTGTGTGTGTGTGTGTGTGTGTGTGTGTGTGTGTGTGTGTGTGTGTGTGTGTGTGTGTGTGTGTGTACGCGTGTCCAACAGGACTGTGGCTCCCTGCTGTCGGAGGGTGATAACCAGGGCTGCTATCCTCTGGACCGTCATGTCCTCTGCAAGAACTGCAATACCAGCCGCATCCAGGCCCTCAGTGCCAAGGTCACCACTGACCTCTGAACCAACCACCCTAACGCCCGGTCAACTCCACTGTGTCACCCCACACACACTCAGTACTCTCTCTCTCTCTGATAACCACACACACACACACACCATGCTCTCCTCCTTTCACAGACTTCTATATACAGTATTTAGCTGCAATAACTAGAACCAGGCGATGTGCCCACGTATAGTATTGAGGGCGAGTTCGGTACAATCACGGCAAAAGGAGCCGGTGTGTTTTATGTATATTTACTGCGTACTTGTGAAATCATACGTGGCATTTTCACCCAACCGTTCTGAGATGAAGTGCATTTGGCCCGTCAACGCGGATGCATTCAGAACTGTAGCTTTAGCCGTATTTATAAAAATGATTAGCATACAGTATATCGTTTGTGAAAAATGCAGTTAATGTTATTTTTCTGCATCCACACTATACATTCCAAACACGTTTAGAAAATCTAGACAATTCATGGCAAATATGGAATATAAACGAGCGGGAACACACTGAAACTCATTCTATCATGAATTGGCTCATTCTAATTCCTGATTTACACTTGGTTGCATGTCGTATAGTCAAGTGCATCTAGAATGGCAGTTCTACAAGCTCAACACATTTTAATGCGATTCTGTTGTTGGCTGTTGAATGCAGTTCCCGTTCATATACAATTACATTACACACCATACAGTTCATTCCAGTATAACCTTCTCTGCCAGGCACATTTTTGTTGTGTACAATGATAACATTCCAAACACAGGGATACGATAGCATTTTCTGAGTGTACGAAAATGCTTTTATTTGTGACTTGGAACAGGTGAATACAACTGATGTTTTTTTGTTTTTTTCATTTAAGTGAACCCAGCTGGATAGATTAGCAATTTGGTCTTGTACCACTTTACATATTCCACATTGTTTTTCCACGTACCATTACATAGATTAGTTTATTGATTGTTTATTAATCCTAAAAGAGTTTCCCATCTCTTGCTGAGGACATAGGTATGAGATGGCTATGCAATTTCTTTTTATATTAATTGCATTGACACTTTATAGATAAAGATATGGAGAATTTTTATGAATTAGGAAATATTTAAACTGTACAGATTTGAACCTATGTGTCCTTAACGAACATTTAGTCAAAAGAAGTATCATGCTGTTGGTACTGGACTTTGTATGTGAATTTGTTTGTCACTGTATGTCAGGATCAGTTTTACCCATTGATACTCATCTTTTATGTTTGAATCTATATATACAGTATATTGACAGTACACCTTATGTATGTTTTTCATGTCCATTTATAGAGTTGATGTGGAAAAGAAGGGACCGTGCTGTTTCCCTCCAGAATGACATTGGTACATTTTTTGTTTGTTTGTTTATAGTGTTATAATATTATAGAACAGCGGAGGTCAATAAGGCTCATTAATGAGACTTATTAATTATTGATTGACTTATGAGCTTAAATGATACAGTACATAAGAGTACTTCTTTAGCCATATATTGGTCTTGTACAATCGTCACCTGACAAATGTACCTTATGTTATATGTTGCTGGTTTCTTGTGCTTCGTTGGATTGGCAAGCGGAGACAAAGACTACATTAGATCTATTGTTTTATTTTGAATTGCATACTGTATTGTCTCGTTGAACAGTCTGTGCAGTTTGCGCTATCTACAGTACTATGCAAGTCTCTGTTGTTACGATATCTTTGTTAGGAACACAACACCCAGTTGAAACCTTTGTCTATATGTTTTCAAATCATAGTGTTACCAAAGTAAGGGAGAACTGATGCATCTCTGCACTATTCTTCACTCTAATACTTTCTGTGCTACATGTTGTGGCATTGCTTTCCAGTGCCATTTAAACTCCACTGAGTGTGATGGCAAGTAGAGTAGCTAATCTGCATACCAGTCCAATTACAGCAGTCATTTATCACCTCAGCCAAGGTAATGTTCTGAACAGGGTAACACTTTAATATGAGGTGTGCTAATAAGCCATTTATGAGGTATGAACTTAATAGTGATTTGACATTTAGACTTGTATTAGGAGCCAGGAGGGCACTCTTTGTCCCTTTTGAAGCAGGAAAACTGTGCCATAGCAACAGATAATGCGGATCCGAATAAACAATAAACTGTTGAATTAATCCAGAAAAGGCTTTATTGTTACCAAAATTAGCATTCCAAAGGAGCCTTGTCTGCTCCTCAAGTCACTCGCCTTGTAAAACTATGTGGCGGTGAACAGGTGTGCTACCAACTGTCCAGATAAACGTTGTGTGATTTCCATGTCACTGACACCTTCAGAAGCATACTGTACAGTGTGTAGAGGCCTTCAGTAGCATACTGTACATTGTGTAGAGGCAGACCCGTCCCTTATTTCACTCCCCCGGCCGTCCCGCATGTGGGTGGAGCAGCCATAACAACACAGGCTTCCATTGTTTTCTTTACTGGCTAAGTCAAAAGCCCTCACTTTGTCCAAGGCCTGAGCAAGCATTGTGTGTGGAGGTATGGTTTAGCCATGCACACACACACAGAAATAATACTAATATATAAATAAAAACGACAGCGTCAACTCATAAGATAATGGGGTATCAACTTGCTGAGGTGGACTTCATTAATGAAGACACCTTAAAGAGTCCACAACGTTTAGAAAAACAATCAAGAGATGCGTATTAGAGATATCTCAAGATTTTTAATCTTGTGGAATCCTTATGATGCGTTGATGGCTTTTAATAAATATGTCTCCCCCAGCGTCCTCCATACAGTAAGTAGCTTATTTTCAGTTCTCCATTACCGTATTTACAGACGGTGTAGTGATTAATCATAGAAGAAGTCATAGTGCCAAAAACAAAGTCACTTGGCTTACAAAAACAAACTAAATTGTTCCCCTTGAAATTTGATCGAGTGATCACTTACTGTAGCATGAGCATTTGAAAGTGGCTACTCACCAACTGCACTTTGAGACAGTGAGAGCACTTGTATCTCTGGCAAGGTTCCACAGCAACATGCCTTACACGGCAAACAGCACTTTATCATATACAGTAGGCTTTGAATTCCATTGTTATGTTGTCGAGTTCAACTGTTGCTGGGGAAATGGCTCGTCCTACTGTCCTACTGAACTACAACTGTGCCAGTGCCACAAGCATTTGAGGCTAACATGAATTTATTTATTTAGTAAGTTTACAGTGCTGTATTTTACTTTTATTTTCGACAGATTTGACAATTCAAAATAATTCCAAGTTTTTCTTTTTTTCTTTTGGGTGAACACATTTCGCTATTAAGCACAGCTACCAGGAGTTTACAAACTCTGAAGTTCCAGTTTTTGTCAGATGGGTCAAGACGTAGGAAGTCACAATATCGGCTTCAGCTAGCCTCTGTCCCAGCCTTACTCATCTGCGAAGAGAAAAGCCTGGTCACAACCTAAGGCAGAGAGTGCATAGCCGGAAGGTCAGGCCGGAACATCCGTCAGATGTATTTCCCCCGGATACAATATTTTCAGACCAATCACAACACTTGTTTCATACACAGAGAATGTAAACATGTAATTTCCTTGATCGGTACTTCCGCCAAAATCCCGCTACTTCCACCAAATTCCAGCAATGCACTCTACAGCGTACGTCTTGCCCAGTGGTCTTCAGCAGCTTCAGACTGGTATCAGATGATATAGCATGACTACTTTTTAACATATCTTTTTTGAACACCTAGTGGGATATATAGAGATATATATTATTGATATTTATGTATACTATATTTATATTTGTATGTATAAGTAGACATAGTATTGTACAGATGATGAGCTTTGGCTTGATGTTTGTTGTCCAGAGAGTGGTGGCATGGGAAGTTGGGAACAGAGCCAGGTCCATACAGCCCCGCCCCCTGGTCCCATTCATACTGTATGGGACCAGGTCCATACAGCCCCGCCCCCTGGTCCCATTCATACTGTATGGGACCAGGTCCATACAGCCCCTGGTCCCATTCATACTGTATGGGACCAGGTCCATACAGCCCGCCCCCTGGTCCCATTCATACTGTATGGGACCAGGTCCATACAGCCCCTGGTCCCATTCATACTGTATGGGGTGGAGAAAGAGACTGCTTTAGATCTTTGCCGCTACAAAGGACAACGAAAAACACTAGGAAATGACTTCCAAATAAAAGGAACACAACTGTAAAGTAAAACCCTAACTACAAGAAAGAAACCAGTAACAATAAAATGTCACTACAAAATGTAACAACACAATAGGGAGACAGATTATGTCACTATTAGGACACAAATTGACTTTCCAACGTTTTTAGTTCAGTTGAGTCGGTCGGGCTGCTTGGGCATAATATAATTAAAAGATAATTCATTGTTGAGCAACGTTTTGTCAAATATAAACAGTATAATCAGATCAATCAAACTGTAATTAGTTATTTAGGATGTTTTATAAGGCCTTGAAAATGTCAAATGAACGTCTGCTAAATTATCCTCTGAATACCTCATCAGCACACCTTTGTCTAAAGTGTGATTCCGTTTGGTTCCATTGGGTCCATTGTTGGCGCTGTAGGCGGCTGAGAGTCGATTGATGCAGAAAGTGAATCTCCTACTTACAGTATTCATAAAGTATTGCCCATGTGATCAATGGACAGAATTAGTTCAAATACATTCTTCATTTGAATGCTTTTCTTTCTTTCTTTTTTCCTCCATTCCGATCAAAAGCTCAAGGCTTCTAGAAAGAATACTTTGTTAATGCATTATTCATTCATTTGTTGTATCTGTGTTGTCTTTATGTTGCCTACGTTTGCAAAGTGCCTCCGGACAACCGGCATTGAATCACTGTCTCATTGCTGCGTGTTTGGACATTATATCGATGTGCCTCACAATGGATTTTGCCTTGTTTACCTTTGCCAAAGTAGACAAAGAGGATACCTCTGTTGCCTTGTGTAGGTTAATGCCCCCCAAAATGATCTGCCTCTGTGGTTGTCGTAGCTTAAAGCCTGATTTATTCTTAGTTTGTGCGTAGCAGTCACACACCGAAAATAGCATATCTACAAGCTCATAGCGCAATGCGCTGTGTGCAACACAGGCACACCACTAGGAATAAATAAGGCAAAAGAGGGTGGTACATTTGGCCCTGTACTGTTTAAATCACATACACCACACCTCAGCTCAGCTCAGCTTGGCACTGATCATCTGATCTCTGTAAACCAGGGGGGCATGGAGTTAATTGTTGGTTCTCCCATTTCCATCAATAAAAAGCTTTGCAATATCCCCTTGTCTGCCACTCTGTGTTCTGTCCTGGTACAGGTGTTATAGGTAAGGGAATATGAAAATCATCCTTTATTATATACTATACCCCCAGCCAAAGGGGAAAGCCTTGCATCCACTCCCCAGTTGCCTCTTAACACTGGCCTTTGGCTGACCGCCCAGGTAATGCACTGCAACCAGCCGGTGACCTCCCTGTGCAGATCAAAGCCATCCTCATCGCCAGTCTTCATGCAGCACTTCCTGGTTGCTTTCAACAGTCCTATAAAAGCTCCTCAGTCTCACCAGTGGTCGGCCCACGCTCACTCAGCATTACATCCCATCTCACACGCGGGGAATCCCTGCCGCTCCCCACGTCCTTAGGAGACCTGCAGTCACCTGGTTAATGGAATCCCTGCAGCTCCCCACGTCCTTAGGAGACCTGCAGTCACCTGGTTAATGGAATCCCTGCAGCTCCCCACGTCCTTAGGAGACCTGCAGTCACCTGGTTAATGGAATCCCTGCAGCTCCCCACGTCCTTAGGAGACCTGCAGTCACCTGGTTAATGGAATCCCTGCAGCTCCCCACGTCCTTAGGAGACCTGCAGTCACCTGGTTAATGGAATCCCTGCAGCTCCCCACGTCCTTAGGAGACCTGCAGTCACCTGGTTAATAGAAAGAACCTCCACTGCCAACACTGAAGCACATCTGGTACTTGTACAATGGTTTACTAGGTACAGTGCTCTGTCGCCCCTTGTTTTCCTAGCAAGCGCCATCAGCAAATGCACTCAGCCAATGAAGTATGCTTACTGCTGGAATCAGCCTGATGGAGTTGGAGGGTTGTTAGAATAATTTAAAGGCCGCCAGAAAGTCGCCTTGCACGACCCCACCTGATTTAATCCTTTTCCATTTGTCATCTTCCCTAGCGCGCTGCAACTCTGCAGTAAGTCACTGAGCACTGCGTTTCCTCTCCACATATTGCTAAATTGAAACAACAATCCAAGAGATAAAAGTGGAGAGAAAGTGATCCCTGTGGACAAGTGATCCCTGTGGACAAATCTAATACCAAAAAAGCCCATATATATTCTTTTTACGTTGAGAATTAAGAAGCAGAGGCCTCTCGTGGGCACTTTCATGCAAATTATAACAGAAGGTAAAATCTGAGGGGAATGTGTTTTTATTTTCACCGCCACTTAAACAGTGACAAGTAAACAGTGTTAGTACCAGCATATAAATGGAGCTTTACTACCGTTAAGCCTTGGATGGAAAAACTGAATTAGAGAGCATTGCTTGTGTGTATGTACTGTACTGCCTTTTACACTGATAGTAAACTACATATTTTATTTTGGCATGCTGGCAATGTGGAGATTTCCTAGTAATGTTTTCTTGAATCTACTGGAGGCCACACACACACACACACACACTATTTGTGTCCATTTGTGTATGTGTGAGAGGGAGAGAGAGCAATTGAGCACATGCATTATGTGTGTGCTAGAGAGATGGTGGGAGAGAGAGTGAACCCTGCAGCGGTTCAGTCGAGGACTGGGGCTTTACTTCACATAAATCTGGTGTTTACAAACAAATTGATGAGTGATGGGCCCTCCGGTAGACTTGATGTACCTTCCAATTTCTTCCTCTGCATAAAATTCCAGCGGAAAGACTCTGGGGGCCTGCTTTGGCATTTTTGAATGTCTTGTTCTAATACGCAGAATTATGGCCTAAATTATTTAGCAGGAAGCAGACGAGCGTGAGGGAGTAAAATGGGCCGCCATCGTGCATAATCTTGCGCGCTCCAATTTAAGTGATGCTGTCATATGGTCAGATTTACATAACATTACAATATGGGTCGACATTGCCAGCGCTCTGAGCTCAACCTTGTTAGCTTTAAAGTGAATCCCCTCTGTGCATTCGCATCGAGAGCATTGATTTTGCGCGCGTCCTTGAGTCTGCCAAGGGAAGTGATGTAATCACTGAGTCAGTGTTGCCTAGATAAAAGTTAGATAGCTCTGAGACATAAACCCAAGCCTTTCCAGCTCTAGCATTGCACTGGACCTCGAAACTATCATTAACGCTGCACTTGTTTTAAAATTAACTGTTTGTAACCACAGACAAGCAAACATGCCCATTGAGACTATGTGTGTACACCACTCTCATCCTACTATCAATGCGCCACGTATGTGTGTGTCTGCGTGTGTGCGTGTGTCTGCGTGTACGGTTGTAATGCACGTAACTCGAGAACCGTTTGGCCCACCAACTTCATATTCGACACACGCGTTCCACACCCCCGCAGGGAGTACAGTGCCAGGACTCGAGTTGGTTGGACCCACGGTTCTCCAGAACCACCACAAAAGGCTCTGATCAGTGGGCCTAATTCGCCTAAATCCCCTCACCTGTGCAATTTCCAGCCTCTGCCTCAGCCAATTGATTGCCATGGCAACCCCAGACCTAGCCTGACTAGCCTAACCAGTCCACTTTTCACAGTCAGTCAGTTTGCCCTCTTCAGACACAGGCAGATACAGAGATATCCATGTGGGACACAGACAGTTAAAACAGGTATTATTACGTTCCAAAGTTGCATCGTTCTCAAGTAGGCCGGTAGCCGACGGGCACATACAAGTCTAGTCACTATAATTATGAATTTTTTGAGAGTCACTGTTGCGCAGCCTAACACATACACGTACAGTACAAATATTCTACAAGATCTACAAGCTCACAATGTGTTGTCATGCAAGTACAGTACAACGAAGAATAGTACAGTACAGTACAATACTACGAAGTACAGTACAGTACAGTACAACGAAGAACAGTACAGTACAATACTATGAAGTACAGTACAGTACTATGAAGAACAGTACAGTACAGTACTATGAAGAACAGTACAGTACTACGAAGAACAGTACAGTACAATACTACGAAGTACAGTACAGTACAGTACTATGAAGAACAGTACAGTACAGTACTACGAAGAACAGTACAGTACTACGAAGTACAGTACAGTACAGTACAGTACTATGAAGTACAGTACAGTACAATACTACGAAGTATAGTACAGTACAGTACTATGAAGTACAGTACAGCGCTACAAAGTACAGTACAGTACAGTACAGTACAGTACAGTACAGTACAGTAATATGAAGTACAGTACAGTACTACAAAGTACAGTACAGTGCAGTACTACGAAGAACAGCACAGTACAGTACAGTACTACAAAGTACAGTACTACAAAGTACAGTACAGTACAGTACAGTACAGTACTACGAAGAACAGTACAGTATAGTACTACAATGTACAGTACTACAAAGTACAGTACAGTACTACGAAGAACAGCACAGTTCAGTACTACGAAGTATAGTACAGTACTACGAAATACAGTATACTACTACAGTACAGTACAGCACTACGAAGTACAGTACAGTACTAGTACAGTACTACAAAGTACAGTACTAGCACAGTACAGTACTATGAAGTACAGTACAGTAGCAACAGCACCACTCACTTCAGACGGGTCTGATTTTTAAATCTGTTTTAGTAGACTACTTTAGACCTTCTGTACACATTGTTTTAGTAGACTACTGTAGACCTTCTGTACACATTGGTTTAGTAGACTACTTTAGACCTTCTGTACACATTGTGTTAGTAGACTACTTTAGACCTTCTGTACACATTGTGTTAGTAGACTACTTTAGACCTTCTGTACACATTGTTTTAGTAGACTACTTTAGACCTTCTGTACACATTGTTTTAGTAGACTACTTTAGACCTTCTGTACACATTGTTTTAGTAGACTACTGTAGACCTTCTGTACACATTGTTTTAGTAGACTACTGTAGACCTTCTGTACACATTGTTTTAGTAGACTACTTTAGACCTTCTGTACACATTGTTTTAGTAGACTACTTTAGACCTTCTGTACACATTGTTTTAGTAGACTACTTTAGACCTTCTGTACACATTGTTTTAGTAGACTACTTTAGACCTTCTGTACACATTGTTTTAGTAGACTACTTTAGACCTTCTGTACACATTGCAGAGAAACAGAGTGATGGGGAGATGAATGGCATGCTATTTCTGATGCTTCTGAACAGATTTGGGGTTTCCACCCAACAGACGTTATGCATTGTATTTAAATAACCTATCTACATGGTAGTTTATTGTATTTAAATAACCTCTCTACATGGTAGTTTATTATCATGGCGTAGACAGGTTTTCTATTAATTCACATCAGTACCTCGTTTATATCTTCGGCACCGATGCTCCTGTATCAAACTGACAGCACAATCATTAATCACTTTGGTTGCAGAGATGCAGTGCGGTATAATAAGGTAGATTTATATGTTAACACTGACGTTACGCAAAGGCTTATGCAAGCTCAGACTTGGTCATACATTTATCCTTTGACCTATTTTTGGTATGTCATTAAAGGTAAAAAGAAAGGTGTCAATGAGCAAAAATAGCAGTTCTACAAGCTCACAAATAGTATGTATTCCTTTTTGTACTTGATTGGGTTTTTTAAACTATAGTGTTACTGTATTTTTAGAAAAGTCCTGTGGACAGGTGGTGAAAATTAGCACATGTGCTTGCTAACACACTGTAAACAATGCATCTACAAATTGTACAACTGTGCAATGTGATTATGTCCATATAAAATAAATAAACATAAACAACACCTTGTGATGTGACGAGTTGTGTGACCGTGTACATCAGCTATTTGTGTAATATGTCATACGACAAAGTATAGATTTAAGTTAATAATTGGTCTACAATTGATACTGAGTGAAAGACTGGTGTTACAGTAGGATTAACGTTGGGATGTACTGTACTGTACTGTACTGTACACATAACAAAACCATACACAGTGATATCTCGGGTGTGTTAATGTAAACCCAGTTTTACAGGTTTACGGAACACTTAAGGATTTGACATCTCTGCGCTTTGAAATCGAAACCGTGTTTACTTCCAGTACTACAGTATATGTATTATTAAATGTGTAAATAATGTCATCTAGTGTCCTTGGAGGCCATGCGCTGCTCCATCTGGTTGGAGGAGGACAGGACAGGGTGAGGGGAGTTATCCGCTGCTCCATCTGGTTGGAGGAGGACAGGACTAGGGTGAGGGGAGTTCCATCTGGTTGGAGGAGGACAGGACTAGGGTGAGGGGAGTTATCCGCTGCTCCATCTGGTTGGAGGAGGACAGGACTAGGGTGAGGGGAGTTCAGGTAGAAACTGCTCCATCTGGTTGGAGGAGGACAGGACTAGGGTGAGGGGAGTTCAGGTAGAAACGCTCTGGTTGGAGGAGGACAGGACAGGGTGAGGGGAGTTCAGGTAGAAACGCTCTGGTTGGAGGAGGACAGGACAGGGTGAGGGGAGTTCAGGTAGAAACGCTCCATCTGGCTGGAGGAGGACAGGACAGGGTGAGGGGAGTTCAGGTAGAAACGCTCTGGTTGGAGGAGGACAGGACAGGGTGAGGGGAGTTCAGGTAGAAACGCTCCATCTGGCTGGAGGAGGACAGGACAGGGTGAGGGGAGTTCAGGTAGAAACTGCTCCATCTGGTTGGAGGAGGACAGGACTAGGGTGAGGGGAGTTCAGGTAGAAACGCTTTATTGTGCACTCTATTAGATGTCTCGTTCCCAGCTGTGTGCCAGCTGCTTGGCAGTGACACCAAGTACTCAATTCAACGGGCACAACGGTTCTGAAGACATCGCACGATAACGGCACTGTATAAACGGAACAGTCCCAGACGTGATCTCGCAGCAGTACTCTGTGCAGTGGTGGATTGTAACAAAGTAACATGTCTTGAGTACCTGTACTTTACTTGAGTGTTTTAAATGTGGTTTTTTTTTGTGGCTTTCGCCTTTATTTTATATTTTTTATGGAGGGACAGACAGTAGGCTGACAGGAAATGGGGAGAGAGATGGGGGGAAGACATGCCGTAAAGGCCGTCGGGATCGGGAGTCGAACCCGCGGCACACTGCCAGACTGGATTACCAGCCACGGTGCCTGGACCACTGAGCCATGGCCCAGGCCTACTTGAGTGTTTTGAGTATTACATTTCAAGAGAAAGAAGTTACTTTTGACTCCACTACATTTCTAGGAAGGGAAAAAGTGCATTATGAATGAATCACTGAAGCCCTACGTGGCCCTCAGACCAACAGTATGTCGCACAGCCGATCCCACCGATCACATGATTTGACTCCATTCACGTGCATTTGACGGCGGCCCCTGGCGGCCGGCGGGGCCCCTTCTGTTGTCTGACATCAGTGCATGTTGAAAATAAAATCTCCATGTATGTGCATTTGGTTTATGTTGTATCTGTCATCAGTGCTTGCAGATGTGCTACTTTTGTGTGATGCTGTAGTCTGTAGTATGATCATGTAGGGCTGTATTAGGTTGATGAATTGCATCCTGCAGTGGTTGCTCTCTCCTGGTAACTTTAGGGGAATGGACCCCAATAGGCTAGAAACCACTTCTTTAGTCAAATACATTATAATAATATTTGCATAGGGAATTTAAGCCTCAAGTTTCGAGTATTATAATTTAATTGACAAGACCATCTCTGATTGAGACGCATGTGTACAGTACTTCTTACTTATCTTACTGAGATTGCACATCTTACTTACCATACTGTACTAACCAGGGTACTACTGTATGACAGATTGTTGTACAGTAGTTGTCCCTTTTTACGACAGCAGTGAAAAAGCAGCAGTACTAGCAAGTAGCCTTGAGAAAATGTGAGTGAATGAACAGCTGTTATGCTGCTGCCACTCATACTGTACTTGCAACAGGATGCTGATATTAATTATACACCCTCCAATATTCTACTGCTCATGTATTGGTCTTCAAATGAGAGAAGGTTTCTTCTCTCATTTGGGTCGTGGAAATGTATAGTTGCTTAAGTGACCTACCTTGTCAGTCGTTCGGTCGGTCACACCTCCATATGTGGCTTCCAGCTAGTCCATTACGCCACGTGGCGTCACGCCTCGTCATGCCTACAATCCCTGTTATGCCCATATATGGAGATCCCTGATGTCATCAATATTAACACGCCTCGTGACATCACAGTTTAACTTGTGTTTCTCAACTGTGCCATATTAAGAATCTCTGTTGTTTCAGGCTTGAAAATGTCAACACATTCAGTGCTCAAGACGTCTCCAGACGTTTTTCTAATTTCACCCGTAGGACGCGCATGCGCACTGCCGTTCACTTCCTTGTTTACGGCCCGACCAAAGTGGCTCATAACATAATCTACGGCACTCTCCATGGTTTTGATCAAAACGGCAATGTTCTGTCTTCACGACTTCATTGTCTTCACGGCGTAATAATGGAAGATTACGTCTCCCTGTTTTGGGGGGTAATGGAAGGCGGGGCTTTTCAGAGTAAAATCTGCCTCATGCCCATATATGGAGATCCCTGATGTCGTCAATATTAAGCCCATATATGTGAATGGCAATACATGGCCATATTGTGACATGATAACCAGTGTGGTTGCCGCGACGCGAGTCACACTTGCAAATGAACCAAGCTGGTACAACACATGGATCTCCAATATGTGGAGCTGACTATCATCACCAGGATCTCCATATATGAAGATCACAACACTGACCTATTGCTTGCTCTGGGTGGATCTTTGTTGGTTGTAAAGTGTCTTGAGACAACTTGTTGTGATTTGACACTTTAATAAAATTGAATTGAATTGAATTGACCTCATCAAACCCTGGATAGCCATACATGGTTTGACATACTAGATCTGCATAGCAACTCTACATCTGACCTCACTGACACCAAATTAATGGTTTAACTCTTGCTTCTCAACTGTGAAGAAGTTGCTGTTGTTTCAGCGCGTCTTACTGGTTGATAGAGATAGTAGACTGACAGGAAATGGGGAGTAGTAAAGGTCGTCTAGATCGGGAGTCGAACCTGTGACACATTGCAGACTTTACTAGTGTGTATAGTGTGTCTATGCCCACAATAACAAGGACTATTACTTATTATTAGAGTAGTGCGAGTGTTGTTAATAAAGGCAATGTTTCACTCTGGAGACACAGCTGCTATAGTGGCTTGTTTTGTGTGCAGCTTGGTCACAGCTGCTCACAGCACTGATTGGTAGAGAATAGAGATGGTAAATCATGTCAATATTGGACACTGGTCACCTCTGGTAAAATCACCTATATCCTTATTGAAAGTTCTCATTAAAATTGTAGTGTTTTGCCACTTATTTGGGGACCCACTTGCCGTATCCTCACAGCCCACCGGTTGGGAATCGCTGTGGTACGTGACGGTTTGTCCATGATTAACATAATGATGAACCTCATAGTTGATATAGAAAAAGAAATACATGCAATGAAATGCCCGCAAATATCCAACTCTCAAGCTCTCACGTGAACCATGGAGTGTGTTCAGATGATGTCTGATTGATATGCAACGGGCAGCAAGCTCCCAGAGCCAGATAAATCCACAGACTTTAGCATCTTATTGTAGGTGCGTATCTCCAGCACCGCTGAAAGGTTAACGTAGTTCTCATGATTTAAACTCTCTTTGAGATGTCACCTTTTGAACTAAACATAAGAGGCAGAGGATCGTGAATGGATTTGATGGAAAACCTTGAACTCAACGGTGAACTTTCATTCTCACACACAGTTGACTGATGATATGTCTGAATGCAGCAACCTTGAGTGTTCTTTCACAGCTGGTAAAAACAGTTGAGCAGTAAAAAATATTGAGATTTGGGATATAATTGTGTTATGATTTTCATATCATGCATAGATGTCAGCTCAGTGTCAGCTCAGTATCAACTCATGGTTATGTGATCAACAGCATGCAGTACTGTACTTTACTGTACTAGTCTTGAGATATGCCAATGTTGACCTTAAAACCTTTAGCCGGCCTGTTTACTGAAAAGCATCCATCCTGTGTTTCTTACACCTACTTATCTAGACGGTATCAGGTTTATCACCTTAATGAGTTGTTTACGATAGCGTAGGCAACGTGCCTAGATAATATCTTTGCAGGTTGTTCCATTCCAATGAAGAGAGGCCAGCATCCTTTCTCTTACCACAGAGGGGCCCCATCAGGAAGGAGACCACCCCCACCTTTGGCCTCCAGCTCACTCCTCGCCTAACGAACTTTAAACCACAGCAACGTGTACATTATGTCAATCTTATGTATTCATGATTTCTCAGAAATACCCATGTGACATACGACCACTGGGCGGGGGTTGCACCTCTCATAATATTGTCTTGTATATATATCACAGATTTTGTAATAAACAGTAGTGGCATGTTTTGAATTTGCAATTCGTTGTGGTCTCAAAGTATGTCCTCGGCGCCTCTTTTCTTACTCTCACTATCCTATAGCTGCTATACCAGGACTGGTCAACACTCCTTTCTTTTCCTTTGAGGGTCCATACTCTCTCACACCACAACCAGGTGACGACATCTGACCAGACAGGGACTGACAGATTGATAACTGCAATAAATTGTCAACTCATTGTCCTTGTATTTGGAAGTCTGGGCCATGTCCATAAACTTGTGGTCAGGGGTCTGCAATTGGGTGGATTGCAAAAGACAAATGCAAAATAGTTGGCTAAATACTGTTCTGTCTCAGCTATTATGGGCTATCTATCTGGAGAAGGCGATGTTTAATTTATCCTTAGGTGGCTTAAAGGAGAGAAAAACAAACAAAAAACATCCTGTCTAGTAGTGTCAAGTAATAGTATGTCATCAATGTGCTATCTTTTTATTCCTCTGGGTGTTAAGGATGTGCAGCAGTTGTATTTTGTTGGACCATATAATGTAACCTTCTTCTGTGTGTGTGGGTGTGGGTGTGGGTGCGTGCATAGATATGGGTGCGGGTGCGGGTGTGGGTGTGTGTGCGTGCGCACATGCCGCACGCATATGTATCTATCTATATTATATATGTGTGTATATATATAGAGAGAGAGATAAATAGTTTAGATTCATGCGAAATTCTTGCAAGACTAGGCGGTACAATAACAACAGAATTACACAATGACATATACAATACAACAGATTCATGGAAAGTATGCTGAGCTGGAGAGAGCCTTTCAACAAGATGCTGCGGACACAGGCACATCTGAGGACAATCGATGCATGTCTGTGAATCTAGCCATCGTTTGATGCTTCTGTACTGGTCAGTTTGTGTCCTGGCACAATTAATACTCACTCACATCAAACACAACTCTAATGGGTGGCTATGTTTCTGTGGCTCAGTGCCTTCCGTAGGTGAATGCCAACACCATAGCTATTACAGAGAGAGAGTTAGGTTATGACACTCCCATATACTTAAAACTAAGGCTGCACAATATATTGTTATCGTATCGTTATCGAGGTATGAACATGCGCAATATCAGTATCACAAAAAGGCAACGATTTCGCGATATAGATATATCATCAATATATAGATATATTGTCGATATATCGTCCACTTCTAAAGCCAGCAACATCCCTATGTTTTAGCCTGTGCCCCTCGGAAAATAAACCACCACTCCGTTGCATTGTTAGCTCATGTCCAGTGCGTTCGCAAACTCACTAATACACTTTTTTTCTTTTTTTTTATGATTTGTACTTTATTAAATTCCTTTTGTATATGAAACTGACATAGACATAGACAAAACACAACAAAATAAATGCATAACAAAACAAACACATAACAAAACAAAACAAAACAATATAACAGAGATGCACAGAAATATCCCACAGTCCACCCCAGCCCCAATTCCAGACATATTCAATACACTTTTTTGAATGTTTAGTTTTGAATGTTCATAGAAAAGAATACCAGCACTCACGTTGTATCCAATTATTTTTCAGTTTTCCAGCAGCAAGCAAACACACAGACGTTTGGGCCCAGAGGCCTTCCTCAGTGGCAAAATCTCTAGTTTTGAATGTTGCAACACTTACAATATTACATTTTAATGGTAATAGAGGTGACATCATCATCAAACCAGGAAGTTATGCGGGAACGCCTACTGAGTGCCAAAAAACTACTTTCTGGCCTTGACAGCCCATACATCCAAACAGAAAAGTCCAATATGCTTGCATTAAACTACGTTAAACTCACTTTGCCACTCGATTTGCCATTCACTTTATGCATGCGCATACCCTCTATATTGTATATATCGTATCGATATCACAATATTTGGCATAACTACATAGATATAATCTTTTGTCCGTATCATGCAGCCCTATTTAAAACGAAGAAAATATTTATAATTTTATATTATTAATTTATTATTTTATTGACAAAACAAACTTACAGGTGATTTGTCAATGTCATTAAAAATTTGACATTAGTCTGCCTCCACCTTAGAGACTTTTATAAGCATGCTAAAGAGTAAAAACCCATCTATATTTACTGTAGAGGTTCAATTGTTGTTTTTGTTGTTTATATGAGTTGTAAAACTACGTTTTGTTTTTGTTCTACTCCCTCGATCTCCTGTTGTGAATGACAGATTAACTGGATTTCATATTGTCGTACTTTCTTTCCTCTGGCTACGCCCCTGGCCAGTGTACTAGCTGGATATGGGGGTACATTAATACCGAACCTGTGAACCTATTGTGAGATTGCAAATTGGATATTATTGCTATGAAAACAGGCATGCCTTCATGGGCACAAAAGCACTGCTGTAGATGGACCGAGAATGTATTGAAATTATGTAGAAGTCAAGTGAATGATAAACTTTGGGCAATTATGCAGATTATTTCACAACAATAGCTGTGACAGACACTTTAAGCACACTGACTGCATTCAAGGAAAGAAGTAGGAGGAGCAGGAACAGTACAATGCAGCAGATAGATGTAAGATGGAATTCCATGACTATCGAACATGTACGTGTATCTCTATAACAGTAAGATATTACTATTGTTCGCAGCTTGCTTGCCTTAATAATGTGAACTTTTACCAAAGTAAATGTTTAAAATGATGAATAATTGAAGGACTTTGCCCAAGCAGCATGCAGCCGTTCAAGCAGCAGAGACAAATCCATATAGGATATTAAAATCCGAGGGTGAAGGGTAGAAGGAAGTGGGACATACATACCCATGTGGCCTCAATAACTTACATTGCTGGAAAGAAAGAAGAATACTCCTTTCTTTCTTATAATCCCAGGACTGAGAATTATTTGATCACACATAATAAGTCCAGCCACAAATGTGATTAAAGCTTAAAACGAGGATCCTTTGGATTGAGAACAAAGGATGTTGAAATATCAGTAATAAATTATTCACATCAACACTTGTCACCCCACCACCACCACCTCCCCTCTTTTTAAATCACTGTTTTGCTCAAAGACACTCCAAACTCATCCTTCCGTCTACAGTCTTCGATCTCCACCTCCACTTAGTTGCACAGTATAAACCCACTCACTGTCTACTCTCTCGCACAGCTGAGCAGCAGCCAGTCTGAAAATGTAAGGCTGCAATTTTAATGAATAAAATGACTAATCTACACGTTAGAGTATGTTAACACAATAATATAACTAGAAAAAGTGCCCTTCTGGGCACAGGTCTCCACCAGGAGGATAGGAGTGTGTGTGATGTTTGGCTAAATGTTTAGGAGTAATATAAACATGTTTTTTTGTTTGTTTCTTGCAACAATTTTCTTCATTTTGTTGAGGAAATGCAGAGCCAGATCACTCATAGCATCTCTGAGGATAGAATTCTGGATGAGCAGGACATGTGCAGCATTTTGTACAAAACGGGCTACTGCTGAAAACTTTGGAAGGCAATCTTAGCTAATCAGTGTAGAATCTGAGAAATCCAACAGGCTCGTCTTGATCACATGACTACAGAGATCATGTGTTCCGATTTGCGTGAGATTTGGATGAAATCTGTGCGACTAACATAAACAATGTTGAAAACCCACCTCTTCAGGAAACACTACCCTTCCTCTCTGCCTGACCTACTTGTTGTTAACTAGTTGTACGAACGCTTGTTTTCTATTGTTGTATTGTTTATTGGATCTTGTTTAGTCGATACACTTAATTGTTTTAGCTCATGCTCATTTGATTTAGCTATTTTGTCTCATCTGTTTAAGGAAATAGGTAGCTGATATATTGCACTTTTACCTTAGCGCTAGGTATACTCTTGGTTGCTTGTTTTTGCAGAAAATGCACTAAAGACTTCTGGTGATTAGTAGTTTTTGTTCCCTACCTATGTTGAATACACTTATTGTAAGTCGCTTTGGATAAAAGCGTCTGCTAAATGACTGTAATGTAATGTAATGTAATGTAATGTGTTTTGCAGAAATCGGCCTCATGGTGGCGCTATAACCGGCAGATGTGGAAGGATGCAGGGAAAACGTTTTTCCATGGCCTCTAGGGAGTGCACATACATAAGTTGTCGATGCAGTTATAGGTAAAAACAGGATTTGGCCTGTTATAGCGCCACCGTGAGGCTGATTTGGGGGGAAAATGGTGGCATGTCGTCCTCGGCCTAGTGGAAATGTGCGTGTATAATTTCATGGAAATTGGACACTGTGTTTGTGATTTGTGGCATTTTGTTCGAAACGGACCAATCATGTGAGCTTTGGAAGCCAATCTTAGCCAATCAGGATGGAAGATGGGAAATTGTGCAGATCTGTGTTGATCACATGACTATGGAGATAGTGTATACCGAATTGTGTGATGTATGGATAAAATGTGTACGAGTCATCTACAGAAATGTGTTTTGCCTAAATCGGCCTCATGGTGGCGCTATAACAGGCCGTTGAGGAATATTTGGGGCAGAGGTTCGTCGTTGGCATCCAGGGAGTGTGTGTGCAAAGTTTGGCATGGATCGGGCCAACGGTGCCGGAGATTAGCTGATAACGGACGGACGGAAGGACGGACGGACGGAAGGAAGGACACACGGACGGAGTGCAAAACATACTCTCTCCCCATGCCTTCGGCCTGGTGGAGACAACTAGCACATTTGCAGTAGTTGGAAATGGTCTTCTTCTAGACCCTGGTTGACTACTACTGTAGTACTGCCTGAAGAAGGTTAATACAACACAATCTCCCCTGGCCGTGCGAGCATGCTTTTGACTACTACTGTAGTACTGCCTGAAGAAGGTTAATACAACACAATCTCCCCTGGCCGTGCGAGCATGCTTTTGGAAGAGTGGTAGAAATGTTGTCTCTCTTGCGGGGAGTTCCAGGTAGGATATGAAAGTTATGGATTGCAGCTTTTACTCTGAAAGACTGTAACATGGATCTAATCACAGACAGATTTTGCCATGAATAATGATTTAGTTTTTCTGTGCTGTCTGGAACACTGCATACAGACATACCAATGGAACACTGCATACAGACATACCAATGGAACACTGCATACAGACATACCAATGGAACACTGCATACAGACATACCAATGGAACACTGCATACAGACATACCAATGGAACACTGCATACAGACATACCAATGGAACACTGCATACAGACATACCAATGGAACACTGCATACAGACATACCACTGGAACACTGCATACAGACATACCGATGGAACACTGCATACAGACATACCAATGGAACACTGCATACAGACATACCAATGGAACACTGCATACAGACATACCAATGGAACACTGCATACAGACATACCAATGGAACACTGCATACAGACATACCAATGGAACACTGCATACAGACATACCAATGGAACACTGCATACAGACATACCAATGGAACACTGCATACAGACATACCAATGCCATTCTGTCTGGAACACTGCATACAGACATACCAATGCCATTCTGTCTGGAACACTGCATACAGACATACCAATGCCATTCTGTCTGGAACACTGCATACAGACATACCAATGCCATTCGTCAGCTAAACAAAATCTGGAATGGTCATTACGCCAAATATTTGGTTTGCTCAGGAATGAATTTTGAATTTCTAGGCAGTACTTTAGTTTAGTTTATCATGATGACGTAGGTCTGTTACATTACTTGACATCATTTGTCCATTCAATTTCAGTTAAAAAAAAACCCAGTAGGTTACAGTATGTTTGTTTTTAGCCCCTCCATGCTGCATGAAACACAGAACCAGTAATATGAGTTTACACCAAGAATTCCCCTCCAGACCAAAGTAAAGCACAGAGCAATTCACTCATTTAATTATTGTTAGTTTGTTTAGCACATGCATAAAGCTACATTCATCCTCATCACAACCTTTTTTTGCAGTCACAGATTTTCTCAATAAATTGTAGTCACAGTTTGGAGTGTTTACAATTGCATTAGTCTTTCCCAGTATATTTGAGAACAATGTGCTTGTGTGTTACTGAATGTTGATACTATATAGGCTACTGTATTATGTTTATATAAAAAAAAGAAAAAGTTCAGTCATTAGCCCATAACTAACCTGGCCTTAAATCTGCTGTATGTGTATCATTTTCCAAGGGGTGGGGGTATTTGGAGCAAAATGGCTGCCATATGAATATGGTCAATAGATAACCGGAGAACTAGCCGGTTTTTCGACTCGCCGCGGTTTAGTGCATTTTAGTTTTACTTCACCTTTATTTAAATTGCATTGAATTGAGAGAGTACAGAAACATGTATTTCATGTAATTCATTAGTAAACAATATACTGAAATATCATTGGTACTATCATTGGTATTCAAATACTCACCTTTTTATCATTATCTAGCTGACCATTTAATTGCACAAAATAATTTGATCACTTTGGAAATGAACTATATACTATAACATATCTGTGGGTTTGACATACTATACTGATGAAGACAACATGTTAGTATAACGATTGAAACTTGTTTCTCTCCACTTTTCGCTGCAGCGAGTTGGTAACCGGCGAGTTCTCCGGTATTCGGTCAATATAGTCTGTTGCATAACTTCTACCCAGTGAAGGACAGCAGTATTTTGTTCCAGATTCTGTGCAGATCAACCAGTGCTGATTAAGGGGATTTGGGAGGATTTTGTGGATTACCACTACTGAAACGTTTTTTTGTAAAAAGTCTAATGCCACAGGTTTGCATATAAGTCAAATCTCTTCACAGAGTGGATTAAATGAAACTGCTTTCATTATGTTACAATTCATTATGTTATAATTAAAGCTGAGGTAACACTACATGCCAGTATTGTACTAAAATGCTGGCTAATGCAATGTCTTTGTCAGGCTGTTACAGATTTCATTATATTCATCCAACTTTCTTTCTTTAAAATGTACTAATTTCAGCATATAAAGCAGTTCAAATTTGGCCCTCAGATTCATTATGTAGCTGCCAAAAAACTCGTACTCAATTTCCTTTTTTGCAAGAGTGAGAGATGAAAGCAGACAAAGAGGTAAACATCTGATGGTGGCAAACAGCCAGAGATTTGTGGGAGGGGATTTCTGCTGCTTCTTTACTCGGTTTGCTGCGCTACACATCATTTTGAGGAACATTTTGCTTTCTCTTTGTAAGAAATAGTCTAAACTCTAAATAATTCATGGGAGAAATAATATCCAAAGCTTATTAAGGTGCTACAGATCAAATAATTATATATCTTAGATTCTAATATTAGCTTTAAGCAGGGGGGACAGCGAGGTACGTCTCCCCAGTTTCATAGGGACCCCGATTCACCCCTCCCCCAATCTGATTTTGATGGGGTGGAGAAAAAAAAACTTCAGATAAGCAGCCTACTTGCAGATAGATATACAGACACATGTTTAATTTAGCCTACTGTCTTTCTGTGTGTGTTATGCTGTTTTGGAGGTTCCTAAAACGAGCTGTGAACTGAGCTGCCTCTCTTAAAAAAATAAATGATACCCCTAAGATCACAAGTGATATTGGAAGCTCGGCAGGCAGCACAAAATGATAAATGAAGCTTATAGCCAATGGGGGAAAAAAAGTTTTTAAACAAATCTGTCTCAGAGTGAAGGGAATTACACTTCATTGTATGTTGTCTTATATTTTTACCGTATTGACTGAAACAGACAAACCATGGCACTATACCTCTTCACATTAGTGTCATGGTGACAGCTCAATTAGATGCCACGTAAAGTGGCATCTATCTAATTGACTCACTTGTTCAGTGAAGATCATTCAGAAGTTATATTTAACAAATATGTACTGTAGTTTCAGCTGCACCATCAATACATAATCATGTCATTACTTTAGCTGTGACATGTGAGTCAAAGCAACATAGTGTGGTATCTCTCAAATCCTCGGATAACAATATGCTACTATTCCACTTTCTCCACCATGTCTTGTTCACGTACAGGTTCGTTTTATTGCTTTGCTTTGGCCACTAACTTTAATTGTGAATAGCAGAATATATTGGCAGGATCTCAGCATCACATGCCAAAGAGGTTGGCTGGACATGACATGTTGCTGACATTTTTCATCACCCATTTCTATACCGTTTTGAACCCATACATACAGTATTTGTTTTGAGGTCTGCAATAGTATATATCTGTTGTCAAGCTCACGCTGTATCTTATCTCTGTTGATATTCTGCTATGAAATCCTGTCCAAAAACACATTTTCTTTGTGGTCCTGCCAGATTTTTTTTATAAACTTCTCAAAGATGATTTCCTACAGTATATAGGATGAGTTTATGACAGGCCTATGTGTGTTTCAACTGATTAGAATACGCTTCAGACTCTACCCCCTCCTCTTAAAATTTAATAAGCCCTCTTGGGGGCAATCTTGGTTTCCGTGTTTTTGGCACAAGCCCTCTCATCTCTCACTGGTCATGCGTGTTTTGCATGCTCCCCATCTCACTGGTAAATGATTCAGAACTACATGATCAAAGTCATTTGAAAATGTAGTATGTGGTTCAGGTTTGCATGGTAGACGGCACACTCATGCTCCGGGCACGCTCCCCGTTCTCACAGTATCCATGCAGACACACTGCTGCTGGAAACCTCCAGTTGTAGGCGACCTTCAGATCTGCATCTTGGAATGTGGCATGTTCTGCGGGAGACGTGAGCGATACTGCCTCGCATTTGAAGAAACCATTAACAATTAAGAGTCAGAATAAGGGATGACTTGAAATGGTTTCAACGGCGATGCCAGCTGAAATAGTAATGCGTTTGCCTATGTAGCTGTCAGTTCTCTGATCTGATATCCATTGAGGGGCTATGGGTATAACATGGAAGGTTAACAAATGCCCCATGCGTGTGCCCTTAAGACATGGTTCCTGTCATCGCTAAACTAAAACGAGAGCCCATAGGATTAATGGGCCATGCATCCACATCCGCATGATAATTATAACTATGAATATATAGGCTACTTTCAACAACTTTCGACCTGGTGTCAATTTCTTGAGCTATACTGTAGGTAAAAAAATGTCAAACATTTTCAGAAATTGTGCACTATGCATCACGATAGGTGGTTTAAAATAATCCGAACTCAATTCAATGACAGAGTCCTCACAACCATATATCACGATATTAGACTGGATATTGTGTGTGATTTTGGATATTTTACGTGTTCTATAAAAATATAAATATCGGATCGGGAAAAATCGATATCGGCAGATACTCAAAATCAAATAATCGGAATCGGATCGGGAGCAAAAAAAACATGACCACTATGTCCACTATGTAACCACCTGAATTGAACCTTGGACCAAACATCTACTCTTCGTCCAAAGGGAATTTCCTTTGGTAAAAGGAGCTTTGTCTTCTGAGATTCAGGCAGGACTGGATTCACCCCACGTTGGACTTCTCCTAGCGGGAAGCTTGTTCCCGGACGAGCTCCCAATATTACCACAAACATTTACTGCTCAGCCAAAGGGGAATCTCCCTTGGCCAAGCTGGGAGATATTGGACTTTGTATTATTGGTCAATATGTAGTGTCAGACTTCAGTTTCTGGTTTGCTGCATAATTCAATGAATATGAGGCCTCTGTCATAATTGAGGACAAGGGAAAAAGTGAAAGAGTCATGTCGTACAGTAGTACCCAGTAATTAAATACATTATGTCCTGAAATTAACTCGTTTGGAAAAACGGTATTCTAATCTTCAGGTTAAAAGGTTAAGAGGCCATAAACCTCACATGGGTTGTTATATTTAGACTGTGTTCTAAGGTTGACTGCTCCGGGCTTACCTTTCAGTGCTCCCCATGCCTGGGCTCATCCATCTCATGTTTTATACATGTGACCCTTCACACCGCGTCTTCATCTCGCTTGTTCCCCGGGCAAACATCCAAGAGGGGAGGGCTTTTTGTTTTGCTTCTGTCAAAATGTTTTCATCTCGGGGCAAGTTTCTGACCAGCCCCAACGACTTCTGAACATGGAAAGTCTGATTCACAGCAGGATTCATTTCTTCAAAGGCCTGGAATGGTGCTGTTGCGTGGCTTGGTATAATTTCACTTCTATGAATCCACAGCAGCACTGAGGCTGCACAATTGTGCGTTGTACTGAAAATAGCTGTCTTCCGTCTGGTTCAGACATACACAAACATACAGTAGCTGCACTACTTCAGTGGATGAACATCAGCGTTCTCTTGATCTTGTGTCTGCTTTAATATGATGTGTCTTTAGCTCACAGGCACAATGTGTAACCCAGTCCAGATTCACTTTGTCGATCTACAATCTACATAGACAATGCTCCACTTAGAGTGGAATGCTTTCATATTGTATATGGGCGCTCAAAATTATATATTACCATTTGGCTTTTGTTTTTTTGGCCATGTCTGTGTTGTTTTCCAAAACCATCAGCCCCTAGGCTCCAATCCCAGAGGAGATAAGGGATGAAGAATGGATGGCATTCTTCTATGCTTCCAGGCTCCATGCACATGTTTTTATTTTTATTTCCAGACTTCTTGGGAGCCATCTGTTCAAACATTTAAAGACTACCTTGTGCGCATCGTCAGCCGGGGAAGAGCCGCTTGACACACATTAGCGCTGTGCTGTCTAGTAAACGTGGCTCCCAAATGAGACCAGCAAAGGGTTTGTTTCTTCTGAGACTAAACCAGGAAATGGAGTCATGCAGATTAATATTACTGCTGCAATGTTATGATAGCAGTGGCTTAAGTATTCAACTGAGACGATAAAACAAACAACAATGGATTTGATAGCATCACTAATGTGTGTGTGTGTGTGTGTGTGTGTGTGTGTGTGTGTGTGTGTGTGTGTGTGTGTGTGTGTGTGTGTGTGTGTGTGCGCGTGCGCGTGCGTGCGCGTGCGTGCGTGCGTGGGTGGGTGTGTGTGTTCCTGACTTATAGGCCACACATTTGGGAACACAGTACATGTTGGACATGAAACCAGTAGATTGGAGTTGGCATATCAAATTGGGGAAAAATCGGTGTCCTTGATTACATTTTACTGAAGGTCCATAGGGTTGGGATTGTCTGTGCATGCGTGTGTGTGTGTGTGTGTGTGTGTGTGTGTGTGTGTGTGTGTGTGTGTGTGTGTGTGTGTGTGTGTGTGTGTGTGTGTGTGTGTGTGTGTGTGTGTGTGTGTGTGTGTGTGTGTGTGTGTGTGTGTGTGTGAGAGAGAGAGAGAGAGTGAGAGTGCGTGTGAGTGTGCGCGTGCGTGCGCGCGAGTGCATGTACTTTACGCGTGCAGCTGCATTCACTTGTGGCCTGTCACAAACTGATCAGCCCCCTGCTGTTTTCAGTGCTAAAAGATCCACTGCACATATTTTGGGGGCGGCCCAGAGTACAGCGTGTTCTTGGCATTGTGTCTTGTTGGGCCAGCCATCATCATGACATCCACTAAACTGCTGGGAGGATCGTCCTGCCAAACGCAGTCAACCCAAGCCGCTCACACTAAATAACTCCTTGCAGTTCCCCTCCCTCTATGTCCTCCTGTCCCACATGACTCTACCTTCATTTGTCTGAATTCAATGGGAACATGTGGCTTAATTCAGTGATTCTCCAGCTTTGTAATTTCAAGGACCCACAGTGTGAGGGGGCCATGGACCCCCATTAGTTTTTTCTCTCTTTCTCTTTCTTTATACCTGCGGGAGCCCAATCTACACTGTAAAGCCTTAGTGTTAAATTAACTCTGAGAGTTAACTCTGAGACCCATATGGGTCAATTTCTTTTGTACATAATTTAACTGGGTAAATAATTATACTGTAATACTCTTTTAACTGAGAGTGTACACTCTCAGAATTACAAACCTTGCAATTTGTCACTGGTATAAAGGTATAAGAATTATTTATCTGATTCTTAAGATAAACTTTTTCAAGAAGAAGAATTTTACAGGGTTCAGTTGTTAGTTTTGTTACATGTAGAGATTCTCTATTCATAATTACCTCTATTAAGCAGCCTGAAAAGTAAAAACAATGACAGAGGTTTGCATCAGGCAAGAAGTTTTTCACCCATTTCCAAGAAAGCCGGTGTGTTGTGAACAGACATTGACAAGCCATTACCGTGCTTCACTTCGCCTGTTTATGTCTATTTATGGCACCAGTTAATAGAATTATTCCCAGTCGTGACCTATTTAAGCGGCACGGGCTGCCAGCCATAAGCATTCAGAGACTCTACAAAGTTAGCACATTGATGGATTTGTGAAAGGTTGTGTTTTTTAGCGCACGCGTAGGCGGAGGTAAGAGAGACCTGTTTGTCTTCATTTAACTGTTTTATTTTCTGTTGCCATAGGAGCAGGTCTCCTTTTTATCCTTTCCATGAAAGTGCAGCGCTTCAGAGCACGCAGATCTACAGAGAGGTGTCTGGGGATTTGTCCAGAATCTCACACTCATGATCATCTTTCACTATAGACTAGATGCTACACAGCTCACACTGGAAGGGGAAGAATGTTTCATCATTACTTGGAAAGCCATGCAGTCATCATGTTTAGACAGCGATGGGGATTAAGCATCCTTCCGCAATCTCCAGTAGCTACGATAATGTTAACATACCTTTACATCACTATTTTCACAAAATAGATCACTTCTACTGACTTTTTGTAGTTCCAGATCTTTTTATTTCAAGAAAACCTGTGACAAAAAAAGGAATACAATATATTCTAACCAGACTAGGGTCTAATAGCCCCTAGAGGCCTAGCTCTGGTCCATAGCCTTCTACTGCTTCTACGATTCTGCCCTGCTATGGGACTTTCGGTTTTAAATCTCAAATCGAAATCAGACCAGCCTTTCCTCTTTAGTGGAAATCTCACGGACGTTTGACCTACTCACCAATACAAAGACGGGTTGTGTCAATAGAAAGCCTACTTTCCTTAGTGGACGCACTCTGAGCCCCCCACCACACGTATAAACGGTACTTTTTGGCCAAAAAGGGATTTTGTTTCCACCGGGGGAAAAAATACTTTTAGTTACTCCAATGCGCCCTCTACCGATATTGCCCAGAGAACTGCCTCATAGAGAATATTTTTCCTCTGGTGAAAAAAAATCCCTTTCTGGCCAAAAAGTACCATTTATACGTGTGGTGGGGGGCTCAGAGTGCGTCCACTAAGGAAAGTAGGCTTTCTAATGACACAACCCGCCTTTGTTTTGGTGAGTAGCAATAACGTTCTTTTAAAATACGCTAATTTCGATTTGAGATTTAAAACCGAAAGTCCCATAGCCTTATACTGCAGGGCAGAATCGTAGAAGCAGTAGAAGGCTATGGACCAGAGTTAAAGAGGCCATGCTGTCCTAACTGGAAATGTGGGCTTAAGTTTAGTAGAACAGTCATGGGGAACACCAGAATCAGCAGAGTTCATCCTGCTAACCCATTAGGTTGAGATATCTTGTGTGCAAAGTTGACATTTTGTCCTTAGGGTACAGTAGATCAAGAGGAAAGCTAGGTCATGGGGTCACTAAAATATTTAGGATTCTTCCTCCAAGTTGCATGAATGTGCTCAGCAGGTTTCATAATCTACCCATTCGATTTTGAGATAACTTCTGTGATTTGGAAATGTTGGCAAAATCTTACTAGACTAGTGCAAAAGCCATTGGGTCACCAAAATCAGCCCGGAGCATGATGCACATAGCAAGTTTCATGGTAATCAAGCCAGTAGTTTTTGAGATGTTGTGTGGGACCAAAATGGTGGATGTACCGCTGTGACATGACCTTAGAGCCCTGCCAGCGGTGCGCTTTATTTGCAGGATGGTGTAGCAATGAATTCAGATGAGACCAATGAGAAACTACAGCAATCAAAGCCTTTTATTTAACAGTGACTCACCCCAAATGCAAAAAGATGCTGACCATGCTGATTTTATACTACGGTAATTACTCTGTCCAATACAGTGAATAATAATAATAATAATAATAGGCTAATAATAATAATAGTAATAATAATAATAATAATAATAAAACAAAAAGACAAAAATAAACCTCAAACGTGTTGTGTGATGTGGTGTGTCGTGTGATGCCAGGGAGTCCTGTTGGAAAAGTGGGTCGATGGAGCTATTCTTAGCAGTCATCGTGCACCCTTTCAAAAACAAGCAACGGTACAAATTCGGGATGAGGCATCATCCAGCTACGATCAAATACAGTGGGACTCACCACCTACAAGTTGCTGGTGGATTGGGTGAGCTGTTTATCTGGATCCAAACTTTCCCATTCCTGGCTGTAAGGATGATAGATTTTGCTAGTGCAAGAATATAAATAAGGAGTGGGATGTGGTTTTGCCTTGTGGATTGTCTTTGATAAGCTGGGGGACGTGTAATATTTGTGAGGCCCTCCTTGGTTCTCAAGTGGGCCTCTGGTCTGTTTCATCATCCACGTGTCTCAATGGTTTTCCGCTATCTCGTAATTTTCCAACCCAATTCTCTGCCTTCCCTTCTTCTTTCTCGCTCTATCTCTCTCTCACACACATACACACCATCTATAATTTCAAGGAAAACACATTAAAAGCAAGGTGCTTGCCGCCACCTCCTCTGACACTAAGGAATGATGTGATGGAGATGAGGAAGCAAAATGTGAGCTATCACTCCCACATGCACTTGACTGACTGGCACAATGTTCCAAAAAATGACCCACTAAAGTTTGCCAGCTAAAAGGAGCAGCATTTCCTATTGTACAGCATAGGGTTGTGTGTGAGCAGCTTTAAAAGCCAAGCACTGTGTGTTATGGGCAAAAACAGCAGCAGCAGTTGATAAATGCCAAGCAGTCAAGGAAACGGACAATGAATAAGGAACAGGTGCTCTTATGTTAATAATATACACTGTGAACAACTGCAGGGAAGCACTGAATTGCAGCTCTTCTCGTAATCAAGCTCAATAAATCACACTAGGCTGTGCACTACCCTAATAAACAGGCAGGGCAATGTCAGTGGAGCATAAAGCCATTTTGCGGCAGAGCATGCACTATATTCCTGCAGGCACTGCATGACAATTACGTGAACTTCTTCTTGAAGTTGTGCACTAGATAACCAAAGGTGGAGCAAATGGAATCCTGAATAGCTGCTGCAATTCGGCAAACAAACCCAAGACCAAAAAGAAACAGTGTGCATCGTATGGAATGTGACATATGGACACCTCGGCTGAATAATTTAGTTGAAGTCAGATCGAGGTGAAAGGTTGTTATGATATGTATGTTTGTGTAACATGAGTTTGCAGCAGAGCTGTTGGTGTTCTGACAAGGAGTGAGTGAGTGTGTTTGCAGTGTAAAATAGATGCCCTGGGGGCCTCCACACACATGCCCCCCAGGGACACACTCCTCAACACCGTGAACAGACGTGTAAAGCCATCTGGTAGAAAGAGAGAAAGCGGGTCACTGCTCTTAATACACCACAGGGAGAGCATGTCCTTGAGTGAACCCACCACAGTCTAAATGCCTTCTTCTTTCTGTTGTTTGTAGCCGTAAGCATTCATGGCAATATTCTGTTTCCCATGTAAAGCTCACTTGAGTTTATAACTCTGTCAGTCACTGAGTTGAAATGTAGTCATTTCAGTAGCCAGAACGTACATATACTCTAAGTCAGAAAATGTTTAAATAACACTTTTTGAAGTGGTGTAGTGTAGTAATATTACAGTAAATCATGCGTTTTCAAAACTATATTGTGAGTGAGATTGTAGATCAGTCACAGTTAGTCATCAGTGTGCCACAAACGGCAGCTATATGTATAAATCTGACTTTTAGATCATTAATTAATGTGAAATATGAATATATTTTTGAGCGGCGCCAGCCCCTCCTATGTCCAGCTTTGAGGGTGTGTGTAAACACAAACATTGTCCCAACACAAACATTAAATGCCATTGACAATGAATGGCCAGTTTTGCATGTTTGTGTAAACACAAACATTGCGTAAACACAAACATTGAAGACGAAGGTGAGGACGCAAATTCTAACTGGCCGGAATGAGATGATGTATTTTGATGTACGATGATATATGAGTAGAAAACGAGAAAGAAGAACTTCTTTTTACAGAGTTGTTATTGTAAGTCAGTGTAATATAAACTACAACAGCCGACAGAGATGTTTTAACATTTACCATCTTTCAGTCATCACCTCCCAATGTCTGACTGTTGGCCTCCTCAGCTGCGGGCATTAAAGCAGACATTTTCTCTGGCTAATGTTCAATGTTTCAATTTCAATCTCTAAGCTCAGGGCCAAACCACCACTTCAATGAGCGAAAAACATCACGGTTTGAAAGGAGCTATAAAAAGAGCTGATGAAAGTTTCCTATTGCTTGGTGAAGGTCAAGTGAGGGCTCTTGTGAGTCCTCAGTGACCTCGAACAGTGTAGGCTGATGATGACTTAATACATGTCTGGCAACATCCAAGGCCTCGCTCTCTAGACAATGGAGTAGATTGATGATAACATCTGACAACAGCGCCTGCCTATTTTACAGTCAGGAGCGATGTGAGAAAGACAAGACGGAATCAGGATGTCGAGAGAGTGAGAAAGGGATGAGACGTGCTGACAAGAATGTTCTGTTCACCAGTGTTAGGGGGACTTAGATTAAATTACGAGGCTCTTGTGCAGTCAGTCATTGTCGTGACACGAGTCACCTCAGGTTAGCTCTGTTTGTCTTTTCCGTTGGGTTGTTTAAGGTTGCCTGGTGTAGGCAAACAGCATGAGTATGTCAAAGGACGAGAGTTGAGTAAATACATGTTGAACATGTTGTAATCTCACTGTAGAGAACAAGCATTTGCTCCCTGTGGTATCCATCTTCTGACCGTGTTTTCAGTCACCACTGAAACAACACTGCCACATAGTGGCTGAATGATCTTTTCCTCACATGCAAAAGAAACAGATCCACTTCTGAAAATTAGTTCAGATCAGGCATTTGGAGATCTGGAGACACTGCTGAGATTTATACTGTGTGCATTTGGACCAAAGTATTTTTCAAGTATCCTTACCCTGACTACTATTTATTTAGTAGTCTTATTTTTATTCTGGTCTTTTTATTATAATTATTATTCATACAATCATGCACTGCTCAGTGTGTCAAATAGCAGAAACCACAGATTTAGATGTGCTTATAGTATTTATGTTACATTCCATTACTTTTTTAAAATTTGTATTTGACAGGCTTGAAGAAATGCCCATGTAATTTGTAATGAGTGCTGTGTGTGTGTGCGTGTGCGTGTGCGCGTGCGCGTGCGTGTGTGTGAGTGTGATCCTGTATAAATGCATGAAATCTCTGTCCATCCGTCTGTAATTCTCACTCTCGAGAGCCGTCTGACCGATCTACTACTTGAAATGAAATGAAATCTATATTTACCCAGGGTATCTGGGCTAAGCTCAAGAACTTGTTTCCAGCCAGGCCCTGCTCATAGAACACATTTCATCGTAGTGGTTGATGCCTTGTTCAAGGGCATTTCAGCGGTGGTAATTTTAACGTGTCGGACGGCTGATTCGAACTGGCAACCTTCCGGTATCTAGACCGCGCCGCTATCCGTTCGGCCACCGGTGTCACCGGTGATCCGAAGGACATTTATAGTCGGCTAGGCGGTTACAACTTTGTGTATCCCTGTATTCCTGCACTTCTGGTTAGACACGTTTGGAGTAGTTCTTGTCCAGACAATCAGGGGATTTTGCCTGTACGTGCCCAGGAGCCTGTTTTCTCATAATCCGCCTATGCAGACAATTGTCCAGTAAATTGATGGAATTAAAATGGGAGTCTGCATCTTCGTCGCACGTCGTGCCGTGCTTGCTTCTCGAGTAATATCTGAGCTTCTTATAAAATGTACCAGGTTCACATCTCCTTAACAGAGACATCCAGCTGAGTGCATTGATCACACATCAGTGGTGTAAATCTAGGGGGTGCAGGGAGGATGTGACCGCACCTGCAGGGAGCCCACAGCAGGGGGCGCCCACTTAGCCTGCTAATTACGCTGTTCTATTTCAACATACATGATTATAAATCTAGGAGGTGCAGAGGATGCGACCGCACCTGCAGGGGGCCTCAGCAGGGGGGGCCCTGCTTATAGCCTCCCAATTACGGTGTCCTATTTCAACATGCATTATCTTGCCACACTAATAAAGCCCTGCGCCCGTTTATCCGTCCATCTTTGTTCTCCTTCTCCTACCACATCTCTCCATGCACAATACCTACTGCATGCCTGTCCAGACATAACACACTATGTTGTATCCATGCAACTGTCATAATTACTGTACAGTTTGCATTTGCATGAAATACCATGTTATTGCACAACATTTCACGGTGATGCAAATTACATCACATTTTAGGCCACTCCCCTTTCCACTGCACGCACGCACGCACACACACACACACACACACACAGGGCGCAGCGGTACAGTCCAGTACAGTACGGTACGGTACGGTACGGTACGGTACAGGACAGTATTGTACAGTACAGTGCAGTATGATACAGTACCGTATCGTACAGTACAGTATGTTACAGCACGGTAGATATTTTAACTGAAAAGCATATATGGCGTCTAATGGCTGTTATGTCTCACACTGTGCCTTTGTACTGTGTGATAAATCATGTTGTCATTGAATTGTTTATTAGCCATGTAAAATGCCTCTTTCTCTGCTTCAATAGCGCTCCATTGAGGCATGTTTGAAAAGGCTTCCTAACATAGTTTTGATCTCCTAGATACAACTTATGAAGTGTGAATAATATCAATATCCAATATGGCAGCTTTTCTTTGTCATTTTCACTCTACCCCAGAATGAGAGCTTGTGAACAAGTTAATGCCATTCACATCAGATTAATTTTGTTGTCCAACCATGTCACTGTCTCACTGAAAACGTTGAGGGACATGCACCCTACTGCCACCAGTGCCACTCGCTACATTGAGTGTGTGTGTGTGCGTGTGTGCGTGCGTGCGTGCGTGCGTGTGTGTGTGTGCGCCGAGTAGGGGGAATGGAAGCTGCTACGCCTTAACAGTGTCGCTACACAAGCAAGTTGCTGCACGAACGCACGCACGCACGCACGCACGCACGCACGCACGCACGCACGCACACACACACACACACACACACACACACACAGTGTGATGTGATGGTGAACCTCCAGGGTCAGAGGGGGTGTCTACTGTATGTAACATCTGCTGAATCCATGTGATCTCTTAGGAGAGTTAAACCGGGCTTCAGGGGCGGGAGAGGAGGACGACGACGACTGCATATCGGAGGATATGCATAATAAACAAACAAATGTGACTGCTGGGACATAATTACATTACTTCCATCCACAAAGAAACATTGAAGTGGAGACAAACATTGAATTGCCCCTGGGTGTGTGTGTGTGTGTGTGTGTGTGTGTGTGTGTGTGTGTGTGTGTGTGTGTGTGTGTGTGTGTGTGTGTGTGTGTGTGTGTGTGTGTGTGTGTGTGTGTGTGTGTGTGTGTGTGTGTGTTAGTTACTGTAGTTTATTTGTCTCGGTCATGGTTTATCCCAGCATTATTACATACAGAAACAAATAATTTACATGATACAACCAAAAAGGCCGAAAAGGAAAGGGCTGAAGCCGAAGCTTATTATGCCCACCTTTTGATATTTAAGAAGTGTGTGTGTGTGTGTGTGTGTGTGTGTGTGTGTGTGTGTGTGTGTGTGTGTGTGTGTGTGTGTGTGTGTGTGTGTGTGTGTGTGTGTGTGTGTGTGTGTGTGTGTGTGTGTGTGTGTGTGTGTGTGTGCGAGCGTGCGTGCGTGCGTGCGTGCGTGCGTGCGTGCGTGCGTGCGTTGGGTTAGCGCCCCAGCCTGTGTCCGCCATGAGGAGGACGCCCAAAAAACCCACGTGAGGCCTTTAGGAGGGCCATTCAAGCCGCAAATGGAGCCTGCGGCACCACCGTTGGCCCAATGAAGTGTCTGGTGCTGGGAATCTGGTGCGACACACAGGTCCTGCAGGTGAACCTGGTGAGAGCAGGAGAGGACCTGGTGAGACGTAGGAGGTGCCCGGCCAGGAGTCAACCCACAGTGCCTAGTCCCTCCACGCGCCGGATGGCCCACTCGGTACCCGTCAGATGGCCCGCCCAGTACCGGCAGAGTAGTTCTGGAGCAGCGGATTGTGTGTCCCTGGTTTTACCCTAATGGGACTGATCGAGGGTAGCTACTGGGACGTAAGTCGGGACTTGATCACCCCGGCTGGGTCACCCGAGTGAGGGGTATGATGTTGGAAGACCCGAAACCCCGATGACCTTGGGATACATCACTGAGGATACGTCCCAGTTGCATCCTTGCAATGTTTTTTAGTTATAAAATGCATGTTGTAGTTCCTTTAAGAAGCAAATAACTGCAGCAGCAGCAAAACGTCAAGAGACTAAACAAATACAATTGAAATTGTTTCACTCCAGTAAACAATCAATGCCAATATGAGAGAAAAAACATTTATAATTAGCATTCAGTACATGTCACTGGGCCAATCTACGACACAATGAGAGTTCAGCTTTACTATAAACTATGATGATTAATAGCCTCACCTCTTCTCTCTCTCTCTCTCTATATATATATTTTTTTTCTATAAGTTGTGTTTTGCCTACATGCAGTTTATACATTTAGATGATGATTAGCGGTATAATTTGTCTTACATAAGTGTCCCAGATGGAAGGTAGGTTGCATGGTCCGATGTGTGTATTAGAGATGATGAGATGTTCAACTGCATTAACTTGTTCAAGTCTAGCAAACAGGGCTCCCAACCCCAAACACACAGCTTGGCAACAGTGAGAATTTACAGTTATGCAGTGTTGATTACTTGGCCTAGATACAGCAATATGGATTATTCTGATCCTCGCTTCTCCGAATGATGTGATGCATCATGGGGCATAGGCCAGGGTTTGTAAGTTCACTGGTTTGTAGCAGTATAGAAATCCAATCATGTTGTAGTGATGCAGAAACGTTTACAGAAAACTAGCAGCAGCTCAAATTAAAATGTGTTTTGAAAATGTAGTTTGTGTTTATCACGAATTTAGAGGGTCTGGTTCAGAAATACACAAACCTTTTCAGCAATGATATGAATTGCATGCTTGTCATGACCCAACCCAATTGATGTACTATTTTGTAATGATGATAATTCATTGTCAGACACGCTTTTTATAATTGAAAGCTCACAATGAAGACAAAATAAAAGTTTTTCCTCCCAGGTGTATTCAGGAAAAGCCAGCAATAAAGCCTTCTTCAGGCAAATTAGGTTTTTGAAATGTTTGGCACACCAAAGCCTGCTCTGAAAAGTATTGACTTTAAACTTGCTTGTACAGTAACACATGATGCCAGAAAACAACATATGATCATCAGCAAATTCTGATTAAAAACACTACATACTGAGTGTAGTAGTTGTTGTGATCTCTAAATGGAACCTCGGTCTGGCTCTGACAGGCAGGTAGTGTGTGTAGGCTGGGTGGTGTGTGATGTGGTGTGTACCTCTGTTGGTACAGAGACGGGCCCGGGAGAACCAATAATGAGACACAGAGGCAGTATCACACCATAGATTCACAAAGTTTATTAGACAGACAGGGAATATTTATACTGCTGGATCATAGAAACGAGACAGTAAGATATGAAGATGCGCGACATAGGAACGTGGCATGTTGATGCGCAAGGTTGACCTCACGATGTACAGTACAGGGCTAGCCTTACTGTCGGCAAACCAGGCGGACCTTATGGGTGCCACCTAACAGGATGCCTCACATATCAAGACGGTACAATGCAGACAGAGAAACATCTCGCTATCAAGCACAATGCAAACTGCACTGTAACTTATGAAGTACACTGTATCTCAAGTTCAGTACACAGACTTTTTATAACTGGCTTAGACTACTGTAATTGCAGCACTGTTCTAATCTTGCCGTACAAACAATTTAACAACTGAATAGATATCTCCCACAACTTAGGTTTGGGGAAATTAATTGCTGTATGGAGATTTTCTCAAGGTTTTCCTACACCAATTTTGTCCTATTTGGCAATGAACCATTTGTGGAAACTAATAACTAAATAGTCCAGGAAGTTTTATCAGAAGCAGAATTATTACTGGACTGTAGACCAAAAGAGACAAATGAAAATCATAAACAAATGTCCATTCACAGAATACTAAAGAGCATGAAAAATCAGACCAGGGAGGCTGTGGGAGTAGCAAAGCAATACTGCTGAATGAGTCATTGTTATGAATGCTGTCAACATGTCTTTGATGGCTCCAGATTACAGCAGGGTTGGTTTGGAACTTGGAGACAGTTATTTGAATAGCTCCTTGAGAGAACGGCATACAGGAATGTGTAGTATTGTAGTATGCTCTGTCAGAAACTGTTAGCTATAATGCATGCTGATGTTTAAATAGGCTTTTCTGTGTGTGTGTGTGTGTGTGTGTGTGTGTGTGTGTATGTGTATGTGTGTGTGTGTGTGTGTGTGTGTGTGTGTGTGTGTGTGTGTGTGTGTGTGTGTGTGTGTGTGTGTGTGTGCGTGCGTGCGTGCGTGTGGTGTGTGCGTGCGTGTGTGCGTGTGTGTGCGTGGTGTGTGTGGGGGGGTGTTAATTTGCTGTCAACTATCATGTTTATTCCACAATCGGCTGATTATGTTGTTGTCCAGCTAAATCACAAGTGTATTTTAGGAAACGTCAACATAGCAGACATAATCTTGAGGAAGGAAAATCCAGGCCAAAGTAATTATTTCATAACTAAGCAGGAATCGGGTATCCAGAAACATTGTTTATATAATTGTAAACATATCCGACAGTAAATTGTCATCCACAGCCTGCAGTAAAAGAAACGACGGACAATATATACCACGCTCAGACGCTATAGGCTACAGTAGTAACTAACAATAACCCCCAATTCAACCCCTGATGCTGATCACAAAGCAGGGTACATTGGGTACCATTTTAGAGTTTTGGTTAGACTCAGCCAGGGATTGAACCCCTGACCTGCCAGTGTCAGGGCAGACAGGGCTGTTCAGTTACTACTGCTTGTGTCTAAAGCATGGTAGATACTGTCTGCAGAAGAAATGTTGGATACATTATTTTGAAGCATGTGTAGGGAGTCCCTAGCCTGGTTTTACATTCCTCCTTGAATCAAATGCATTGCGATTTCAAGGGGGAGTGGTTAAACCAGGCTAGGGGTTCCCTGCGAGTCCAGGGGGTGTATCTGTACTGCCTGACCTGTACTGTATCAAGCTGCCTCATGCTAAAGAAAACAGGAGATAGGCTCCTGAACTATGAGCCACATGGCTCAGGAACTGGTACATGGCTACTTTCTTAATAATAATAATAATAATAATATATAGGCCTACAGCTGTTAGCAGCAATACGGGAGCCAAGGATTGGAATATGCAAAGCAATATGCAATTTAAGCAATAGAATAAGCCATCGAAACATAATAGACTGAACTTGAGAGAATGTGAAGACCATGCTATTAATGAGCATTTGAAACAGTGTGAACAGACAAAAGTTTGCCAATTTCTCTGCTTCATCTCTACACAATAGTAACAATTGTATCCTATTATAGGCTATTAGTGTTTCATCATTATTTATTTGCAGTCTGTTTAGCTGGGAACTGGAATCAAACCTGTGACCTTCTGTTTCCCAGGTGTCCTATAGCCTCTCTCTAAACGATTGCTATTGTTAAGAATAATGTGTACGAAATATTAGAAAAAAGCATAAGATATAATAAGGAAGTGAACACAAGACAAAAGTGTGTTTTGAGAAGTGATTTATAATATGATTACACTAGCTGAATGTTCTTGCCTGTTAAGATGTTGACCAGGGTTCTCCTGGTCTAATCTCCCCCTGCCCCTACATGCATGTGGTTGCTATATCAACAGGAATCTAGCTAAGGTAAATGACACAATGGGGTTGACTGAATTAGTCCCAATTCTACAAGTTATACCAAGATGATGTTGTTTAATGGATAAATGTGCAATTTGTCTACCTAACAATAATGAGAACGTGTCCAGTGAGTTGATTAACTAATTACTCTATTCATTTGTTTTGACCGTTAGATTTGCAAGTACCTGTACTTAGGAAATGGTCAGAAAGCACTTTCTCTCGTGAGAGCAAAATGGAAGAATTTAGTTTGTTGTTTCAGTTTTTTATTTATTTATTATGTTTTCACATGAAGGCCCTTCAACAGTTACTACAAATGTTGCAGGACAGATTGACAGCAGCAGCAGCCAGAGAGACAAAATGAAAGCAAAACAAAACAAGACAAGACAAGACAAAAGATGGTACACAGACAAAACAAAACAGGAACACAACAAACTTACAGTTTGCCAGGAAGTCATGCTGTTATGTTTAATCATGCGCACAGGTCTGCTGAATGCTGATGTGTTAAGGCTAGACTACACCAATGGAAATGCAAACTGGCCTATCTATGTTGGGTACCGGAGAACTCGCCAGTTTACCAAGTCGCCACAGCGAAAATTCTTCTTCATCAATGTCTTCATCGTTATGCTAACATGCTGTCATCAGTATGTCAAACTCACAGATGTTATAGTTCATTTCCAAAGTGATCAAATTATTTTGTGCAATTAAATGGTCAGCTAGATGATGATACAAAGGTGAGTATGTGAATACCAATGATAATAGGCCTACCATTTCAGGAATTGTTTACTAATGAATTACATTGTTTCGGTACTTTTAGCATTCCTACTTTCTCTAATGTTAACTCTAAACAACTATCCTCTCTCTCTCTCAATTCAATGCAATTTAAATGAAGGTGAAGTAAAAGTAAAATGCACTAAATCGCGGTGAGTTGGTATATTTCTAACATAAAAACTAGACTTTTGAAAATTCAAAGGCAAATGTAATGCGGTAAAGGGGGTACATGGATTCAGAAAACAAAAACAAGAAAGGTATCCTACTGAAACCAAAAAAGTTTTAGAACCACTGGTTAAAGTGATAATGTTTTGTAATGTATTAAATAGCTCTATATTCTCTCAATGTGTTTTTGACTTGAGTATCTCCGTCTCGGCATCTCTCCAGGCAGCTCCATACAGTGAAATTGTGGCTTTTTTTCCCGGACAGGGCCCCTGCCCAGGGTCCATATATGGAGCTGGCCTGTTCTGACATCACAACACTCCATATTTGGGCATGCCTGACACAGAACTCCATATACTGTACGTGTGTATGTCTGTAATGAACGTAACCCGAGAAGCGTTCGCCCCACCTACTTCAAATTCGACACACGAACGTTTCACACCCCCAGATGGAGTGCAGTGCCCGGTGTCGAGACGGTCAGACCCACGGTTGTCCAGAACTGCCACATACATGGAGCTGGCTTGTTCTGACATCACAACACTTCATATTTGGGCATGCCTGATACAGAACTCCATATATTAAAGGGACACAGAGAGACAGATACAGACATCTCCATATATGGACTTAAAAGGGACACAGACAGATGGGTTGAGCGGGTACTCTGACACGGGTAGTACTACAATGGGTATTGCATAGCCGGCCCGGGTGGGGCATGGATCTCCAACTTCTATCGTTACCGGTGCTTACAGCCAGGCACCAGTCTAGTGACAAGGACTTAGTTTGTAGGACAAAGTTTGTGAACATACACAAAAATCACACTTGTGTGAAGTGAGGGGCACTCTTATCATCATACATCATTCAACATACATCATCATAAATCACAGTCCGTGCTCAGCCAATCAAATAATTTCCCTGGTACAAAGTTAAACCTAAACACACAAAGCTGAGGGATTTGTGGGGATCTCTCTCTAGATTGACACAAACACAGTGAGAGGGGATAGGGAGGGAGACACCCTTTTTTCCAAACAGCCCCACCCACCCACCCACCCACTCACTCACTCACTCACACACACACACACATTCCACTTCTTATGAATCATAATAAAGCAGTGTGCCTAGCTGTAGTGTGTACACTGTACTGTACACGCCCCGTAAAACAAACTTACAGCGGAACAAGGAAGTTGATATTGTGCACCTGTCGTATTGATGCTGTCAGTCTCTACATCCTCGTTTCATTTTCTACCTACGTCGTTGACATCGATCATTTTAGGTAAGTATATTTGCACAGCCAGGAGTGGACTACCGAATTGCCATGTCATATATTGGATAATTTAGCAAGGGAAATATTGTTTTAATGCATCGTTTTACCGACTAAAGTGCGCACTGTGTATGATGAAGTAAACACACAGTTCAGTCTCACTTTCGTTTCTAACAAAATATAGCTATGGTTGCTAGGCTGTAGGATGCTTGCCTTCAAGTGAAACCATGAAAGAATTTGCAACATAATCATAATGTATTTCATCGGAGCTTTTTGAAGATGGGAAGTGAGCACGGCACACGCTAGAGTTTAGAATACATTAAAGCCTAATAAAGCTGCAATCCGGACTAATTTTTAATGAATAAGACGTTATAATTTAGCCAGTCGTTATGGTTGAGTTAGTATAATGAGGTGGTCTCCAGACTCCCACTCTCCCTAGAGGAGTGTGAATCCCCACTTCAAAACTGCAATTCGAAACTGGCCCCAGTAAAAAGTCAAAGCCACCCCTACTCCCCCTCAATGGGTCTGGTCCTTACTCTAAGGTCTGGTCCACAAGATTCGCTACACCGTACCTGTCTAAATACTTCCTTATTGTCAACGAAGTTCACACCTACAACACCAGAGGGACTTCAACAAACCATGTTCAACCCAGATTCGGCACAAACAAGGGCCTAAATCCATTTCACTCCTCTACTAGGCCGTGAGCCAGGACCCCAAATCTGGGGTCATCTGTACCGATGGGGTGAATAAGTCTCATAGTGATTTTTGGGAAGGTATACATCCCTAGTGCTAGGAAAAATGTGATAGCATTGCATCTGTGGTAGCTTTCTGTGTGTTATCACTCCATTTATAACCACATGCCAAAACTCAATTTTCAAAATCCGAATGGAGCATTCTACTTCAAACTGATGGTTCTCTCATATATCTTTGAAGAATGGTTGGGATACAGCTCAGACTATATATTTTTCTGAAAAGTTGTTAAAATTAGCACATCTAGAAATGTTATCTATTACAGGAGAGACAACATATAGGGACTATATATTACATGAGACGTACTTCTGTTTTCATGAAAGATGCAGCACAAAGGTTCCCTCTGTAAATAACTGTAAATATTTAAAACCATCTTAGAACATAAATTCTAATGAAATGTTTTATGAAATTCAATAAACTAAATATAGTGTAAGTGTACAGTGTAAGTAATGCATAAGATAACTTTCCGTTCACCATTACATCACCTTTTAGTCCATTTGACACTTCTATCTGTTCAATACCAAACCTAATAATGCTGTTTCATATTACGTTTTTGTTGTTGATTTGTATTTGGGGACAATTTTAGCTTGGTTGCCCAAACTTTGGTAATTGGCATAATCAAAAAAGGCCTTTATATCAGGTCAATCTCACATGTTAAAGGTCTGGTCAATGAAACAGAAACAACTATTTCTATTTCTATAACAACTTATACTTATACATTTGTAATAATAGCATAAGAAAATATGATAATATTTATCTTTTGCAACTACATTCAATATCTGTAAGCTTCAACTCATAATCAGGAACATAAAATCAACCCACCACATCCCCCTAGCCCTCCTGATTGTCAGCAATATCTTACCCAAATCCTGATCTACCTCATCGTCTCTTTATTATCAACATCACTTCTCATTTGTAGCTTCAACATCTCATCAGGTGTCAGGTCACCCTTAGCAAAATGTGGATCTCCCATCCAAATTGTGTGACATCACCTGAACTTTCAAATTGAGCTTGGTGGTCTGCCACATTCCACTTGTATATGAGTACAACTGTCGTGGTACAACAGCAGCAACAGATTGTTACATTGTGACACCCAACTCACCCAGCACATCAGGGTAGTCTGGGAAGTTCCATGCCAGCAAAGTATTTTGTGCTCTGATCTTGCCTTTGCACATGGATATGAGGTTGCACAGGACTGTCCCATTGAAGGTCGTTAATGTCAAGGCAATTATGTTTATGCACTGTCAAATAGGTCTACATCTATTCTATGGTAACATATAGCTGTATAGTCATATTATCCTGCTCATTACTGTGCACAAATGTATACATCTTTGTGTTTGAGCACAAATGCATTTTGAGAACCCCCACATTGCAGTAAAGCGTGCACGCTGTGCGGCCCCCCACACACCATCATTCTACAGTTCAATCTAGTTGAATACCCCTGCTGTAGGTTACAACAACAAACAGCTGCATATCAATGGTAAGGTGAATACTGTGCATGTCAACCAGTGACCATACTGTATCTCCTGCATGCTTGGACACACCTGCTTATGAGACAGACATTGACCTGACCTTTAGCACATAAGATTGACCTACTTATAAGAAATTGATTTTATGTGACAGTTATTCTGTTCATTTTGTAATTGTAATGTTTTTACATAATGCAGTACAATAGAACATCACTTTGGGTGTGGTATGGACACCATTTTGGATTTGGCAATACATAATTAACTAGTGATGGGAGATTAATCGGCAAACACATCGGTATCGGACGATTTGAGTTGTTTTTAGATTAATCGGCATCGGTTTGATTAATCAGACCGATTACGTTTTTCAATAAACTTTTCCCTACTCCTTTTTCGAACATAGTAACTGCGAGAGTGAGGTCTAGCCAACACCAACTCGGGATTCCTGGATCGCTGCCCTCCACAATGTCCTATCCAACATCAGGTTATTGAGCTCTGCAGTGTTGTTAGCCAAGCTGTCACGCCGCAGCACGTCTACATAGGTGGTACGCTTCTTTCCCCCCCTTGGCTTTGCCCTGGGTTTGGCTCCCATAGTCAATTTACTTGCCTCAAGTTCTGGGTACCTGACGCAGTGCCCTGCCAGCCTCATCCTTCTCTCTCTGACTTTGTCCGTGACCCGTGGTAGGTCCCCATAGAAGAGGTCCACATTTCTGATGTGACACCTAGTGCCATTCGTAGCATTCTTGTGTAGACTCCATCCAGGGATTTTTCCTGTTGTACTGTGAGGGTCCATGTCTCGACAGTATCTATGAACAGCCGCCTCTTAAGGTCTTCTCCCATGTCTGATTTCCACACTCTCCTCATCCCGTGCAAGGCTTTCCAGGCAAGTGCTCTCCGAACCTTCAGATCCTTTTCAGTTGAGGCAGTCCAGGCCCCGAGGTACTTGAAGTCCTCGACTCGCTCGAGCACCGTCCCGTCTGCAGTGGCAATGGTTTTGTCCTCTGTGTTGACTGTCATTACCTTTGTTTTCTTGGTATTGAGCTTGAGGCCGAACTTGGACCTTGGCTCGAGTCTGGCTGTAGCTTGACTCTATCATCTGGACCAACTTTTCTGGAACTCCGTAGGCACGTAGAATACTCATGAGTTTCCCCCGGTGGATGGTGTCGAAAGCCTTTTGGAAGTCAATGAATGTGATCACCGCTGACAGGTTGCGCTCCCATACCCCTTCCAATATCCTCCTTAGTGCCAGTATCTGCCCAGTATCTTTCGAACATAAACATAAGTTAAGGATTATGAAAGATCATTATTATTATTATTTTTGGACGTTTATTTCCTTTGTCTTTTCTCATTTATATTTTAACATGTTTGGAATAAATAAAAAAATGAAAATAATTAAATTAATGAATCGGTCTGTCTTTACAGATAAACAAGCCCAAAGTAACAGTTTGAACAGATCTACAAGCTCACAATATTATAAAGGTATTTAAGTTAGATGTGACTTGCCTAAGCCTGCAGTGCAGACACCCTGTTACATGTATTTTTCAGAATAGACAAAATTATAATCTTTCAATACAGAATGAGATCGACATTGGTAATATTGGTTATCGGCCATAACAGCAATTAATTATATCGGATATCGGCCAAACTGTCTCATCGGCACATCCCTATAATTAACTGATCACTTTCACTGATTCAGCCACATTCCTTTAGTCCTAAACCCCCAAATAATGATGTTATAGCCATTTTCTCCTGGCAGCCATATTGGACGCCATCTTGAAAATGTATATTTTCCTATATTTTCAGTATATTCTTAAGCATGCCTAGAGGTACCAGAACCAATTGGAAAAACCTTTTCTATCATTTTTGGGGGGTGTATTACTATTTTTTTTTTCATATTGATCCATGCAATTTTCGCCTAGTGTTATAAAATAAAATGCATGATAGCACTCATAAAGCTACCACGGGTGCAATGCTATCACATATTTTCTAACTCTAGACATGTATACCTTCACAAAAATCACTATGAGCCTTATTCAGCCAGATGGTACAGACCAACCCCCCTGGCTCACGGACTATACCACCAAAATGTGGAACTGTGGAACGCCCTACCAACAGCCATTAATTCATGTGAATCCCTTGGCTTGACTCCTTCAAAACCGCTCTCAAAGGGCACCTACGGTGCCAATTCGAAACTGGCCCCCGTAAAATCTGTATCCCTTGTTACCTACCCCCTTACATGATTTCCTATATGCAGCTTTTGTGACTCGTGTCACATTTGCCATTGACAATGAAAGGAGAATTTACGTCATATGTGGACGAGCAAATCGGCTTTTCAAACACAGTGCAACTGTTTGTCATCTTACATGATCATGGTGAAAAGATGATTTTTTTAAAAAACATTGTATCATGGTTAAGTAAGGGATAATATCTGGCTAGTGGTTATTGTCGGTAGATAATTCACCGACAGGGAGTTTAACCACGAGGCCCTGAAGGTGAATCATCTCCCGTACACATATAAGTAATAAAGAACCATTACAATTAATACCAGTGAGCTGGCGGTTATGAAAGGCTCGTCATAAACCTGCATCATTTTGAGTAAAAAAATAACGTATCATGTTTCTGTAAACATCCGGCTGATGATCATGGACGCAGCCATCTGTTGTAGGTGGAAAGCCTGGTGACGTGAGGTTAGTTTGGAGGGGGCGAGGGGACTATGGCGTCACCGTTTCAGCAAATAGGCGGCATTCGTTCGTTGTACACACGGAGACGACAAAGTAGCGTCTCCGAAGTTTGTCACTCTGGGAGCCGGTTTCAAAAAGAACCGGTTAAGTCCCTGTAGTGGCAGAAAAGAGGGCCTCCATGCAGGAAGGGAGCTTCCTAGGAGCTAAGGCCAGAGTTTTAACAGCAGTAATGAAAAGGGCATATAGCCCAGCTAAGCATGGCGGCAGCCGAAGACCCAGAAAGTGTTCCCACAATTACAGGGATGCTAAAGAACAAACAGCTCGCCCACGGTAAAATGGTGTTTACCAAAACATCAGGGCACCAACCAGAACACCAGAACAAAGGGGGAATGAGAGCACACAGTCTATCAGTAGCAGCAGAGACACTAATCAGTTCCAGTAATCAAACTTTATAAATATGTTCAAAGTAATATGTGAAGTTGCCTGGGAAGGCGACAGAAGAGAGAGAAAGATTAAGATCACCTAATCAAGAAACGACAGGTGAACAGGATGGGCTTGTGATCGAGGCACGGGAAGGACAGGAAGGAGGACTTGCTATGATGAAAATAGTCAAACAATGGTAAGAAAGCTGCCAAAATGTGAGCTAACCTTGTCATGAGAGTATAAATGAGGAGGGTCTGAAGGACCAGCGTGTGCCTCTATCATATCGTGTGGATACTATGTCTGTGTGCTACGCATCTTGCTGAATAAACCCTACTAAGCCGATCTACGTTCCTGCTTGATTATTTCACCTGTATATTATCATCCCTGAGTTTCCAAGAGCATCACTAGCAACTTCATCCCCCAAAACGCTGTCTACGTGTGGCAGAAAGGGCAGATCGACTAAGTACTTGTGCGGATAACGAGAATATGTCCTTGCGTAGACAGCACATAACATTGATTTGACTGTGATCTCTGTCTGGAACAGGTCAGGCAGGATGGCTGAGCTTGAGGAGGGAGAATTCAAAGCTGTGGATCTGTCTCCAGATTCAGACTCCAGCACTCAGGGAAATGATCCCCCTCAGAGGCTGAGCCAGGAAGAGGAGGAGGAGGGGTGTCAACCCATACACAAAGGTAGGCCTGAGTACAGAATCACTTAATCTCAATTATCCTAAATTCATAATAAAATTGGCTAACATGGAGGAGGGCCGGCGGATGTCACCCAACTCAAACACAACCATCAACAAACACCCTTATGCCCAAATTGCCCATATATTAATATGGCCATATGTATGTAGGCATGCCATGCCACTAACCATAAACAAACCCGATACACCCATATATAGTATATACTGTAGGCATCAGTGATGTAAATAGGTTTTCAATGTAATGAGTCCCAGGATGCAGGGATGGTCTTTTAGATGAGTCCCAGGGACATTTTATGAGTCCCACTTCAACGACGTTAGGAGTCATATTTTGCCATTTTTTACAAATTGCAGCAATTAACTCCCATTTATTTATCCCATTTATTATAATGTGGTTATATTCACATAGAAAACAGGAGAAGAAATGATTATTATAACTAAAGCTAGCAAAATGAACTAGAATTAAAAAACAGTACAGTAGTGCATCCCGTGGATGCAGAGGTCGTTGTTTTATTGCGTCCCTTAACTATAAACTGCGTTTTGGGATGCAAAATGCACCCTATTTTAATCTCTAAGGCATATATGGAGATCCGGTTGTCCAGAGCCACAGATCTGACCGCTATGCCCATATGGCTTATATGGAGTTATAAAGGGTGAGGACCGGAGCGCCCCTCTACTTCCGCATTTGCGGAAGTGAAAACGAGCGCTCAATGTTAAACCCTAGCTGCCCTGCCCAGGGTTTCCTCATGCTAAATGCACGGGCTCAATGTTAAACCCTAGCTGCCCAGGGTGTCCTCATGCTCAATGTTAAACCCTAGCTGCCCAGGGTTTCCTCATGCTAAATGTTAAACCCTAGCTGCCCAGGGTGTCCTCATGCTAAATGTTAAACCCTAGCTGCCCAGGGTGTCCTCATGCTAAATGTTAAACCCTAGCTGCCCAGGGTTTCCTCATGCTAAATGCTCAATGTTAAACCCTAGCTGCCCAGGGTTTCCTCATGCTCAATGTTAAACCCTAGCTGCCCAGGGTGTCCTCATGCTAAATGTTAAACCCTAGCTGCCCAGGGTTTCCTCATGCTAAATGCTCAATGTTAAACCCTAGCTGCCCAGGGTGTCCTCATGCTAAATGTTAAACGAGCGCTCAATGTTAAACCCTAGCTGCCCAGGGTTTCCTCATGCTAAATGTTAAACGAGCGCTCAATGTTAAACCCTAGCTGCCCAGGGTTTCCTCATGCTAAATGTTAAACGAGCGCTCAATGTTAAACCCTAGCTGCCCAGGGTTTCCTCATGCTAAATGTTAAACGAGCGCTCAATGTTAAACCCTAGCTGCCCAGGGTTTCCTCATGCTAAATGTTAAACGAGCGCTCAATGTTAAACCCTAGCTGCCCAGGGTTTCCTCATGCTAAATGTTAAACGAGCGCTAAATGTTAAACCCTAGCTGCCCAGGGTTTCCTCATGCTAAATGTTAAACGAGCGCTAAATGTTAAACCCTAGCTGCCCAGGGTTTCCTCATGATAAATGTTAAACGAGCGCTAAATGTTAAACCCTAGCTGCCCAGGGTTTCCTCATGCTAAATGCACGGGCATGAGGATGATGTCACGTGCATATCCTCTACTGTATGGGCACAAAATGGACACAGCCAGACGGCTACTCTGACAACGCCTCTGTAACGTTAAAGGTTACTTTAGTAACCACGGTTGTATATATAAATTGAACGAAATACCTTTCGTTTATGGGTAGGTTTCCTTCAAAACCTAGCTGCAGAACATTATTTTATGTACTCCCAGGACAGAAAATTCTAGAATTTTCGCTGTCCTGGGCTCTAAGGGTGACGTAGGAAGCCACGCCTATCCCGTATAGATACCTGCGTGGCTACGTCAGCCCTCATTCGGAACTTTTCTTCTGCTTTAGAGAACAGAAGGGCGTTCCACGAAAGGTATTTCGTTCAATTTATATATACAACCGTGGTTACTAAAGTAACCTTTAACGTTGTATTATATAGAAATTTCACGAAATACCTTTCGTTTATGGGACTTTATGAACTCCCGTGACCTGAACTTCCAGTGGGTCCCAGGTAAACCTTTTGGGAGGGGCTCGGACCCTTTTGGGTCCAGAACCTAGTCCTTGTGGAGAGCAGGAGGCAGCGCTATGCTGCCCTGATGCCTTACTGAGCAGCGGCCCCCAAGACCGCGTGCGCTAGCGAAGGCGCTGCCACATCTAGGTTATAGTATGTGGCGAAAGTCGAGGGTGTAGACCAGCTTGCTGCTGTGCAGACTTCCTGAATGGAGACACCCTTGTAGAGTGCCCAGGAAGCTGCCACACCTCTTGTGGAGTGGGCCCTCAGGGCTTGAGGGGAATCCACGCCTTGGCTAGTGTAGGCCAGACGGATGGCTTCCACTATCCAGTTAGAGATAGTGACCTTCGTGACGGGCTTTCCTTTGGTCCTGGCACCCCAGGACACAAAGAGTTGGCTTCCTTGTCTGAAGGGAGCCAGTCTATCCGCGTATATGCGTAAAGCTCTGACTGGGCAGAGGCAATTAAGCCTGCTGTCTTCGTCAGAGGAGAACGGCGGGGGATGGAAAGCCTGTAGGTTCACTGGCACACACACTGAGAGAGCATTTTTGGGAATGAAGGCGGGGTTTGCCTTTAGGGTGACCTTGGTCGACCCCTCATCGAACCTCATGCAGTCTGGAGAGATCGAGAGCGCATGTAGGTCGCTGACCCTTTTTGCTGTCGTGAGTGCGATCAGGAGAGCCACCTTCAGGGTTAGGAGCTTGAGGCTCACGGTTTGTAGTGGTTCAAAGGGTGCTGTAGCCAGCGCCTTTAGAACCAGGGACAAATCCCACGAGGGAACGAGGGATCTGCATGTCCTATGTTCCCTGCGTACACCCTTCATGAATTGTTTTACCAGCGGGTGCTTCCACACCGTCTGGTTATCAAAGCCTGGGTGGCAGGCAGAGATTGCCGCCAAATGGACCTTGACTGAGGAGAGGCCTAGGCCGTTGTCTAGGAGCTCCTGCAGGAATGACAGGACGTCGATCACTGAGGCCTGGTAGGGGACTGTTTGGTCTGGTCTTCGTGAGCACCAATGCTCGAAGACGCGCCAGGCTGTGTCGTAACGGTCCCTTGTTGACTGGGCTCTGCCTTTCTGAATCGTTTCGATTACGTTCGGAGGTAGACCCACGGCAGTCAACATCACCCTTTGACGGGCCAGACCCATAGGTCTAGGTCCTGGGGGTGAGGGTGGAAGATCTCCCCCCTCGCTTGAGAGAGGAGATCCGCTCGAAGGGGAATTCTCCACGGCTGGTCGTAGAGGAGAGGGGTTATTTCCGACCTCCAGACCCCCCACGACGGGGCTATTAGGAGCACCTTCAGACCCTGAGTCCTCACTCTGTCCAGAGTGGGGCTGATGAGGGATAGCGGGGGAAAGGCGTAGAGAAGGGTTTTGGGCCATTGGTGTGACAGAGCGTCTAGCCCCAACGTTGATGGTCCCCTGATTGCGAAGAAGAGGGGACACTTCGTGTTCTCCTCTGTGGCAAAGAGATCCACCTTGGATTTCCCAAACCTGCTCCAGACCTGGGCCACTGCATGAGGGTGTAGTGACCAGTCTGAGTAGCGGAGAGGTCCTCTGGACAGCAGGTCTGCCCCTGTGTTCAGAAGACCTGGGACGTGACACGCTACTATTGAGAGGACGCGTGTGTTGCACCACAGGATCAGTTTCTGAGCCAGTTGATGAAGACGAGGGGACCTGAGTCCACCTTGTCTGTTGATGTAGCACATGGCCGTGGTGTTGTCTGTCCTGACTAGGACATGGCAACCCAGGATGCGCTGCTCGAAGTGTTTCAGGGCGAGGAAGACTGCCATGAGCTCTAAGTAATTTATGTGAAGGGCACGTAGTGGCCCCAACCATAAACCTCTGGCTGTGAGTCCTTCCATCGTGGCTCCCCAGCCTGTCATGCTGGCGTCTGTAGTGATGACTTTCCTGATCAGAGGCTTTCCCATGGGGACGCCCTCTGAGAGGGTTTTCCTGTCTGACCACCATTGAAGGGCTAGTATGCATTGTGATGTTACTGTTACCTTCTGGTGCCGACGGTGCATTGGTACATGTAGAGAGCCTATCCATCGTTGGAAAGGTCTCATATGTAGCCTTGCTAGGCGGATTAAATAGACCGCAGAGGCCATTAACCCCGCCATCCGGAGGCATGCATGAAAAGGAATCGAGCGTCCCCTTTTGAATGACGCCACGCACTGCAGTGTTGCGTCTATTCTCTCTTGGCTCAGGCGGGCCGTGTAAGAGATTGAGTTCAGTGTTATGCCTATAAAGTCTATTGACTGTGTTGGCATAAGCATGCTCTTCTCGTGGTTTATTATAAACCCAAGCGAGTCGAGGTGGCTGAGCACACGATGTGTGTGCGACAGTGCTTCTCGTGGAGAGTCTGCAAGTAGGATCCAGTCGTCTACGTATGTAGCGAGACGGATCCCTTGCTGTCGGAGCGGAGCGATAGCTGCCGCGGTGCACTTTATGAAGACTCTGGGACTCAGTGACATTCCGAAGGGAAGGACTGTGTACTCGTACACTTTTCCTCTGAACCCGAAGCGCAGAAATTTTCTGTGCGGCGGGTAAATCGGAATGTGGAAATATGCGTCTTGCAGGTCTATTGACGTAAACCAGTCCCCTTCGCGAATTAGGCGTAGGAGGACTGGTGGAGTAAGCATTTTGAATCGCAGCTTTTTTAAGTGACGATTCAATGCCCTCAGGTCTAGAATGGGACGGAGTCCGCCCCCCTTTTTCTTTACCAAGAAATAGCGGGAGTAAAAACCGTTCATTGATTGGTCGAGGGCCGCCTCTGTGATGGCGCCTTTCTGCATTAATGAATTGATTTCCTCTTGCAGAATGGCGGCCTTTTGCCCGCTCGCTTCTGAGAAACTAATTTTCCTGGAAGTGGGCGGTTTCGAGGCGAACTGTAGCCTGTATCCTGTCTGAATTGTACGGATTATCCACGGGGAAGCCCCGGATATCCGCCATTGTGACAGATGACGTGACAAAGGGTTCCCTGTGCTTGTCAGCGTGGTGCATGGCCTGCCTAGGGGAAGACTTACTTTGTGTGAAATGTCTCCCTCTAGTGAATTTTTTCGGTATTGAGTTTGGAAAAAATTGGCGTGGAGTTTTTGGCCTGTGACAGCTAAAGCTGTCACAGTGTGGGTTATCTTTCCCACTGGGCCTATGCCCTTCAGAGTTGGTTTTATTGTTTTTTGTGTTTTTTGTTTTTTTGTTTTCTTTATTGAACAACGTGGAAAAACATACACATGTGAATTGCACATAACAATTTTCGGGGTCTGTACAACGGTGCTCACAGCACTGTGTACAGGCCCCCTTAAGCGCTTCAGCGCAGGCTCTGAGGTGAGATCTGTGATCCCCACCTCTGGCCTTGAACTCTGAGTGTGGTGGGGAAGATGACCCGGCCCGGGCAGGTCATTTGCGCTTCCCCTGGCCTCGGCCTCTGGGAGCGCTCCTGGCCTTGTAGGGCGGCGGAGAGGTGCGGCGGTCTGCTCTGCCTCGGCCTGCAGGCTGTCGCTGTCTATCTCCGCTCCGGTCCTGGGACCTGGGTTTGTCATCGGTCTTGGCCTTCCAGGGTGCCTTCTTAGCCTTGGGGCGGCCTACCGGGGCGGCCTGGTTGGCCAGCGGTTCGAGCGCCTTCATCGTCTTGGTGGAGGACTCGAGCTGTTGGATGGTCTCTGACATCTTGGCCAGAGCGTCCTTAAACATACTGTCTGGGTGGATATTTCCAGCCACAAACTCTTTCTTTGTCTCCAGGGAGATGGCGCTGGTCTGATCGACCCAACGCCATCTCTCCTGGAGGATGGAACATGCCATTGCCTTGGCGTTGTGGAGAGTGGAGTCCCTCTGGAGGGTGGCCATCTCGTGATTCAGGCGGCGTAACTCGGCCAGGTCTTTTGGCAGTTCCGCTAGCTGGACTTTAATGGACTTCTGTCCCATCTCAATGAGGAGGCTCTTCATGGAACCCTGGAGAAGTGCTCCTGCATTGAGGGCCTTCGCCACGAATGACATGTGTGCATACTGCCACTTGTTCAGTTTTGAGGCTTCCCTCACGCTGCTGGACAGGAGCTGCGGTTCCTTTACGTGGTGATCCACTCTAGGAGCTGCAGGGTTGGCCAGGTAGGCCGCTATAGCCTTGTCCATAGCTGGCATGAAGTCTATGGCGAGGGTTTGTTTATCTGGTATGTCGTTGGGCCCCTTGGCGCTGGCCTTGGGAAAATCCACCTTCAGGAGGGGTTCGTCCCAGGCGTGCATCATGGCCTCCTCGAAGCCCTGTGCCATAGGGAGCTTCTGTCTTCTAGGTGCAGGGGGGGGGGCGGACTCATCAGTCCTGCCTTCCCATGGTAGTACCTTGACAGTTGACTTAGGCCATGTGTGGTTACAACGTGCACTAGCCTTCCTGTATATCTCGTAAATATTGGAGTCATCCATGGGGGGTACAGGAGGCGGGGGGACAGGAGCCCTGGCTTGCTGGTGCTCCTGTATGTCCATGGCATCCAGGTCGTCGAAGGGGCGACGAGTGGTGCTGACGTAGTCCCCGGGGGAGAGGTCATCATGGCCATCTCGCTCGTCCGCGTAGGCCTCGTCCAGGACGTGGTAGTCCTGGAGTTGCTCCTGGAAGGAAGGGAGCTCGTCATCACGAAGCTCCCCTTCCTCCCTGGTAGTCCAATGCTCCCCACCGGGAGACATTGCGCGGTCTGGGGAAGGGTCCAGGCGGTCCACCATATAGCTGGGTGCAACGGCAGGCTGTCTGCGTCTAGCTGTATGTCTGGGCGGGCACTCAATGGTGGCCTGCACGACGTGTTGTCGAGCACGTGGAGCTGGGGAAGAGCGGCGCGGTGCGAAGGTATCCCTTGGCCTCGCGCCATGAGCCTCGTAATCAGTGGCCTCGTGAGCCCTGGTTGCAGAGGCTGAAGTAGCGTACCTGTCTCGGCTAGCGCCGGCAGGTGCTGCTCTTGAAGAAGAGGCTCCGGTTGGGGCTCTGTTGCCCGAGTAGTCGAGCCTCTGTCTCGGGGTAGCTCGTTGTCCCTCTCCGGTGGTGACGCGGGGCCAAAGCCCCTTTGGCGGGACTTGTATGCGAGCTCGTCGCGGGGGAGGAGTGGGGCTCCTCTCTCGGAGTCCGTGGGCGGCAAAGTTGTCATAATACCTTTGGACACGTCCGAGCCTGTTGTTTAGGACGTCGTCGTCCATTTTCTCACAATGGAGGCAAACGGGACCGATTTCCTCCATGGACTCACGGGTGTGGGTGAGGCCGAGACAATACATGCACTCGTCATGCCCGTCTTTGCCCGACATCGTGTTCCCGCATCCCCAGGTGGAGCACGTCTTTTGTTTGGGGCCTTCTTGACAGTCGGCGGGCACCGGCTGTCCTCGATGGCGTCTTTCCCCGGGCTGGGTCTCCCTCGTCAGCGACATGGTTGCTTGTAGAGAGAGGAGTCCGAGTGCTTAACAGCCACAGGTTTATCTTCCTCGTGGCGTGTAATAGTAGACCACAGGCGTATCTGCCTAGTAGCGCTAAGCTAACTATGGATAGCTTTAAGCTAACAAACGCTAGCTTTAGCGAGAGAGAAAAAGAGGCGCGAGCTGTTTTTTCGACAAGCTAGCGTAGCAACAAGTTGCCTAGAACTCACTTGTGTCGAAGTTCGGCTTTTTTTCTCGAGAAGTATCCTTCTGTTTGCTTCGAGAGTGTGCCAGAGATCTCACGGTCCTAAAGAATTAATCTCTCGGCCGAGTTTGCGAGATATATTACCCTGCACACACTGGAATGTTAAAGTTCGTTCTCGCAGCTTAGCAGAAGAAAAGTTGAATGAGGGCTGACGTAGCCACGCAGGTATCTATACGGGATAGGCGTGGCTTCCTACGTCACCCTTAGAGCCCAGGACAGCGAAAATTCTAGAATTTTCTGTCCTGGGAGTACATAAAATAATGTTCTGCAGCTAGGTTTTGAAGGAAACCTACCCATAAACGAAAGGTATTTCGTGAAATTTCTATATAATACAACTATGACTGACATGTTGGTCAGATCCACGGTGCGACGTAGAACTCTATTGTGAACCTCTACTTGAGATCATCACAGTTATTTAGCATAATTGTCAGAATAGTTGCCTTATGTACAAATTCATCTGTTAGCAGATCTGCACCTGCACGCTCAGTCACACCACGTCTTTGTGTATTTAACTTATTTGTCATCTGTCCTGTGCAATTCTTATTTACAAAGCCTAAAGGCAAACAGAAATGTAATTTTTATTTCTGTTCCAATATTCAAAGCCAAATTAATAATTCAATAGTTAATCGCAATTACTTTGATGAAAATTCATCGTCAACTAATATTTCATGATGGTGACAGCCCTCCATGCAGGCCCCATGGAGGAGCTCCACCCCACGGTCCCCACGGAGGAGGACCCTGCCCCGCCAACCGATACCGACTCCAAGCAAAATCACTGGAGGTCAGCTCTGGACCAATTCAAGCTGAAGAAGTTCCTTGTGTTAAGGGTAAAAACACCTTTCACTGCATGAAAAGATAGTGTACACTGTATCCACTTCAATGCCCAGGTGCACCTCAAACAACAGTTCAATATAACAGAATCAAGACTGCACACTGATTAGATACATGTATGCTCTGGCTCCGCTGTGTGTTGTTATTGCTCTCGGAACAACATTTAGATCACCCAAGTGTGCAGAATTTGTTTACTCTTATGTTAAAAACACACACACACACACACACACACACACACACACACACACACACACACACACACACACACACACACACACACCAATTCTACCATGTGAATGGTAGAATTGTTTATGAAAAATGTAACTCCAACATACAGAATTATTTGAGAAAACAGATTAGGTTTGTTGTTTTAATACGTATTGGAAGCTTATATCCACTGTCATTAATTTTGTGTCACTTTATAATTCAACTGTATGGTCATCTGCATCCAAAACAAACAAATCCAAAGCAAAATTACAGGTTGCACAAAATAAGGCTATAATTAGAATTAGCACCGAAAAGATGCACTCCAGACTCGCATGACTCACTCAACCTCAAGCTTGATAGTCTACTCGGCAGAATGTGATCCCGGACATTTTGAGTACCCTAATGTTGAGTATGGGTCCCCAGCATTTAGAAACTGTCGGCTGCTAACTTGCATATGTTGGGCAATTTTCATAATTAGCATAATAAGCTGGGGTACCATTAACATCCAATATAATGCAACATTTTCAAAATTTCATAGTAGCATGTGACGGGTCAAACTAGGGGTTTTTCATGATTCTGAATCGATTGTAAGCATTAGTTTTGCACAAAAATCACTCCTTGCTAATTATGAAAATTGCCCAACATATGCAAGTTAGCATCTGGCAGTTTCTACCTGCTGGGGACCCATACTCAACATTTCTAATAATAATCACGTTAAACCACACCCTCTCGTGTAATATTGCTTAAATCATCCTTTAACCCATTAAAACCAGGAAAGGATCTGTGTCATTTTAGATGTTTGTGTTGGCTATTTTTGAACATTCTTGAAACATCTTGAAAGTGTGAGAACTACTGATTTAGAAGCCATTATAGAACTGGCATCATCATCTGGCATCATCATGAATTAATTAATTAATGCAATGCAATTTGATGTTGTTTTTATGTGTTATATCTTATATCTAGCTTATTGCCAGGCATGGCATCAGCTAATGGGGATAATTTTCAAATGAACAAATAAATAAACTGTAAACATTGCAGCTGCCAAACCAGCTAGGGAAGATGTCATTAACTAATTAAATAAACTGCCTTCATGTCAATTTGTCAGGGATTGGCACAACTGCAGTATGTCAAGAGATTAGCAATGGCAACCAAGTCAACAAGCTAGCATCTCAAATTAAGGCCCTCAAATTAAGACAAATAGGGCCTTCAGGGCACAGACCCCCAACCCACTCCATTTTAAATTATTGTTCTTGACATTTAAGTTCCTAGATCATCATCTGAAAACTAAATATATAATTATGACTCATTCAAAAATGCCTAATGTGGCTTACTATTTTGCATGCAGATAACACTAGAAAAAGTGCCCCTCGGGGCACAGGTCTCCACCAGGCCAGGTTAGGTTGTGGCCTCCTGTTGGCACTATAATAGGCCAATGTGAAAAGGGTGCCATTTCTTCTTACGCCTTTGATGGCAATTGGATAATTTGAGGCATTTTGTTCCAAAAATGTTTTTTGCAAAAATCCACCTGTTGGTGGCGCTATAACAGGCTAATGTGAAAAGGGTGGGATTTATTCCTCAGTAGTAGGAAAGTGCGTGAAAGATTTCACGTAAATAGCACGCTGCGTTCATGATTTGACGCTTTTTGTTCCAAACGGGCCAATCCTGCAAACTTTGAAAGCCAATTATAGCCAATTAGGATGAAATATGGGACAGACGGAGAGCAAAACATACTCTCTCCCCATGTCTTCGGCCTGGTGGAGACAATAAGGATGTATTCTGAATTATTCCCACTAATCAGATGTTTATCTAACCTGACTCCGCCAGATGGGGCAGCAGAGAGTACACTGGGTTCCCCCCCTCCTGCTCCCATCTGGGAACTCTCAGGCAGACTAGATGCTCCGGCCACCAAACGGCCTGGCCAATCAGCGACAGCTAGAGGCGGGATCAAGGCATACACAGTGCTGCCTCGTTTATCTGCTCATGTGTACAAATTCCTGATCGAATGTGTGTACCGGTATACACATACAGTTTTATTCAGTTGTAGTCATTGTTTTTATCTGCCATTCTGCCATGATGTTGCTGTTGAGAGATCCAGTGCTCAGTACCCATTAAGACCTGAGATTCTACAAATACCTTCTATATCAGTAGTTCTCACATTTTCAAGATTTTTCAAAAATGTTCAAAATTAGCAGCTTGCAGCACGGCACAAAGTGCCGGCAAGCTTGTATATCTGCTATTTTTGAATAGCTAACGCAAAAATACGTTGTGAGCTTGTAGATCAGCTATTTGAACTATTTTAAAAGGTTTTTCAAAATAAGGGGTGTAAGGGGTGGCGCAAGATAAGCCCTATATGCTTTAGTTGATCGGCTTTCACCAGGGCTCTATACTAAAGGTCCACTCCTTTTTTTCCCCCTCTCTACGCCAAATATCTTTGGCGAAAATAGCTGATCTACAAGCTCACAGCATGTTGCAGTGTGACATGTAGCTTGTAGCTTGTAGGATGTTTTTACTGAATGTTAATCTGAACTGACACTTGGACTTGATGTTTGAAAGCTGTCACATCGCAATGTGAAAATGTAAAATAACCCTCAATGCCAATGTGTGTGTGTTTTGTTTTTGTTCCCAGCCTGGCACTCTGCAGCAGGCCATTGAAGACATCGGTGGTGCTGCGGATAAAGAGGTGGATGGTGAAGTCCAAAGCTTCTGGCTGTTGGCGGAGTGAGTGCCACACTTCTTAATGACATTTGTTGGCACAGTTTTTAAGGAATACTTACTATACGTATGTGTAGTTTTGTGAACGTCACACCAGTGATTCTCAACTGTTTCACATAACATATTTAACCTCCATTTTGAGTTGTGCATGAATTTAGGAACTAAATAACACAATATTTCCCCTTTAATCCACTACTGGGTACCAAACTAGTTATCAAATAACATCTAACCCAAAACTCCTGTATTGCTACAGTATAAACCAATTGCACGGGAGCTGCTCATTTCACTGAAATGAACACAGAAGGCAAATTACGTGACTGGAGGACATTTTGTCGAGTGCACTTGCGGATGTCAGGCCGTATCACTCGTACGTGAGGTTTCTGGAAACATTAAAAAAGAAAAAGCGGGCCCTGTGACGATGAATAATGCATGCCATTCTGCGTCTCTGTCTGACACGCGTTAACTTTTGTCCTACAATGGCCCTGCAGTTGGTGCTGTGGTTACAGCGGCTGTGGAAGTATTCGTGCAACCAAAGAGTGCATTATGTGGACATTTCAGCAACAGCACTTAGTGTCCCTTCGGGAGCCAAGGGAGTGTCATACAAGGTAACGATGAACTTACGTCAAGTAGATGAATGAACTTTGCAAAGCCAACCTCGTTTGTTGTCCGCTTTAGCTGGAAGGCGATAATTATTCATTGAAGTGTTTTCAAGCCGTCTCCTTTTTGAAATTGGTGGTAATATTTGGGGAAATTCAAGAAGCTTAAATTTGTTACTCCCTCATACAAGTACAGTATGTGGAGTAAAGGTGTGACATGCTCCACAGACTGCTAACAATATAGAATAAAACAAGAAATAATAAAAACAAGGTATATTGCAACTAGTAAAAACATTGCAGCAGTGGTAATAAAGTGAACAGCAGTGCAAACACAGACAATGCACTGCATGTGGAATTACATCAGTTCCTGTTCCTGATTTATAACTGCTGAATCTAGAGGAAGAAAAAAATGCCTGCATACATTCAGCAGAAGGGTTGTCAAAAGTATACATTACGTATAGTGAAAATGTACAATATGTGCAGGAAATATGCAAGAAATATAAGAATAAAACCCATGTGTGCACACTTGTGAGCAATTGTGTACAGATTGAAGTCAGTTACCTACAGTTTGGTTATTGTTCGGGGCTGATGAACTTGATGTATAAAACTGTTTTCTCTCTGACTTTTTGCTAGAATATCCACCTTTGCAGTGCGTTTCATGTCTCTGGGGTTGCATTTTCTTATTCAGTGTGTTTGCTACGCTTTTCATTTTTGATTCCTCTTCCAGGAACACTGAGCTGCCTTATATTATTAATGGAGACACCAAACAGTTATTGAAATATGGAACGATGAACTGGCTGACGTGGTTGACTTTGATATTCCACACCAGAAGGTTCTGAAGCAGCATTTCGCTCCGATGCATGACTGCAGGCCTCAGAGGTCTGATGAGAAGCACTTTCTGCTATCATACTTGAGCCCCAGTGGAATGTTCTGCTGCCTGGAGCTTGAACCTGTAGCTTAGTAACACCTCTCTCCCCACGGCCCCTGTGCTCAGTCGAGGTTAACTCATTCCTTTAGCCCAGTCAGAGGTCTCAGTGCCCACACCTTTACATATGCTGCCTGGGATGCTCAGTGAATTCTCTGTCTTATGGGACTATCACTTGCAGCGGCAGTTAATTCCCAGGACGTCTGGAGTCGTCTTGGGCACAAATTGGGTTAAGAGTGCCTCATTTGGCCACGTGCACAAAGTTCACCGGCCCAGCCAGTCTAGGATCAAATGATGATAATTAATAATAATATAATGCTACCCTGGATTAGTTTTAGGCACCGGGGCAAGGGACAGAGATGCACACAGCACATGCCCCAAAAGAGGTCATTTTCACATAAGCCATAACAACTTAAGCGTTATATACTCTGTTGTACGCTGAATAGCTAAATTAGCATATCTACAAGTTAATCTCATCGCGACACATTGTGAGCTTGTAGATTTGCTATTTTTGCTCTTATCATTTAGTGAGTAGTTGAACAATTTTATAATGTTTTTTCAAAATAGTAAATAAAGGCAAAGAAGTTTAGGAATAATGGGTAAGGCACTGGCGAAAATAGGTCCCAAAGTTTGATACACAAGATGGGTGGCCGCTTTTATTCATTCATTGGGATGGGTGTTGAAATATTCTGTAGATTTTGGTTAAACAACGTCAGGGACCCAGAGATGCTTGAATGAATATTGCATGTTTTTTGCCGCGGGCATTTTGTGAGATTTTGACGCTTTTGCTGTACATAATTGAGTGACTCGAGAATGCATGCTTTTTGTTTCAACTTAAAATGAGCTTGTGCAGATTACAGAACACTCAAGCCCCCCACCCCCCCAAGAGACTCACCCTGCACACGCTCACTAAGCACACCACAACTCTAATACCCACATAACCTTTAGGCTTTTATCTGATACTTTATCTGATACTCAGAACCCATGCATTTATTCTGTCCCCAAGTATGCACCTGGATTTCCATAGTTCAGTCATGACAGCTATGTAGTGTTTCAGTCTTTGACACTTTATCAAAGTGCCCTCACAGCCTGGTCTACATTCCTAAATGCAGATACTCTGACAAGAGAGAACAGAGATCTTGTTTAAAGACAAGTCAGAATCTCTCTACTCAAAATAGTTGAATTGAATTTGACTCGATGACATTGGTGCAAAACACAACAACAATTGAGATATTGTATATATTATATGGTAAATGGTAAATGGTGCATTTATATAGCGCCTTTATCCAATGCGCTTTACATAGATTGTGCATCAATTCACCCATTCACACACACATTCATACACCGATGGCGGCCGAAACCATGCAAGGACACTTCGACACCAACTCTGGGGTAGCCCAGGTATATTCTACAGTACATACATTCAACAGAATCCAATATTGATTCTGGCAGGGAAGATGCAGCCAGGTGCATGGGGGAACTCTGGCCGTACCAAAGAAATACGGTACTGGTACAGTGTTGGAAGATGGAAGTGAGATGGTGAGCTTTCGTACAGCATACTACGTACATACAGGCCCTGAGGCCGATAAGTGTACAAAAACTTCACGAAAACAGTACGTAAGCAGCGCAAGCATGTGGGCAGTTCTACTGCAAATAATAGGTATACAGAGGGCGAACATATTATGTGCAGAGCATGTCAACGGTGCAGGGCATCAAGACAAGTCTCTCTGACCATCTGTCTACCGCGTCACCTTGTATTACACACTGATATCATGCCTGCCGACAGTCACCATCTGCACACACAATGCGCTGTGTTGGTTCGCTAACACTGGAAAGGCTATATGCGCTGGAAATATGGATGCCAACATCTGGGCTGCAGTCATTCTCATTGCAAAGGAAATGAAGTGAAACTGTTGCCAGGCCTTGCATTCCTTCTAGGGCCAGACCGATATATCGACTGTGTTGGTATATATCGGCCAATATTTGATGGCAATTAGCCCTTCACTAAATCCCACCCCAAAAAGCGATTGTCCAATGCCAATCCAAATAGTTTAGCAACGGTTGCTATGCAGGTCAAGCTTTCTTCACTGCTAACGTGCCTATTGGACAAGGATGGGTTGGGGAGGGACTTAGTGAAGGGCTAATTATGCACACACACACATACACATACATATCAAAATTGACTTAATTAATAATAGTTATTGATGTAATTTGTTAATTTGAATTTATTTGTTTGTTTGCTTAAGTTCAATGTTGTGAACATTTTAAACTTTAACCAAATCAAATTGATTCTAAAATCTACTTTTTCGACAAAGTATCAGTCAAAACATCAGTAGTCGCCTAGTCGGGGGTCTTTGGGATTGGCGTCGTACACACAAATCTGGCATCGGTGGGGCTGTAACTCCCTCTGTGCCTGTTCCTTCTTCAGGGTGGATCACTGGAACAACGAGAAGGAGCGTCTTTTGGTCATAACGACCAACAGCCTGCTCATCTGCAAGTACGACTTCATGATGCTCCATTGTGAGCAGATCCAGAGGGTCCCGCTCAACTTCGTGGACCGCGTCTCCCACGGGACGTTCAGTTTCCCGGAGCGCTCCCTGCTAGCGTGAGTGTCCCACCTTCAACCACACGACTCCTCATTTTTAAACCTAGTGTACAGTATTTGTCCTGGTGTTCGGCATCGGTAACTGAAGAGATAAGGCAATAGACTGTAATACAACTTCATTTAACTTTCTTGGTGTCACTACAGCAGCCAGTCACCGGAAAACGCACAGTCAAATCCTGAGTGGTAATTTAATTTAACTTAACTGAGTTAAATTAAGGCGCAGGATTTAGCTGTGTGTTGTAGCACAAATTATTTTGTGGCAGGACTCAAATTTCTACTAAATAAGAGACAAAAACTCATATCAAAATTGTCAAAGGCAAAATATCACCATTAGCCGTTAATTGGTACTGTACATACTATACATAATAATATGTATATAATATGTATATAATATGAGACTATACAAGTTTACAAATAATTGTGTACACTATTGCATATGCATGTCCATTGGTATGGTGCAGCCGGTTTAGTTGTTTTTTATGAACAGCTCTTTGTCTGCTTGTCATTTGTGTAGGGAAATGTTTGAGCTTTGCATGTTCTCAGCAACAGGGTTACTTCCCTTTTTATCAACGCCAACATCAAAGACCTGCATATGAACAGATGTGGCTGTTGAGTGTTCTTATGAACTTGAACATATTATGGCATTCATCTTGTTTTTTTTTCTTATCTGAATCCGTTCTTTGGTACGATCAAAATTCAAAATGTACAATATGTTGTTGGAAACATGCGGGCAGGCACTGCACTGACGTGGGTTCCAGGGGTGGCTGGTATAAATGGGCAAGTGGGGCTCAGCCCCCCCTATCCTATAGAAGAAAGATGAGAAATTATTAAAATGTTTTAGAAGAGATACTTTTATATTCTGGTAGAATCCAAAGCAGCAACAGCATCAAAAAGTTACAAGAAAAACACAAAATGTCAAAATGGGCTGATTCTTTACAGCCCAAATCAGTTCCATTGGTTTTCATTGAGTTGAATGATTGACAGCTGACATGACACGCCTGCTTGGTATACAGTACTTGCCATTGGGGCTAAAATCTCGCAGTCCCAGAGCCAGTAGAGGGCTGTGATCACTGCTCAGCATAGATGTTAAAAGAATAGATGCCTCATTGGCCGCTGCAGTTCGTTGGAGCCATGTGTGTCGATGGGAGGGCGGAAGAATTTACACTGGGGGAGGAAATACGCCGGAAGAGTGGAAGGCACGCAACGTCACACTGCCACTCAAGTGACTACTGGCCAATCACATCGCATCTTTTCCGGGACATGCGCTCTGTGACACACACTCATGCTTCCGCGGTGCTTCGCAAGGAATCTCGGGATTTTATTGCCCTCCCTTGAACACATATGCTCCAGAGCCGAAAGGGGCGTCTACCTTTATATGTCTATGGTGCTCAGCCCTAAGGCCCACCAAGTTTATTATTTACTTTATAATCTGTTTTGTCCCATGTCCGTGGAGGGAAAAATTAAGTTAAGAGACTGGGGGCATGTCGTCCATTATGGATATAACAAAAGTAAAGACGACAAAATCGTATGTTTTGTGGGTTTGAAATGTGCGCTTTTAGGTGTAGACAGCCAACAGGGACACCGCTTGGAACCAGAAAGATATTATGAATTTGCTTAATTTAACATGATCGCTGGTTTAATCACATTGGAAGTGGCTCATGCTCAGGGAAAAGTGCCCAGAAGGGATGCCCAGACCCTGACAAGGATGGGTCCATTATCAATAATCTGCGTTTTGGGACGCAAAACTCACCCTATTTCCACCTCTGCATTGTACGACAAGGTATAAAGTGCTTAAGTGGTTAATCAGCCTAATAGATTTACTTGATTCTGAAAATTCTATTAGAATGTATTTCACGTCAAAAAGAAATTGATAGAATAATTTAGAATATAATCGATATTTGCATCCCTACATCAGACTACGTTAAGGAATTCCTTGTCAGAGCTGTGTCACAACAACAGCATCCTGTCTCATACTGTATTTGTTACAATGGAATGATTATTATTACTGTGCTGTGTGCACTATTGCACTCTTAACATCCAGGTAAAGGATTTTCTCATTAATATATTCATGAGAGAGTAGTTTTAACATTGGCCTATAAAACTAACTAACCAAATTATCTGCATCATGCATCGAAATTGGTCCAATTTTGGCATCCCTTGACCCTACTGTATTTCCATCCAGGCTGACAGATTACTGCAATTACGTAGGATTTTAACTTGTCTGTCACTGTCAAGTTCGTGACAACATAAATTGCCACTGCAGCATTATGTGTAACCACATTTGCATTCAGGGAAACATATGGGAAACAAAATATCTATCGCTCACCCAAAGGACAATCCGCCTAGCCAAGTAAGATATGATGTCAGGTTCTGTCACATACATAATATGTAGGTTTGTATGTCTAATTATACATTCAACAACTGGTAATCGTTGCTCTCTCAAATTGCTTCTTGTCTATTTCAAACACACAGAAGAGTTAGGAAGTTGATTGACATTGCAACATCTCGTTATTCGTCCTTCCTATGACTATAGACAATATTACGGTACGGTATATCACTGTGGCTCCTATGAGGCAAGCCATCTACAAGACGCCATGACCCCATCAAGCCTACATGTACATTTCGCATTTGCACACGATATATCTCATAACCCAGTGGTTGTCAAAGTCTGGTCCACCTAGGGGGGTCCAACTAGAGGGGGTTCCAAATGGGTCCATACAGGTCTGTATAAATTCTGAGAGTGTAGCCACTCTCAGAGTTATTAAAACCTACAGTAATAGTAAGTAACCTAATAGGATGACGTCTGCTGGTCCCATGGCCTTTCCTGTTGGCTACAGGGAAGGAGAGTGAAAATGCTGTTTTTACTTGCCCAAAATACTGTAGGGACACCAAACTAAACTGAAACTTTCTCAGTGACATAATTCCTTCTACTATATGTTGCATGACACTTTTTCACCAAAAAATAATAATATAGTGATTGTGTACCGTTTAGTGGTCGTTGGTATTTGCCAAGTACATTTGGACTTTTGGTCCGACAGCACAATTTGTCCGACTGCATTTTTCCTTTCGTCACTCAGGCGCAGCTCAAGGCCTGGCATGCTCGCCTTGTTCTTTAATCTCAAGTGATTTAAAAAGTCATGCATTTGTTTTAAAACTATGCACATGTTACAGGATGTTGCGTGAACCAAAACAAGCACCCCCAAATAGATTTTCGTTGGGATTTGCTTACTGGTGGCCAATTAAGTGCTCTGTTGTTTGGTTGGTTTGTTGACAGGCCAATCAAGGATATACAGCAATCTAGTTTATCATAGCTTGAGTGTACCATAGACTTAAACAGATTCTAAAAAGTTAAATATATATTGTTTAAACTACGCCAAATTTCAAAAAGGTGAAAAGAAGCCCATTCCCAATGAAGCTGAACATTTTAAAAGTATGAAGTAGGAAAAAGAGTAAAAAAAAATTGGGGCAGAATAAAGTTGATAGCGATAAAGTCTGAGTTACCCTCCACCCCTTTTTCCCCATATTACTGTACATGTTTTTCCCTTTTTTACTTTCTTTATATGATCATTTCCAGTTTTTTTAATAGATCTGTATATTTGTACGTCTTTAAATATTCTGATGAAAATGGTGGACCCTGTTTTAAACAAGTCTGAGTGCTTTATCATGGTGTCGTCCACAACAGTTTTTGTATTGACTTCCTTTTAAAGGTACCCATTCTACATACACTGAAATATAATTTTCAATCAGCCAATCGATCACACTAATGAGGCAAAGCTAATGCCCAATATATACTTAAGTTGCGAGCTGGTGTCTTGAGCCAATCTACAAGCTCAAAAAGTGTCACGCTCCGGCGCGTTTTGATTTATACTTGGTTGCACTCAACAGTCCATGCAACCAAGTATAAATCAGGCTTAAGAGCCCATGGTGTAAGGCTGCCTGGAGAGGGTAAGAGTTAGTGGGACAAGGGAGCATGTACAGAACTGTACTAGAATGGTGGAGCTAACATTAGGTGTGGTTCAGAGATGAGTTTTTATGGGGTGAGGAGTGCATAGCTGTCACTGAACTGATAAGTGGCAAACCTAATGTAGTCCTTTGTTTCATCCCAACCTTTTTAAAGAAAGGCTCTGGGGACACCAGACCAAGTAAAGTTAATTTGACGAATAAAACGTAATGTGGTGTGAAGTGCTCGGGGAAGGCGGCCATAGTTCTTCTAGGCTTTATCTGTGCAGTGCGCACATATTCAATTATGAATATAATGTTAGTCGAAACCACCCGGGAGTTCAACAGTAAAGAGACACTTTGAATTAGAAAAAAGGCTGAACCCACAAACAAATCTCCCTCTTCTGTCTTCATTCTCTCTCACACTCTGTTTGTAAGTTAACACTTGCTATGCATCCCACTGTTTCTCAACCGTTGACTACTACTGGTAAAATGTCCTATAATAATGACTCAACCAGACAATTCGGTGCACTTTCCCCTTCTTGAGATTCTAACTCCCTTTTTCTGTTGAATTTCTTGAACTCCAACTCAGTAAATGACTACATGGATGGACTCATCATAGGTCACCAGGTTATTCAGTTCACGGTTTCTCAACTAGTGGAAAGAACATTTAAAACAAATCAACAAATCCTACATTACTAAATGAATGGTCAGGGACCACATGCAATACCTCCACGGACCACCAGTGGTCCACGGTCCACCTGTTGAAAACCCATGTTCTTTTTTTTTTTTTTTTTAATGTTCTGTTTATTCTTTTTTTTTTTTTTACAAATATAGAAGTAAATTGAGAAATACAAACAGAGTAACAAATACAAAAAAACTTAAACACAAACACACAAATTCAAATCAAGACAACCAAAGAACATTCAGAACAAAACAAAACAAAAAATACATATATACATATATTAAAAAAAAAGAAAAGAAAACCCACTCCAATAAACCCATGTTCTAATGCTTCAAAAGTCCAACAAAATGTCTCTCCATTTACTTTGTGTCTATTTCAAACACATACAGTAGAAGTTGATTTACTGTAACATTGCAACATCTCATTCTTCTTCCTTCCTATGAATTTAGACAATATTCACCCACAATGATACATCATTTTGCTACTATGACTTGACAGTCACAACTGAAATTTGTACATATTACACAATTTTGCAGTGTTATGCCAGGTGTGGCTCCTCAGAGGCAAGCCATCTAGATTAGAAGACACCATGACCCTCTAGTGCCACACATACATACCGGGGTCTTGGTTCCAAATGGGGGCGTGTGTGTGTGTGTGTGTGTGTGTGTGTGTGTGTGTGTGTGTGTGTGTGTGTGTGTGTGTGTGTGTGTGTGTGTGTGTGTGTGTGTGTGTGTGTGTGTGTGTGTGTGTGTGTGTGTGTGTGTGTGTGTGTGTGTGTGTGTGTGTGTGTGTGTGTGTGTGTGTGTGTGTGTGTGTGTGTGTGTGTGTGTGTGTGTGTGTGTGTGTGTGTGTGTGTGTGTGTGTGTGTGTGTGTGTGTGTGTGTGTGTGTGTGTGTGTGTGTGTGTGTGTGTGTGTGTGTGTGTGTGTGTGTGTGTGTGTGTGTGTGTGTGTGTGTGTGTGTGTGTGTGTGTGTGTGTGTGTGTGTGTGTGTGTGTGTGTGTGTGTGTGCGTGCGTGCGCGCGCGCTGCGCGCGCGCGCGCGCGCGCGCGCGCGCGCGCCGCGCGCGCGTGCGTGCGTGCGTGCGTGCGTGCGTGCGTGCGTGCGTGCGTGCGTGCGTGCGTGCGTGCGTGCGTGCGTGCGCGCGCGCGCGCGCTGTGAGCTTGTAGATCTCCTATTTTCACTACTTTTTAAACCTTTTCAAAGTTTGTAATCCAACTAAGGGTGCGTTCCTATATAGGCACACTGAGCGCACTGCCAATACAAACTAATAGGCGAGTGTGCTCCCGGCGCGCATTTCCGAACGCACCCTGAGTGTACTCTGTGTGTTTTCAGATGCATAGATATAAAAAAACAATAGATGCCTCATTGGCCGTCTCCAGTGTACAATTTAATCCAGACCGATTTACATTAAGCAATAACAAAAAGCATGGCATACATCACATACATAAAAAGTAGTTATCATGAAACGTGCGTAAGCTAAGAACAGTGGAGTATCTATACTGTATAATGAAGCTATATATATAAACTATACATACTATACTATATTATCCTATACACATGTACTATAAAGTGCTATGACTACATAAAATGCAATTATAGTGCTGTCTACGTAACATGCTATAAGTCTGTATAAAATGCTATCCAAGTCTACATAAAGTGCTATCTAAGGGGCTAGGGCAAGTGCTACGGGCCATAGAGTCTGAAAAGGTGGGTTTTGAGACTACGGCGGAAGATTGGGAGTGAGGCTGCAGTTCTGATTGTAATGGGAAGTGCATTCCATAGTTTTGGAGCCAGAAGGGAGAAGAGTTTGGGACGTGTGGAGCGTTGTCCCGGCGTTTTTAGTGAAGGTACTTCCAGCTTCCCTGCGTTGGCTGATCTGAGTGCGCGGGAGGGTTTGTAGCGTTCGATCATACTTGTAAGATATGGGGGAGCCATGCCTTTGGTTGCTTTGAATGCCAGCATCAGAGTTTTGTATTCTGTGTGGGCAGCGACCGGGAGCCAATGGAGGGAGCGGAGAAGGGGGAGACGTGTGAGACTTTTCGTTTGTTGAAGACCAAGCGAGCTGCGACATTTTGTGTAAGGTGGAAGTCAAGCAGAAGTGCGGAAGGCACGCTGCGTCGCTGCCACTCAAGTGACTACTGGCCAATCACAGCGCGTCTTTTCCGGGACTTATCAATTCTAGGTCTCCACCAGGGCAGGTCAGGTTGTGGCCTCCTGATGGCGCTATAATAGGCCAATGCGAAAAGGGTGCCATCTGTGGCCTTAACATCCATAGGACGTCTGGAAATGTCATAGGGAATCCAATCGATGGATTTATAGGACGTGTGTACACGTCCTAGCGCATCCTCAATGATATCAGGCGAGAGAATAATATTCTGAATTTTTTCCTTTTTTTGTTTTTGAGTGAGCCTCTAAGGCCACCGTACGCTTCCCTCTTAATTCATATTAGCGTCCCGTTCACTTAGCTGGCAGAAAGAATGCCTCGTATCTCCTAATCCAGGGCGATCTCCGTGGTTTTGATCTGATGGATATACTAAGTGCTTCATTTGCGGGATTTGCAGGATTTTTGGACAGAATCTGGAAGAGTAATAGCAAAAAATGTGTTTTACAAAAGTCGTCCGTTCAGGAAAATGTGGGGCAGAGGTTCATCGTTGGCATCTAGGGAGTGTGTGTGCAAAATTTGGCATGGATTGGGCCAATGGTGCCGGAGATTAGCTGGTAACGGACACACACACACACACACACACACACACACACGGACAGACACGGACAGACACACACATGGTCGGAGTGCAAAACATACTCTCTCCACATGCCTTCGGCCTGGTGGAGACAATGAGCTTCATTGGCATGAGAAGCTATTGGCATGAAAAGCTTGGAAAGCTTCTGCAAAAGCTTGCCTCCATGTTGCCTACTCTCGAGAGTCGAGATACACATGCCCCGGAGCCGAAGGAGGCTTCTACTGTATGTCTATGGTCAGATGCCTGTCTCCTTCCCTGTTCTTCTCCTTCTACTGTATGTCTATGGTCAGATGCCTGTCTCCTTCCCTGTTCTTCTCCTTCTACTGTATGTCTATGGTCAGATGCCTGTCTCCTTCCCTGTTCTTCTCCTTCTACTGTATCTCTATGGTCAGATGCCTGTCTCCTTCCCTGTTCTTCTCCTTCTACTGTATGTCTATGGTCAGATGCCTGTCTCCTTCTACTGTATGTCTGGTCAGATGCCTGTCTCCTTCCCTGTTCCTCTCCTTCTACTGTATGTCTGGTCAGATGCCTGTCTCCTTCCCTGTTCCAAGTTCCTGAATGTGGGCCCAGAGTCATCCCTGCACTCTAAAATCTTTAGTGTCAATTTAACCACTTTCAAACTGCCATAACTAAGTCATACCCAGATTGGTTATTTTTAAGTGTCAATTTGATACAGGATTTTGCAGTGTGTCTATCAGGGGTCTGCAACCTTTTTCACATGAAGTGCCATGTTTTCATTTTCGAGATAGTCAGTGTGCCATACCGTATAATTATGACACCACATCAGAATTAAATATTCCCAACTGATTTTGATAGTCCATAGGATACACATAACCTTAGAAATATTTTCAGGATGTAATGATCATTAAACTCAGAGCAATAACCCACCTACTCCCTCCCCAGTCATGAGTTAGGAGTTTGAATGAATGTACAATATGTGCAGGATGTAAATGATCATGTAATTTGTAGATGTGAGTGGACTTAATTTAACTGACTATACTTTTTGGGAATATTTAATTTTAAAAGAAAAAACTTCTCTCACACTTATGCCAGTGTGCCAGTGATCACCCTCCCCTGTGCCAATGTTGGCAAGGTTGCCTACCCCTGAGGTAGTGTATACAATATACAGTAAGGCCTTATGGGAGGATCTGTATTTTTAGCCATGGTGGTTTATGTTTTCCTGCCACATTCTCCAGGTGTTCATGGAGTGAAATGCAGTCAGTATATTCAGCATCTTTGGGGAGAAAGATGTGTTCAAAAGTGCCTTGTTTCCAAACTGTCTAGACAAGGTAATTACTGCAGTACTGTACCCGCACATCATTGCAGTTACTTTTCTTTTTTATTATCCCTATCTAAAAAGGTGTGAGTGCAGGGATTTAAGAAACTCCCACAAGGAGTTTCTTCTGCAAAAGAAAGCTCATTTATGAAGTTGAGAAGTAAATCCCAGTCCTGCTGTCTGTCTTTAGATCAGATAAGGCAACAATGAAGCATTATGGCCTATTTATTTCCCTTCCCTCAAATAAAATTCCCAGAGTTTTACCAGCATTAGTGCTGGTGTATAGATAGTGCTTTCCCAGCACTTTCAATTATTAAATTGACATAATTAGTCTCTTTATCCACTGATGGTGATTAACTCGTCATCTTTGTGTTGTATAGTTAATCTCTAAATTCCCAAAGGGTGGAGACGTGTTAAAAACATGACAATCATTCTTTCAATTGTGTCTTATTACTTGACCACAGAAGAAAGTAGAAGTCTGAGATGCTTTCAAAATGAAACAGCAGAGGGCGCACTGTGCACAGCGCAATGTGATCACTGCTGCCTTGGGTACTTTCCCTGAAATTAGTGATCTGTGTGTCAGAACTTACAACTGCGCTAAGGCACAAGTCATACTTGCATGTGGACATATTTAATTTGACATAATCATATATCATTACTGAACTGATCTTAAAGGAGGGCTTCTGGGGTCACTCAGTGAGGAAAGTAAGCAGGTTGTTCACTCTCTTTAAATTACCTTTAATTGTAATGTATATACACCGATATATTCAACTGACACACTGGCATCAGTTTGTGTCCTGTGTCAGCACTGCATAGTATATGTGTCTGTTAATACTCACCAGTCTTAACTTGGATCAAGTTGCAATAGCAAACTTGAGTGCCTAATCAACCAAAATAACCGGCTCGATGCAAGACACGGCTGGGGACACTTGTTTTGTCTGTACGTCAACCTGAAGATCCCATGTCTCAGTTCTCTAACTGACATAAAATGTTCTCTACTTTGAAATCATATCTCTTTCCTCTTCACAGTTTCAAAAGAGCTGCAAATGTTTTCTAATAGTGAAGATATTGTCATTGTGTCTAGGGATGTAACAGTATATTGTATAATACCACAGTGTTAAAACTAAATAAATTAATGCATACACTACTGTACATGTAAAAGTTGCTCACCTTTTCTGTGGCTCTTTCTTACCTTTTCTAGCCCGTCAACCACCCCACCACCTACCTCCCCCTTATCTATGTCTTTAATCCTTTTATGTAGATCATATTAACTGGAAATCGTAGAGCAGCGTGTTCACTGGCTCCATGGTTGAATTACTGAAAGTCTTGCAGGCTCTATTGAGCAATCAGAGGATTTGTTTGTTGGCTGTCAGACAGTGTGGGACACTTGCCATGACAACTGGAGCTGGCCCTGATATTTATCTTGTGTGTTGACTTATGAGTCCGAGCCTCTCAGCAGCAAGGCAAAGGAATTTCTAGTGATTTGCCCTAAAGCTTAACTAAGAATACAGTGCCTCATGTGATGCGCGAATGAGTGGCCTTTTGCATTCACACCGCCCCGATGACTCATGGAAGGAGGTGGATTTTCACAACTTGACCCTTCATTTGATCGTGCAACTGGGACAGCTCACTCATATGAGTAGCTCGAGAGGTTTTTGACTGTCCTAAATATTGCCCACCTGAGATTTGGTGTGGTTAACCTGGCCTGAGGAGTGGTTAGTTACTTTTTTGTCTCTCTGTTGACATGACCTTCATGAGGACGCAGGGCTCAGTGAAAGTCCAAAAAGCTCAGCTCTGCCGTACGTATAAACACAGAAGACATCCAAGGCCTCTGGCTGGAAAGCCCAGCCCTGCTCTGCCTGTCTGGGCCGGTCCCCCTCCTAGTGATAGCTTACCTGTGGAATTCTCCAAAGCTTTTTTTTATATCCCCATTTATACAAGGGCAATAACGCAGTGCTCTCACAAAGGGGAATGTATACAAACCACCCCCCCCATCTTTGCCCCCCTCTCAGTGACATATAATCAGTCTTTTTAGCCTGGGCTTTTGCCTTTGTGCCACTGTGAAGTCTGCTATCCTCCCCTTTCTCTCAGCACAACAGTGGCTTTAGGAGGCAGCACACTGGGTTCAGCAGCAGCATTGTCATATAGAAAGTGCTTGTGTAAACAGGGTTACACAATTGCGTTATAATTCAGCCCCTCCCTGGGACCATGACATTATCAACAAGTGCTATTGTTTAGCCTCAGGTGTTTAATTCTGCTTGGCAGGAAACACTATGGCCCGAGGTGTGTTCTAGACATGAGGAAATGAGGACATCAGAATGTCAGAGGGACAGAACTTTAGAACAATAGGCGCTCATAATCCTCATATAGGAAGTAGTCATCATTTATTTGTTCACACTGATTTAATTATTTTATTTGTTATTTTTTGGTGAAGCAGTCAATTAATAACTACGTTTAATTATTATGAAGGGAATCTGGGAATCCACATAGAAACGGCGTGGCGTTAGTGAGGATCTTAGACTTGTGAGTCTAATGCTGCGTTCACACAGGCAGATGCAAAGCTACACAGTGTACAGTATTTGCAAAAGTTTTCGTTGAACGGTCCAGTGGTTTGCGAGAATTTCAAGTCTAGAGCTCCGGACAGACAGACACACACACACACACACACGCACACACAAGGACCCTGTCACTCTGACGGCTAGAATCGTGCAGAGCCACACTGTACAAATCAATATAGACCCCTTCAGTCAATAAGTGCAAGCTAATTAGCATTAGAAAGTGACCATACTGCCATATTACCAATTTAGTCACATAGCTGATAGACCTTTTTCATTGACATATTCCTATCTGGGGTCTATTAACGCCATGGCTTCCATGTGGATTGGGTGGGATGTCATGTGGCCCATAGACAGATGTGGACAGTCTATAATGTCAGTCATCTATTCTACACAGTATGATGTCAGTGGGTACTACTGTCGGATGACGTCAGGCATCTCTATACTTGGGCAAGGTTTCAGCTTGATTTGTCTCACAAGACTCTCTTCTAGAAGTCTTGGCCCTTCCAGTGCCACGCTGTAAAATGTGTGGAATAAACATCAACTAATTTAGTTTTTCTGTATGTAAGTGTTGGGGAATTACTTTCAAATAATAAAATGTAAGTGTAAGAGAGTCAGTGGTTGTGCATGCTTAGCTTATGCACTGCACAGGATTTACACAGATTATTGCCGTCTGATGTAATACTAAAATCTAGATTTGTTTGAGTTTCCCTGGAAGTGTGTGTGTGTGTGTGTGTGTGTGTGTGTGTGTGTGTGTGTGTGTGTGTGTGTGTGTGTGTGTGTGTGTGTGTGTGTGTGTGTGTGTGTGTGTGTGTGTGTGTGTGTGTGTGTGTGTGTGTGTGTGTGTGTGTCCAATAGTTACTTGCAATTACTACAGATAACCATGGTTATCTGTTCCTATTCATGTGAAGTGAGTTACTGAAATATGGCTGGTGTTGTTGAAATTATACAAAAATGCTTGAATTCCATCATCTTTTTATACAGCAGTTCGAACCATGATCTTAACTTTTTATGTTGTCCCAGAGAGTAATTTAATAATTTATATAATTTTATATATTATTATATATTTTATATTTCCTGGGTGATCATTAGGTTCCATTTAGTTGTCATTGTCTATCACACCTGAGCTGCAAGGCTTTTCTGAAGTTATCTGCTCAAAGCTACTGTGTATATATTGTACGTATATGTCAGCAAAATAATTGCACCTTATACAGAGCCCTGTGGGTCCCAACCTGTTGAAGGAAACTTTCACTCCACCCAAATGTTGTATTAGTTGATGACAACAAGATCGCTTCATTTCCTAGGGACTGAGGGGACAGTGGCTCACGGGTAGAGTGACCGGATGGAAACCGCAAGGTTGCCAGTTTGAACCCAGGCTCCCCCAGAGTTGGTGTCGAAGTGTCCTTGAGCAAGACTCTGAACCCCTAATTGCTCCCGATGTGCAGGTTGGTGCCTTGGTTGCCCCTGGCCTCGGTGTGTGTGTGTGTGTGTGAATGTAATGCACAATCTCTTTAAAGCGCCTTGGATAAAGACGCTATATAAAAATCACACCCGTGTGAACTGAGTGGTGCGTGCAACTCCGTGTGGGGGTCTCTGGGGGGTATCCAATGTTGTCCCCGGAACTTCCAGGAACGCGACCAGGGTGACGGTCCGGTTCCGGCAAGCCGCCCCACGTCCGAAACGGTCGAGAAATAACAGAGTTACCGTGTGGCTAGCCTCGGAAACCCAGACGTTTTTATTTCCAGGGAGGAAAAAAAAGTCTGGGTCTGAGTCCACTTCAATTCGGCATAGAGTAGTGCAAACATCACTCACTCTCTGCTGATTTCTGATCGTCTGCACCTTTGTTAAATTGACACACACGCACACATATACACACACACACTCCTCTCTCTCTCTCTGTCGCTCTAATTAATTAGTCTCATGTCTAGCAGCTGCGCATAGTTTCTACCGTGTGGGGGTCCCTGGTTCGTCCCCGGAGGGTCCCCGGAACATCCAGACCCGCAGGAACGCGCCCAGGGGTTCGGGCCAGGTTCCGGCAAGCCGCGAGACTTACTGTGTGGGGGCCCCCAAGGGGTCCCTGTACTGTACTGTACTGTATTCACTGTACTACTGTCACACCCGAAATCACGTAATGGCTGCTAAAAACTCAGCTTCCCATCATGCAGCTGTGCACAATGTGAAGCTCAACAGCGCCACTTTGTCACCTGTTGGTACCATAGAGTTATAAAGGATAGAGGGAGGATCGGAGCTACAGCCCCCCGCTATTCATTTCAATGGAAGTTGCTCAGTGGCAATTTGAAGCACCCGGAAGATTGCCGGAAGTACCATTATAACTCAATGGCTCGAGCGAGCGGAAGAGCAGCCCGGACCTCACATTTTAGGTCCAGGATGACGCACGTTACGCACGTGAACGTCCGTCCACCTCCATGAACGTGTTGCAGTTCCACTTTTCGCCAGTAGGTGGCAGCTTCAACGTTGGATAGCCTTACTGGGGGCTTGGTTGGTACACTAAACAGACATACATACACAAAGGGAAACACATTGCTGGGCAATGGAGTGCTGCACTCTATGGTTGCACCACTCAAATGCACCATTTATTAATCATCTTAAGAAATAAAACTGTATTGTTTGTTTACTAGACAAATTTGTCTTTGTCAGGTTCATACATAGAAGGCTAAATCTAGTATTTTGAGTGAATATGAAATTTGTCTTTTCTGCTGTGCCAGTTTGAACTGTGACTAATTATTTTAAATGGTATGTTTTTATTACACAATACATTTAATGATGTTTTTGGTTCTCGCCCCTGACGAATTATGCCATATTACAGGTTTCAAATAAAAACGAAACTAAAAGCTTTTCACAAAATAAAAAGTAAACTAAACTAGCAAACTCACTTAAATAAACAGAACTGAAATTGAGGGGGGGAAGGGGGGGGGGGGGGGGGAGGAACTGAGACATGCAAAGCTAAAATACCCTTGCCACTCGGGACCGATTTACTTTTTCAGATGCTTGATTTATACACAATGAAATGAGCACAGCACATCGTTATGTGAGAAAAACATAGTAGTACGATACAAGACAAGTAATGTTGAAATTATATGAAATAATACAATCCACCCATGCATTGTGATTGTGTAGATATAGATATATAAAGATATAGAATAGCGTGTAACACTGTCATAAGATGTCTAAGTAAGGCTGATGTAAGGGAAGAAAGGGTGAATGATGGAAAAACGATCTCTGAGGAATCAATTCGGGTTCCATACAGCTACATGATCCATGCTCTTTTACCAGTTAGCAGCATAGAAGCTCCCTGATTCACCTGCCAGGCTCCATCTAACCGTCAACGTTTTACTTGCATGGTTTCATTAGTCAAAAGCCTACACCTCTCTCTCGCAGAGAGATGTGGGATTTTAACGTGGAAAGAAAGGCATCTCTTTCTGTCCAATCAGGTGAAAAGGTAAGTGAGCGTGTGAAGGAATGCGCTTGAATATTAACTTCACCTAAAACAAGTTCTGACATGGCTCAAATGATCGCTCAAGGGAAATATGATATCTTGAAGCATTAATTGATGTAATCCACATTTTAAGGAGGTATGGAAATCTCATATTCGTAGCCTTATACTCTTGCGGCTATCCAATTTTAGATTATGTTATATGTAAATACTGCACAATAGGGTAAATGGTGTGTAGTGGATGGAGCTTTTAGTGTTTAATGATTGTGTATGTTTGTGTTTTGATTAGTATGGCAGTCTTATTCTACCCAGAGACGAGAGCGCCACTGACGAACAGTAAATAGAGCTTTGTATAAGACCTTCACAGGATTCAATCCAATGCCAGCATCATTTCAAAGAGGGACTCTGCAGGGTTTAAGAACTATTTTAGCTCTAAGCCAACTGGAAGTCTCATCTTCAGAGGTTTCATTTGGCTGAAAAGAGGTATGACCCAAGGGCATTGTCATTAAATAAATGACAAAAAGATAGAACGGCTAAATAAAAAATATGATGAGCACACTGTAGATTACCTCTAATCCTAGTAAACATGAGAGTGAGTGCACATTAAGCATGAGCCCTGAACAAAGATTATAGATTTTGTCAGTACGTTTGCAACTTTGCATTGTTACCGTGGGGTCAGTAGGCAAATAAGACATGAAGCACTCTGCATTAATACTTAAATTTACAAATAGCTGGATAACACGACACACATCTTGTAGCCTACTGTATGTCCAAAACTGTTATTTTCAGGGAATGAGGAAATATGAACCTGTTCCAATGGATCCAGTGTAGTTATTTTAGTCACAAGCGCTTGTTAATACTTTTCATTGATTACATTTGTATAAAACCTGGAAATACAAGATTTCTTTCTGACATTGACAATATACTATAAGTGAAGTTATCACCTGTAAATAGAAACAATTAATCAACATACTATTTATCTAATTCAGTAAATCATTCTGTTCTATGTATTACCGGTATGTAGAAATGTCTAATATGCATTCACATTTGAGTGAATTGCTTGTCATTGCATATTATGCAATTGTAAGATGTCTTGTTTGAGCTCACATAACTTATGATGAGCATTTACTATAATTTTGTTCTTTATAACCTTATTTTATGGTAAGTAAAAATGTATTGCTTGATGATTCAAAATGGTTTAAAAACATTAAAAACATAATGAAATTAAAATAATGGTAGTTGCTTCCTCTTGGTTCTTGTCAGGAGGGAAGGAGAGGGAGTGCGTATCTACTGGGACCGGATGAGAGAGCCCTCCTTCACGTCACGGTGGAACCCCTTCACCACAGACTATCCCTTCATTACCTTCACCTACCACCCTGTGAGGAACATCAACGAGAACTTCACCACCCTCTGTGACGTAAGTCATCATCATCATCATCATCATTTATTTAACTCCCGACCATGATCACATGGTTTGGAGCACAGATTCATAAAAGTATACAATCAACAGTATACATTACATTACATGATATACATCGACATATCGAAAGGCTTTCCCTATTTGTACAGTGGAAGAACATTTTTCAGAAAAGCACCCAATTTATAGATTACTTTTTGTTTTTCAGATTTTAGTAATGCAATTAATTTAAATAATGGTCAAAGACCCATCAGTGACACGGTGTGGCAACACTTTGATTAGTCACGCATCAAGCATTGATCTGCAGCATCATTTGTAATGTATCTGCCATGACATGTTGTACATGACTCATGACTTCTCCTCTGTCACCAGTCGGTGTAGTTACAGGTAACTTTAAAAGTTGGCATGCCTAAGGAAATAATTTTCCTTGGAACTGGAGGTCAGATCAAACAGATCAAAAGGAGAAATTAACCATAACTGAGGGCTGCATGTTTATTTGCAGTACCACTTATACCAAACGTAATGTTTTACTATACGACATTCATTGTGTAAATACTTGTGTTCACGGTGAGTGCCTAACTCGTTGTTTTGACAAAACTGTGATAGAGGTGATGCAGTGTTTTGAAATGCTGTTTGGGAATAACTGCATAAAACAAGATGCTGGTACAAAACTGAAATTGTGGAAGTTGGGAAAGAGATGAGGTATCTTGAACCAAGCATAGCATAACATTTCACTTGTACCATGGAAGACTGTCCACTAAATACATATCAGGTTTATGCTGTACCTGTGGTACAGTAAGAGAATAATACAACATGTGCTCAGGAGAGTGCAGAACTTCCTGTGCTGACTGGTTAGTGGGGGACTCCAATCCGAGTCCGATGTCACTCCACAATGTCCCCTTTGGCGACGTTCCAAAAACTGGAAGTTTACTCAAATTTCATTCTTTTTTTTTGTTTTGCTACGCACGCTTTTGGTCAATCAGGTCCATAACCAACCTTTTGGTCAATCAGGTCCATAACCAACCTTTTGGTCAATCAGGTCCATAACCAACCTTTTGGTTAATCAGGTCCATAACCAACCTTTTGGTCAATCAGGTCCATAACCAACCTTTTGGTTAATCAGGTCCATAACCAACCTTTTGGTTAATCAGGTCCATAACCAACCTTTTGGTTAATCAGGTCCATAACCAACCTTTTGGTTAATCAGGTCCATAACCAACCTTTTGGTTAATCAGGTCCATAACCAACCTTTTGGTCAATCAGGTCCATAACCAACCTTTTGGTTAATCAGGTCCATAACCAACCTTTTGGTTAATCAGGTCCATAACCAACCTTTTGGTTAATCAGGTCCATAACCAACCTTTTGGTTAATCAGGTCCATAACCAACCTTTTGGTCAATCAGGTCCATAACCAACCTTTTGGTTAATCAGGTCCATAACCAACCTTTTGCTTAATCAGGTCCATAACCAGGTGCAAATCCAGTCCTACTAATAGACAGATAGACAGTCAGACAGACCAGGGGTATTTTGGGGGGTCCCCCGATGATTGAAAAAAGGGGTGGGGGGTTTGCAACTGAATGGCTGGAAAATGGAAATTGAGAGTTTACATAGTACACATAGTGCATGCATAAGCTTTCCTTAATGATTATATCTGGTTTTAGTATATATATGTGATGTATTTTCTCTATTATTAAGGTTATTGTAGTGGCCAATTTGTATTGGTGGTGGTGAGGGGGGCGGGGATCGCGAGACATGGCTAAAGCATTTTCGGGGGTCCCCAGACAAAAACGTTGAAAAACCCTGAGTCAGACAGACAAACGGATAGGGGTAGGGGCGGAAACATTACCTCCTTGGCACAGGTAATAATAAGAATAATACTCAACAAGTGCCTCTAATGCTGCTGGGCGCTTTGTCATACCATAGTCTCACACTCAGTGTGCAAAAACCCGGAAGCCAATCGAGCAAGAATGCAGCTCAATGGGTGTCTCGGTCCTTGAGAATGAGAGGTGTGCCTTACAGGGCCCCTTAAAGAATACCCTGAGCGCAGACAACTTAGGCGTCACAGCAGACGTGTGATTTGACAGCGGCTTTGACCCCTTGGCCTCTGCCTCAGTCCTCCCTCTGCTTCCGTCTCACTTCCCACACACCTTTTTCCACCTGCATCTGCCAGGGCAGCACCTCCTAGCTGACCTCTAGATGGCAGAGCTGGTCTGTTCTATGGCAGTAAAATGTACACTAGAGAGATATCATTTTTAGCATATAGTTAAAATGGACAGCTACTGGATATTCCTTATCATTTCTCAGTGTGCTACTTTTGTGTTCATTAATTCGTGGCATTTCATTTCTAGAGGTTTTACATTTGCTAGGCTACAGGTTTTTTTTTTTCAGGTTATTTATATACCTTTTGTGGGGGGGAGGGGGGGGGGGGGTTGTATTTGAAGTAGATGATTAATTACTATGGATCAGATAGAATATGCCATTGCTTATTGAAGACGCAATGGCATATTCGCCAAGATCGCTCTAGAGCATACATGGGCAACTGGCGGCCCAGGGGCCACATGCGGCCCCCACCACCACTTAATGTGGCCCCTCAGAATACTGATTTTCCAAACATGCAAACATGACCTGCTTTAATTACTTCAGTCTATATATGCAGTTAAATGACTAGGATTAAGATGTCAGTGTCTTTTTTTATGTCTAATGTATTTGTATTTAGTTCATTAAGTTAACTTATGTTAAATGCATTTAATCCAGTTACTTTTCAGGATTTCAATTAAAAATGAATTTTGACCTTGTAGATCGGCTATTTTTTTCCATGACAGAAATATGCAACGTGGCCCTCTGGAGTGAGTGTGGAAATATAGTCTATCGTCCAAGTTGCCCACCCCTGCTCTAGAGTCTAGAGTAAAAAGAATAGGCAGACACGGAGACCATTCTCCCCTTTTGTCCACAGATCCAGAATTTCCGTGAGCAGCTGAAAGAGGCAGCCCAGAAAGCCCATGCCTTGAAGCCTGTTCCTGGGAAGGCCAACGGTGTCTTGGAGCTGAATCAGCCCATCCTCGTGGAGGCCTATGTAGGCCTCATGTCTTTCATTGGCAACCAGAACAAGCTGGGCTACTCCCTGGCCCGAGGGAACATTGGATTCTAACACCTTCTTTTCTACATTCCACTTAATAAGACTTTTTCTAGTTACTGCCAGATATAAGGTGAATATTTTTTATATATACAGATCTTTGGTTAGTTACGGTTTAAAGATTATAGCGGGATGGTGCTAGGATGCTTTTCTATTATGCATGTTACAATGTTTTGTTAGACCTATTTTTCTGTTTTCCTGTTTTGGAATGTGTAGATACTTCAGTTAACCTTGATCCCTAAAAGTGCACTATATGATCTTTCAATTACACTATACACTCCCAGTATGTGCTGTAGGAAATATCCATATTTCACCCCAGCTGTTGAAGATGATGATGGCTCCCCGCTGATCTCAAGGAGCTTTGAGTCGCTGCCGCGGCGGTGCTGTGGTAATTCAATACAGTCACAACGGGAGCCCCTTCTTCATCCCCCAGTTAAAAGCCCATCCCTGTGCCACTCAGCTCCTTAGAGGTTCACTGGAGCATGGGGGCACATTAGTCTGTTTGGTTTTTATCATTCATAGTGAATTATTACAGAGGTGCTGGGATTTCCCCTAGATCTGTGTGTGTGTGTGTGTTGATATCAGTCTTACGGATTATTGTTTGCTTTGTTTGGTGCATCACTGACAAACAATTATCGCGCGCTCTCTCTCTCTCTCTCTCTCTCTGTGTCTCTCTCTCTCTCTCTCTCTCTCTCTCTCTCTCTCTCTCTCTCTCTCTATATATATATATATATATATATATATATATATATATATATACACACACAGTATATATATACACAGTGTGTATATATATATATTATATAATATATATATATATATATATAGTCTCGTGTGTATACACACACACATGCACGCGTGCGCACACGCACGCACGCACCACAGTGAAAATATAATGAGAACACTGCCAAAGTGACACATCCGTTTGGACATCCTAATATGAGAACCTTGCCCACTATGCTTAAAATGACGTGTATTTTCAGGCTGGAGCTTCCAGTGCTCCACAGCCTGACTGTGGCACCCTGCAATGCCAAACTGAACTGGCTCACTCTCCATATCCTGATGTGACCATATTATATTGGGGAGATACTTACGTACTTACTGCTTACAAAAAGTATGAGTCAAACTGTGCTAAAGACTAAAGACTGATTTTTTGTTTTCACTTTGTGGGGTCTTTCTCCCTTAATTCTTAGCCGAAGTTGCCCTTTGTATCTTGTGCACTAAAGATTTGTTTTTACACCCATTGTTGCAGAACAGGTCACATTTTCATACACAATGTTTTGAGTGTTTGAAAGTGCAATACTACACCAATAAAATACCAATTTTGTGACTAATTCCCATCATAATTTGGAACACATCCTTTTCTGATTGACACATGTAAAACAAACAAACAAACGCAAAGTCCTTTTTGAGCCATTCTCAGCCAGGAAACAAGGTCAAGTAGACGGTCGCTCAAACACAAGCAGCTGTTATTGCAAAAGGTAAAGTATACGTTTAAGTTCAGCACCTTGAGGATCATGTATCATAACCGTAGGGTTGGAAGGGGTTAACGCGTTTCCTCCCAGGATGAGGCCGTGCCTCTAATCCTGGATCAAGCGCTGCTCTGCCCCGGAGCAAAGCACCTCATCCATATTTCTGCTCTTCAATTTGTAAAAGATGTACAAAGAAAAGCTGGATTAGCTGCCAGAGAACATATAAAGTAATGTAGTGAGGGCGCCTCCAGATCATAACTTTGTGCAAGATTGCACAACTGGGTTTAAAAAGAAATAGCTCACTTGAAATGTTTTGAATATGCATCCAGATTTTTACTATGTTTTGTCCATATTGAGGTTATGTAATCGGGGGCGTTGCGTGACGTGCCATCTTGGAGCAGGCGTTCAGGTTCGCCATTTTGTGTGTGTGTGTGTGTGTGTGTGTGTGTGTGTGTGTGTGTGTGTGTGTGTTAGATAACTAGATGCGATACACATCAATGGCCAGTGTTGTAGTAATAACTCTTTCATTATCATTCAGTGGTGATGTGTGCCTTTTGGTTTCCATGGTTGTGCATAATAACAGTAATTTCAGTCATCATGTGGAACCGACCTTTATTGTGCTGGCATTCACTTCACTACAGCAGGCAGGGGGAAAGGAATGGAGCACAACCCTTCATGAACCCCTGCTGTACTTAAAACTACTTCTTCAACTCTAGGTTATTGTTTATTATATCAAATTCAGTCTTCCTGATTGTGAGTGGGGACACTGGGGAGGGATATATTTAGTTGTACTTTCAATTCATTGGGAGAATAGCTATGAGCATCTCTTCCAGGGCTCAACATCTGGATAAGGGTGCTTAATAATAACTTAGTTGCACGCTGGTGTTGCTCACCAGAATTGGCAGATCTATAAGCTCACAGCGTGTAGATCTGCTGTTTTTCGGTGTGCGAGAGCACGCAGCCGTAAATCAACTGTATACAGTATATGATTAGCTTCTATAGTGCAGTTATAAAAAGGTAGGCATGGGAGTGTACTGTACGTTTCTGTGAGCAAAGTGCACTCAGGTGAGAGTATATAGGTGTGTCCTCTCACCCTGTCCTTAGATGTACCTTTTGCATCAGAAGCATTATGTTCAAGACCAAAATGACTGTTATTAGGCTGCCGCCTAGCATGTACAAGCAATGAGTAGGCTGTGTTTTTCACACCAATTCACGTGAAACGTGTAATTAATTAATTAAGCACATGAACCCTATTCTGGGGCAAACATTCAGTGAAAGTAGCAGCTCTATAAGCTCACTACGTGTCACGCTGTGTGAAAAATATGGGTACCGATAGCTGGGAGGGAATTCATGAAGATTGTGCACTTGTTGACAAGTTTTAGGTTTTTGGCATGGTGTTAGATTTGGGCATAAGGCTTTCCAAAAAACGTCTTAAACGTGTCGGGCTCACCCACTAGTGGTCTGTTTGCAATGAATCCAAGATAGGTCAGTATATGGTTGAAAATGTTCAATGTATTCTGTTAGCTGTGTATGCTAAATAACATACTACAATTTTGGGAACATTTAGTTCTGGAAAGGCATCATTTTCATTTTCAATATTCCCTAAATCTTTAGTATGTTATTTTAGCATACCCTAACAGAATCCATTATTGAGAAATCTATTTTCTATCAATTATTAGGGGTTTCAACCATAATACTGACTTATCTAATATCCCATTCATTGCAAACAGACCACTAGGGGGCGAGCCCAACTAGTATGGTTTTTCTCTCCACCAGCCCGAAGGCATGGGAAGAGTGCGTGCGTGCGTGTGCACAGCTAATCTCTGGCACTGTTGGCCCGGCCGATGCCAAATAGAGTATGCGCGTGACATCATCATCAAACCCGGAAGTTATGCAGGAATGCCTACTGAAAAGTCCTATCTGATTGCATTAAACAACATTAAACAATTAAACTCACTTTGCCTGTTGCTTTGCCACTCGATGTGCCATTCACTTTAAGCATGCGCATACCCTCTATTGCACACACCCTCCCTGGATGCCAACGACGAACCTCTGCCCCAATTTTTTAACAGCGGCCTGTTATAGCGCCACCATGAGGCTAACTTTTGCAAAACATATTTCTTTACATTACTCGTACACATTTTATCCATACATCACGCAAATCTATATACAGTACACTATCTCTATAGTCATGTCATCAACTGACCTGTCCACCCATATTCAATCCCCATTGGCTAAGATTGCCTTCCAAAGTTTGCAGGATTGGTCCGTTTTGAACAAAATAAATCACGTGTGAAATTTTGCATGCACATTCCCACTAGGCTGAGGAAGAAATGCCACTTGAAAGTTTTCACATCAGCCTCATGGTGGTGCTATAACTGGCCCATTCGTGTTTTTTTTTTTTTTAATGTTCTGTTTATTAATTATTATTTTTTTTACAAGTATAGCAGTAACTTGAGAAATACAAACAGAGTAACAAATACAACAAAAACTGAAACACAAACAACACACAAATTCCAAATCAAGACAACCAAAGAACATTCAGAACAAAACAAAACATACATATACATATATACAAATAAAAATAAAAACCCCACTCCAATATAGTCAATGTACAGAGTTACAGTTCTTGGTCACAAACATCATCCAGACAAGACAGGTTGGCTAGTCAGGCGACAGCTATTCAGGTTCAATCGGGGGCACAAGTGTAAGACGGTCAACATGAGATAGAAAAGGCTGCCATGCTCTATTGAATTTGGAGATTGAGCCACGCAATGTATATTTAATTTTTTCCAATTTTAAAAAATATAGTATGTCAGATATCCAACGGGAATGTGAGGGGGGGTATGTTTTTTTCCAATGCATGAGAATAAGACGTCTTGCCAGAAGCGTCACAAAAGCGACCAGGTCAGATTGATATTTAGGCAGGGGGATAGTTTCAGGAAGGACACCAAATAGGGAAATAATAGGGGATGGCTCTATGGGCAACTGTAACACATCTGAAATAGTATCAAATATAGCTGACCAAAAAGACTGTAAGGCTGGACAGGGGCCCATTCGTGTTTTTACCGATAATTGCACCGATCTGTGTAAAACTTTGTATGCAACTATGCACACTCTAGAGGCCAAGGAAAAACCTTTGACCTGCATTTTTCACATCTTCTCTTTATAGCGCCATCAGGAGGCAACTTATGTAAAACATATTTTCAGATCCTTCAGATTTTATCAAAATCATATTATCTCTATATAGTCATGTGATCAAGATGGGTCTGTTTGACTTCTCATATTCAATCCTAATTTTAGTTAGTTTTGTACAAAATGCCGCAAATCATTAACACAGTAGGCCGAGAAAGAAATGCCACTTGACATTTTTCCCAAAACACTTGGGAAAATGCATTGTACAATACCTTTTCACGTGCCTGGTTCCGTGCACATACATACATACATACATACATACATACATACATACTGTTATAGTGACCGGCCTCAGCTGCCTGACTCAGACGACACATGCTGCATAAGCATATTGATAACTATGACATGATGATTGTCTACTACTGTATCAGAGGACTGACTGTATGTACAATATGATATGAGATGCAAGCGTGGTCCTGCTCATTCTGTTCTTATCATAGTTTCCATAATTACTAGGGACGTCATAGATCTACTGTATATATTACTCTGTGTAATAAACTTCAGAATGCATGCATGCTCCTAACATATCACTGCTGTGTTAGCATGTGTTTTCCGCGCCTGCGACTCGCAATGGATCTTCACCCACCACCCAAAGGGATTATATGAGATTTCTAGAGGCCTTAGAGATGGTCGCCCCTTTAATTCACCATACATTCATACATACATACATACACACACACACAGAGACAAACATACGGACACACATAGCTCCATAATGGAGCGGCGACACCGCTCAAAAATCCTGCAATTCCTTCCTTTCCCAGTCTTGTTAGGAACAAGGTAGGTAGTCCAATGTCTCACTTTCTCCACCTTCTTCTTCAGTATAGCTTTTAGTTGCACAAGCTACTGTATGTTTACAGTGTTTGCAATGCACAATGAATTATTCATGACTGGAATTATGACTCGTTTGGAAATCATCAAAATGCCTGGTGTAATGTGATTAAGCATCAATTCCTCAAGTTGTCTTCTTGCGTTAATGGAGTCAAGAAGGCTGCTTAGTATTTGACTGATTTACATGAGAAGATGTGTAAATGTGATTAACCTTCATCACTCTGCTGCATGCATTCAGGCGTGTACTGTATCATTGCACTGGTGAAAAGCACTGCATAGACTCACAAAATTAATCACCTTCAAGGCCTTCTAATGGGTGCATTCCATTCTGCAAAGGTAAGCTGTTGCCTGGGGCTAAAGAATATGGCTTAGCCGTCCAATTATTTTCCACAGGTACAACATCAAACTGATCAACTGGCAGGCTGCTGCACCTCTCCTGACAGTTGCTAAAGATTGGCATTAACACACCCACTGACACACACACACACACACACACACACACAAAATAATCCAGAGCAGTTCTGTTTAGGTTGGGCTTGTCCCAAGAGAAATCTATGGCAATCTCTGAAATTTACCTTAATTGTCTTTTGGTGTGTAGGCTATTTACTGTACAGTACTGTGTATGTTCTTAATCTATTAAATTAACCCTAGCGTCCCTATTCTGGGCATGTACTGTGGGCGAACATTAGACAGAAATAGACAAACATTTTGTAAAAGTATCCAATCTACAACTCTCAATGCATTGCAACGCTACACAGTTGTGAGCTTGTAGATCGACAATGGAGGGAGCTACGTATAGACTCCTGAGGGACTGTGGTCAATGGAGTATGGCATTTAGGTGTTCACACTCCCAGAATATTCCAGAGCAATTCCGTTTAGGTTGGGCTTGTCCCTAGAGAATTCTACAGCATTCTGCAATTTTCTCTTAATTTTCTTTGCTGTGTGAGCAATCTAATGTACAGCATGTATATATTCATGAATGCCTTATGAATTTTATACTGTACATGAGCTAAGCTAAATATTACGGTAGTAAGTACATGCCCTTTATATTTTTATTGAGCTACAAATTATAGTTGAGAGAGAGGTAGTGTCGTGTATTACTGGATAAACCAGCATTTACTGTACCTACCTACAGTACAGTATGTGTGGTTGGTTCTTCCTATTTCTAACCACTAGAGCCCTTTTAAAAAATAGCCACTCTACTAGCTCACACAGTGTTGCATCGCGATTCGCCGAATCGCCACACATTGTGAGGTTGTAGATCTGCAATTTTTGGAAAGCTTCTCCAAAATAGGTCAACTTGCAGCCCGGTCATCCACGTCTCCTTCCCTTTTTGCAGCTCCAAGCAGTCAGTTTGCTGGCTTGTGATTGAGGTTCTTCTCGTCTCCCCCAAGTGGTATTTGATTGGGAAAGTGAGAGGCCCAGGAGCTCTCCATTAATGCCCATGACCCCGCTTGGCCCCGGCTAACACCCAGAGCTGCCTGAGATGCTTCAGGCGAGTAGTAACATAAGATAAAGTCTGGGTGACACTTGCAATCCTGGTGTGGCACGCAGACTTCTCAAATACCTTCTCTGAAATACCTGCAAAGGCCCTCATACATATGCCAACTGGGATACCAAGCGTTTCTCTCACAGGTCATGCAACCTCCAGTCACCATTTTCATTTTTTTTTCTGGCGTCTCCTCTGTGTTGTTTGTTTGGTAAACATGTTACACCTGTCAAAGGAATGCTGGTTGCTAACAGGCAGGGCAAGTCCAAAAGCATTTAGTATGTTGGTCGACACTTTCCCTCCTCGCACCTCTGTCTTTTCCATCTGTTGCCCTTGCAGCAGTGATAGGAAGTGTGAAGGAGCGAATGTATTCGTGAAAGTCCCTGTGTGTTTATGTGTGCGTGCGTGCACACACATACACCAGACGTCTGTGCGTACAATGCATTGCATGCATGTGTGTGTGCATGTTTTTCCCATGCACACGCATGTGGGCTACTGTCTGGCTTTGCGTTCATGCAGAGCAGAGATACTGTTTTTATTTATCTACCACCCCTCCACCCCCAGTCTGTCCCCCCACCCCTCAGCTGTCACTGTTGTGTCTGGAACCCCACGGTGAACTCAGGGGGCTCTTGGAATAACGTCAAATCCCTCCCAGCTATGTGGAACGTTAGCTGACCAGAACACGCCCTGGATTCTTGTCATGGAAAACAAAAGCATGCAGGAAATGTTGTTTCTTTAATCACCGTTGTATGTTGTATCTTTAAAGTGCCTCTACATGGCAAGGTTATTATAGTTTGTATTAAAGTTTTGTATTATTTTATTCATTTTAGTTTACTCAGTTTATTTTCAGTTACAGTAAATGTTAATTTTAGGTTTCTTTTTAATTAGTTTCAATAAATGTTTCAGTTTATTCGTATTAAGGGGCAAGATTAAATTTTTGTTTAGTTTTATTTAACTCTAATAACCTTGCTATGCAGTTGAAAGAAATGTCAAATTCATACTTACTAAAATCACCATTTCGTTACACCGCTGTATAATGTTACGTTTTGTGTTAGCTGACAAACAAATTAATAGCCTTGTGTGGCCAGACTATCACATTTTTCCCTGACAAATTAATGCTTATTTTCATTACCAGAAATTAATTCATTAATTTAGATGGCCTTCAGTAAGTGGATGTGTGATTTTTGCCTAATTGATACAGTATACTGTCAGAGTGTAAAAAATGTCTCATCATTAGTTAAATTAATCCTCAGGATTTTGTGCTGCACTTTACATTGTGCAGCACTACGCCACCCCTTACATATGACCTGCAGCTTTACCATACACCAGTACTCTGTACAGTATGTATTAAAACACATTTTGTGCCCAAAACGTCTGTGGACGTCCTGGGTATTACCGCACGTGCATAGCCCAAGACGTCTGTGGACGTCTTTAAAAAAAATCTGAAAAATCAAAACACTTTTTTTTTTTTAACACATGGTGCCAAAGTTTGTGTTTTCGCCATTGAGAATGCATTTGGCGTTTAAATTAAATAACTCAGAAACTATAAAACATTTCAAAGTAAAAAGTTCCAGCATGTGTCTCCACAGTCAGCTGAATTATAAAAAATGTGAATGGATTTTCTAGGTGAAAGTGATTTTGGGCAGTTTTGCGTGGGCTCTCTTAAGTTGTGACATTCGTTTACAGTATGCTTGTTGTGGACCTGTGAACTCAGTCGAATTACCATTACACCAGATCAATCTTTATCTCAGTGACCCCAATCTATGCTGTAAAATAGAAATTAGTGTAGAAATGATGGAACCAAATGGAATGGTGCTTTCGGTTCATACAAATATCTATCATTTAGCTGGTGACCCTCTGGCCCCCCCTTCAATGACAACAGGCTAATTTATCACTGGGGACCCGAAGGTATTCTCACACCGGGGCCTTCAGGGCTTCTTTCACATTGTGATGACTCACCAGAATACGCCTGCAAACTCACTTTGGGTCCCGACGCACTGTTTAAGTAATGACAACAACCCAATGTCAAAAATCAAGTTGTTTATTTGCACCAACATTTTTGTGGTCGAATTTTGTATCCGTGTTGAAAGTCTGTCTGCAGCATGTCACAATTAAGTGCTGAGATAACAACATCCATTAGAAGAGATTATATCTGCAGGTTCAGATCCAGATGGTAAAATTGCAGTAAGTGATTTTCTTTTCTTAAAGTAATTATCTACGTAGTGTTTATCCATTAACTGGGGTCGCCATGTCTCTCCAGCTCGTTAGTCTACACTTTAGTATCACTTTAGGCATCACAGGCCGGGATACCAATTTTATCCAACCAGGAAAGAGATCTCATACAGGATACAGAATAAACAAGGGACATTAGAAGTGATGACAAGGAATAATCAGACAAAACTTTAACTTATAACGCTATAAAATTGAAGGTTCTCCTGATCGGATGAAATTGTCAATGGCAACCCACCTGCCAATGTATTGGCAGGTGGGGAATACGTACCGGTACTTTAGTTCAATATTTCATGAAACATTTACCGGTACTTAAATTGGAGAATTGCTGTTTTTAGAATGTACTCAAAGTTAAAAAAAAAGATGAAAAAGCTATTCAGTACTACAGATAGTAACGAGAGTTCTTGTAACTACACAAATTCAGGACATTCTAAACTACTGCCCGCCTGTTGCCTGCAAGTGCCTACCTATGCATGGATTATGAACTAACAATTCCACTCTGCTTTTGCATTCTAAGACAAATTTACAATCGAAAAATAATCACAAAGTTCATAAGAGCATGCTGCTTTGAGGGGGATTGGTATAACCTGCTTGTGCAGCAGTTTATGTAGCCATGTCAATCATCCCTTCCCTCTTTTTAGGCTGGCCCCAAGTGGGTTGGGCGACCTATAGCACTGCTGACAGGCTACTGGAGAGGCTGCACAGACAGACAGCAACACAGGGGCCGCACCTTGAGATCAGGAGGTCTGCCAGCCCATACCCAGCCCCCACCTCCATACACGTACGTGCACTGTGCACACAAACTGCACGTACAGTCGTACACTAACCACACATTCACACCGTGACTCTCTAATATGCATGCACACCATGACTCTATGGAATCTGATACCCATAATCAAGACTAAGAAAAGTTCACTGCATGGTCTGCACTTCTCCAACACACTTTTGGCGAGACTGATCGCTGAGGAATCCAGGTTCAACAAGACTCAGTTGACATGCATTCCATAATGCACTTGTGAGTGAGCACATTTTTTTTATTTGATTTATTTTGCCATTCAGAATTGTGCAACTGTGTTTTAAACCAAGTCATCTTTACATTACATTTGTTTGCTGATAAGGAATTTATTGTTCAACTGCTTGCCAACAGGGGGCAGTAACTCCTCACTTCCTCAATCAGATTATGTGATTGATTTAGAAGAAGCACAGCCTGCACAGGTCATGCATGACTTGGATTAGAAACACAGGTCTTCTTCCACCCATTGCATCTAATGTATTTAATTTGTCTGCTAAAGATTGGTGCTCCAAGTGCCCCAGGTTTGTATGAGTAACTACTTATTTACTGAATGCAAAGAAAGAATAGTTTTTTGTACTAATGTTTCTCTTTATCATAGTTGTGGGCAGTGGGCCTATATGTCATTTTATCATTTGGATTAGACTTCATGACCTATGTCATTTCAATCTTGATAGAGGTTATTGCTATTATTCTTACTTTTAGTAGGCCTGAAGTAGGCTACTAATGGAAAGTTGGTGGACATTTTCTGCTTTCACAAGTAGGTTTTTTTTTACTACTTTTGAAAAGACAAATTATAGCCTACCGCCCGGTATGCTGTTATTTTACAATCAGGATATTCTATTAAAATTACTTTGAACCTATTCTCTCGTAAGTAAACTTAAGTAAACCGTATTAATACTTGAGTAAGATATTCTAGTACTCTTTCCACCCCTGCCCTGAGTAGCAGCAGTAGTACTAGTAGTTGTAGCAACTTGACAGAAGAAATAATTCCAGCTATTTTTTTATAATCCATTTTTGAGTGTAGTAGTTAAGTAGCCTAATTTCTTCAGATACAATAAAAAAGAAACAGCATACATCCAACATGTGTTTTATATGAGCTTAACATATCTAAGTGATAATACATTTTTTTCTTCTCACAGTGCAGTTGATCAAGGTAAGAATGACGAATGAGCCATAACTGAAAAACCAAAAGAGTGGAAATAGTGCCATTATCCTTTGAGAATGTTAATCACAGCAGTCTGAGCAGCACAGTGGCCCTCTCTGCCTCAGGGGTGAGGGGAGCAGTTTATGTGTGAGGTTAAGATGTCATCCTGAGATGCACCAAGCACTGCCCCCTGAGACCCCCTCCTCCCCTTTTAGTGTCCCCCAGCCTGACCCCCGGGAGAGAAGGACGCAAGAATGTGATGGCTTGACGCTAAGTGAGTGCCCTGGCTTCTCCCGCCCGCCTGACCCGCTCCGCCCAACACCCTGGCCCGTGGCTTCTGTATTGGCCAATGTGTCCCCAGCAACCTCCTTGCAGCTTGCAAATATGTCCTCGATATGGCTGGCACGCTGAAAGCAGATGTCCTGGTGGCGGGAGATAAATTTGAGAGCAAGGAGATGTCAGGCCGGCAACAGCTGTGCAGGGCTACGATTTCACCAGATGTCTGTGGTTGCCAACCTTCGTTGGACATGGGTGGACCACAGTAAAAGTTGTTTTCACAAATCAGAGCTCGTATGAGGCTCGTTGGGCTGCCAGGGATTGCATGACCAGCGCATTCAGAAGCGTGGTTTACAGCGTCCTGAGGCAGGCTTTGGTGGGATGCTGCCCTGTGCTTTAACGGTGAAAAGAAGCACAGCTGGAAATGTGACAACACAACCTAATACCTTCAATGTCTCAATGTTCAAAGGCAGACCGTCTATGTTGAGAACATGTAATTTGCCACTAAAGTATTCTTCTTGTCGGGCTATATTAACTATCACGCTTTATGCTTGCCCTGCACAAATGATGATCTCAAGTCTCAAGTCATATACTGTTTTTATTTCCATTCTAGCACTCATCCATACCTGCTGGTGGCACCAATGTAGCTGGTGACAGAGACGCACTCAAGAGTGTGCTGATCAGAATGATGGGTGGCTGGGCACAGAGTTTACATTCCGATGCTGTGTAGCCTGATGGGGAAGGGGGGGGCTGCCACAGACATGGTGGGGCACCATGCATTGCCAGGCCACTGTTCTCTGTTTTGACCCTGCCACGGAGCGCAGCCTTGGACTCACTCACAGCACAGGTCCCAGATATCCCATGGCTCGTGTGATTTCAAGCCAAGTCCAGAATGACTTGCGTTACAGTTCAACGCTCCCCTGAGCTCTGCCGAGATCTATTCAACAACCTTTTAAGATTGTTTTGATAAGAGTGATAGTGTGGTGTTTTGAAAGGCCTTGCATAGTGATAGATGAGTTATTATTCCCTGTCCAATCATGACTCTGTATGACTAACCGTGACATAGGAGTAGGATGGGTGATGATTTGTGTGTGGGGTGGAGGCGGTGTGTGTGTGGATGAATATTTGTGTTTGGGGGGAAGGGATGTGATCAGGTGTAGAAGAAACTAGAGCCCGACCGGTGTATTGTTTTTGCACATATCTCGGCTATTATTTGACTTTTCTGACGACATCAGTATGAGCAATTATGCAGCCGATTTGTCCTGATTTTAACCACTTTCAGCGGTTCATGTCATAGATATATAAAACAATATAACCGTGTGGGGGTCCCCGGGGGTCCCCGGAACATCCAGACCCCCAGGAACGTTCCCAGGGGGCCGACCTGGTTCCGGCGAGCCACCCCGCGTCCGAAACGGTTGAGAAATGACAGAGTTACCGTGTGGGGGTCCCCAGGGGGTCCCTCTACTGTACTGTACTGTACACACACACTGTCACACCCAAAATCACGTAACGGCTGCTAAAAACTCAGCTTCCCAACATGCACCTGTTAATTAATTGTCATGCTCATCTATTTTTGAAAATGTTTAAATACACTAGGACATAATTGGTTAATTAAGTTCAATATAAATTTGCATTTTATTTTTACTTATTTGTTTCATATTAGTTTAAATTGTTTTATTTATCAAAAGTTTGTGTTACATTTGTGTTATATCAAAAGTAGTTTTGTGTTCTGAGGTCACCATTTTGTAGATAGTGCACAGCTTTATTTTAAGGCATACATATTCATTATTCTATGTATGAGTTCTTCACCTCTGTCTGTCTGTCTGTTTACCTCACAGAGGTTGTTTTCTCCCCTATTCTCTGCTTTCAGGGCAGTCCACCTGAGGGTGCTGGAGCAGCTCTGTGTGTGTGTGTGTGTGTGTGTGTGTGTGTGTGTGTGTGTGTGTGTGTGTGTGTGTGTGTGTGTGTGTGTGTGTGTGTGTGTGTGTGTGTGTGTGTGTGTGTGTGTGTGTGTGTGTGTGTGTGTGTGTGTGTGTGTGTGTGTGTGTGTGTGTGTGTGTGTGTGTGTGTGAGAGAGAGTGTGAGAGAGTGTGAGTGTGAGCGTGTGTTGCTGTCATTTGGCTGGGACTGGGGCGGTGAAAGGTCTGGTGTTCAGAGCTGAAGGGATGGGGCAGGGCTGACTGGGAGCAATCGCTGTCTTTTAGATTACTTTGGAAAGCAAACTGCTAAACTATTCGTCACATTTTCCACAGTTTTTTTAACTCTCTCAAGAGAATTAGAGGGTGGCCAAATGAAACACATATCATAGGTACATTTAGAACGACATTTAAATGCATAGTCTCTGCATACATTGCAACTGAAGTTACCTACCAAACCCACATCATTTGTCATCGCTGCGTCAATGTGTTCCTCCCAAACCCCTCTCTGGCTGACTTCCCTCAGAGGGACGTGGCTTGACATCCTTGGGGATCACTTACCCCGAGTTGTGTATGAGTGATTGTCAGGATAGTGAGTGTTTGAAATGTTCCTGTGACTTGCGACTCGTCCTAGGGGTTCAGGAGTGGTGGTCGGGGAGAGGGGGGTGGTTGTTCAGGAGTCTGGGAGGATCCTCAGTTGCCTCAGGGCTCAACAAACCTGTCCTGCAACCTTCTCTGCCAGCCGAGTGTGCAGAGCACTGCCGATTTGTTTTTCAGTCCTGTTGTTTTCTGACTTGTTCAACGTCGATTTCTGTTTTGCCAAACAAACAATGGCAGTAGGACCAACACCCTGAGCATTGTTACTAACCAATCACAGATGTTATGAGTATGTATGACCAGCAAAGGCTTATTCAGAATATTATCCTATTTTGGGTCAAAATTGCAGATGTACAAGCTTACATACAGTAACATGCTTGTGAACTTGTAGATTGGCTATTTTGGCAAAGAGATCTGGCATAGATGGGGGAAAATGAGCAGGCCACGTACAGACCCATGGTGTCTGAAAAGCTTGCTGTTTTTTTATTTTTTTATTTTTTTATTCCAACAATTCTCATTGTTTGGGTGCATGTAGTAGGAAGTGGCCAGGAGTTCCAAACATGCATGTCCCAGAGGACATGTATGTCTTTTTTTTGTCAAATACGTTTTTATTAAGAACAGGTTATAAATTGTTATATGATTGGTATGATACAGTATAATTATTTTCTTTTATGAAAAACAAAGAGGGAAAAAAAAGACACAAAGAAAACCTTCAATCCATCCCACCCATACTGCTCAGTGACACCGCATACTATAGAATGAAATAGTAAGATGATGAAATACTCATGGAAAACAACATCTGAAATGAAGATAGTATACAGTCAACCATATCGGTGGTATCCTGTCCATTTGGTGCTTCTACTCAAATAACGGACGAGGAGCAGCCAAACCTTATCAAATTGTCTCTTTGTTTTTCAAGAAATACCTTATTCTCTCAAGATTAAGTGTAGGCCTACTAGTCATTTCATTTAGCCAATGTTTAAATGCAGGAGCCTCCTCCTTTTCCCAGTGTGTCAAAAAAACATTGTTTTGCTGTAATCAGACCATATGAGAGGATTTGTTTCTGTGCTCTCGTCAACATAGAAATGGAGTCTGACCAACCCAGAATAATTAGTACAGGATCAGGGTCAATATATGAATATTCAAAATATCAGAGAATGTCTCATATCTTAATCCAATATCTTTGTATCCGAGGGCAAAGGGCGAAGCTGTGAAGAAGATTTGCAATTATTGCATTACATTTGTCACAGTGCGAAGAAATATCTGGGAATATGTTATGTAATTTTAATTTGGAATAATGGAGTCTATGTATAACTCGAAACTGAATAAGGCAATGTCTGGAGTTGATAGAGCAAGCATTAACTTCTTCAAGGCTGTCTTCCCAGAGCTCATCTGAAATTGCAGTCCCCAACTCATTTTGAGGACATGTATGTCTATCATCATGCTTTTGAACATTGGTAGAAACTTTTTATTGTATTTATTGAATACTTTATGAACAATATGCAAAAGGTACAGAGGTACAGTTATACAGTAATACTAAAAGATAACACAAAAGCCCTGAGGGCTGGTTTCCATTGTGGTCCTGTGTGTTAGTCATCAATACAATAAAACTATATTTTGTTGTGTTGTACGACTACAGTATCTGAGCATGATATAAGTCAAAATATTGTCGATCATCTGAATCTGTTGCCCCTTGAGCAAAGAATTGGAATGATGAACCAGGTCTGAAAATCACAGTGAAGACAAACAAAGCAGCTTCTGCCAATATACAGTATAGTGAAAAGGAGGGTGCCATAATTTGTTTCTGTGCTAAACGGCTGATTCTGAGACCAGTTTAGCCGTACAGTGGCATCAAAATCTTTTTCCGAAAGGAAAGCGCATGCATTTCTTCTGTCTTTAAAGTCTGTAGGCTATTCCAGTTCTTTAATTGGAGAATCTGAAGATCAAAGCAGTAAATTAAAGTCTAAAGCCAGTTTAACTTTGTTACTCTGCCGTGCCAGGTGTCAATCAGCCCCAGTCTGCAGAGTGACTCAGACTCCATTACTGAGAGGATGATGTGGAGTCAAAGGTGACGTGGACCACCACAGTTACCGACCTCCACTTATGGAGTTTCCAGAAGAACAGGCTTATGCACATTATTCATCACCAGTGCTCTGAGAGCTCAACATCACCTATGTAGTATGTTCCACTCATCACCCATATATATACCCTTTGGTGCTGCTTCCAATAGTTCATGACGGTGCCAGGATCGAGGGATCATTGCCGGCCACCATTCTACAACAGCGTAAAAAAGAGTCGGGTTGTGCCTCGTTGCCATTTACACTTCGGACAACACGCCTACCCAGTGACACGTACCTAAACAGATGCATACGTACGTAAGTATAAACCCTTCTCAACAGTTGCTGACCTGACTGATTGACAAGTGACGTTATGCTGCAGAAACCTGGCCTACCTGACACTGCTAATACCCACCTGTCTCCCCATTCCCCTGTGCTGGATCAGCTTTCATGCTGTCATAGCAATGTTAATTGTCTAAGTCTGGCCAATTAGAACAAGCTAATTAGATTTGAATGAAGCGTCACCCTTGTAGAATGTACAAAAGGGTTGATGAAACGAAGAGATAATTTTTGGACTCTTGAGCATCATGCTTTTGTACTGAGTATGTGACTCATGATAGGAATTTAATAGTGAAATCAGCACCAATAAAACCAAGACTTTCCCCTGCTGTTAAGCCCACCACATGTTCTTTCTGGTAGAATCAGATCAGCAGGTGTGGCCAACTTTATATAAAGCTTACGTGAACACTCTGTATTAGGTGACCCACTTTATCTGTATATACAATGTGTAGCAAAATTCATTAAAAAATCTTTCTGATGGATATGATTGATTTGTAGTTATTGATAACTACCGGTATGCAACAGGATGAACTTCTGTATTTGTTTTTAAAGGCTGTTATGTATTGTGGTCTAGATGCACATTTGTCTATTCATCAGAGATCCCAAAAATGTCTCTGAAAATATCTGCTTTCATTCAAGCATTCAAGCATATCAACGGCATGTTTTATTTTTGAAGCGTATCCAGTGACAAAGGACACTTCAGCCTCTCACTTAGATTACATGTAGACGGGTGTTAGCTCATAGATAGAGGATAGTGTGTCTTTGGCCTGCCTCTAGACATCACTATATACTACACATACATGCTTTTTAATAGGTTGAGAGGCCGACCAATCACCCTTGTCACTCTGTTGCCAGGATACCTGCGGTGTGGTTGCTAAACACCAGTCCACAACTTCTACATCATAGACTATATTTCTGAAAGTTCGAAGATGAAAGATTGTATTACCAGACAGAAGTGCTGAAGCAGAAGACTGGAGCACCTGCTCTAACCGTGTACCATATCATCACCCCACTCTCTCTCCACCATTTCTTCATCTGATGCTCCGAGCATTCCTGTCGAGAACGTTGATTAGTGCTGGAGCACAATTAATATCTAGGGCTAAGGCTATATCAAATGCATACAAATCTTTCAACTATTAATGATTGCTTGTGCAAACGAACACGTATGTTTCTCAACTTGGGGCCATTTTATTAGAAGATGAAGACTGTCATCATTGGCTCTTTGGGTGACTTCTCTCGTCGTCTCGCGACTCTTGACTCCTAATTACTGGCAACATATATGATAATATTTGTTGCCAGTAATTAGGAGTCAAGAGTCACCTGCTTTGTCACTTGGAGTGCAGGGTGATTAGTGGGTCCATGACTAGATCAATTAATGAACTAATTATTGTGTTGTCTTGAGGGCATCTTCAAAACAGAATGTGCTGGGGGCACGGTGGCACAGTTGGTAGTGCTGTCGCCTCACAGCTAGAGGGTCCTGGGTTCGATTCCCGCTCGGGACGCTGTGGATGCTGGCGGCGTGTTTCCTCCTCCGCGTCATCAGTGCCCAAACCCGAGGCAAGGTTGGCGAAAGGGCCTTTCTGTGTGGAGTTTGCATGTTCTCCCCGTGTCCCCTAGGGTAGGTACCCTCACAAAAAACATGCAGTAATCCTGGTCTCTAAACTGCCTCCCCCTGGCCAGCCGGGGCACCTGATGGAGGGGAAAGGAACTGGTTGGAATAACGTGTTCCTTCCACGCGCTACGTCCAACCAGGGAAACTCCCCCCTGTCATGTGCAAAGGAGCAACTTGGACACTCAGTCCGTTGCTCTCCCCATGTCCCCCATATATGGGGACTAGGTTGGCGGAGGGTGTGTAGAGCCCAGGATCACATTAGATAATTGACACATGGGTGGATAATGGGTTACAAAATCGTGGGATAAAGAAAAAATATATATATAAAAAACAGAATGTGCTCTTTGGGTTTTCAAACCATTTGAGTTTGTTTCCCCACGGTGCATATGAAATTAGATCGTTTAATGCCAACACTGTGTGCCATAAGCAATGTCGACTGACATCAAAAGACGCCAAAGATGGGTTTTAGAGTTGGCTTAGCTGTGATTGATGGTTTGTGGTTCGCTGAATGTCTGTGTCTTAGATCTGAGACTGGTTGCTGGAAAGCTTTGATTATGTTTACCAAAAGTACTCTGCTCCAGTCCACAGGTATAGGGATTCTGTGCCCTTGGGAAGAAAAACAGAACAAACCAGTCATACTCGTTTGAACCAGAACAGGTCTTGATCCAAGGTTTTATGTGTTTTGTTTATTCTGCGATCCTATGTCCTTTGGATTAATCACACTTACACAATCAACACAACGGTTTGTTCAAGGAATCACCACCAACAGTGTCTTGTCTTTGTGAACATTTGCATTAAGTGACTCAGAGAAAGGTTAGGGGGAGCAGTTAGAAACACCATAAATGATTATCAACAGTTGCTCTACTTATTTTTGAGTGGTGCAACCACTCCCTTACGGAGCTATGTGTGTGTGTGTGTGTGTGTGTGTGTGTGTGTGGGTGGGTGGCTGGCTGGCTGGGGGGTGGGTGCCTGGCTGGGTCTGAGCACGAAAATAGCATGGTTGTTTTTCACCACCTGTGCGCAACCTAACACACACATAAACACACACACATATTAACTGTATATATGATGATTTTGGGTGTGCCAGTACAGTACAGTGACAGTACAGTACAGTACAGTACAGTACAGTACAGTAGAGGGTACAGTAGAGGGACCGGCACACGGTAACTCTGTCATTTCTCAACCGTTTCGGACGCGGGGCGGCACGCCGGAACCGGCCTGGCCCCCTGGGTGCGTTCCTGTCTGGAACTCCCCCCGCACGGGAACCCCCACACAGAGTTGCACCAGTCACTTCACACGGGTGTGATCTTTTTTTCATTTTAGACACTTTTTCACACTTCCCAACTATGGACTTTTTGGGCTCCCCCAGTAAGCTCCTTTCCCCCCTGTACAACAAATCTCTTTGACAAAAATGTCAGATTTACAAGCTCAAAATGTGGTGTGTTGTGAAGTTACAGATCTGCCATTTTAGCCAAACGTTTGCCCCTGAATAGGGACACTAGGATTCATGTGGTTTAACATTTACTTTTTATGTTGTGCTACTTTTTACTAATGCCTTAATTTCTTATACCTTTTGAGCCACCTTAAGAAATCCCTTGCCACCTTAATCCAACAAACAAATCTGGTTCCCACTGGAGCTTGTCATACAGGATGGTTTATTTCAACTCTGGCCCATTGCCTTTTTGTTCGCCTCTGGCAACAGGAGCTTTCCCATGGTGACACGTATGATCTCACGTGTAGAAGAGAGTAAGAGACTGTGACAAAAGGCAAAAAGAAAAAAAGTGTTGAATCACAGCGTGGGAAAGCATGCTTAATTGTCTTAGATTGACTGAATATCCCACAAAAATAATCAAGTGGTTTATGGACAGACAGGTTATTCCGGTCACAATGTCAAAGAAGCTCAGCCTGGTTTATGACATTTCAAGCTGCAAGATCTTATATAATGTAGGCTACACCAGTACAAGGAAAACGGTTTTGGCTTCTCAACAAAAAAGGAAATTAAAATAAATAGAAAAGAAGCATTTGTACAGTAATCATAGCACACTTTTGACATGCATGACTGGTCACAATGGTTTTTTTCTGTCCTTGTTCACTTTAGAAATTGCAACAGACCTAAATTCCTGATATTCCAATTAATTGAAAGCAATATTTTTCATATTAGTTACAATTTCTTGTCCTGTGAACTTCAGTCCACATATTAAGCTTCAGCTTTCACTAATAGGCATGTTATAATAAACAATGCCACGTTGCTGGGCAGTTTAGTGCATTCAGTGGAGTGCCCCTGCCCCCTCCATAGGCCATAAATTATCACCTCGCAGACACTGCACCGGACACTGGTAGTTTTGACTCATCTGGACTTCCCCGACATTAGTCACCAACTGGAATACACATGACACAAGACACATACACACAAGTCATTGCCCACGCACCTCATTCTGACTGGCCAGATTGCAGTGCGTACTTTGACTGACACTGATCATACTTGTCCGTGGACGCGGCCCACGGGCCCTCGCTCATCAGCTGCCTCGCCAACTGCTCCGTGGCATCCCATAAGTAAACTCTAGACATTAATAGGCCTGTTTGAACGGGGGGCCCGTGATCCACCCAGGAAAATGAACGCATAAAGACGAATTAAGGGGATGCGTAGGGTTACACAGGATGTGTCCTGCGACCTCTGTATGCCGTCTACGGCGCAGACTGCTGCTACGACCACAGATTAAAGCCAGCTTAGCACTGTGGCAGGACACATCTGAGCCTTGTGAGAATAATAAGCACATTAGAGATACGTTCCCCCCTACTGATGGCGGTAACAGAGATGTGACTGACGTAACCCACATGCCATAAACACACACATGCATCTGAAATGAAGTAATGGGGGGTCTGGTGACAGGTTCCCATTGCCCCAGCCTTAGTGCAATTAATGATGTAATGGTTTCATGTGTCCTTGTAAATATCATATTTATGCATGTGGAGGTCAGTTTGTCCTTGCGTTGAGGAGAGGACTTAACTAAAGTTGCAGTGTTAACTATTCCATTTTACTAGAAAGGACTACTCATGAATATCATGAGAACATAATCACCTACAGATTTTATGAGTTGACAGGAGTCCCCCAGGGGTCTATACTAGCACCCCGCCCCCCTCTTTTAAGTTGTTTCCCTCTACACAAAATCATTTCAGCAAATGTTCCCAGAATATGGACGCTAGGTTCATGTGATTAAGTCAACTATAATGCGTTTACAGTTTACAGTGGTGCTGTGGTGTACAGTAGTTCCTGAGAGGGAGACAGGCATTCACACACTCTCAGCGGGGAGTAGGCCTAACCCAGCACAGTCAGTCCTAGTTGATCTCTGAGCAGCTTCCTTGAAGCAGGTGAGAGTTAATTTCTCAAGGGCACATTGACATTAGTTGGTGGAGAGTATTACTCATTCACTTCCACAACTGAGTTCATAATCATCATAAGTAACAAACTTAATTTCACCTCGAGAAACCATTTACAGGGTTTTCTCTGTGTGTTCTGAAGCCTTTTGAGCTGCAATGAAAACAGGCAAAATGGAGGGGAAAAGAACTGGTCGGAATAACGTGTTCCTTCCACGTGCTAAGTCCGGCCGGGGAAACTCTCCCCTGTCAGGTGAAAAGAAGCAGCTTGGACTCCTCATGCATAGAAGGAAGCATGAGGTCAGTCCGCTAACCCCCCCCCCCCCCCCCCCCCCCCCCACGTTGGCAGAGGAAGTGTAGCGCCCAGGATTACATTAGATAATTGACACTTGGTGAAAAAATGGGTTACAAAATATTGGGATAAAACATTTAAAAAGAATATATATATATGAATCATTGTAATTAAGAAGCCCAATGTAAATGTATTTGGACAACAGGGAGTATGCATTTTACAACTTTAACAGTTACATAATTTTAATGAACAAAGTTTCATGCTTTATGAAAAAGAATAATCATCAGCTGATGACTTGGGTTTCAAGATGCCATAATAATGTTTCCCCAGACTCTGGTCCAATTAACATGCTGTACGTAATCCCAAATCTGAAATCCAAGATTGTATAGCGGTAATAATTGATGGAGCTCTTTGTAATAAATCTTATAAATATTACGAAAACTTGACAGAAGCTACACTCATCATTTGTGGCATATTGTGCAAGGGTTCCTTGCACAATAAGCTTTGGAAGCCTATCTTAAAATCTAATCTTAAAAATCGGACAGATACTTCTTGATCACATGACTCCTGCAGAGATATTGTGTTCCAATTTGTGTAAAAAGGCGTAGGAAGTCTGTTATGAAGAAAACGCAAAATGGTGGCAGTTGAGACTCCATGGAAATCTGTGACAGGCTGAGCCTCTCCAGTGATCATGGGAAGCGATAGCGGCAATGGATTCGAACCAATCATGAAAAAGTCACCAGAAAGGCCTCGCGAAACACCCACATTTCGACAGGCAGATATTGGACTTGGGATCTCCCAGTAAAGAATTGGGTTGTACGTTCTTCCTTGGCTTACTGGTAGTGTGTGCAAAAGTTTCATGCCGATCGGCCCAGCACCGTGGTGCCTCAGATTAGTTGTTCACAGACAGACAGATGGACAGGGGCAAAAACATAGACTCCAGCCTTTGGCCGTCTGGCTAGGCGGAGACAGTTAGTGCAACATGGACAAGACTATTTTGCAAGCTAGTCCCAAGACCACTATTTTTCTGGATTCAAACCGAAGAAAAGTGTAAACATGTATGCAACTATGCGTGCTTGTAATTTGTATGTGTGCCTGTATGTGTATGTATTTGTGTTTGTCTGGTGGGTGTTGCATTTCTATTCAGCTGAGCATTGTCTCAGAAAGAGTGAGGATTTGAGCTGCAGTCTTAGCTCACCGGGCTGGTATACAGTATACACTCTGCTGACATCATCACTATGTCCTGTCTCTCATAGGCCCATTGTGACATTGTGGGTAGCCAAACAGGAGAGAGGCTGCCTGTCTTTATTAGAGGTACAAGATCCAGCTTAGAAACCTGTGTTCCCATGGATACACCACATCTATTTATTATCATTCCCCCCTCTGTGACCCTGCCTTTTATTTTAGCATGCTGATTCATCTGATATTCATTTCTGAAAACCACCGAACACCTCTAGGTTTACAGTGTCATACTACTTGGGTGAGAGAGAGTGTCTGAATGGAGCTATGTGCTAGGATGTGGTGAGCTTTCTGTGTGTGTGCTTAAATAAGATCATGTTATGTCGACTAGGCTACTGTAAAGACATTTCAAGTCTGAGACTCCTTTGTCTGTTGTCTTGTTATTGAAGGTTCCTCTTGGCCAGCCACAGCCAGTCTCAATGGACGATTCTCCTCCGTCTTGACATGACGTCTCTCATGTTCTAAACGTCCTGTTTCCCTTCCTTAATCAATTCAAGTGTTTTCTTTTATATCAGTTAGTGAAAAGGTGAGGGGATTCTCTATGCAACTGCATGACTGTATGAATGTGCAGGTTTTCTGCTGAATCGGCAGGTGATCAACCAACGTGGGCACACAGAGGGTATTTATGGCAAACATTCTACCATGTAGGGTGAAGTTCCGGGGGTACATATCTGGCGGTGTGATGCAAGAGAGAGACGTGCTCGCAAGCCTGCAAAACCACTAGGGAATCTGGGTGGAAATTTCAGAACAGGATCGCAGAACAAATGGAGTGAGCCTTTCAGGACTCTGTACTGTATGTTGGAAGGGGTAGGCAGGTCAGACGGGTGAAGGGTGTTGCTTGATATCTATATCCTAGTAACTCAGGGTGAGGGGTATCTTGTACAACTGTGGCAGGGGATTGGTCAGTGAGCTGGCACAAGCCCCTCCTATTTACAGGGCAGCTTAAGAAAGAATACCTATATTCAAAACATCCCTCCAGCTTCTATCCACTCTCTGCACTTCAGCCTCCAGCACTTTAACACAGAACTGTTTGTTTATTTATTATATTTATATAGATTCTGTTTGTATTTATCCATGTGGTTTTTGCACAGTCATTATTGATACATGTGCCTATGTGACCTGCTGATTAGCTTTGAAGAGTTCGGCAAAGTGAAGTTTGGCCTGTGACCATGAATTCACCACACACAGCTGTGCAGTACTGTCCAGAGTTCCCCTTTCACCGGTAAGTACTGTACTGTACTATACTGTACCTACTGCAAGCCTGATTGTGTCTAAATGTGTCTGAATTAACACACATAGCATGTGCTACTGATATAGGACAAACTTTGTATTAATTCCATACAAAAACACAAGTCTGCACAATGACTGATGTATGATGAATGTTTAGGGTGTCTCATCAGTCCTATATTAATTGTTAAGACTAATGTTTATACTGAGGCTGTCTGGACTGGAGGTCCAAAATGACCACTAGTGACCACTTGTGTCTGCCTGGATCCTCAGCTGCCAGCCTGTCCTGATATTTATAAGTGTGGCATACTTATGGCAACAATGTGTGTGTAGACTGTAGAGGACCATCAGGACTGAAGTAGCAGACAGATACATGACACCCTCCTCTCTCCAGATCAGACGGCCCCTCATCCTTACAGTATAGGGACTTTTGGCTGTGTGTGAATGGCATGGGCCTTAGCAAGTGAATTGGGTTCTTAGCGGAGTACTGGGGGTACTAAATATATGCCTAATCATTTAGAGCAGTGGGTCCCAAACAGTGTGCCATGAGACCAAGTCCAGGTGTGCCTTGGGATTTAATTGATAATTTTTTTATTGACAAAAAAGCATAAATGAACCTATATTTGTCAAAAGGATAAAATGCCAAAAAGTTTAAAATGTAATAGTACTATTATGCTCGCCCATTAGGCAAGGCCTACACCCTACACATTTAGGCAGAGATTTTAAATACATTTACGTACATCGCTTTTTTAAATAGCCAATCTACAAGTTTACGAGTTGCACCCTGTGCATGCCTATGTTTGCTATGAATACAGGTGTGCCTTGAGCTTTTGACTTGCCCATTGGTGTGCCTTGAGAAAGAAAAACTGAAAACAACTGGTCAACAACTAACTGAATGAACGTTACACGCTAATGCAATGTTGTTTGAGCTGTATTTCATCATATAAATTGTACTAATAAGCCAGTCTATAAGCCTAGTCTCAGACCCACGAGAGCCAGCCTGCATAATGGACAGACACGACATACCAGCTAGAGGTGATCAAAAGGAATAGGCTGAAGCTGAAAGCTTATATTAAGTGCCTATCCTACGTACAACAATATTTGAGTTACTCAAATAGTTTCAATAATCAAACGTTTTGCAATAATAAATCAAAAAAATAATAATGACCAGATTCAAAATACATAAACCAAAAACAAAAATCAATACCACACCAATCCCGCACTACATAACTATTAACTACTAATTATTAACTATAATATTAATTAGGCATTGTTATTATTATTATGATTATTATTATTATTATTTATTAATTCATTATTAAATCCTCTGCACTTGTGTTTCTATCCAAAGACTGCTGTGACATTCCCGTTTGCATTATACCGTATACCAAGTGATGACAGGTTTACATGGCTGTTTTACTGTATTGCTGCTACTACTGTGCCACAAAATGTGTGGGACCTCCTGGTTATGATTAGCATTTTCATATTTCACAGTTTGACATGACAACTGTGCTGACATGTGCGTGCATCTTGAGTTTTGTGTCTTTGCACTGTTCACTGTCACTGCTGACGGCCAGTTTAGCACTTTGCAGTCCAAAGTGTTGTTGGCGTTTCTACACCTCATCATAATCATCATGTTGTATATTTGTGTTGTTGGGTTAGTTCACATTAGGTTATCTTTTTTGATTGACAGTAATTATTCCTCTGTTGTGTTGTTCTTTGCAGTTCCCTGAAATTCCCAGAATTTGCGCCTGGCTTGTTGCTTGATTGAAATTACAATGACTTAGTATCACATCAGGTGCATAAGTGTGAGGGCTCAGTTTATTCATGCGAGGAGGTTAGACTGGGTTATTTCTGTGGTTGAAATGGAGGAAGAAAAAATATTATTCACTACTCTTTTATCATAATGGATATTTTTTTATCTGTATATCAACGTATACTTATATTTGTGGTTTGTTCTTGTACATTTCTAGACATGTTTAAAATGTTTTGATAGCATCAGTTTTCTTAACATAGATTTACCTTTCTTATACAATATTTATGCAAAGTAAAATTCTGAGTTAGTTAGCCATTACAACGCTTATTTTCTCTCCTGTTACCTTGTTTTGTTTACAACGTTCAACCCCCTAAGGTAGCTTGTTTTTTATCTGTCGTTTCGCCCCAGAGAGGAATTGACTTGAAAATGTTTCACTTCCAACACCAAGCGAGGGGACGGAGAGACGAGGAGAAACTTTTGGGGGCTTTCTTTTGTTTAGCAGTCATGTCCCTCTTCCAGCCAGGGCTGACAGATGAGAGGGAGAAGAGCTTAGGCCTTTGAACGGATGATTAATAAGGACACTGGAGAAGCCCCCCGATCGGCTGGGCTGTTTGTTTTGATTGCATTTTCATCGGTCGGTGTGCCCAACCTGCCAAGAGACAATAGCCATCCCTGTTTAGTGGTGACCTCTGGCCTGGTCTCGTCTGGAGGGGCCTGCTCTGTCCTTAAGTGGATGCTGAACAGCCTTCGCCTCGGGCTAACTGAATAACTCTCTGGGTAACCAGACACCCAATAGCAGGCTAACAACAATCAGAAGTGGGTTCAACTCATTTGACTGAGGTTTGGTAAAAAAAAAAATAATAATACTGCCCAAGGGACATGTAGAATTAAGAATGCTGAGACCAGGAATTTTGAGAGTAGAGGTGAATTAGTTTATAAAACTAAACCAAAAGGCAACATAAGGATATGTGTATAATAATCAATTAGAATCTCAGTCATCTGCTACACACTAAGAGCATAGAGAGATTCTTTATAAACATAAACAAAAACTACATCAAATACACAGCAGGGACAAACGCATTACAGACATAGAGATTGTACCTCTGGTAGTACTGTATGGCTCAGGGGCTAGATGCCCCATCAGCATCATATGTATTGAATAAAACAATAACAAAAGTGTACTTGGAATGATGATCATTTGGAAAGGATTATACAAAGATATAATTTAATTATTTGTGACATTTATTATTATTTGTTGAATAATGATAGGCCATTAGGCCACTACATTTTACATTACTCTGATGAATAATTAATTGTATTTCTTAATGGAACCTTAGCCACTAGGGGGCGGTCTGGCGCTTTATTACCGCTGTTGTTACTGGCGTCACTTGAGTGACCCAAAGGGGTCAGGGGTCAAACATGGGGGTCAAAATAAAATAACTCACGCGACTACCAAACAAATGGTGCGAGCGTGTTTTAAGGCGAACATTCCGGATACCGTGATACAGATGACAGATCAAACAGAATATTGTTGTGATTTTATTTGGCCAACAAAATGATGATCGGTGTTTGTTGACTGCGTCTGCGTGAGAAGGTGTGACGTGTGTGTGAGCAGCTCATTTGCATATTGCATTAGGAAGCAGGAGGTGAACGTTGCAACCACCAACACGTGCATCCATTATTATTATTATTAAATTAATCTACTCATTAATACACCAAACTCAACACGTACGCTACGGCTCAGGTGAGGAAAAACACGTGTTGATGTACACAGTGCGGTTGTAAATGTTTGGACTAAAGTCTGGTCATTCATTTACGATAGTCACCGATTAATGAATCTGATTTGTGAAGGATGATGAACTCCAATGGTACAATAACAGCTAGCTCCTTTCGGAACCCTACGTTAAAGTTTCTGACATTTTGTTGACTTGGTAGGTCCAAAGGAGCTCAACCCGGGGGGTCCGGAGACGGGCTAAATAACAGCATAACGTTCCACATATTATGCCACGTGGAATAACTTTATTGTGGTCAAGAGACTAAACCGAAAGGGTTAACCAGTTATGTCTTGGCTTTTTTGTTTGTTTGTTTTTACAGATCAAATATGCACCTTCGTGTTTTTGGTAGATTGTCATATAGGCTACTTGGGGATTACATGGCTGCCTGCAGCCTTGCAGCGGCCATTTATTTTTTTACTGTTCGATCACATATTAATGACTCCAGTCTCCACATAACCTGCAATATAATTTATGGTAAAATATATTCTGGACGAAATACAATAGTATTCATTCTTAGACTAAATAGATTCTAGGATTTGTTTTGAAAACAAAATAAAGAAACGTGCCTGGCCCTGCATTGTGCAATGTTTGAAGTTTAGCCTACACGTGGCCAACAAGTGAAGTGGTTCCTTTTCCAAGCAGACACATTAACACTCGGGTAAACAGAATTGGAGATACGGTAATAACATTTAGTTGTGGTTGTGAACTTGTTTCATTTAGGTGTTTTCTGTGTGGCAGCATGAAGTTAACACATTACTTTGTTGTGTTTACCTAGCTGTCTGCTGTGCGAAAACGACAGCAAAAGGTAGCCGCAATTTGCAACTAGATCTTTTTTATAATGGGATGAATCTAGAGTTGCGTTGCATTGTTGCAATACCCTCCATTGACTCTCCATTCATCCAATTTGCGTTTGCGATCTGCTTGTAAATCGTAAGATCTCGTCAGCCACTGAACGGCCCTGCGTACCACCTGTTTCGAATTTGCACATAATGCCAGGAGGCAGCAGCGCAATAAAAACGAGTGCTTCCAAAAGCTCGGCAGATTGAAAGAGGATAATTCAAGCTTGGCCTAGAGCTGCAATGTTGGTGAGTTTACAAGCAGATCGCAAACGCAAATTGGATGAATGGGGTCTGGGGAGTCAATGTAGGGTATTGCAACTCTAGATTCATCCCATTATAAAACATCTAGAGTTGCAAATTGCGGCTATAGAGCTGGTGGTGGTTTCCTCCGAGGTGGAAAGCCTGGTGTTGACGCGAGGTTAGGGTGATGGAGGGTGAGCAGCATGTTTTAAAGCAACACAGCAGTGTGAGCAGAGCAGTAGCAAAAGCAAGCAGGGAGGAGTGCAAACTTCCAGTTTAAACAACCAGTCTGAGAATGAAATGAGTGGATGTGAACGTGGTGCTGAGGCAGCCCAATGGACTACCAACAACTGCACTGAGTTCCTTGACAGAACTGGCTCATTCCTTACAGTACAAGTGCTTCAAAAGAACAATGTTGCTGTAACTAAGAGATTCGCTGTATATGTTCTTTACATGCATGGCATGGGTTATCACCTCTGTATCACCGCAAGTAACCACTGAGCTGATACAGCAGAGCAGTGGACTGGACCTTGGTGCTGATCAACTGTGCTTCTCAATAATTTAACATTATGGGGGTTATGTGATGTCATTCAATATAATACTTATGAACACCATTGTAATTTCATTACATCTGCTTACAAATGGCAGCACCAAAATACATACAGTAATTATCCTTAATTTTTCTCTTTTATACCTGATGTATACATACAATGTAAAGTTGAACTTGGGATTATAATGTGACACAGTGCATTTATAAGGTAAACAATAAGCAAAAACATGTCACATTTCAGGTATCTTCACACAATACCTCACATTTCCAAGTTCATACAATATTGTACATGATTTAGGTTTTGTCTAGTGTACATTTTACTTTAATGTAATGTAATCAGTGTGTTACACTGATTACATGGCCAGAACTGTATAATTAAATATATATTTTTATGGCCATGAGGAGGGTCTGTTGCCAAGATTTCCCCCTTCCTGAAGTTCTTTTGTATAGCATCAAAAGTGTCTGAATTACAATGTGTAATATCATCAGCAATGAACATTTTCCAGTGCTGTAGATATACAACATCAACCTCCTCTCTGTTTGTATATTTCACTTTAACCTGGACTGGACTGCACTGTCACTGATTCCACTCAACACCTGCTTAGGACATACTGGCTTATCCTATTGTTGATGTTGAGCCAACATGTAGCCTATATTAAGTATCACGGCAGGCCAGACATCCATCAGCTGCAGCTGTAGGCTACAAGACAGGTCCATTGTGACAGCCATTATGTGCAGCCATAGTCCTCAACCACCTCACCTCCACCCTTCTCCTATATTCTACTTGGATATATTGACTAGGGTCTAAGCTCCAAGACGCCACATAATAGTTTCTCCTTCCAGTGGCCTTTTCTCCCAATGTAGGCTTTTTATTATGCAATATCAACTCAAAGTAAAAATACCAATAGCCAATGTATAAGCTCACAACACAAATTGTGACTCATTGTGAACCTGCAGATCAGGTATCTTTGTGAAAATGTTCACCTAAAATGACCTGCCCCAAATAGATGCCAGGTTATAAAATGTTTACCTCCCCCCACACAACTGCAAAAAAATGTTGATCTGTACTTCATAAATCTTGTTTTTTGTGCATTGTGGTACATTGCCAAGTTGCTCTGTCAGCGTAAAGCAATGCTTGTGTGTCTAAGATGCCTCCAGTGCTCTCAATGAAATCACGGACACGGTTTCACAGCCTCAGCCTGTCATTAAATCTGTACGCAGGGAACACGGTAGGATCAGTGACATTTAACAAGTCATCTCATTCACTGTGTATCGCGCATTCGGATCTTTCTTCTTTTCTTCCAAATCCAACATTTGGGGCAGAAGTCCCTGTTTTGAAACATCATCTTAGATTATTTTCCTCATTAGAAATGCCTGTGTTTGTTAGTCGGGTATTAATATCATTCACCACATGGTGCCGGGGAATTCCGAAGCCTTAAATAGTGCCAGCTTCAGATTATGCACCCCTCCTCTCCTTCCCCACCTCTCCTCCCCCCCCTGCCCCTGTCCAGCTGCACACATACCAGAAGTTGCAGCAGTGCTATCATATAGACGGAGGGGGGAATTCCGCCCCTGTCTCAGACTGCAGCGTGCGCCACTTCAGCAAGAACAATAGGAGGCTCAGCCCTGAGCAGGTGTCCTGTTTCAGGGGAGCAGGTCAAAGTGCCTCCTTCTGAATGGAGCATAATCACCATTATGGTGTAGTACAAATATTCGGCCCTACGCAGCTTGGCTTCTTCACAATAGACATGTTCTTCATGAGTGGCTGTAGCGGGACTCCCTCCCGCCCTCCTCCCGCCCCCCCCCACGGGGTGGTGTGTGGTTGAAACGGTTCGTGTTAACCCAGCGGATCACGGTCCTCTGTTTTTATGAACTGCAAATTCCGTCCTTTATGTACTTCTATGTGATGGGAATTTTGAGAAATAATCTCCAGTGTTCATTTAATGTAACAGATCAGCTAGATTTGTCGTTCAATGAACTATAAAAGGGTTTAAATGATTTGTTGGTACTACTGAAAACATAACTGAACATTTTGATAAAGTGGAATTAATATGCTCTTTGGTGATTATGTCCCCCTGCAGACTTCGAGACCCACCCCGATTATCCTGGACAGATAATTCGTTTTTCGCCGCTATGTCACAGCCGTCGTCTACATCATCATCTGACATCATGAGTCAAGATGTGTTCAACCAGCTGATTGAGATGCTGGACCAGTAAGACCGTGCAAAAGCATACATTATGTTTCTCTTTCTCTTTCATAATCTTTTATCAATGTTGTTGACCCATCTCATCTGGGTTTTAGAAATGGCGTCCACTCCGTCCAGCCCATTGAGCTCAACTTCTCTGACGGTCCCCCAGATGGACCTCCAGGCAACACCATTCAGATCAGCATGGACTGCATTAGCATGCATAGCCCGGACGCCCCGGAGGAAGCACCTTCTGTAAGTACAGTTGACTTGCTGTTCATTTCACTAGCCTCTCATGCTCATAGGATGTCATTCACACATGAATAATTTGTTGCTTCAAAATCTAAAAAAACAGTCTGGAAATGTATTTATTATAAGTATCAATAACTCTCCCACCCACGCTGGGTTGTTCTAAATGAAATAGTTTTGAAAGAATGCCAATTCTTCCATTATTATTATGGAAACAAATTATTATCGATCATTTTAGCTTTTCCAAGAAGAAAAAGTCAACAGACTCTGTGCATAACTGTAGTCCCGGGTTTCCAGAAGGTGGTACACCCGTGTCCCTTAGCTTAATTTAACTGACTCAGTCAATAATTGTCAGTCAATAATAATGTACGGTAATGACTGATAAAGGTTATCTGAATTATAACAGCCGTTCAGTGCATTATGGATAGATGTGTGTTGAAGAAAATGAGTGATCAAATGAGTGTAAAACACTGATACTTTCCTAATATTTTGGTGTAACAAATATTTGAACATGAACCCTAGCATCCCTATTCTGGGCAAACATTTTGGAAAAACATCTATGGGCTATTTTTGTAATTGGATGTTCAACGAAGTATATATAGACTTTAATCAGTTCAAGTTGATTAAAGTCTAGCCTTAATAACAATATTTCCAGATAAGATTAATTTCACTCAGTCTTGACAGGGTGGGTCTTTCAGTGGTAAATCCCATACATTATACAGTACAGCATTTAGCTAAATCTGGGTATTTTGGTGACAACAATGGAAATTCCCCTTTCAGAGTTGTGTGGAGGATATGGTGCACGCACGCAACACAGCAGTCGGTAACGATTAGAGTTTGGCCAGGCTGTTCACTAGTTTATCTAGTGTCATCTTCGTAAGGTGATGATGTTATCAGGTGGAGTCGAAGCCGTGCTTGACCTGGGTGGCCCCGTCGCTGAGACGGGTAGCTCTCAGTCTGGAGATGCAATCACATATCTGTTGATATGCTGTAGGTACGGTGGTATGTGGTTACGGCATTTTGTTTTTTATTTTAAGGAGGACAAAAATAACTTGAGGTTCGAATAGCAGGCCTGAATATTATGTATGGCATTGTACCGAAAACCACCCTGAGTTGAGCTGTAGTTTACAGCATATTCCTAATTTAACCACTTTCGACCTGCCGTCCCTATTTTGTCATTATAGGCAGAAATTGTATTGCATCACAGTGCATTGCATTGTGAGCTTGCATTGTGTTGTGAGCTTGTAAATGGATTATCTTTTTCATGCGACGCGGCTACAACAAATGCGCTATGAAAGCGCTTGATAGTGTATGGATTCCTATACGCTCACTGTGTAGTAAGTATGTTGCATGGTTTTGAACGGTGGAGGTATAAAGTCAGTAGTATGTCTGACCTGTACGTGAGGACACATGATCCCAGTCATCCCAGTCATCCCAGGAGTTACTGGGGAAGAAAAAGTGGGCACTCCAGTCCACTCCCAGTCCTGGAATGCGGTTGTCCAGCCAGCATGAAGGGGAAAAAAACACACACACAAATAAAACTAAAATCTGTTGAAGGCGCTGAGTAACGCCGCCCTGCACATCCCCCAAGGGGGCCTATGCTCTCTTGAACTGGTGATTAATGTCTCCACGCCCCCCCCTCCCCCCACCCACACCACCACCTTCCACTACCAGGGAGGGGCGTGGCATTCGGCATGCCATGGGTGTGAGGAGGGCTCTCTGCCATGGCTGCCTGCCAATCACCGAGCCCCGATCATTTTATTGCGTCAGATTGCGTGTTCTGATGAAAGCGCCACAGTGGGCAAAGCCCCCCCACCACCACCACCAACATCCCACCCTCGTCGAGGTTCACTTCTTTCATGACTCATTAGAATGTGACTCGTTGTTTTGTGCCCTGGGGAACCTATTTGTATTGTGTAGGTTTTATGTTTAATTTGAAATTCCTTTTTTTTCTCCAAGTTTTCTCCCCCCCCCCTTCCCCCCCCTTTCTCTTTCCCATAGCCGCAGGGCAACAATTTAACGCAGCACCTGCCTCTCTTGCAGAGGTCTCCAGCTCATCTATCAGAACGTGTCTCATCTATGCAACAGCTAGGAGGGGAGGGGAGGGGAGGGGGGCGGGCAGAGGTAAGAGGGAGAGAAAGACCATGCCTTGGGTAGAATAACACAAAGGAATGTAGCAGAAACAGTGGCAGGAGAAATGCTATATCCTACCCTAAACAGCTGATTTTACACCCAGATAACGCTCTGATCAGCTGTGCGTGGAAGATGTGGTGTTGAGTTAGGAGACAGAGGCACCTTTTCAAACACAGGATGAAGGTTAAAAAACAACTTGTGCAGGAGAGTAGCTCAGTCGACACAGCTCTGTGGCATCTAATTGCATGTTTGTGTTTGGTTGCTTACACCTCTGGGGTCTTAAACCTCATTTATACCTAGATGCATGGCGGTGTTGCTCACCAAAACTTGCCGATCTACAAGTTCACAAGGTGCCATGTAACGACGTGCTGTGAGCTTATAGATCGGCTGTGCAACACGGCAAGCAGACCAAGTATAAATCAGGCATTCTAGTGTGATTTGCTGTTGCAGCCTGGTCACGTGCTCCCGGCAGCTAAACAGTGTATTTCTACCATTCACAGTGAGTTCTCACATTTTGCGGTCATTATGAGGATGAAGTGAAACATGATCTTCCATCCATTTTCCTTTAGTGATTGATGGGATGTTTGAGATGTTTCTGCTCTGTAATTTTCAAAACATTTGTATTAACAAGTCATGTCATAGAATAGTTTGTTTATTTGCATCCCCATTAGCTACTACCTTAGTAGAAGCTACTCTTCCTGGGGTCCACAAATAGAGCAGGAAAACTGTGCCCATTAGGTTCTTTTATAAAGATAATTATAGCTCAGTTCATATTATTTCTCAGTTAGACAGTTAGGTGGAAATGGGGTCGGCAGTGGCTGTTCTATAATGTTGCATTAACTTATTGTATAGGTGCATTCACACCTGAGATATATATTTGTTTCCAATCGCTTCAATAGCATCACTTTGCTCTCTTCCCCCTCCTTCGAGTGGTGGATTATATTATTAAAAAATATTAAGATTTATTTTTGGGCTTTTATGCCTTTTATTGATAGCATAGTAGACTGACAGGAATGGGGAGTGACAAGTATCGTCAAGATCGGGATTCGAACCCGCGTCACGCTGGCATTGCAGCTTAGGGTGCTCAGACCACCACGCCGGCTGCCCGGGCCATATTATTAATTATTGATATATTATTGATATGACAGACCGAGCTAGAAACCCAAGACTGCTCGGTTCAATATGTTTAACATAATTCCTGCTACTATATCATTATGACCAGCAAAATTAGTTCCTATGTCTTTGCAAATATTGTTTTTCCACATTTGCTGAGTCCGGGTCAGTTCAGTTGGAGCTGGACAGCCAAAACATTTCTGGGGCTCCGGAAAACATCAACGCTGATTGGCTGTCAAGATGCGATGGGTGGAGTTTGGGGGAAGCAAAAGTCTTTTCAGTTGGATTTTTCCAGCTGGGGCGCAGACACAGATACCAGGTGACCGTTTGCTTTGTTCGCGTCGTCCCGTTCGCGCAGCGTCTCATCTTTGCATTGACTTTGTATGTAATTGCATCGCTCAAACTTTGAAGTTTGAATGTAGCTTATGGGTTTGAGAAAGTGTACAGGCTGCAAAGTTGTACTATTATGGTCTATATTGATTCCATGTAAAAAAATAAATGCTGTAACAAATCTACAAACAAAACCAACATGAAAACAAAAACATTTTGTTATTGTCTTCACCAGGCCGAAGGCATGGGGAGAGAGTATGTTTTGCACTCCGTGCGTGTGTGTGTGCGTCCATCTGTTACCAGCTAATCTCCGGCACCGTTAACCCGGTCGATGACACATTTTGCACACACACTCCCCTGATGCCAACGATGAACCTCTGCTCCAATTTTTCCAGAACGGCCTGTTATAGCGCCACCAGGAGGCTGACTTTTGTAAAACACGTTTTTTGATATTACTCCTCCAGATTCTGTCCAAAGATCCCGCAAATCTTTACACGGTATCTTTATAGTCATGTGTTCAAGACGGATCTGTCTGATATTTCATATTCCATCCTAATTGGCTAACATTGGCTTTCAACAAGTTTGCAGGATTGGTCCGTTTTGAACAAAAAGCCTCAAATCATGAACGCAGCGTGCAATTTACGTGAAATCTTTCACAGACGTTCCTACTAGGCTGAGGAATATATCCCATCCTTTTCACATTGGCCTGTTATAGCGCAACCAACAGGTGGATTTTTGCAAAACACATTTTTGCCTCAAATCATCCAATTGCCATCCAAGGTGTAAGAAGAAATGCAACCCTTTTCATTTTGGCCTATTATAGCGCCACCAGGAGGCCTGCCCTGGTGGAGACCTGTGCCCCGAGGGGCACTTTATCTAGTTGTCTGTCAGGCTGAAGGCATGGCTGAGACTTGGCCCCTGTCCATGTGTGTCCGACCTTGTGTATGTGTGACCGACCTTCCGTCTGTAAAGGAAAAAGCAGTAACAGACCATTCAGACCAAAATAATTATACATTTTGGCTAACAAAACCATTATGTATATATAGAACTGCAAATCGTAGAATGCGCATTCACTAGCTGTATCACGATGTATACGATATCTCTGAAAAGGCATATCGTGGAGGCATTGTATCGTCTCCACGATATTTATCACCATATCGCCCACCCCTAATTTAACACTTGGTTTAACAATTTCTTTTTTTACTTACTTACCCTACCTTTAATCAAAGATATTAGTTGACATGTTCATTGAATGCACAGACCTGATTGTGTGTGTGCTAAGCCCAGCCCCACCAGTTGGCCTCCGGCGTACTAAGGTGTAGGAAAACATAACATTTTTCATGGTCTGCTTGATGAATCAACTCCATGCTTTTGTGCATGTGGTGATGGCTTGTATCTCTTATCCAAAGCTTAGTCTTACATTGACATCAGCCTGATTAAAGAAAGTTGCAGCACGGGGGACAGATCCTTTAAGACATTCATCTTTTTTCTTTTTCTTTTTTAAACTATACAGTATATAACAGTCCAAAATGTTTAGAAAGAAAGTGATCACTCTTCTTTTTGTGTTTCTGACCACAATGTTGGTGTTGGCTTTTTAAATGGTTGTTCGACCAATGTGCAGAGATGAGTATCTTATTGTAGGCTGTTGCCTTGAGGCAGTATGCAGTGTTGTTAATTCAAAGTATGTTGCCTTTGGGCAGTATGAGTTGTTCAAAGTAATCAGTCTTAACAACGTGCTCGCAACACAATGCATTACAATGCAATATAGGGTTCATGAGATAATTTTCTCATCAGAAATGAAGATCAAATGAATTAAACCCAAAGATGGAACATGTTTCAGCATTATTGTAATGAAATTGGAATATTGATTCATTGGTTGTGGTCGGTTGTCTGACTAAGACTATAGCTGAGACTATTTTCTGTGCAAGCTTCAACAAATTGCAGTTTCAAACGATAATAAAAGGAAAATGTAAAAAGAAGAAAATCAAATATACAATTTACAATTTACAATTTAGGCATTTAGCAGACGCTCTTAATCCAGAGCGATTTACATTAGGCAGGAACAAAAGTATGGGAATACATCACATATATAAAATGCATTTATCAAGAAACATGCGTAAGCTAAGAACGTAACTAGAACATATCTATATAATGACACTATACATATTAACTATACATATATACTATACTATGCTATACATATGTACTATGATGTGCTATGACTATATACAATGCAATTATTGTGCTGTCTACATGACATGCTATAGGTCTGTTTCAAATGCTATCTAAGTCTAAAAAGTGCTATCTAAGGGGGTAGGATAAGTGCTATGGGCCATGATGGAGTCTGAAAAGGTGGGTCTTCAGACTACGGCCTAAGGTGTGTACTAAGGAGTGTATTTACAGTCATACATAAAGTAATAGTGCCAGTGTGACAGCCTGTTTCTCCTCTCCAGGTCTGACATGGCCACTGGGCTAAGCACCTGTTAGGTAGTTTGTTACTCGGCTTCAGAGCAGATATATTCACTGCATTGTACACTATATTTTCTATATTGTGTGAAGATATACTCTGTATATTGTTAAATAAATGGCATAAAATTGGGATATTGTCTCTCAGTTTGATTTCATCCTCTTTAATCTACCACTTGAGAAACCGAATGTGTGCTCCTCCTTGACCGGGACACCTAAGCAGTAAAAACTACTAAGAAATTATATTTCAGTAGTTCAACAAATGTTAGTTTAATGGACAAACATCTCTTCTTACTAACACTTTGTAGACATTTGGTGACAGGTGTCTGGGCTGAGGTGTTAGAAAGCATCACTTAAGGTTGTGTCCTGTGTGGATGGACGCTCGCACTCTGCTCAGGGCAGGTGTCTGTGTGGTAGAAGCCACAGCTCCCTGACACTTGATACTGAACTAATCTAGCTGACTTAGGCACAGGCTCTTAAAAGGGAAAAAACTGAGCAAAGCCTCTTTTGTCTGAGCCCCTGGATCGTCATTGTTTGAGCTGCTGCCAGGCTCCACTGGGATCTGCCATCCTTTTAGGTCTAAACGGGCCTGGATTTTGCATGAAACTCGCAACACTAATGGAAACAGTGATGTGACTCTTGTATCGCATATAGCTTCTGGTTTGGGGCTGAATGCTGAAGAGAATTGGTGCAAATCATGAGTTGCAGTCTTCAGCTAACTTTGTAGCCGATTAAGGATTTTATGCTTCAAACTAGTGTCAGGTTAAGTTTGATGTTGGTATGAGTCCATTACCGTTTATGGCAAATGTAGTAGGCATGATTTCAGCCTGTTTACATACAAGGCTGGTGTTACTACTCATGTATGGATAGCAGGATGATATCCCAGAAATAAGTTTTAGTTTCATTTTGCAATTATTCTACAGACAATATAGGCAAGAAGTGGGGCTAAAAACTGTATTCACTCTTGATTAAACAAAACTATGCATTTGACATCATCCGTGTGCATTTCTGCATTTTTCTGAGAAATAATCGGATGACACTGGGTATTTTTTTCCATATAAAATGATATGATGATATAATGATATAATCTCTTTATCAGGAACATTGGGATTTAGGTTCAAAATCAGAACTTTCCCTTGAATTCTTAATGGCTACTAGTTTGGCAGTACTGTAACCATTATAGTGTTGATGACATGATAAAAGAAATAAATCACCATTGTTTGGAAGAAACTCGTCTTTTTAGCTCATACACAACACATACAGGATAGAGTACATACTGTTAGTGTATATCGTGCATGTTAGGGCTACAGAATGTATTGAAAGTAATTTAAAAAGTATGATTCATGCTTCACAATTATTGAATCATAAAACTTGTCAATTCATCTTATTTGGTCAGCTGTTGCACCTTGCCCTCGTCTCCTCGCCATCACCATTATACAAGGATTAATAATAACCGACCGTTGTATAATCCATCACACTCACAGACGCAGAGGAACAGTAAAATCACGGAGACCATTGCATACTATTATACCTAGGATCACCTGTCTTCAGCTCCTGCACCTTTTTTCAGTGCCAGTTTCATCCTCTCTGACATTAGGCTCTTTAACAAATATAACCAAACATCTTGGTTTCCAACATTCACTACCAAATTGTTAAATATTTAAAATATTAACACTAGTAAATACATTTTATTGATATTGCATTTTACATTTGAAACAAACTCAAAGTGCTATGGTACAGGAAAAAAACATTTGCATAAAACATCTAAAAATAAATAAATAAAAACATGGTTGCAAAAAGCCTAGGGGGTAAAAACCAGAATAGCTAACCGTATGCTTTATTAAAAATGAAAGTCTTTAGGCCCTCTCTTGAAAGCTTCAACAGACTGGAGCTTTTAGCTGGTATGTACTGTAGGTCTATCCTTTGTGATGCTTGTTTGAATAATGCACCAATATATTCTAATACTGTACGAGTTCAGCATAACAATGAGTGCTCTAACTTCATTTCAACATGGCTGCCAGTGTTGTTTTAGCATAATGAGGAGTTTGTTTAGCTCGTCTAATTAGCACTTATAAAAGTCTACGCTAGGTTGTGTGTGGCGGCTGGATTTCTTGGGGGGTCGTTAGCATAGGCTTTTGAAAGTGTTTCTTGCTATTGTGAGTGTGCTGGCCTGCAGGACTGTAGCCTCTGGCCCTGGCCAGGGTGTGGTCAGTGATCAGAGACTTCGGGTCAGAATTGTGCTCAGTTTAGTTAGTAACTTTAAAATGATTCTGACCATAGGGCAAAAGTGCAGAGCTGAGTATTGTGTTGATGTAATTTTTATATATTTTTATTTCAGTAGTTTTTTTTTTTAATGATTGCATTTTTGTTTACTCTTAACGGAGCATAAACATCCATGTTTTTGTCCATTTTGTGGGAAATGGGTGTGTGTGTGTGTGTGCGTGCGTGCCATACACACACACACACACACACACACACACACACAAATCACTGTCGCAACTGGCCAACTCTGTTCCAAAGAGCACTGTCAGCACCATTACAGTATCTGAGATTTAATGCATGTTTCCAAAACAGATCTACACCAGTCATCTCTGATAGATACAAGCTATCTACAGGAGTCACTTTGTGTTACTGGGGGCTATGCATTGTGGTGGCTAGGGGTCAATTCGTATGCTAACTAACCTCGCATAATAGTTGATACTTTCCCAGGATACTTACACCAGAATTCTCATTTTGGGGTTAGCTGACCTGGCAGAGTTTTGAGACTAGCTTTTTTTTCCCTTTTTTATTTTTTTTGCATGATCCATTCATTATAAAGGACATATTCTGTATCTTTCTAGATAACTGAAATGACGCTAAACTGTCTACAGGCTGCAGATGAAACTAAGCAACATTGTCATTATGATGACATTTCTCTGTTATTGCATTGTAGTTCATCACACTTGGTGCAGGTGGAGAGAAGTATGTTAGAGGTAAAGTGCAGTCACTGGGCAGATGCACGCAAATGTTAAGTCCGCACCAAGCATCCCTCGCTACTAGGTAGCACAATAACTTACTATTTGGGTTGGCTATGGTCATTTACACCTCTGAGGAGCCCTGCAGAACTTCAAAGGAAAGGCTAAGAAGAGGGTGCTTCTTCAGCAAGATGGGTGTGGACTCAGGTACGGCACTCAAGGTAGCTCCTCAGACCCCTCCCCTCTCCTGTCTTCCCGGTATATATGACATTCCCATTGAATCCTATAGAGGCTTCTGCTTTTCCACCTCACATCTGTAGTCCACATCACTCGTTTTGAGTGAAGGAAAAGAGTTGTGGAATCCTGGAGCCAGTGGAGCAAACAGCAGCAGCTCTGCTCAACCTCAGTGCCAACATGTTGTACCTGGAGACGGGGACCGCGCCATCGTACAGCGAGGTAAGGCCCAAGGACGAGCTTCTAACGGGGCATCTAACCAGCTCATCCGTTGCCTCAGTCCCAAAGCTTCTATAAGACCGATCAATACAGTAACAGAATAGTACAGAATGATGGCCTTGAACAAGAACGTACCTTTGGAAATGTTGGCAGATTTGCCGAAGTCTGTCTTAAACAGTTTTGCTATGCAATGTTTGGTTTGAATACTTGTTCGATGTGTAATGCTGGCAGTTTGAACGTCATCATTACACATTTTTCAGATGGGTGAATATGTGAATAATCAGAATCGTAGAGAGAAATTTAAACTTATAACTGCAGACCTTGTGGAGTTAAGTTTGTGTGGTAGATTCCCTTTTTATTCGAATCAGTGGTATTTTGTGTGCATTTGTGCATGTCTGCTTATGTGTATAATGTGTGTGTGTGTGTGTGTGTGTGTGTGTGTGTGTACAGAGTGGAAGGGAAGGTAAACACCTGGAGTGTCTCCTGACTGAGTGGTTGTTTTATGAAATGGCTGCTGCTGCTGTTGATCTCTTGGTGCTGCTGTGATTGCTGGTTTTGTGTGTGTGCTTGTTGCGTACTGTATCCCCTCAATGGAAACATGAAAACGCTGCTTAGTTCATCTTGCTTGGACCACTAAAACAAATTTATATCTTGTGATTTAAAAAAAAATTAGGCTTATATGTTACTTTAGTGGATTTTAATGAAAATGTTTCTGATTCTGAATTGTAATCTTAATTGTAATCAGGAATGTATTCAAATTTATTTAGCAAGTCTCCAACATTTGCTTCAGAGATCTGCATGGCTCAGTTTTATAAAAAAAAAGAAGAAGAAATGAATTGAAAAGGTCAGAGGCTTGTCAGTTCTTACAATATCAATAGTGCTTTAAAATGTGTTCTTTAACGAATTTAAAAGACAGATTTAGCGTACTGCCGTACTCTTAGACCCTAGAGCATTAATCTGCTAATACAATTTTAGTTTATTTGGTTAGAAAAATCAAAAGGCTTCCATTTTCCAATTTTCACTGATGAAGTCAAAATTTACCATTGGGCATTGTGAGAAAATGCCCAATGACGGTCTCATTTGCAAACTCTTTGCAAACAGTGTTTTCAACTCTGTTGTTAACACTGGATGCATTTTTAAAGGTTGTTATTTTCTCAGATTTTGAGGAAAACTACATTTGACATACATGACATGTTATGTATGACATAACATGACATGTACGGCACGTACATATGCTACTTTCTCGACATCTTATTTCTTAAATGCCCCCCCCCCCCAATCAAATTAATTCATCCCATTTACTTACTATTCTACTTGTCTTTGAGGAGAAGTTTCTTGCTGTCACCTACCTTACGCAGGCTTTGACATTTCAGCTTGCTTTCAGAGGTCATAGGTCAAAATCCTGCAGCTTTGCGTGTGTTTTTCGCCAACTGTTCTGCTGTCAGTCACAAAGTCGAGGTTGTCTGCTGCTGCGTTCACAGCTCAGTTCAGTTCTGGGTTTGGGCTTTAGTGATCATTTTGAGCCAAGTGCATCTTCATTGGAGACACATTAACCAAACATACGGGATAGGTCTATTTAAATCCGTATTAATAACGGATTTATCCACTTTTATTCATGTCTTAACCACTTTCATCCTAGGGTCCCCATTTTGGGCATGTTGTTTGACGTACACAGAAACAATTTGCGTTGTGTGACAGTAGGTCGGCTATTTCCAATGTAAGAGCATAAGACTTCAGTGGCTAATACACCCAGAGCCCTGCATTGTGTATGGTTATGGTTATGCAGGCATCTCCCTGCCGTCCCTCTTATTTGTGCCGTCGTTACCACATACCAGATGCTGCATCGAAACACAGTGTCCACCCTAAAGAACTGTGACAGATTTCCAGATTGCAGGTTGCAGATAGCAGGTGTGTCAGGTCACTGTCTTTTAAGTTGTTGAGCCGGGGGGAGGGGGGGGTGCAAGGGGGGCATCTTTAAGTGGTGTCCACCTCAATCGCTGCAGTGTGAGGTATCAGGTTCCCCTGCTTACCCCCCAGCGTTGCGGCAGTAGCAGTGGCCATTAGAATGTGGCTGTCCAGGCGTTGCTGTTTTAGTCTAGGGTCGTAATTGCTTTAATGGTGTGTTGACGTAGATGCAATCACCTGGTCTGCCCATCCCAGCATCTATGAGGTGCAGATAGACCCCCACCCGGCCACACCTCAACCCCCATCCAGAGTAGGGTCTTTTAATGACTCCCTCCCCTGTGGTCACTCATCACAGTACCCCCCCCCCCCCCCCCTCCCCACAGACACTCTTATGCCGACCTAGGGTACACAGAGCAGGTCACTAGAGAGCTTGGAATGGGAGCAATTCCACCCCCTAGGCCAGGTCTTTCTCTGGTTCCTGTCATTTATTGCAGTTCAAAGTGTGGGCTTGATTAATTGGGCCTGCAATACTAGCACAGGTAACATAAATGTGTTACTTGGTAAAATAATGAATGAATAGTCTAATGAGTTATCTAGTATTGCTTTTCTAGGACTTCTCTCTGCAGAACTCTTTGAAATAATGGGCATTCATTTGAAAGCTTAGTAGGACAAGATGGTCATTACATCACCAATACATGTAAAACAATGGATAAAGTGTGTGAATATACTGCTTGCCAGTGCCAGTGTTCCCTGTCAAAATGATTCATGATGGGAACATTAAGAATTCCCTTTTAATTAGAGCGACTGTTTGCATTACAAATATCTGTGACATGTATAATGCATAATCGGGATTCCTTCATTGGAATCAACAGGCTATCACTCTGAAGGTCAGCAGTGTCCCTTTCCTGTGGGCCTGAAATGCTTACTCCAGCATGTGTCCCGGACAAAGAAACGCTCGCAGGCCGTGAACAAACTGTGCAAACCTTTCACCAGCTTTATTAAAGGTTGTCGTGGATGTCAAGGCTGCTGATTTATTGTGGTTCTGTTTAGCAGCCTGACGTCCCAAAGACCTAAGCACAGCCACTATAAACGGAAGGAATTTTTAAGAGCGACTGAAGGGGTTATTAAATGGCTGCTATATTATAGTGGAATAAGATCTGATTTAAGGAATCTGAGAGAAGTCCTGAATCTCCCACATAAAACTCTTTGTAAAAAGTAAATAGCCAGCTTCCAGTCAATTAAACATTCAGAGGCTTTTAGCTGTTCATCCTTTATCTTTGATCTCTAACTCCATTTTGAACACTGAAGAATGGGCCATGGTCTTACATTGACAATCATGTCACGCATTCAATTTACCTTTTTTGTGCTTGACACTTTGATCTGTGATTTTTTTTGCTCCCAGGCCGGCATCAGCCTTTTCATTAGATGAATAATTTTACAATGATAATTAATGCCCTGTCACATCCCCCTTCCAAAACGTCAGCATCAGTTAGGAGGCAGTGTCCGCTGTGATTGGCTGTGAAGCTACCGTTAAGCTCCAATAAAGAAGATCTTGCGCCACACAGCCCATGAGATCAGTTGCTGATATCACTACCGCTGACTCACCACATTCGGGAAAATATTCTCCAAACAGGAAATTGTGTCACAGTGTAGTTTTTCCTTGGAATTGGGATGATTTTAGTGTTCCATACCTGACGAAAAAGATGGCACTAATTATCATTATAGGCATAGGTAAACATGAAGCACAAAACCAAAGCACACATTTCTGAACCAGGAGGACTTTACCAAGACTCTCTGTATTGAGATCAGACACAGAGGGCAACTCGATAGTCTGTCCAGTGTAAAGCTCTCTATTATTCCTGTCTGTAATTACCCCATTGTAAGGGAGCGTGTGTTTGTGAAAGCTTCTCCCTTCCAGAGGCCCGAGAGTTTAAACTGAGTAGAGATACGTGTGTGTGTGTGTGTGTGTGTGTGTGTGTGTGTGTGTGTGTGTGTGTGTGTGTGTGTGTGTGTGTGTGTGTGTGTGTGTGTGTGTGTGTGTGTGTGTGTGTGTGTGTGTGTGTGTGTGTGTGTGTGTGTGTGTGTGTGTGTGTGTGTGTGTGTGTGTGTGTGTGTGTGTGTGTGTGTGTGTGTGTGTGTGTGTGTGTGTGTGTGTGTGTGTGTGTGTGTGTGTGTGTGTGTGTGTGTGTGTGTGTGTGTGTGTGCCATTCACAGAGCACTTGTCTCCTAACACCTGCATGCCCAGTATATTGTTCTCCAGACAAGCTCTTATAAGCTCAGGTGGCATTGTTTCCGGGGAGGTTAAGCAGACTTGTGGCACACACACACACACTGACCCTTATCCAACAGCAACACAGAGTAACGATGCGCCCTGTGGCACTGTTGCAGAGGTATGCTGTGGTTGACTTGAATGACCTCTCTCAGGTGCTGCGTGCATGTGTGGGTGTGGATTTGGGCCTGCGTGCGTCTGTGTCAATGTGTGTCTGATGGAGGAAGATTAGCATTTAACATTTTACCAACTTGGGTAATAGGCACGTAGCCTACCTCGTTGCGTGGCTGTGTGTATTTTGTTGGTCACCTGGCACACAAGCAACACCTGTGTGCAGTGTGAATGGGTGTGAGCCGGGCAGCTGTGGTCGGCTGTGCCTGAAATAAACAAGAGGCCCTCGAGAGATTAATGACCGTCTAAAGAGCGAGAGCCATGGCACCTAGTCCAGGAATGTGCCATTTATAAATGGAATGGAATGAGTTGAATGGACCAGCACAGCAAGCAAGCAGGAAGCGGTTGGCTAAAGCCCAGGCCAACTCTGCATCCTGTTTAAAGGCAGACATTTTAATTCCATTCCTCCCGTCTGGATAGTTTGGGTTTTGGGAACAAGCGCTAGGCTACGGCTATGTTTGTATTTTGATTTTGCTCCAAAGAAAATCTAGGCGAGTGAGTAGTGGTGATGGGGGTTGACTGTAAAGCATGGAATCTGATATATGTACACCCACTTGGTTGAAAAGCTGGTTCCTCAAGTGCAATGCACGATTCATCTGCAGCTGGATAAATCAATGCAAATCTGGTTGATCTCAGCAGGGTAGACGCGTTTGTTTCAGGGTTGGCACCATGCCACAAAGTCTTGAATTTGTTTTGATTTACAGAAAATATTTTTTTGTCTTTTACCTTTCACCCTATTTGATGGCTGTGATAAATGCATGTTCCACCTTTCATCTATTTGACATAACGTTTTCCCCTATAATTAGCTTCTATCATTCTGAGTCAATTTAAACCACATTCAACTTTACATGGATATGTGTGATGTGGTGGTAACTAATCACCTAGCATGAACTTTTACAAACAATGGAAAAAACGGTTGATAAACATCTTCGGGATCGCTGATTCAGCTATTAGTCATTCGTGATTACTGATTCAGTCATCAGTCAAAGTAGATGAAATGCAAGCCTGTCGATAAGGAAAGTATCTCAAACGTTTGAAGGTCTTTCCGCTGAGTCTGCAGATGTGTTGAGTAACTTTCTGATCAATGTCCAATTTATTTTATTAGTGTATATTTTTCTTTGGCTCAGCTTAGCTAAATCGCTTAGTTTAATCATTTGACTAGCAGATGTGCCTACAAATCCATTTCCTAATCCTAGATTTAACTCTTTAGAAGCCACTTGTTGGCATGCTATGCTAGCTTGCTACTGTCTGAAACTCATTGAAATGTAGGGTGAGAACACCCTCTACATCCACTGTCTCTGATAGTGTTACCAGGTTGCTCTTTACAGTAAAAGGAGAATAGGGTAATAATAAAATGCATGTTAGCCAATGGCTCACAATTCTCTCTGGATTACTGTAAAATGAATGCTCACTTGCCAGAATTTGAATGGCATCTATGTCGGTGGTATTATGATATAAGCCAAATTGCTGTGCTGGGCTAGTGCCCAAAATCCTCAAGTTCCATTCTTGGCAATAACATCTCACGCGTTATGTTTTTAGACTCCTCTTGTAACCACAATGTGTTTACTTTTTGATTGTTTAAGCAGAATTATATTTACACACAGCGTAATTAACCTCATGCTAACCCCCCCCCTCCAAAAGTCCAGTTTTGCTTCAGAAATTTCAAAAAGTAACCTAATGGAGTAACCTAAATGTTGACCAATCTCTGTCAGCATTGTACATTTATCCATCCAAGCTATGCCAGAATGGATTAAGCCGTACAACGATTGGAGAAAATAGCTAATCTACAAGCTCACAATGCTTGTCATGGGCTTTTCGATCCGCTGTTTTTGCTATTTTAGAAAATGTTTGAAAAATCCCAAAATAGGGACGCTATGTTGAAAGCTGTTGAAACATCAATAAAAACATTTGTGTTGAACCATTGCTTCAGTCTCTCTGACATTATGGCTTATTTTATGCTCCTCTCTTTATTTGTTCTCTCTCCAGTCACAGTATACAAACCTGGGGCTCCTGAACAGCATGGACCAGAGCATCCAAAACGGGGGGTCCACCTCCACCAGTCCCTACAACGACCATGTACAGAACGCGACTGCCCCATCGCCCTACAACCAGCCCAGCTCCACATTCGACGCCCTCTCTCCTTCCCCAGCAATTCCGTCCAACACGGATTATGCTGGGACGCACACATTCGATGTGTCATTCCAGCAGTCCAGCACGGCCAAGTCTGCAACATGGACGGTAAGAATTCTATTCACTGAACCAATCCCACTGTGTAGGTTGTATTTAAATCTGCAATCCATAACTTTTATGTCCTACCCAGGATTCGAGCCCTGGTTCCCCTTGCAAGCACTGCATTTTCTACTTCTGAGCTATAACAGAAAGCCCTTTACCTTTTGACCCTCAACCAGTACAACCTCAGGATATAAATGTCTCAATAGAAGAGCAAGTTGATTAACACTTATGGTACCTGGGAAGTTTTTCAGAATAAAGGCGCTAGAGTGCCAAGCAGATAAGGGAGACTTTACTCTGAAAATTCCTGCCTTTCATTTTCCCCCAAAACCGGGAAGTGAAATCCCAGGCACCCGCATTTTATTTGATAGGACGTGTGTGGACGTTCTAGGCATCATAATTGTACAACTACTGCAGTTGTGGTGGTTAACATTTTTATTCACAAAGAAATGGTATGGATTGCATCAATAAAGCCTATTGTTTAATTCCACAAGGATAATACTTGCCATGTGCAAAGTGTAGGTTGTTTGCGTCCATCAACAATTACATTGTGTTTATTGTTGTTTTTGTATAATTATTATAGTATTAGACTACAACACAACCACACAACACCGACTCTATCCAGCACCCTTTAGAAGCATAACCTTGATTTCACAAGAGAATGTTTCTTTCCCTACTGAATGATATGCCAATGATATAAAAATATCATTGGCAAATAATTCATGGCACTTACATTGTAGGGAGTACCATTTTAAATGTCTTTGCTCTAGGACATTTGATATAATGTCAGGTAAGTTGTCAATTATATAGACTGACTTGACTTTGAAACCCTCTGCACTCTTATTTGTAGCACCAAACACCTAAGTAGGGCAAAAACAACCATGTATTGTATAAGTATTCCCATGTCACCTACTGTATGTCTGATTACATGTGTTTTCATTGAACATGTGCCAAGCATACAGTTGCCCCTCAGGGTATATTGTTCATGTGAATTTGTAGCCATATAGAATTTAAATTTATGGGCCAGCTGTATCATAACGGGTCATCGTTTAATGCATTGATTTGCCAGGGCAAAGGTTGAAGCAACACACTACATCTCTGAACCACAAGATCCTTATCTACGTGATCTATGCTTCAGGCATATGTGGGATGCATTGCTGACTGTACTATGTACTGTAGTTGCGCAACCACATCTGCTAAGGAAAAAAAAATCCACTTAAGATGTGAGACTTCAAATCAAGACAAAACCTCAGGCATTTCTCGTCACGCCCCACACATTGCATCTGAGATGCTGAAAGACGATGGACATCAGAGGATGATGTTGATACATTATCTATCACAATCAGATAGATAGATAGATTCTTTATTTTTGTGTCATGCACCCAAGGCGCCCAGCCCACATGGACTTATAGGACACACCATACAAATCATTGCTTCAATATTGCATTGTGTGTACAAGAAACAGTTTTTCTTATTCTCTTTTCTTTATTTTTTTTTTTTTTTTTCTTTTTACAATCAGTTGTAGCCTACTAAATGTTCAAAATGACGGGTTTAACATTTACAAATGCAGTCCACACACACACTGTTGTCAGCTCCCGCTGTTTATTGCAGATCAACGTTTCGATCCCCAGGGATTCATATCCTGATGAAGATCCTTATGGGATGGAGATTTTTGTCTACAATAAACAGTGGGAGCTGTTAGTGGAATTTATTTGTATTTTTATGTTGAGCTTCTGTTTGTGCTGCACCTGATCACCATACTTGATGTGCATGCTCTACATTCCCAACAAACATCAGGGTTAGTGTGATTAATACTCAACATGCCTTGGAATGGCTAGTCTAATGAGAATTGAATTACCATATCCTGGCCTTGTATCAGTTTACCAGCAACCTGTTGAGCAGAGTTCACTGGGGTCCTGTTGATGACAGAGGTAAACAGGCATAAACAGTTAGTCCAGGTGTTGTGAAGGCATGTGCAGCTAGATGTCACCATGTGATGGTTCAGTAAAACCTACACAACCGGCTCCTCTTGCTCTGTCATTAGGGATGATGGGGACTAAAGGACAGCTGTTGCGTCAGAGCCCCACCTGTCTTGGTTTGTGTATTTGTGTACACTGCACTGCTGTGAACAGACGCAGCACTGCAGATAGAACTCACAGTAACAGACTCGAACGCGTTAATAACAGATGCCATTAATACCAGAAGCTAGTGTGCCCTAGCAGTCACCTAAGTTAAGCATGTGTCACCGCCAGATGGAGTTGTAATTGACATTTTGTCACTTTTGTGATGAGTCGCTTTCTTTTCTTTTGGGTTCCTGGTTTCCTCAGCCCATTACTGCTCTGACCGTATGCTGAGACCCTGAATTCAAATCCAACTCCCATCAAGTCTTCCATGTCACCCCTCTTTGTCCTAGGTTTCCTGTCTCTCTACAATGTTGTCTAAATTAAGCATAAACCTATTATTTAATATTGCCAATGTCTCACATCAGGAGTTGCACATATAGTTTTGACAATCCACATAAGCCATGCATCTGAAATTTGGCAGAAAGGAGTGTTGAAAAACCTGTGGGCTTATTGCATCAATTTCAGCACTAATGTACTGTGGCTCTTGAGTAAACAGGCGGAACTCAGAATTTCGGCGATCTCGCCATGTTCGCCATTGGCCACACCGAGTGTGGGATTGTGACATTCGCCCAATTCCCACACTGCGACGCTCATCCCTCTCATTTTCACGGTCTAAAAACAAAAGTGTCTGATGTGCAATTGTGTGGCGGTAGTAGAGTGTGGGGTGTGAGTGCCACTCCCCGTGGACAAGCCTCTGGTTCAAGGCTCCTCATCATAAACACACGTAGCGTAACCGTCCAGCGTACGGCGCAGTCATAACACATGATGCAAGACTGCTTTGAATGGTCTGACATCACAAGGAAATTTGATGGATGCCTATTTTGTCATTATTGTTGTAGTGTGTAAACTTTAAATCGCCCATTTAAACCCACAAAGAAAATATTGTTTGCATTGTGTTTTTCAAAACTGAATCCCACTTCTAAAAGTAATCCCACTTCTAAAAGTAAAGCTAAGTTGTTTTTGTGATATTCAAAATTTGCACATGGCTCCAATGGTCTTGAATGACTTTTGAACCTGACCAAAGCTGAGCACTTACAACTAGGGTACCTGTGACTCCCATTCCCTCTAAAGCTGAATTTGTTATGATCATGATCTCCATAATGGCGTTCAGAGAGAGTTTTTTTTAGGAGTCTCCGTAGTAGTTTCTTTAATTAGAGAGAATCATGATAATGGCGCTTTACCTCCAACTGACAGAGACTCCTTCGTCTGATCTCAGGTGATCTGCTGCAAATCTCCCCATAAGCTCAACAGAATAGCTCAACCGCTGGACTGATGGCCTGATGGCAGCGTGCCACAGAAGATGTCACCGCCACAGCTTTACTCTGCCAATAGATCTGCTAAAGCCCCCCCTTTTGAAGGGCTGTGGGATCTTCCACTGGGACTTAGTGGACTGTGTACTGTGCTGTTTGATGACTGTTCTTGTGAAGACACACCTTAATCCCGAGCCCACACCTTAACCTCTTCCTGTCTAGGACGCCTGTGACACACGCACACAGAAGCATAACGCGTCAACATTTCCCAGAATGGCCCCCGCAGTGTGTCTCTCATTCATGCGGTTGGCCATAGCACTCGATCCTTAATTGTTTGTTTAAAGTGCACAGCCCCAGCAAATAGTGTCTGTGTGGGTTGGAGGTGTTTTTTCTTCTTTGCTCGACTAAATTGATGGTGTGTCGCAAATGAGGCAACTATTGTTGGCTACTGATGCTACCATTGTGAGGCTAAAAGGAGCTTGTGTTTGCCTTGCATATTAGCTGCCACCAGGTAGTGCTCAAAAGAGAGGAATGTCATGGTTTGGGCTATCGCCGGGACTCTGCAGAGCTAGGGGGGATTACAGTAATGGATTGAGGGCCTGTAGATAATACTTGTGTAAATACTCTGTGCCTCTTTCCTGAACCCTGTGCTCTCGGGCGAGCTCTAGTCTTTCTTTTTTCTTTTTTGAGAGAGCGAGAGAGAGTTAAGCTCGATGGCTGCGTCTCACATTGTGCCGCGGGAGGAGGAGGTACCCTGCGAAACAGCTCAAAGAGAAGAGTGTTCCAGCGAAAGGCTGCAAGACGCAGCTTGCCCCTGGAACATCTGCGGGCCCGTCCCACGCCTCACAAGATGGAGCCGAGACTTGTTTGTGTCAAGAAGCTTGTCAAGACTCGCCCGTCACAGAGAGACAAGCCCTAAAACCTACAGCTGAGGGCAAAAAATATGGGAGATTTTTCTGTGAAAAAAAAGACACCAAAGATTTTGGTGATAAGGACGTGATTTCTCAATAATAGCAAAAAAAGAAAGAAATTGATGTGATTTAGTTTAGCTTTTTACAAAGGAAAATCAGGCTTAGCGTACTTGGGTCTAATATGCAACAGTACCAATGACCCAAAAAATGAAATGGTAGTTAGTTACATAAATACAAAACGGAGTCATTAATCTGTCACCAGATCACCATTTCTTGGATCCTCACACTAACCAAAACAAAAAGTAATTTGTTGTGTGTTGTGTTGTGATTAAAAAGCCTAAACAGAGTTGTGGGAAGTGTATTTTTGAGTAAAAGAAGATACTTGTATTCAGTCTGGCACTGCTAAGGTATTTGGGAAGAGTAGAGGGGAAAACCAGAATAATTACACAAAACCTGTCAGTGAGGGATCCCATCTTCACATGTAATTTAATCCCAGTTTCAAACAAACTATTTCATAGTTTATCTAAAACAAATAAATACAATACAATTCTTGTGTTTAGAGCTACAAAGAAAATGTGTATATATATATATATATATATATTATTTTAGGGGACTCTTTTGCAGTCACTAAGGTGACGGTGAATTTCTTATCACCATTTAGCAGATCTCAAGCCACTCTTAAAAAATAAACACGATGTGACGTCAAACGTGCTTACAGATGTTCTTCTGCCTGATGTGAGGTCTCACCAATGCAGATCCCTCTGCAGCATAAGCCATTTATATGCTGATGATCTTCTCATTAGAGCCCAACAAATATAGCAGTCAGCCATTATTTAACTTTTTTTGTTGGCAATTAAGCAGACGATATAATAATATTCTATAATAAAATAAATAAATACGTAGTACATTATACATACGTAGTACATAAGACCACAATGTAAGTGGGGCGACTGTGGCTCAAGAGGTAGAGCAGGTCGTCCAATGATCCATGGGTCGGCGGTTCGAATCCCGGCTCCTCCTGGCTACATGTCGAAGTGTCCTTGGGCAAGACACTGAACCCCAAATTGCTCCTGATGTGCTGGTTGGTACCTTGCATGGCTTCCGCCGCAATCGGTGTATGAATGGGTGTGTGTGAATGGGTGACTTACATTCACCCAATCTATGTAAAGCGCCTTGGATAAAGGCACTATATATAAATATATAAATGCACCATTTAAACAAGTCCCCAACTCTTTTAGCTTTAATGTCTTATTGTACCACGTGCTGTTTCGGAATAATGATGTATTCAATCAATCAAGTTGTATAATTTACCGCCAAAATCAGGATCAGCATCAGACTCAAAAAATAAAATCTGGCATCGGTCAGGCTCTACTTCTCACAACGTCAGGGATGCGTCAGATTGATATCGATATCAGATGGCGTCCTATATACTTCTGCGTTAAACATCTCTAAGAAGCAGGTGTTTTTCCTCACTTGTGGAAAAAAGGGTAGGGAGGAGAAGAAGGGGGGGGGGGGGGGGGGGGGGGGGGGAGAGAAAAAAAAAACTCCCTTGCATTTTTGTTGAATTAAACAGGTTGAGGAGAAGCCCGGGGCAAGATGGGACATGTCAGGTATGAAGAAGACAAGACCAGAGGCGCCAAACAGTGCTTGTTTAAGGGTCTGTGTTTGTCAGGACTTGACTCCTGCATGCGCCCGCAGCGCTTGTCAGGGAGAGAAGAACGCTACAGCTGTGGGCCTGTCTCGACCTGCGTCGCTATGGAAGTGTGTATTCCTCTGTTCAACATCGTCTTGTGTGTGTGTGGAAGAAAGTGAATGCACACACATGCAACACTGTGCATGACCCCCCGAACTGCACATGTATGTTATATGTGCAGTGATTATGGTTCCGTCATACAGCATGCTTCCTAATTGTAAATCTGTAAGTAAGCAGCAACTGTCAAAGTTTGTCGACAGTGTAAAAACGTACTCACTCGGAGTTGAATTAACAGCCTGGATTTTGCTTTGTTTTAATTTTACTCTAATTTAGATATACTGTAGGGTAGGCTGTAGGGGATAAGTGAGTTGTCTGAAGTGAGTTGTACTGTACTGTACTATACTGTACAAGCCCTCCCTGGCCTGTGTGTGTCTGTGTGTTAGGCTGTGCAACAGTGACACTTGGTGGTGAACAAACGCTATAACGCTGTCTTCGTGCTCGGACACAGCCGGGGACACCGGGACAGACCCAGGGACACAGCCACACACATAGCTGTCTATAGGAGTGGTTGCACCACTAAAAAAAAAGATACAGCTAACCGACCTATATAGTTGAATTAGCTATCTAATAAAAAAATAGGCAAAGAAACAAACAAAACAAAATAAAACGGCCTATACAGATCACTGGCTTCCATCTTATTGCCACGGTCGGCTGTTGAAGAATGTGTCATGCTTGCAGTCTTCCAAACCTTTTTGTTTTTAAACAAATGTGATTAGCTGTGTGTGTGTGTGTGTGTGTGTGCGTGTGTGTGTGCTCTAACTGTGTAATTCACATTGTGACCAATGAATGGCTCATAATTACATGTTAACACCTGAGCACCGCGCCCTGTGTGAGCCACTGAATCCCATCAGTCAACTGGCTGCCCCTCCACCCTGCACCGTGTTGGCTTTAGCCATGTACTGCTTTCAGCAGTCGCCAAGCTCCAGCTCTCACTGCTGAGCAAACACACCACCACAAGCACATATTTGTGTGTTCAAAAGTTTGTAGCCCGAGGGCTAGAACAGGCTCCCTAGATTTTGTGTTTGCGTGCATGAGTGCGTGTGTGTGTGTGTGGGGCTCTCTAGATTTTGTGTTTGCGTGAGTGCGTGCGCGCGTGCAGGCGGGGAGTGTTCAATCTCTGCAAACTGTAGTTCTCCCCTTAACCTGTCTCACTTTATCTTGAGGTTAACGCTGCTGTTCTGCTGCTTTGGCCTTCAGCGAAACAAAATATAGTCCTGTAATTATTCAAAACACTATACACACTCTTCATCTCTCTCTTCACTCTCTCTCGTTCTCTCTTACATGTCTTTCTGCTTGGCTTCCCCACCTCATTTAGCTGATTGACAGGGAGTATCAGGTTGGGAGCGAGGCGACAACTACGGCCATTCATCTTGTGGTGTGTTTTTTTTTATAAAGGAGACCTTTTGGCAAGCTACTTTGATTTGGAAGCAAGCGCGTGTTCAACCATGTTGACCCCCAAGTTGAATTTGACCTCATTTGTATATCGACTTCACTGTATGAGAGACTAGCAGGGATGGTTGGTTAGTATAGGTGGATGGATGGATAGAAGGATGGATAGACAGACATTTATTAGACCTTTATTGAAATGTAGGTTTCTTAAATAATTACTTGGACGTAGGGATGCATGTTTAATCGGTAGCATAATCGGAATTGGCCATATTGGCCATAAATGGTATTGGAACGGTCTCAAAATAATACAGATTATTGAATCGTTTTTAACCAGCAAAAACAAATTCAATGTAAAAATGTAAAAAATCATCAACAAGTTCAATATGAGTTCAAAAGCCAAATCAAATATGATGTAAAATCTTAAGTAAAAATACACTTTACATATTCTACATTTAATTTGTTTACTCATCTCATTCAGTAGTCATTCAGTTGTGAAAACAGACACTTGGAAAAGAGTGTAGTTATTTATTGAATACTTTATTAACGGGCTTTGGGCCAAGCCCCTTTAGGGCCTAGGTTTGTTTCCATTGTAGTCCTCTGTATAATATATGACCCTGCAAATAATTGGATATCGGTCATAATATCATAATCGTGCACCCCTACTTGGACATAATCATCATAAAACTAAAACTTAACATTCAAAAGCTGGGATTTTTGTTTAATGTCCTCAATACTGTAAATGCATACAAAGAAATTAAAATCTCAGTTCCAACACTCAAACTGTGCTGTGTCCCTGCTGTGCTCGTACATTGTACATTTAGTAATGAGGTCACTTGAGGAAAGGAGCCTACTTCAGGATTATTAATAACCAGACTTGTATTAATGGAACCCAACTTCTGGACGGTGAAACATGAACATAGAAACAGCAAGAGACTGTATATATAGATATAGAAAGAGAGAGAGAGAGAGAGACAGACAGACATGAGAAGGTACTGTTTGGAGTTTGTCGTGATGAAAGGAAAGGTTTGTGCCTGGGGAATGGAGCACTCGCGTCCCTGCCAAGCTTGTGTAATATTAAAAGTCAACACAGACAGGTGCTGGGATGTGCTCCCTTTCATTTGGAACAAAACTTAATAGAGATGGAATTTTATGTGCCATTGTTCTAGAACACCGCCCCGAGCGGCTTTCACAATGTTCTCAGAATACTTCTCTTCCCGCAGAAAATGAACCTGACAGGGAAAATGTACCCCGCACCCCCCCCCCCCCCCCAATGTCCTCTGCACAGTGGATTTGAATCTGCTGCTTACACAGCAGTGATTTGAATGGTCTGTTGACACAGTTGTGTCCTGCCTATTAGAAAGAATTCTCTCCTTTATTTTGGCGGATATCTGGATATCCAAGCTTACAGTGCCAGTAAAAAAAATAAAAACGCATCCATTATCAATAATGCCTTTTGAAAGCTTGAATGTGAGCCAGGCTGTGTTAAGCAATCATCACTTTTGGCGCGTGCGTGCGTGCGACTCTAGCTAGTCTGTTTTACAATGATAATTTATGTTCTGTGTCTTAATTGACTGTTGCGGTCAGTCCATTTCCACTTGCTCGTATAATATTGTCTTGATCTCTAGATAGCGGTCATCAAAAAGTTGAACAGGTAGATGAAACCCGTGTCCCTGTTTTAATTGCTCCTTGAGGGGTGTTTTTATGACTCCTCGGAAGTCCCAGAGGCTCACGCTGCCAGTGAGGTTTGCTCAATACACAACTGTGTGTGTGTGTGTGTGTGTGTGTGTGTGTTAGTGTGTGTGTGTGTGCGTGTGCGTGTGTGTGTGCGCGTGCGTGTGCGTGTGTGTGCGTGCGTGCGTGCGTGCGTGCGTGCGTGCGTGCGTGCGTGCGTGCGTGCGTGCGTGCGTGCGCGCGCGCGTGCGTGTGTGCATAAGGGTCATAATCACAGCCTTGCTTTTAACCCTTGCTTTCTTCAGGGAGAAAACAGAAGTGCATGGTCCAGGCAACAGGTGTTGCAAGGATCAATTGAGCCTCTTGTAAATGCAGGCTAACTTTGTTTTGATGGCTAGACTAATGTAGCGAGCTATATTGATAAATATTCAGTTATTGTGGTATTTTCCTTGTATTTTTTTTTTACCTTGTTGTGTTTTCCTTCCTTGTTAACCTTGATTTATTATCTAAATTGAAACTGATTATACATAAAAAGGCTTTATCTAACGATTGTTCCGTTTTCTTTTTTCCTTTGTCCACAGTATTCAACAGAGCTAAAGAAACTGTACTGTCAGATCGCCAAGACATGTCCCATTCAGATCAAAGTCCTAACCAACCCCCCAGGGGGCGCTGTCATCCGGGCCATGCCTGTTTACAAGAAGGCCGAGCACGTCACAGAGGTGGTCAAACGTTGCCCAAACCATGAACTCAGCCGCGAGTTCAACGACGGTCAGTACTCCATACAACAAATGTACTTAAACATCAGTCTGTTGAAAAAAAAGCTTCTTATGCACTCTTTTATGATATAATCTTGCGTGCAGGCCAGATCGCTCCTCCAAGCCATCTGATTCGTGTGGAGGGCAACAGCCACGCCCAGTATGTGGAGGACGCCATCACGGGCCGCCAGAGCGTCCTGGTGCCCTATGAGCCCCCCCAGGTGAGTGATCCCCTCCCCACCGTGCCTGGAGAAAGCCTGTTTCCATCCCACTGTCAACGCTATCTCACCACTGACTGTGACAGACACAGTGTTAACAGGCTGCTTCTTGACTTCTCTGCCCCCCCACCACACACACACACACACACACCTCTCCCTCACTAACTCGATCCTCACAGCCAGCAAATGTTTCTCAATAGGATTACACCATGACACTGCCTCTAGCTACGTCTCTGTCAACCCTTACAAGGAAATGGCTCTGACTTTTTCACTCGCTTCAATTTTGAGGCTTCAGGTGTTGCTCCACCACTGTGCAGGTCATATGGCAATTTGTGACCATTTTAAGTGGTGTTAGGATTCAATTCAGTTTAAATGTCCCTCACCTGAACGGCAACATTGTGGTTGTGTGTAGAAAGTTAGATTTCTAAGCAAAACGATACCTGTTCATGTCTACAGTGATATCTGTAAAATTTTATTTCACATTACGTTGAAATGTGAAAATCTGCCTTCCATAGCAGCCAAGATTGCCTCAAAAACACTACTACACAGTTGTACATAACAGTGATAACTGATAACTCATCCTTTCTTGATGACTAAAACCAAATGTGCATGAAATCATTACCACAAATCTATTAGATAATGATAAAGTAGTTTTCTGATCAAATAATGTATACGTTTTCTTCATTGTATCCTTTGTCACAGATAGTAAGAGTAATGATGTAATACTCTTCTTTCAGGTGGGCACAGAGTTCACTACGATCTTGTACAACTTCATGTGCAACTCGAGCTGCGTGGGTGGAATGAACAGACGCCCCATCCTCATCATCGTCACTCTGGAAAACCGAGAGTAAGAAATTGGTCTGTCTTCAGTGGTAGCCTCTTGTCGCTTTCCTGTTAAGTTGAGAAGTTTGTCTCTGACCACTGTTCTTGCCACTGCCTCTCTGTCTCCCCTCCAGTGGCCAGGTGCTGGGTCGCCGCTGCTTTGAGGCCAGGATCTGCGCTTGTCCGGGACGCGACCGCAAGGCCGACGAGGACAGCATCCGCAAGCAGAACGTAACAGACGTCACAAAAAGCACTGAGGGTACGAAACGCCGTAAGTAGCGCGGGGGCTGGTGAAGGGCTGACATGCTCATGGGTGTCATCGAAGGCGCTTCTGATTACAAAGGACTAACACACTCACACACTGCTTGCACACTGCTTGCACACTGCTTGCCCACTCACCTCGCCTTCCTACACGCCATCCCCATCCTGCGCTTCTTTCACCCCAGTCCTGTTCTTGCTACCTTCTTCTGAAGGCCGCCACAGGGTACTGATCGTGCTTCTGTCCTCCACAGCCTTTCGCCAGGTGTCCCATGGCATTCAGATGTCCTCCATCAAGAAGAGAAGATCCACAGATGAGGAGGTTTTTTGTTTGCCTGTAAGTTTACACCTCTGTAATAGTCTGTATCCTGGGGAGCTACTCTGGGTATTTTTTGAACGCCATTACAGTTTCATAGTGCTTGAACCGCAGACTGACATTTCTCTCTCTTCAACCTCTTGTAGATTAAAGGTCGTGAAATATATGAGATTTTGGTGAAAATCAAGGAATCTCTGGAGCTCATGCAGTTTCTGCCCCAGCACACTATCGAGTCATACAGGCAGCAGCAACAGAATCTCCTACAAAAACAGTGAGTACCAGTGCTAGTGTGCCTTTGTTCTGACAGTCACAGCATGGAATATGTTCATTAAAATTAACGCTCACATTTGAATGCCATGAATTGTTGCTGTGACCACTTTTAACTGTATGAGCTCATTTACTATTTTTTTCAATGTTTGCATTCTTTTATATCTTTTTTTTTTATTTCATTTTAGTGAAATGTTGTTTGCATTCTGATTGGCGAAGAATGACGAGCAATCACAGAAAATGTGTTTTGGACGAGTGTTGTATATCTCATAAGACAAAATTATTGCTGGAAAGTTGTGTTGTGCTGGTAATGTTTATGCATTGCAAAACATGGCTCTGCATAATATGCCTTTGAACAAAGCTGCTGCTTTTGCAGTTTTGCATAACAAGACTATAATTACACTCCAATAATGAGCAATTCACTTATTTTTTCCAAGGATTTCTTGATTTAATATTTCACAAGTTGAATCTGGAATTTGCGTCACGCTTGTGCCTTAGAGGGTGAACTTTGCACAGTTTCCCCCCCCCCTGCTCTCTCATGGGATATGAGCCAAGTTTGATGAATCGTGACAAATGTACCTGGCTACGCTTTGTTGAGGAGAAGCTCCCAAAGATTGATGGTAACGCCTTTGGGTGCTTTGCCAGGTTTGCACAACAGCACCAGTCACAAAATCCCTGCCTCCATCTCCTATTGGCTCGAGCGTAATTAAAACTGTCTCAGACACACACATTCACACACATTTTACCTTGTCCACGCCCATTCACCATGAGCCATGGAAAAGGGTAGATGCAAGTAAATGATAGTTTGACGGCCCCATGATGATAATTATTGCTTATGTTATAGTTTCCCATTAAAAAACTGGCAGACCGCCAGACAGTGAGGTAATTCCTCTTTTTATTGTTTTTGATTGTACAGGCTACCGTTGCTTGCTATCAGAACCTTAAGTATTTATCATACATAATCAACGGTAACATTGCATCTCTTGGTTTACTGAATATTCTCTTCAGAATATCTTTATAAGGTACAGCGCTACCATATACTCTACTCCTCCTTTACTTAGTAGGAACATTCAATTATGTTTCACATCTTTGTGTATTCTCTAATACTAATTTGTATGCTGTCGTCTTCCCCTCTCCTGTGTTCCCATCATATTGACTGCTGCATTCTTAACCCCTGTTGTTTCTACTTCAGACTTTACCAAATTTAATCCATTTCATTACTACTTCATTAGACCCTTTTGCTCTAGATATTTCTTTTTTGTTACTGAGCGTGTCAGTGTACACTACAGCACTTTGGTTCCCTGTTTTAAATGTGCTCTATGAATACAGTGGATTGGATAAACACACCTAATTATGAAAGCGCTGAACATTCCAATGTGATTCAACAGTATGTTATGTTGGCAAATAGTGCCATCTTCTGGTGAGTGATATAAGTGCAGGTTAGGATATAGGCTTTGGCTATTATGTTTCACTTGTCTTAGCACTACATTTTGCGATGAAATTCAACCCCTCCCCCTGAAGCAGATCATTCTGCGCAAAATCTTCTCTTTTCCTGTCATTTTAAGGGTGATTCTTTGCTCTCCCTGCCTCTTCTTTTCCACTGCTGCATGTGTTTTTGTGCCTCTTCTTTTCCACTGCTGCATGTCTCCATGTGTTTTTGTGAACACTAAAGGCTCATTCATAGTCTGGACTTTCAGTGGTGAGGTGACCACCACTCCGGTGGTGAGGTGACCACCGGAGCTGAAATAACGTTGAGCGGTGGTGAGTCAAAACAGAGAGAAGGGCGGTGGCGGTGGTTTGCTCTTCACCGCGGCTCGTGACGTCATGTTGTAGTTCGGTGGTCACCTCACCACCGAAAATCCAGGCTATGAATGAGCCTTAAGGCCTCTTTCTCCTTTAGTGAGCCCTTATTTCTGCTCTCTCTCTCTCTCTCTCTTCTTTCTGGTTCCTCTCTGCAGTCTGCTTAAAGCCCGTCTTGGTAGCCAGCTCCTGGAGCCTGCAGGAGAGCAGAGGCGGCGCTACAGTTCCTCCTGAACGTCTGCCTCACATTCCTCCTCTTCCACCTCCTCTCCCAGTCACCCAGAATTTCTCCTTCGCCTCCTCTTTCCACTTCTCCTCCCCTTTTCCTCTTTCCCCGGGTGCTGGGGCGGTTTACCGAGGATGTGCCACTATTGACACTAGTAGAGTTCCATGAACAATGTTCAGTTGCTGCTACAAGGTTGTGGACTCAAACCTCTGGTGCAAAGTGCATCTGACCATGGTGCAACGTGTAGGCTACCAGTACAAGGCTTCCCCATGGTGCAACGTGTAGGCTACCAGTACAAGGCTTCCCCATGGTGCAACGTGTAGGCTACCAGCCTAGGCTACCAGTACAAGGCTTCCCCATGCACAGGCCTACTGTATGCTTATGCAGACCTATACTAGGGTCTAGACGTGGGGGGTCCTTTAAGTTCACTGGTAATGCTTTTATCAGTGATGTTTTTTTAGTTTTGTTGCATGCAGATTCTTCTTATTTTTTCTCCATAAAAGCGTCTTCTGTTAAGGGGAGCCTATTTGCCTAATGATGTGACATTCTCGAGGAACCACAGAAGTGTACAGCGTCATGCGGGGAAATCCTCGTTTTATTTTTATGGTCATGTCATATGAGCGTCGCATAGAGACTGTGTGTACAGTAACTGTATCTCAACTGACTTCTTCACCACTTGGTTGAGGTTGGTCAGGAACCAAGCTCTAGTGTTTCTATTTTCTTTTCTGTTACTTGACTTACTAAGCTTATTCAAGTCTGCATTTAGCTTGGGCTATATTATCAGAGCTGGACTCAAATATGTGGTTATCTTGGGAGGGAGGATAAAGAGACTAAAATGAAGATAACTTTGCTAATGCTGGTCATGTTTTTTTTAAAGTCACTGCAGGACAGTTTTGAGTTTTTTTTTTTTATTACAGTTCTCAATTTTGTCTTTCAATAAAGGGAATTACAGATATACAGTCTGTCAGATTATGTGTAAAGCAGAGTTCTGTCACTTTCGCCCCTGTGACCATTCTGTTTGAAACAGATTACTTTATTTTCTGTGGCTGTTCCGTCTGTAAATAAATGTTTTCGTTTCTGCTTGAACTTGAAACTTCTTTGCCTTCTCTCTTATTCCCTTTCATTGCCACTACTATACACACACACTGCACTTTTTTATTTGTTTTTTACAAGGATCCTAAACCATAACATACATTTCTTGTGGGCTTCCTGAACAAATGATATAGAGTGATGCCATACAACACTACTCTCACTATGCTATGTTTTTTCCATGAAAAGTTAACACTGTGAAGTCGACAGTGCGACTAACAAGCGTGCTAAAATAATGTCATCAGATGGGGTCAGATGAACTAATGAGCCCCTTGTGTCGTCCTCTCTCCCTGCCCCAGGAACTCCATGCCGTCTCAACCCTCCTACGGCAACAGCTCTCCGACTCACGGAAAAGTAAACAAACTGCCCTCCGTCAGCCAGCTCATCAACCCCCAGCAGCGCAACACGCTGACTCCATCAGGCATGTCCGGAGGCCTGACTGACAGTAAGTGTGCCCCCCCTTTGTTTCGCTTTCCCAAATGTCTGTCTCAGGCCGTATTTACTACCAAACCCTCCCCAACCCCTCTCAACCTCGCCACCAGCCTTTTCACCCCTCCCCCCCACCCCTCCTGATATCAGGAGGGGAGCCTGCCTGGGCAGGCACAAGGGACCTGTACACCTCTCTGCACTGTGACAGGCCGCTTCCTCTTCTTCTTCTAAAAAAAAAAAAGAAAACAACAGAATCTGATCCCTGTGAGACTTTACTCATTTTGTGGCCCGCAGGCCCACTTTTATAATGCCTTGATCTGTCATATTGAGAGTATTATAAGCCAGCACCACGTGCCCCCTTCCCCCTCCCCGAATCCACCAGCCCCTAATGTTTGTGTTGGAGTTAACGTCCTCTCCAGAGAAATTTAAAAACTAAATGCTCATGGTGGCTGCCTGTGTTTCCTCCAGTGACTCCCATGATGGGACACATCCCCATGAACGCCGACATGAGTTCACTGAGCCCCACACATGCACTGCAGCCACAGCTTCCCATGGTACCTTCCCATTGCACTCCCCCTCCTCCATACCCCATGGACAGCAGCATCTCCAGGTACCTGACCAACACCGGTGGGGAGGGGGGCTCTCCTGCTAGAAGTACATTTCCTTTTGCCACAGTTCACTGCTATAGCAAAATGACTCTTAATTAGTCTCCTTTCCTCACATTTAGTGCATAGTATAAAAACAGCTTCATAATCTGCATATTTATACAATAATAGTGTTGGCACCTGTACTCAAGTCTATTTTCCCCTTAATTCCCTGTTGCAGCTTCCTTCTACGGCTGGGCTGTGCAGCCTGCTTGGACTACTTCACAGCACAGGGCATAACTAACATCTACCAGATTGAGAACTACAATTTGGAGGTGAGTTTATTTTTTTCCTTTCTGGGTTTAAGCCTGATTTTTACTTTGTTGTATGACGGTGTCACACACCAAATAGCTGACCACAACGTTTAAATAAACGAGTTTATAGATTAGAAAATGTTGGTCCTTGCCGCAGTCTTACGATGTAGCATACATTAGGCATTACAAGGAGCGTAATGTTCTATAACCTATATTCATATTGTTTTTCCAAACAGGATCTGGTCCGTCTGAAGATCCCCATGGAGTACCAGCACAGCATCTGGAAGGGCATCATGGAGCATCGGCAGACTATGGACTTCTCCCCACCCCCCCACATCCTGCGAACCACCAGCGGCGGCTCCTCTCTCAGCATGGGCTCCCAGGAGGCCCGTGGCGAGCGGGTCATCGACGCTGTTCGCTTCACGCTGCGCCAGACCATCTCCTTCCCGCCACGCGACGACTGGTCTGACTTCTCCTTCGACCTCGACTCCCGACGCAACAAACAGCAACGCATCAAAGAGGAGGGGGAGTAGGACAATGGCACACACACACACACACCCCTTCTGTCCCTGACTCACCGGTGTCACAAACGTCTTTGCCAACATCCACAATGCCACGCCACTCCGTTGGAACATTACATTACATAAAAAAAAATCAAAAACATGAAAGCAAAATACATTCTCCAAAGTCCAAACAAATAAATGCACTTATTTACAACCTTCCTGTTTTTGTTATGATAGCCGCAAACTTAAGTAAATTGTGTTTGAGGGAAAAAAAGTGCCTTTTCTTTATCACGTTCAAATTTCTTGAGAGCACTTAAGAAATGCAGCGATTTTTTTTTAAGTTTGCATCGAGCTTTTATTTTACCCGCCCCCCCCCCCCCAAGTGTTCATGATCCATTCCAATGTTAAATCATGACTGGAAATGACAACTTGTGTAAGAGGGGTTTATTCCTGCTATGGGCCATAGCAACGTTGTATTTCTGTTTTAGGACTGTGTACTGCCCACTTTTGCGACTGTACGATGTAGTCTTTTACACTGATTTGTATTTTTTTTGTTTTTGGCACAAGCCAAAATTGATTGTATAACTTTCATTTCAGAGAAGTGTTATTTTGGTTATTGTTACTTGTGCAGAAACTTAAAGTTTCTACATAATTAAAAAAAGAGAGAAAAGTGTTATGCCGATTGATGGGTGATGCTGTACTTTTCCGTTGACTTGTCTTTTGTATCTGATGTTGGCCAATCCATCACCAGACATGTATCTGATGTTGGCCAATCCATCACCAGACATGTATCTGATGTTGGCCAATCCATCACCAGACATTGTATCTGATGTTGGCCAATCCATCACCAGACATTGTATCTGATGTTGGCCAATCCATCACCAGACATTGTATCTGATGTTGGCCAATCCATCACCAGACATTGATGTATCTGATGTTGGCCAATCCATCACCAGACATGTATCTGATGTTGGCCAATCCATCACCAGACATTGATGTATCTGATGTTGGCCAATCCATCACCAGACATGTATCTGATGTTGGCCAATCCATCACCAGACATTGGTATTTTTTGGATAATCGTCTCCGTCAGGTGGAAACCTCATATGTCCAAACCTTTTCAGGATTCAAATTAAAATTGTAGATCTGCTACTTTTGAGTGACGCTGTAGTATGACAGGGCATTCATTTACCATGGGAGGTTTCCGCCTGACAGCAACGTTGTACTCTTGGTTCAGTGTTGTTACAGAGGTCATACATACGACTGCCTGCCTCTCTGCTGTTCTCTCTTGGTTCAGTGTTGTTCCAGTGGTCATACATACGACTGCCTGCCTCTCTGCTGTTCTCTTCACTGCCTGCATGTTCTGCCACTGCAAATATCACTGCTGCAATGGATGCCTGGCACACGTTTTTATTTTATTTTCATGAACCACATTGTTTTGGTAAAGGTTTATTTTAATTTGATAGTTCCTCAAATCCGTTTGAGATGATTGTATATACACTTGTATAGTTGCCTTTTTGAAGGTTTCCCCAAAATAAATACTTGATTTTCAATACGAATAAAAACGATGTGAATATTGCCAGTTACTTATATTGGCACAAATACTTGTAATAATGGATACGATTAACAATGTATGTACCCTTTACTAGTCGATGTTCAAAGAGTTTTAGTTCCACGTAGCCTACATTGTTAAAAAGCAGAATGTATCTGCAGTTTCTTATTTCTTTTTTTTGTACAATATATTGTAAATATATGTTGCAATTGTACCTAGGCTATTTTTGATATAAATCAAAAATAAATATCCATACTTACAGTATTGCATGTTAACACTATTTGCCATCAGTTATTTTAAACAGAAAAGTAAGCAAAGATTTTCTCCATGCCTGTTATTGTATTGTCTAATACTCCAGTCCAGTACATTGATTTGAAACGAAACAATGCGTATGAAGGCAGATGGTCAGCTGATTTGTGTTTGTAAACGCCTTGACTGAGTAGAGGGTACAGTAGAGGGACCCCACACGGTAACTGTCCTTTCTTAACCGTTTCGGACGCGGGGCGGCTCGCTGGAATTGGGTGCGTTCCTGTGGGTCTGGAACTCACAGCCTCAGCCTGACGACCTCAAAACTCTAATATCTCCCCTGAGTCATAGGCAATTGCCTTTGACTTGTCTTAGTGGTTAGGATGTTGGCATTCCACGTGGGAGACCAGGGTTTGATTCTCGGCTGTTACACTAACATGCAAAAGAAAACGTCAACAGTGCTAAGAAACATCTGATTAATATGATTCTGTGTTTTTTTAACTTTAAGGCTAACAAGGGATGTGTAAATGTGTCAAATGAAAATCGATTAGCATAATTCAATATAAATCTAATGAACCCTACAAATAAAAAAAATCTTCCCCCCAAGGGGTACCTAAGTCAAAAAGGTTTGGGAACACCTGATGTAGATGCTTAACAATAATTTTAACTCTTGAGAGTTAATAAGGGTCCATTTGGTTACTAACTCCATCTTTTAAATGAGGACCACTGGTGGTCCCTGGACCAATTGATCACCATAGCAACCCCAGCCTAGGCCTGATTAGGTAAATTCCCAACACCTGCTAAATCCTCCAAACATGTATCTTGATTGGAATCAATCTCCACTCACACTCAATGGCCCCATTTACATGCAGAAATTCATTCGGAATGAATAGATTCATTCCAGTCATCAGAATAAAAATGCTCATGTAAACACCTCAATTGGAATAGAATATCCCATTCCGAATGAATTTTCATTCCGGTCTGGAGGGGTGGTACGTGGTATATACCGTTTGAATCGGTATAGATCACCATATAAACACTTTATTCCGAATGCTACTGGGAGTTTGGAATACATGTATTATTTTACACATGTCTGCCCTTAGTAAACTATAGTATAGTGCTTTATGCCCATGTCCAAGCAGGGATGGCCATTTGGAGACATTTTATGTGTGCAGAAATGTGCTATTTTACCCATTCGAAAAATACAAATACACCAGTTTTTTTCCCCATAATAATATTTACAAACCCATCAGCGAATTACAGTGCCATTGCCAATTGCAGTGTATGGGTGTATGGATGCTGTGTTTTTTAGTTCTTGGTTGTTTTGGGTGGAGGTCGCGTGTGGTTGCAGGGACTGCCCTTCAAAATATATTTTTATTTTATTTTATCAGATAATAGCTGTTAGTGTTTGTCGGTTATTCATTTCTTAAGGGATAACGGTTATGGGTTGGCCATCTCTATAGTCCAAAGTTATATTCCGAATGAATGCTTTAGTCATGTAAACAATTGAGGAATAGGAATACTTGTATTTAGGTTCCATGTAAACAGTTGGGTATGAATCTCTGTTCGGAATGAATTAATTCATTCTGAATACATTTTGTGCATGTAACTGAGGCCAATGACTCACTCCGCATGCAGCTACACAGACACATCCCAGGCACACTTTGGTAGGCCTATAGCCATGTCCTGTTTGGATGACAATATTGCCTTTCCAACAGATTTTCTTTTCCTATTATCGATTATTAATTTTCATAATCGATTTCGGGTCCTATTAACGATAATCGATTAATCGGACCCAAAAACAAACAAAAGATCACTTCAAAATTACCAGGACACTTTGGCTGAGAGTGTCTGACTGATGATCCTACAGCTCAATGCTGCAGTAATTTGAACTTTTCAAGGCTTGAATGAAAAAATAAAAACTCAAAAGCACCAGGAGACATCAGGTGCCTTGGCTCAATGGTGTGGTGCGCTTGATCGGTTGCCTCTGCTACAGACAGTTGGCAGGTTCAAGTCCCATGTCATCAAGGTGCAGGAGGACCATCGGGAGACGGTGCTCTCTCCCCCTGTTTCCTGATAAGTAACGGTTGGGGCTTATGTCTGAAAGAACCCTGTCCAGCTAAACTTTTACCATGAAAATGTCCAATTTAACATACTCTTACCACCTCTCAGTGTGCCCTTTTCCAACTGGCCTGGAAGCCAGACATAAAAGAGGGACTTTCCCACCAAGTTTTGGGCCACCAATCAGGGCCCAGTATGCAAATACACAGACTATTCTGTCAGATGATGGGCCAAAACCATGAACTATAGTATGTAGTTTTTTCATCATTTTCATATTTGTTTTTGAAATCTTTTTTTAATCGTCGCAAAAACCATGAACTATAGTTCATGGTTTTCGCAACGATTAAAAAAAGAAGATGAAAATGATTAAACAATAGTTTATACTATAGTTTATACTATACTATATACTATAGTGTGTAGTTTTTTCATCGTCAAAAGTCAAGAAAAATGACATTGCCATTGTCGACGATTATAATCGGAGCCCAGTATGCAAATACACTGACTATTCTGTCAGATGAAATACACAGACTATTCTGTCAGATGATGGGCCAAAATGCATTGCTATTTTATTTTTAAACGTTTGACCTAATTCTTATCTGTAAAATGTTAGGTGGACAGGGTTCTTTCAGACATAAGCCCCAACGGTTACTTATCAGGAAACAGGGGGAGAGAGCACCGTCTCCCGATGGTCCGTCCCAGCACCTTGATGACATGGGACTTGAACCTGCCAACTGTCTGTAGCAGAGGGAACCGAATCAACCAATATCAAGCACACCATGCCATTGAGCCAAGGCACCTTGGGGCATTCAGCAGATGTCTCCTGGTGCTTTTGAGTTTTTATTTTGTATTCGAGCCTTGAAAAGTTCAAAGTACTAGAGCATTGTGCTATATAGGAGCAATGGGATTTGAACATGGAATGTCCGTACAGAGAGACTGATCATTAGACCATTGCACCATCAGTCAGACACCCTCAGCCAAAGTCTCCTGGTAATTGTGTTTGTTGGCCTTCAGTTAGTAAAGTTGAAACACTCCAGCATTAAACTATAGGCGAACAGGGATTTGAACATGTAGAGCTGTATTAACTGAAGCCTATTGTAGCAGGGGCTCACAGCCCCAGCCTGATGACCTCTCATATCTCCCCTGCGCCATAGGCAACTGCTTTGGTTTAGTGGTTAGGATGTTGGCCTTCCGTGCGGGGGACCTGGGTTCGATTCCCGGCTGTTACACTAACATGCAAAAGAAGACCTCAACAGCGCTAAGAAACATCTGATTAATATGATTCTGTGTTATCTTCACTTTACTAACTGAAGCCTAACACACAAAAGATCACTTCAAAAGTACCAGGAGACTTTGGCTGAGAGCGTCTGACTGATGGCGCAGTGGTCTAATGATGAGTCTTTCAGTACAGGCTTTCTGTGTTCACGTCTCATTCAATGCTGCAGTAACTTGAATTTTTCAAGGCTCGAATAAAAAAATAAAAACTCAAAAGCACCAGGAGACGTCTGCTGAATGCCCAAAGGTGCCTTGGCTCAATGGTGTGGTGCGCTTGATCGGTTGCCTCTGCTACAGACAGTTGGCAGGTTCAAGTCCCATGTCATCAAGGTGCAGGAGGACCATCGGGAGACGGTGCTCTCTCCCCCTGTTTCCTGAGATGTAACGGTTGGGGCTTATGTCTGAAAGAACCCTGTCCAGCTAAACTTTTACCATGAAAATGTCCAATTTAACATACTCTTACCAGCTCTCAGTGTGCCCTTTTCCAACTGGCCTGGAAGCCAGACATAAAAGAGGGACTTTCCCACCAAGTTTTGGGCCACCAATCAGGGCCCAGTATGCAAATACACAGACTATTCTGTCAGATGATGGGCCAAAACCATGAACTATAGTATGTCGTTTTTTCATCATTTTAATTATTTTTTTTTAAATCGTTGCGAAAACCATGAACTATAGTTCATGGTTTTTGCGACGATTACAAAAAAAGATGAAAATGATTAAACAAATATACTATAGTGTGTAGTTTTTTCATCGTCAAAAGTCAAGACAAATGACATTGCCATTGTCGACGATTATAATCGGGGCCCAGTATGCAAATACACTGACTATTCTGTCAGATGAAATACACAGACTATTCTGTCAGATGATGGGCCAAAATGCATTGCTATTTTATTTTTAAACGTTTGACCTAATTCTTATCTGTAAAATGTTAGGTGGACAGGGTTCTTTCAGACATAAGCCCCAACGGTTACTTATCAGGAAACAGGGGGAGAGAGCACCGTCTCCCGATGGTCCGTCCCAGCACCTTGATGACATGGGACTTGAACCTGCCAACTGTCTGTAGCAGAGGGAACCGAATCAACCAATATCAAGCACACCATGCCATTGAGCCAAGGCACCTTGGGGCATTCAGCAGATGTCTCCTGGTGCTTTTGAGTTTTTATTTTGTATTCGAGCCTTGAAAAGTTCAAAGTACTAGAGCATTGTGCTATATAGGAGCAATGGGATTTGAACATGGAATGTCCGTACAGAGAGACTGATCATTAGACCATTGCACCATCAGTCAGACACCCTCAGCCAAAGTCTCCTGGTAATTGTGTTTGTTGGCCTTCAGTTAGTAAAGTTGAAACACTCCAGCATTAAACTATAGGCGAACAGGGATTTGAACATGTAGAGCTGTATTAACTGAAGCCTATTGTAGCAGGGGCTCACAGCCCCAGCCTGATGACCTCTCATATCTCCCCTGCGCCATAGGCAACTGCTTTGGTTTAGTGGTTAGGATGTTGGCCTTCCGTGCGGGGGACCTGGGTTCGATTCCCGGCTGTTACACTAACATGCAAAAGAAGACCTCAACAGCGCTAAGAAACATCTGATTAATATGATTCTGTGTTATCTTCACTTTACTAACTGAAGCCTAACACACAAAAGATCACTTCAAAAGTACCAGGAGACTTTGGCTGAGAGCGTCTGACTGATGGCGCAGTGGTCTAATGATGAGTCTTTCAGTACAGGCTTTCTGTGTTCACGTCTCATTCAATGCTGCAGTAACTTGAATTTTTCAAGGCTCGAATAAAAAAATAAAAACTCAAAAGCACCAGGAGACGTCTGCTGAATGCCCAAAGGTGCCTTGGCTCAATGGTGTGGTGCGCTTGATCGGTTGCCTCTGCTACAGACAGTTGGCAGGTTCAAGTCCCATGTCATCAAGGTGCAGGAGGACCATCGGGAGACGGTGCTCTCTCCCCCTGTTTCCTGAGATGTAACGGTTGGGGCTTATGTCTGAAAGAACCCTGTCCAGCTAAACTTTTACCATGAAAATGTCCAATTTAACATACTCTTACCAGCTCTCAGTGTGCCCTTTTCCAACTGGCCTGGAAGCCAGACATAAAAGAGGGACTTTCCCACCAAGTTTTGGGCCACCAATCAGGGCCCAGTATGCAAATACACAGACTATTCTGTCAGATGATGGGCCAAAACCATGAACTATAGTATGTCGTTTTTTCATCATTTTAATTTTTTTTTTTAAATCGTTGCGAAAACCATGAACTATAGTTCATGGTTTTTGCGACGATTACAAAAAAAGATGAAAATGATTAAACAAATATACTATAGTGTGTAGTTTTTTCATCGTCAAAAGTCAAGACAAATGACATTGCCATTGTCGACGATTATAATCGGGGCCCAGTATGCAAATACACTGACTATTCTGTCAGATGAAATACACAGACTATTCTGTCAGATGATGGGCCAAAATGCATTGCTATTTTATTTTTAAACGTTTGACCTAATTCTTATCTGTAAAATTTTAGGTGGACAGGGTTCTTTCAGACATAAGCCCCAACGGTTACTTATCAGGAAACAGGGGGAGAGAGCACCGTCTCCCGATGGTCCGTCCCAGCACCTTGATGACATTGGACTTGAACCTGCCAACTGTCTGTAGCAGAGGGAACCGAATCAACCAATATCAAGCACACCATGCCATTGAGCCAAGGCACCTTGGGGCATTCAGCAGATGTCTCCTGGTGCTTTTGAGTTTTTATTTTGTATTCGAGCCTTGAAATGTTCAAAGTACTAGAGCATTGTGCTATAAAGGAGCAATGGGACTTGAACATGGAATGTCCGTACTACAGAGAGACTGATCATTAGACCATTGCACCATCAGTCAGACACCCTCAGCCAAAGTCTCCTGGTAATTGTGTTTGTTGGCCTTCAGTTAGTAAAGTTGAAACACTCCAGCATTAAACTATAGGCGAACAGGGATTTGAACATGTAGAGCTGTATTAACTGAAGCCTATTGTAGCAGGGGCTCACAGCCCCAGCCTGATGACCTCTCATATCTCCCCTGCGCCATAGGCAACTGCTTTGGTTTAGTGGTTAGGATGTTGGCCTTCCGTGCGGGGGACCTGGGTTCGATTCCCGGCTGTTACACTAACATGCAAAAGAAGACCTCAACAGCGCTAAGAAACATCTGATTAATATGATTCTGTGTTATCTTCACTTTACTAACTGAAGCCTAACACACAAAAAATCACTTCAAAAGTACCAGGAGACTTTGGCTGAGAGCGTCTGACTGATGGTGCAGTGGTCTAATGATGAGTCTTTCAGTACAGGCTTTCTGTGTTCACGTCTCATTCAATGCTGCAGTAACTTGAATTTTTCAAGGCTCGAATAAAAAAATAAAAACTCAAAAGCACCAGGAGACGTCTGCTGAATGCCCAAAGGTGCCTTGGCTCAATGGTGTGGTGCGCTTGATCGGTTGCCTCTGCTCTGCTACAGACAGTTGGCAGGTTCAAGTCCCATGTCATCAAGGTGCAGGAGGACCATCGGGAGACGGTGCTCTCTCCCCCTGTTTCCTGAGATGTAACGGTTGGGGCTTATGTCTGAAAGAACCCTTTCCAGCTAAACTTTTACCATGAACATGTCCAATTTAACATACTCTTACCAGCTCTCAGTGTGCCCTTTTCCAACTGGCCTGGAAGCCAGACATAAAAGAGGGACTTTCCCACCAAGTTTTGGGCCACCAATCAGGGCCCAGTATGCAAATACACAGACTATTCTGTCAGATGATGGGCCAAAACCATGAACTATAGTATGTCGTTTTTTCATCATTTTCACATTTGTTTTTGAAATCGTTGCGAAAACCATGAACTATAGTTCATGGTTTTTGCGACGATTACAAAAAAAGATGAAAATGATTTAACAAATATACTATAGTGTGTAGTTTTTTCATCGTTAAAAAGTCAAGAAAAATGACATTGCCATTGTCGACGATTATAATCGGGGCCCAGTATGCAAATACACTGACTATTCTGTCAGATGAAATACACAGACTATTCTGTCAGATGATGGGCCAAAATGCATTGCTATTTTATTTTTAAACGTTTGACCTAATTCTTATCTGTAAAATGTTAGGTGGACAGGGTTCTTTCAGACATAAGCCCCAACGGTTACTTATCAGGAAACAGGGGGAGAGAGCACCGTCTCCCGATGGTCCGTCCCAGCACCTTGATGACATGGGACTTGAACCTGCCAACTGTCTGTAGCAGAGGGAACCGAATCAACCAATATCAAGCACACCATGCCATTGAGCCAAGGCACCTTGGGGCATTCAGCAGATGTCTCCTGGTGCTTTTGAGTTTTTATTTTGTATTCGAGCCTTGAAAAGTTCAAAGTACTAGAGCATTGTGCTATATAGGAGCAATGGGATTTGAACATGGAATGTCCGTACAGAGAGACTGATCATTAGACCATTGCACCATCAGTCAGACACCCTCAGCCAAAGTCTCCTGGTAATTGTGTTTGTTGGCCTTCAGTTAGTAAAGTTGAAACACTCCAGCATTAAACTATAGGCGAACAGGGATTTGAACATGTAGAGCTGTATTAACTGAAGCCTATTGTAGCAGGGGCTCACAGCCCCAGCCTGATGACCTCTCATATCTCCCCTGCACCATAGGCAACTGCTTTGGTTTAGTGGTTAGGATGTTGGCCTTCCGTGCGGGGGACCTGGGTTCGATTCCCGGCTGTTACACTAACATGCAAAAGAAGACCTCAACAGCGCTAAGAAACATCTGATTAATATGATTCTGTGTTATCTTCACTTTACTAACTGAAGCCTAACACACAAAAGATCACTTCAAAAGTACCAGGAGACTTTGGCTGAGAGCGTCTGACTGATGGCGCAGTGGTCTAATGATGAGTCTTTCAGTACAGGCTTTCTGTGTTCATGTCTCATTCAATGCTGCAGTAACTTGAATTTTTCAAGGCTCGAATAAAAAAATAAAAACTCAAAAGCACCAGGAGACGTCTGCTGAATGCCCAAAGGTGCCTTGGCTCAATGGTGTGGTGCGCTTGATCGGTTGCCTCTGCTACAGACAGTTGGCAGGTTCAAGTCCCATGTCATCAAGGTGCAGGAGGACCATCGGGAGACGGTGCTCTCTCCCCCTGTTTCCTGAGATGTAACGGTTGGGGCTTATGTCTGAAAGAACCCTGTCCAGCTAAACTTTTACCATGAAAATGTCCAATTTAACATACTCTTACCAGCTCTCAGTGTGCCCTTTTCCAACTGGCCTGGAAGCCAGACATAAAAGAGGGACTTTCCCACCAAGTTTTGGGCCACCAATCAGGGCCCAGTATGCAAATACACAGACTATTCTGTCAGATGATGGGCCAAAACCATGAACTATAGTATGTCGTTTTTTCATCATTTTAATTATTTTTTTTTTAATCGTTGCGAAAACCATGAACTATAGTTCATGGTTTTTGCGACGATTACAAAAAAAGATGAAAATGATTAAACAAATATACTATAGTGTGTAGTTTTTTCATCGTCAAAAGTCAAGACAAATGACATTGCCATTGTCGACGATTATAATCGGGGCCCAGTATGCAAATACACTGACTATTCTGTCAGATGAAATACACAGACTATTCTGTCAGATGATGGGCCAAAATGCATTGCTATTTTATTTTTAAACGTTTGACCTAATTCTTATCTGTAAAATGTTAGGTGGACAGGGTTCTTTCAGACATAAGCCCCAACGGTTACTTATCAGGAAACAGGGGGAGAGAGCACCGTCTCCCGATGGTCCGTCCCAGCACCTTGATGACATGGGACTTGAACCTGCCAACTGTCTGTAGCAGAGGGAACCGAATCAACCAATATCAAGCACACCATGCCATTGAGCCAAGGCACCTTGGGGCATTCAGCAGATGTCTCCTGGTGCTTTTGAGTTTTTATTTTGTATTCGAGCCTTGAAAAGTTCAAAGTACTAGAGCATTGTGCTATATAGGAGCAATGGGATTTGAACATGGAATGTCCGTACAGAGAGACTGATCATTAGACCATTGCACCATCAGTCAGACACCCTCAGCCAAAGTCTCCTGGTAATTGTGTTTGTTGGCCTTCAGTTAGTAAAGTTGAAACACTCCAGCATTAAACTATAGGCGAACAGGGATTTGAACATGTAGAGCTGTATTAACTGAAGCCTATTGTAGCAGGGGCTCACAGCCCCAGCCTGATGACCTCTCATATCTCCCCTGCGCCATAGGCAACTGCTTTGGTTTAGTGGTTAGGATGTTGGCCTTCCGTGCGGGGGACCTGGGTTCGATTCCCGGCTGTTACACTAACATGCAAAAGAAGACCTCAACAGCGCTAAGAAACATCTGATTAATATGATTCTGTGTTATCTTCACTTTACTAACTGAAGCCTAACACACAAAAGATCACTTCAAAAGTACCAGGAGACTTTGGCTGAGAGCGTCTGACTGATGGCACAGTGGTCTAATGATGAGTCTTTCAGTACAGGCTTTCTGTGTTCACGTCTCATTCAATGCTGCAGTAACTTGAATTTTTCAAGGCTCGAATAAAAAAATAAAAACTCAAAAGCACCAGGAGACGTCTGCTGAATGCCCAAAGGTGCCTTGGCTCAATGGTGTGGTGCGCTTGATCGGTTGCCTCTGCTACAGACAGTTGGCAGGTTCAAGTCCCATGTCATCAAGGTGCAGGAGGACCATCGGGAGACGGTGCTCTCTCCCCCTGTTTCCTGAGATGTAACGGTTGGGGCTTATGTCTGAAAGAACCCTGTCCAGCTAAACTTTTACCATGAAAATGTCCAATTTAACATACTCTTACCAGCTCTCAGTGTGCCCTTTTCCAACTGGCCTGGAAGCCAGACATAAAAGAGGGACTTTCCCACCAAGTTTTGGGCCACCAATCAGGGCCCAGTATGCAAATACACAGACTATTCTGTCAGATGATGGGCCAAAACCATGAACTATAGTATGTCGTTTTTTCATCATTTAAATTTTTTTTTTTTAAATCGTTGCGAAAACCATGAACTATAGTTCATGGTTTTTGCGACGATTACAAAAAAAGATGAAAATGATTAAACAAATATACTATAGTGTGTAGTTTTTTCATCGTCAAAAGTCAAGACAAATGACATTGCCATTGTCGACGATTATAATCGGGGCCCAGTATGCAAATACACTGACTATTCTGTCAGATGAAATACACAGACTATTCTGTCAGATGATGGGCCAAAATGCATTGCTATTTTATTTTTAAACGTTTGACCTAATTCTTATCTGTAAAATTTTAGGTGGACAGGGTTCTTTCAGACATAAGCCCCAACGGTTACTTATCAGGAAACAGGGGGAGAGAGCACCGTCTCCCGATGGTCCGTCCCAGCACCTTGATGACATTGGACTTGAACCTGCCAACTGTCTGTAGCAGAGGGAACCGAATCAACCAATATCAAGCACACCATGCCATTGAGCCAAGGCACCTTGGGGCATTCAGCAGATGTCTCCTGGTGCTTTTGAGTTTTTATTTTGTATTCGAGCCTTGAAATGTTCAAAGTACTAGAGCATTGTGCTATAAAGGAGCAATGGGACTTGAACATGGAATGTCCGTACTACAGAGAGACTGATCATTAGACCATTGCACCATCAGTCAGACACCCTCAGCCAAAGTCTCCTGGTAATTGTGTTTGTTGGCCTTCAGTTAGTAAAGTTGAAACACTCCAGCATTAAACTATAGGCGAACAGGGATTTGAACATGTAGAGCTGTATTAACTGAAGCCTATTGTAGCAGGGGCTCACAGCCCCAGCCTGATGACCTCTCATATCTCCCCTGCGCCATAGGCAACTGCTTTGGTTTAGTGGTTAGGATGTTGGCCTTCCGTGCGGGGGACCTGGGTTCGATTCCCGGCTGTTACACTAACATGCAAAAGAAGACCTCAACAGCGCTAAGAAACATCTGATTAATATGATTCTGTGTTATCTTCACTTTACTAACTGAAGCCTAACACACAAAAAATCACTTCAAAAGTACCAGGAGACTTTGGCTGAGAGCGTCTGACTGATGGTGCAGTGGTCTAATGATGAGTCTTTCAGTACAGGCTTTCTGTGTTCACGTCTCATTCAATGCTGCAGTAACTTGAATTTTTCAAGGCTCGAATAAAAAAATAAAAACTCAAAAGCACCAGGAGACGTCTGCTGAATGCCCAAAGGTGCCTTGGCTCAATGGTGTGGTGCGCTTGATCGGTTGCCTCTGCTACAGACAGTTGGCAGGTTCAAGTCCCATGTCATCAAGGTGCAGGAGGACCATCGGGAGACGGTGCTCTCTCCCCCTGTTTCCTGAGATGTAACGGTTGGGGCTTATGTCTGAAAGAACCCTTTCCAGCTAAACTTTTACCATGAACATGTCCAATTTAACATACTCTTACCAGCTCTCAGTGTGCCCTTTTCCAACTGGCCTGGAAGCCAGACATAAAAGAGGGACTTTCCCACCAAGTTTTGGGCCACCAATCAGGGCCCAGTATGCAAATACACAGACTATTCTGTCAGAAGATGGGCCAAAACCATGAACTATAGTATGTCGTTTTTTCATCATTTTCATATTTGTTTTTGAAATCAAAAACTATAGTTCATGGTTTTTGCGACGATTAAAAAAAGAAGATGAAAATGATTAAACAAATATACTATAGTGTGTAGTTTTATCATCGTCAAAAGTCAAGAAAAATGACATTGCCATTGTCGACGATTATAATCGGGGCCCAGTATGCAAATACACAGACTATTCTGTCAGATGATGGGCCAAAATGCATTGCTATTTTATTTTTAAACATTTTACCTTATTCTTATCTGTAAAATGTTAGGTGGACAGGGTTCTTTCAGACATAAGCGCCAACCGTTACTTCTCAGGAAACAGGGGGAGAGAGCACCCCTCCTGATGGTCCTCCGTGCACCTTGATGACATGGGACTTGAACCTGCCAACTGTCTGTAGCAGAGGCAACCAATCAAGCGCACCACACCATTGAGCCAAGGCACCTTTGGGCATACAGCAGATGTCTCCTGCTTTTGAGTTTTTAATTTTTAATTCGAGCCTTGAAAAGTTCAAATTACTGCAGCATTGAGCTGTAGGATGAATGGGACTTGAACATGGACTGTCTGTACTGAAAGACTGATCATTAGACCACTGCACCATCAGTCAGACATCCTCAGCCAAAGTCTCCTGGTAATTGTTTGTCTTAGCCTTAAGTTAGTAAAGTTGAAACACTCCAGCATTTAACTATAGGAGAACAGGGATTTGAACATGTAGAGCTGTATTAACTGAAGGCTGTGGCAGTGGCTCACAGCCTCAGCCTGATGACCTCAAAAGTCTCATATCTCCCCTGAGTCGTAGGCAACTGCTTTGGCTTAGTGCTTAAGATGTTGGCCTTCTGTGCGGGGGAGCTGGGTTCGATTCCTGTGTGTTACACTAACATACAAAACAACTCTTGAACACCTCTCAAAGCATTTGATGAATGTGATTCTGTGTTCAAGACTTGATTCTTTCAACTTTACTAACTGAAGGCTAACATACAAAAGGTCGCTTCAGAACAGTACGAAGAGACAGTTGTTACTGAGTGATGGTGTAGTAGGGGCTGATGATCAGACAGATGTTCAAATCCCAGTCTCCCTAAAGTCTAATGCTAGAGTTATTCAGCTTTATTAACTGAAGGCTATTCTAGCAGTGGCTCACAGCCTCTGCCTGACGACCACAAAACTCTAATATCTCCCCTGAGTCATAGGCTATTGCCTTTGACTTGTCTTCAGCTAGCCATCTATGTTTTTACTATAACCCCCCCACTTTGTCTGGAAACCACATGGAGGACACTGCCCTCCCTGTGACCAATGCTCACACATCGATGGGTTATTTTTCAGTAGCCTACCTGACTCGTGGTTTGAAAGGTGTCCCGTATGACTAGTACACTGCACCATTGGTACCTACCATTCACACTGCTTTTTGTCTCCACCAGGCCGAAGGCATGGGGAGAGAGTATGTTTTGCACTCCGTCCGTCCGTCCGTCCGTCCGTCCGTCCGTCCATGTGTCCGTGTGTCCGTGTGTGTGTCCGTCCTTCCGTCTGTGAACAGCTAATCTCCGGCACCGTTAACCCGGTCGATGCCAAATTTTGCACACACACTCCCTGGATGCCAACATTTCCAGAACGGCCTGTTATAGCGCCACCAGGAGGCCGAGGAAGAAATGACACATGAACATTTTCAACTCAGCCTCATGGTGGCGCTATAACTGGCCGAAAAGAGCACAGATCCGTGCTCTAACTGCACGGATCTGTGGATAACTTTGTATGCCAACTCCCTAGAGGCCAAGGAAAAACCTTTGCCTGGAATTTTTCACATATGCTCTTTATAGCGCCAACATATGTAAAACACATTTTCTAATATTACTCCTTCAGATTTTATCCAAATTTCACGCAAATTGGTACACATGCTCTCCATAGTCATGTTTGTTTGATTTCTCATAATCCACCCTCATTGGCTACAATTGGCTTCTAAACTTTTCAGGAGTAGCCCGCTTTGTACCCGTTTTGTACAAATCGCCACAACTACTCAATGCAGCGTCCGATTGTGGTGAAACTGTGCATGCATATTCCCACTAGGCTTTGGAAGAAATGCCACTTGACAGTTTACAAATCAGCCTCATGGTGGCGCTACAACAGGCCAAGCCGCGTCTCTCACACACACACACACACACACACACACACACACACACACACACACACACACACACACACACACACACACACTCTAAACATTTTGCCAAACATCACACACACACTATCCTCCTGGTGGAGACCTGTGCCCAGAAGGGCACTTTTTCTAGTTTGTTTTGTTTGAAGTTGTTGGAAATCGGTCTTGAAAGTAAAGAATTTAGTGGGGTTTGAACCCACAACCTCCAGATCATGTAGGCAGCGTCCTAACACACCCATCCACTTGTTACATGCCATAACAGTCTTCCTTTACCTTTGAGTAACAACATTGATACAAAAAATAAAATAACAGGAGATTTGTCTATTGTTTGTTGTGCTGTTGATTAGACTTTCGAATGTTTATGAACCACAAAGGAAACAAGCCTCTGGCTCTTTTGTCATTACCGGTATGTGCCTTTTTGTACACAGCAAACCCAGTGGCTCACTGGCAAAGAGCCTGCCTGTGAATCTGCAATCAGGAGGCCACAGGTTCTAGTCCTGGCTCTGACATTGTGTTCCTTTTGATTGTGACAAGTCAACAGAGAAGTGCTGAAAAAATGTATCCTAGTACAATCAACCTAATTTGATCTACAAAGATAATCGTTAGTAATATATAGTAGTTTTTGTTGTTGTTGTCGAATATCATGAAAAACGTCGTTTTTGAGTGGTACAACCATTCCTTTACGGAGCTATGTGTGTCCGTGGGTGGCTGGCTGGCTGTGTCCGTCCCTGGCTGGGTCTGTCCGAGCACGAAAATTGCGATTGGTTGGTTTTCACAACCACAAGTGTAAACGGTAACTCTGTCATTTCTCAACCGTTTTGGACGCGGGGCGGCTCGCCGGAACCGGCTCGCCCCCCTGGGCGCATTCCTGGGGGTCTGGATGTTCCGGGGACCCCCACACGGAGTTGCACCACTCACTTTACATGGGTGTGATTTTTATGTCTGGTTTGGGATATGAACAACTGCAATACCGCTGGGTGACGAAAGGTGGCACTGTTTGAGCAGCCCAAAGGGCCACTCACACTGAGCACAAATATAACAATAAAAGTATAACTAACAAAACTGTACCGTACAGTACAGAGTACAGTAACTATCACCAGTAAGATGCCCTGAGGGCGAGATTGAGGGCGTGCATACATCCGCCTGGGTGACGGCAGACTGCTGGGCGAGCACTGGTGGCATGGGGGGGGTCAGATCAACATATGGAATGAATTCTGTAATGGCCATATAGGATATGGAGCTTGGCCATATGGAGCTTGTCTTGAGTGTACAGGGTTTGATGAGGTCAGGTCAACATAGGGAATGTCAGAACGGGTCAGCTGGCCGGGCGCGTCTGCACTAATAACTTTGGGGCGGGCCCGTCTAGAGTTTGCTCTTAAATCAGTGTTATCTTGGGAGTTATTTTTTACTTTTAAACATTACACAGTAGATGGTGGGTTTTAATTTGGAATGGGAATAGACAGAACATAAAATACACGATCACACAAAATCGTATTAAGTTTACGCTTCAGCAGAGGTAAATTTCAACAGATTCGCTATTTGCCCTTGGATAGATAGATATTGGACTAGGATCTTTGATACATTATCTAATATTCTAAGTATTCATATTGATTGACCCTTTTATAATTATTATAGGAATGTCAGATTACATTTTCAACTGTTGTATTGTAACTTTAACCATGTGATTATTATAAGACACACAAATGTAAATAAAACATACATACGGTAATGTGTTACTGGTATGTTCATAACAATCACAATGCTTTACAGGGGGTTAACTATTTATAACAGAATACACAGTGACATTAAAGGAAGCAAGGTGCATTGAAGCACATGTATTTTTATTTGGTTATCCTTCTAATGTATTACACAAAAAGAAATGAGGAAGCCGCAACCAGGACGGGTTGAGGATCAGAGCTGCACTAAAATACAGCTTCACAAAAACAAAACTAATAGATAAAGTTAACAACAGGGGACAATGAGTGAGAAATTCAAGTAAAGAAAGAAGGGAACTCATGTCTTTACAATACTTTACTTCAACCATGACAATCTTTTTTCATCCTGAGCTTCAACAGTGGTCGATATTATCATATCTAGCTATTTACATTCAATGTACACAGGTGCATGCCCAAGCCCACGTATTGACAGAGCAGAGATAGGGCACACAACTGATTCATGTCCACTTATGTACACTTTCAACAAAAAATAGACTTTTACATTTCCGTTCCACTTTAAACAGACAAGCGATTAAAAGCACATGCATCAGACTGAAAGCCACTCACTCCACGTCCGCCACATGAGCCACCTCCACCTCCGCCACATGAGCCACCTCCACCTCCATGGTCTGAATGACCTCGGTGGTCTCCTCCGTCTTGTCTCCGGTAGGCACCATGGCCTGCTGGGCCAGGACATAGTTCACCACCTGCATGATGCTCTGGTCTGATAGTGTGGCGACGCCATCGCCTGCCTCCGCCGCCTGGACAGCTTCCACAGCCTCCACCGTCTCCTCCGTGATCAGCACCGTCTCGATCTCTTCGGAGGGCGGCGGCAGCGCGGGTCGTAGCTCAGGCGGCAAGTCGGATGCCAGGATGCTGACGGCGTGCTCCACCTGGGTGCCCTGGTTATGGAACTGGAGGGTGTCTTTCTCCAGCATGATCTTGATCGGCAGGTTCTCACCGTGGTACTTGGCCATGTGCTTGCGCAGCGTGCGCGCATCGATGTGCGCCTCCTGGCAGAGGGGGCACACGTACGGTCGCTCTCCCGTGTGCGTGCGCACGTGGCGCTTGAGGGAGCGTGCGTCCGCCCAGGCCACGCCGCACGTCAGGCACTCGAAGGGCTTGACTCCTGAGAAGAGATGTTTGGCATTTAATGTTGACCGTCCTAAACTTAAAGGATACATGATATTGTATATTCACAGATTTGAACATGTGTCGTACATACTGACCAATTTTTATTTAGTTCTTGTCTTGTCTCCAGGGACCAAACTTACAGAATTAATCCATGTTTCAAAAGGCATTAAAACACAATAACGAACAAAAATATCAGTGCAGTGAATCTAATTGGATTACCTATATGTAGGGGTGGGTTCAATTAATCGATACGGCAATAATCATATGGTATTCCTGCCCGATAATCGTATCGTATTGCACAAGTTGTTAACAACTAAGTTGTTATCAACTAACTAGTTATCAACTAAGTTTTTCAAATTGATTTGGAGACTTTACATTTCCGGATGTCAAAACATCGGCAATCAGCAGTCTGGTACTCTGCAAAAGTACATTTAGTTGGACACGCGGCCATTATTCAAAATCAACGCATATCGCTGGCCTCTGTATCGTGATAAGTATCGATCGTGCGGTTGCTGGCAATACCCAGCCCAACTTCTACAGGTCCATCTCAATTAATTAGAATATTGTGTAAAAGTTCACTTTCTTCCGTAATATAATTGAAAGTGAAACTTTCATATATTCTCAATTCATTGTGCATAAAGTGAAGTATTTAAACCCTTTTTTTGTTTTAATCTTGATTATGGCATACAGCTCATGAAAATCAAAAAACAAATTTTATGAGACCACTAAAAAAACATTTTTTAAATGAGAAATGTCTGAAAAGTATATGCAGTCAATACTTGGTCTGGGCTACTTTTGAACTAATTATTTCATCAATGGGGTGTGGTATGGAGGTGATCAGCCTGTGGCACTGTTGAGGTGTTATGGAAGCCCAGGTTTGTTTGATAACAGCCGTAAAATAATTTGTATTGTTGAGTCTTATGTCTCACACCTTCCTCTTGACACTACAACATAGATTATCTGTGGAGTTCAGGTCAGGCCAGTTGGCTGGTCAGTTAAGCACAGTAATACCAAGGTCAGTACACCAGTTACTAATAGTTTTGGCTCTGTGGGCAGGTGCCAAGTGCTGCTTGAAAAGGACACAGTGCTGTAAAATATTGTTTTGTGAATATTGTGTTGAGACTCTGGACTTGACAAAACACAGTGATGATTTTACCCATCTTATCTGATGGTGTTGATCCACTGACTTAACAATGGTTTCAACACAGCCATATTTTAGAGTACATTGTGCTTCAGTATATTGACAAGCTTCATGGAGATGCTAATTTTCCTTTCCAGCTCGATTTGGCACCTGCCCGCAGTGCCAAAACTACTAGTAACTGGTGTACTGACCATGGTATTACTGTGCTTAACTGACCAGCGAACTGGCCTGACCTGAACCCCACAGAGAATCTAGGTTGTATTGTCAAGAGGAAGGTGTGAGACATGAGACTCAACAATACAAATGCAATTACGGCTGTTATCAAAGCAAACCTGGGCTTCCATAACACCTCAACAGTGGCGCAGGCTGATCACCTCCATGCCACGCCCCATTGATGAAATAATTTGTTCAAAAGTAGCCCAGACCAAGTATTAACTGCATACATGGTCGACATCTCGTTTAAAAAATATATTTTTAGTGGTCTTGTAATTTGTTGATAGGATTTTTTATTTTCATGAGCTGTACGCCATAATCATCAAGATTGAAAAAAGGTTTAAATACTTGAATTGAGAATATATGAAAGTTTCACTTTTTGAATTATATTACGGAAGAAAATGAACTTTTACACAATATTCTAATTCATTGAGATGGACCTGTATGTCAAGCAAGTCAAGCAAACATTTTAAACTCAAATAGCTTTGACTTTAAAACGTAGGGTTCCTGAAACAACAAATATTGAGATGGAGGCCAAATACATATAATTTAGTTTTTTCAGAAAACCGTTAGGATTTAGAAGGCCTTTTGTAGAATCTGCCTCAGGTCTTAATGGGTTAATAGATCTATTAACTAGATCAGGGGTGGGCAACTTTGACGATGGAGAGGGCCACTATATTTCCACACTCACTCCCTAGGGCCATATATTACTGTCGTAGCAAAAATAGCCGATCTACAAGCTCAAAACGCGTCGCGCTGCGACGCGTTTTGAGCTTGTAGATCGGCTATTTTTGCTATATTCGAATTGAAATCTTGAATTTTTGCTATTTTTGAATTGGAATCCTGAAAATTAATATTTATATGTAATTTCAAATGCCTTTAATTATACTTGTGTTGCGCAATGAGCTACTAATTTAGACTGAAGTAATTAAAGCGGTGTCATGTTCGCATGTTGTGGAATTGTAACAGCTGAAACCAATATTATATCAGTATTCTGACATTAACCTGAGGGCCACATTAAGTGAAGGTGGGAGCCGCAGTTGCCCACCCCTGAACTAGATCATCTAGTCTCATTCTGGGAGACTCACCCTGGTGGTTGTTGATGTGCCGCCTGTATTCTCGGAGCTGTGTGAACTTCCTGCCGCAGTGTTCACACTCCCTCTCCAGGTTCTGCTTCACTCGGCCTTTCTTCCCATGCGTGGCCTTCTTCACGTGCCTCCTGAACAGGGCCTTCTCAAAGAACTCCTTCCCACACACGTTACACCTGGGAGGGGTCCGACAGGAAACCAGATTAATTAACCTGAACAGGGCCTTCTCAAAGAACTCCTTCCCACACACGTTACACCTGGGAGGGGTCCGGCAGGAAACCAGATTCATTAACCTGAACAGGGCCTTCTCAAAGAACTCCTTCCCACACACGTTACACCTGGGAGGGGTCCGGCAGGAAACCAGATTCATTAAGTACCTCGGCCAACCAACTGGAGAAGTGTGCTCCTCGGAGTGCAAGTCTCTGCCAGTTGGAATGGATTCTGAAAACTGACTGATACATCTCGATGTCTCCAGTGTGAATCTGTGTTTTGGACCAAATTTGTAATAGGAGAAGAAAGTGTGTTTCGAAGAAAACACCAAATGGGGGGAACTCCAGTGACACAAATAGCTATGGCCCATATGGTGAGTTGCGTCATGATGACCCAAGAGATCCAGGGTGGAAAAGATTTTGATTGTACAACATATGGTTTAAGAGTTATAGGCCAAACATGAAGCCAGCTGTTATGAAGCTCATTTGACAAATTTGGGGTGAAGGTCTACTGGCTTACTGGGATTGTGTGTGCCAAGTTTCGCGCGCGCGCGCGCGCGCGCGCGCGCACGCACGCACGCACGCACGCACGCACGCACGCACGCACGCACGCACGCACGCACGCACGCACGCACGCACGCACGCACGCACGCACGCACGCACGCACGCACGCACGCACGCACGCACGCACACACACACACACACACACACACACACACACACACACACACACACACACACACACACACACACACACACACACACACACACACACACACACACACACACACACACACACACACACACACACACACACACACACACACACACACACACACACACACACACACACACACACACACACACACACACCTACCTTTCGGAGACAATAAGGTTTTTAATGAAAGTTCAATTAATGTTGTGGAAATTAAAAATGTGGGAATTTCTATAACAAGGTAGTTTTGGGAATGATGATGATGATGGCCAGTTTTGGGATGTAATATGCTTCTAGTCTAGATCACAAGCTTAGCAAAGAACAGCACTATAATCACAGAATAACCAGTACATACTTATAAGGCTCCGCCACCGTATGGGACTTGACGTGGGAGTACCAGTCCTTCTTCCAGCTGTAACTTTTCCCACACACCTGGCACTGGAACGGCTTTAGACCCATGTGTTTATTCATGTGCTGCTGAAGATCTTTGGCCTCGTAGAAGCTTTTGTCACAGCTGAAACGCAGACAGAGTTAGGTGAATATACCATGTGTACTTATGCCACAGGAGACAAACTTAATCACATTACGTAAGTCGCCCCATAATGAACTTTAATAACAGGCCGAGAAAGTTACTCACTGAGCACAGTTATAGGGACGGATTTCAGGTCTGGGCTGGTGTTTCTTCAAGTGTTTGCTCAGGGCAGAGCCTCTGTGGAAGGTCGCCCCACATGTGTTGCATAGGTATTTGGACTCCCCTAGAAGACATTATGTATTTCATTGCAGATGCAGTTTACATGGATTAAAGCTAAATCAAATCTTGCTACTGAAAATGTTTGTTAGGCCAAATCCTAATTTGTGATTTGTGAAACAACGTGAAAGGAGCCACCCCAAACGGACACTGAATTTTATTTAACTACTCTTATTACATGGCTTGGTTGAATGCTTGATTCTGATTGGTCAATCGCTGAATTCAGCGGTGTGTTATTTCTTGATAACAGACCGATCCGCTCTATAATAGACCGCTGCCTAATCAAACCCTCGGAGCACCTGCTGGGCCCCACTGATTTACTGCCGTTTCCAACATGACAGCCATGTAAACACACACACACAATGTAATTTACAGCTAAACATTGCTCTCAAAAATGTTTTTGAAAACATTTGAGTGAGGAATAGACAATCCAGGACTCGGCCGAAAATGGATTCTATTTGATCAACTCACTTCCTTGTTTTCCGACAGTGCTCCAGGCCCTGCAGCTGGGCAGACACAGCCAATGCGACAATTATGGAATACTTTTTTTGTTGTGTTTTGTGTCAATTTATTAATTTAAGTTAGGTAGACATGTAATAAGCAGGATAATTCGCCTCGGTGGTTAAAGTCCGTCTGTGATTTGTCTCCCGACAATGACCACCTATATTATCCCTTACATATTGTTCTTGCTGTTGAAGAAATAACAGACTTGAGGTTTTTTTCTTTTTTTTTTATATCCCTGACGATTAGGGTTTAATTGGAAGATGCTTCTAAACATGTATTCTATTGCTAGTTTGAACAATTCCAATACTCACAAAATAAAAAAGGAAAATAGCAAATTCACCATATTCACATGGAGGATATTTTGCACACCCGGGGCGGCATTTCCTCCCAACTCGCAATAGAGTATGCACATGCATGATTTTCCCATCAGGCCACGCCCCCCTCATCTAGACTGAGTGGCTGTACATTGAGCAGCATGGAGTGTTGGAGTTTGGAAGCGCTCGTTGGAAATCACTCAACCGTCCTGCCTGTTTCTAAATGTCACATAATGCAGGAGGCAGCAAAATGTTGTTTTATTGAAAACAAGCACTTCCAAACTCTGACACAGAAAAATAATCAAATGCAGGGCATTTCTTGACAGAAAGTAGCTCATAACGTTTCTATGGTGGATTTTCATAAAACAAAACCTTTGCAGATAGAAAGAAGCTTTTCGTTCAGCTGCAATGTTGGTGAGTTTAACATTGTTTTTTGCCACTCAGTGGGCGTTCCCGCATAACTTCCAGGTACGATGATGTCACGCGCATACCCTCTATATGACATGAGAGCAAGATGGCCGCTGTGTGAATATAGTCAATAGAAGACAAGCTGACATCTATGGAATCCAAACGACTGAAATAAGTTGAGTACTGTGATACTGAGAAGTGTAATCCACGAGTTGAATATCTTTTGTTTACATTTAGAGTTACACCTTTCTAAACTGTAGTATGATGGTGACGTTAGCCAAAAATAACTGAACTACTGTACAAGCGGCACGTTGTTGGCAGATAAGTTCGTTTTGGCAAATAACACACAATGTAAAGATTTAAGTTAAGCTATATATAGATGCATGAGTAATGGCCAGTGTGCAGACCTGTGTGGAGACTGGTGTGTTCCTCCATGCTCCTCTTGCTGACAAAGGATTTATTGCAGTACACGCACTTGAACTGCTTGGAGACGTCGTGCAGCGCCCGGTGCATCTTCAGGCTGTGTTTGTGGGCGAACGTCTTGCCACAGACCTTGCAGGAGTGCGGCCGCACGCCAGTGTGGTTGAGCATATGGATGCGCAGGGAGTAGAGTTTGGGCAGAGTCTTTCCGCAGATGTCACACACGAACGCCCGCTTGGTGCTCGCCACCAACGCCGTCCTGTCGTCGGAGGCGTCTCCCTCTCCTTTCTCCACAGGGATCTGCTCCGCCGCGGGCTTAACGATGATGGGCCTGCTCTGCTGCTTGTGTCGGGCCAGGTGGGCCCGCAGCGACGCAGCATACTGGAACTCCTTGCTACATAGCTGCAGGACGTGAGCACAAAGCAGTGTTGGGGAAGTTCCTTTCAAAGTGGAATATAATACGGTACGTTACTCGGTTACTTTCAAGAAAAAGTATTTAGTTCCATTAATAGGTCAAGTGCACGGCTGCACGCATCCACCTGGGTGACAGCAGACTGCTGGTTCCATTAATAGGTCAAGTGCACGGCTGCACGCATCCACCTGGGTGACAGCAGACTGCTGGTTCCATTAATAGGTCACGTGCACGGCTGCACGCATCCACCTGGGTGACAGCAGACTGCTGGTTCCATTAATAGGTCACGTGCACGGCTGCACGCATCCACCTGGGTGACAGCAGACTGCTGGTTCCATTAATAGGTCACGTGCACGCATCCACCTGGGTGACGGCAGACTGCTGGGCGAGCGCTGGCACTTTGGCATGGGGGGTCAGATCAACATATGGAAGGAATTTTGTAGTGGCCATATATGGAGTGTGTCTTGAGTGTATAGGGTTTGATGAGGTCAGATCAACATATGGTATGTCAGAACAGGTCAGCTCTATATATGGAGATCTAAGGGTGGCCAAGGGGGCAGTGGCTTGGGTGTACATGGTTTGACGAGGGCCCAGGTAGGGCTGGGCCGTAATTTTTGGGCCAGTTTTCGCCGGCTGCCAGGCACGGCTGCACTAATAACTTTGGGGTCTAGAGTTTGAATGGACAGGTATCAGTCAAAAGGGAGACATCGAAGAGGAAGGATGGATGGGGAAGGATCAACATATGTAATGTCAGGACAGGTCTTCTCCATATATGGATATCTAAGGGTTCGAGGTCAGATGTAGAGTTGCAGGCCAACATTGATAACATCAGGGATCTCCATATATGGGCTTAATATTGATGACATCAGGGATCTCCATATATGGGCTTAATATTGATGACATCAGGATCACCATCCCTGATGATGTCACGTGATGTCACAAGGCATGACCATATATGGAGACGTGGGGGGACGGACGGACTGACTGATTGGAAATGCACGTTTTCATAGTAAATGGCAAAGATAAACCAGTCAGTAGGAGTATTACTGCAATATTCAGTTCACAATACCTCCATGGATGCATTACCATTCAAATTTCCCAAGAACGACTTGGGAATAAAAAATGTAGTTCAATCAACGTCCTGTGGCCTAACAACGCCCATAGCTGTCCTAAAATCACTGTAAACCACGGCCTCTCATCGCTTTAGCATCCTGAACTTCACTGTCATGATGAACCACCACACAACTGAGACAACTCAGAAGCTGCAGCACGCTCTATTGGTGCACGGTATAGATTTTCATAAATGCAATGCAAGTCAGAGTCGTGAATGGTGGACAAACTGCATCGTTATTGTTTTAGAAGTAAATGCATTACGTGACATAATAACTATAATAATACTTACACTACACTTGTACCCGCGAGACTTCTCGTGTTTCAGTGTGTGCATAATGAGGGAGTATCGCCTCTCGAAGGACAGGCCGCAGTCGGAGCACACATGCTCTGTGCCGCCGGCGTTGTCCGTCTCTGCCTCTGCCGACATCTCCGCCTCAGCCTTTGGCTCCTTTTCCCCGACCGCTTCTGTGATAGGCTCTCCCCCGGTGACGACCTCTGCTGCTCCCCCTGCCTCCTCAGCCTCAGTTCTGGCCAGTTCCTCTGCTTCACTCTCCAATGACCTCTTTGACGGTCGCCCCCTCTTCACACACACACACACACACACACACACACACACACACACACACACACACACACACAAAACACACACACACACACACACAATGTGAAACAAAATGCCTCCTCCGCATTCACCTGCAATCTTCGCAATCTCGGATTGTTCGAACATGTTGGCGTACCTTCGGTGGCGTGGCGGCAGCGGCGGCACCCGGCCGTGGTGGACCCTTCTTTTCCCCCTCCTCGCCTTCCAGACCCATGTGAAGTCGTGCGTAGCCCCCCAGGGCAATGGAGCGCTGCCGCAGACGTCTCTTGTTGGGGTCGTCGCTTTCCTGCTGCTCCCCCGTGCTCTCTTCGCCAGGGGGTCCTTCAGGCGACATGTCTTCCTCTTCTACGGGCTCAATTAAATCCACCACCACCTCCACCTCCCTCTTCCTGGGCCGCCCCCGTTTACGTTTCTCAGGGGTGGCTTGGGATTGTGTCTGCGGCGGCGAGATTGCCTCTTGCTTCATCTGAACCAAACCGGACAGAGTCGATTTGTCTTCGTCTGCGTCCACTTTCGTGATGAAGCCCACCGCATCAACGGGGCTCTCCTGCAACTGCTCCATGGCCAAGCACGCCGACACCACAGCCAGAGACTCACTCTCCCCCGCCTGTCCACTATGAGTGACCACCGTCATGGTCTCCTCTTCTTGTCCTTCTGCACTGCGGGAGATGAGAGTTATGGATTCTCCTGGCCCTGCTTGTCCACCGTCAGTGACCAGAGTCACCAACTGCCCCGATTCACCCTCTGCAGCCTGGGACACCGCCACCACGGGCTGTGCCACATACGTTTCCGTGGGGTGTGACACGACAGCGAGGGACTCGTCGCTAGCGGCCACGCCGGTGTGAGTGACCACTGCCTGGCCGTCACTCTGTATGGTCACCATAGTATAGGCACTTGAGTCCTCTGTGAATCCCTCCTGGGGAGCGGGTTGGCTGGACACCACTGTGTGGGTGTCCCCTCTTTGATAGACCATGAGCTGCTGGTCTTCCACTTGTTTGTGCACCGATTCACAGATCTGTAGCACCTCCGCCATCAGCAGATGTTTGGCCAGGGTGGCGAGTTCGGCCATTACACAGAAGTTGAAGGTGAGGGTGGATGTATAAGAAAAGTCAAGCAGAGGAAGGAAGCTGGCCTTAGTAAAACCTGGGAGGAGAGAGACGAGGGGTGCATTCAGCCATGGAGAAAGGCATTCTATTTTTAAATATTAAAGTGTTCAAAGTGGCGTGTACTCACCAGAGAGATCAACCACGGCCTCGTGTGTGGACACAGCTCCCTTCTCCACGAAGAGCTGGTTGAAGTAGTCACTGCAGGCTGCCAGCACGGCCTTGTGTGCGCGGAACTCCTCTCCTTCGATCAGCAAGGTGATGTCACAGAACTGATTGTTCTGACGCTGCTGGTTCAGTTTGTCCAACATGGTCTGGCTGTGTTTGTTCAAGAACTGTCTCACCTCACCCTTGCTGTCCACCTGTCCACATGACCAATCAACAAACCACATGATGTGTTAGACTTAGGGAGCACTAAATGCTTCTTTCTTACTACCTGACAAATACCTAAACATTCAAAGTATGTTATTTAGCACACCCAATAGTAACAGAATCCATTGAAAAATCTCTATACCTATATGTATCCAATATTTGAGTGTGCAAACAGACGCACCCAACACGTTTGCACAGCTTTTTGAAAACCTTATACCCATACCTAACACCACATAAAAAATCTGAAACTAGTCACCAAAAGCGAAATCTTTACAAGTCCGCCCCCTGCTAGTAGTGTCTGGTGAACCGGCAGTACCATACATATGATGCATTGCTCAAACGTCCAGTACAGGAACAGAGATGTCTTCTCTTGACACTTTTAAATCTAGACTAAAAACACAGCATGCCCCTTGTTTTGATCTACTCTAGTACTGCCTTTGTATATTGGCGTTTTTAAATTTTCTTGTGTTAATGTTGTTTACTGTCTTTTTAAGCTATTTTATTATGATGTACAGCACTTTAGTCAACCAAAGATTTACTTGACTACTAACATCTATGTTTGGATGGTTGGGTTTGGGTATAATTAACAAGATATGGTCTATAACATCTATGTTTGGATGGTTGGGTTTGGGTATAATTAACAAGATATGGTCTAATCTCTCTATGGCTTCCTTGCAGATCTTGGGACTACATGTGGCCAGTTTGTTGACTATGGCTCAAATCAATATTTGGGCAAGGTTCTAGCCTGATACGTCTGCTTTTAACATCCATTATAAAATTACAAAGCCATGGGTTGTGTTTTAATAGGCATTAGATTTGAGATGGTTAGGTATGGTTAAGTTTGGTCAAAGGATCTACTAGGACGGTTTGCAACTCAGATCGCATCACTCCCAAGATCTGCAATTTGTAGAAACCGAATACCGATTCAGGAGCCACAACTAGGCCTGTCGACTGAGACGTTTTGAGACCAAAATTACACCTACAAAGACCAGCTCGGAGGTCTTGGATGTGATCTTGGATGTAGCCTGACAAGCTGGGCCGATAAAGTCCAACTCATCATCTCCATCGTCATCCTCGTCATAATCTTCATCGTGCACGTGCACCGCCACCTTCCTTCGCCTGCCCGGCCGGCCCATCGAGCCTTCATCCACAGCTCGCCTGCACTGAACACACTCTCTGATATAGTCCTTAACATTCTTCAGGATACCTGGGGTGTAGAATAAATAATACATATGTTGCAAAAATATTTAGATGAATATACAGCTCTGGAAAACATCAAGAGTCCAATGCAAAATATAATACTAATGAATTCATAAATTCTGGTAGAATAATATCCCTTCTTTCTAAGGTACTATTTAGCACTGTTCCCCCATCCTGCTGGTGGTATTGCAAGGGGATAGTGATTGTGATGGAATTCAACAGACACATAGTTGTCATACATTTAGATAGAATGATGCTGATTTAAGAAAAATATAGAGCATACTAGCATACCGGTAGCTATTGTGACTCAACAAAAAAGTATATCTTATTTTGGCAGTAGGGGGCGACAGACGGTAAGCATACAGACAGACAGTGTGTTTATCCGTTAGTCTGGTAGGTTTATCCAAGAAGATATAAAGGTCGAGTAAAAGTTCCTACTAAGGCTAATAGTCCTGTGACGAACAGTCAAAAAGTGCTTTAGTTTTCGAGATACCCCTACCGGGCTTAGGACCAAACACAACATAGTTTTTCCTCATCTCTAAGGCCTCCCATACATGAAATGGATTCTTGTATAAAAATATTTTACTGCAAAAGTGGTGAAATTGATATTTAAATTATACACCCCAAAGTAAAAATACAGCCTGTCCGTCTGGGGATTAAGGCATATAAACTCATGTAGAGTCACAATGGAAGCTCTGAGAGGTTTACAACTTGGCATACCTGAAGCCAGGACATCCCTCTACATTCTATAAAAAGAATAATGTCAATATGTGAATGTAAATATGAGATATAGACATTTGAACACATACCTACAATAGGCGGAAATGTAAATCTATGTAGAGTGTCTTCTTTACTTTGTAGTGACTCTGACATGGATTGTCATAGCAACACATATGAGGGCTTGTATGGAAGGTGTGGTTCTGCTGAATCGAGCAATACCAATTGTGTAACTGTAGCTTGAATACTCGTGGAGTTATGGCACTAAACGTATATGGTTTCCCAAATGGGAGGAAATAAAGCAGTCCTAATGAAATCTACAGTATCAAACAGATTAGTTTTATTTTGACTTCACTTATGCAAGGGTGGTGAAATTATAACAAATTCACTTGAGTAGAAGTCCCTAAAATATATGAAATGTCACAAATGAGAAATTGTGAAAGTATATATGCAGCTTCAACAATAGTAGGCTACAGAAAGAAATGCATCCCTACAATAGAACTACCTAACTATTATTTAGCACACCTGGATGAGGGAAACCAAGCTCAATGCTATCCTCATACCAGCAAGTCATTCATTCATGTAGAGTTGATATAATCATTTAACATGTTTGCTTAAGGTAAAGTTGTATTTAGCTTCACCGCATCTGTATTGCCTATGGCTTTCTTCATAAAAGGTAAATCATTGCAAATATTTTGGAATATGAAAAGGATATATATTTGGAATAATGGCAAATCAAGTAGCTATCTGACCTAGCTTTAAGTTCCATTTAGTGTAACATACTAACAGAGCATGTCCAGTAGCCATTGACAATAGTAGAACCCTGACACTGTAGACCTTAGGGCGAGAAAAGGGCGAGGTCACATGCACGCATCGGCCTGGGTGACAGCAGACTGCTGGGCGAGCGCTGGCGCTTTGGCATGGGGAGTCAGATCAACATATGGAATTAATTATGTACTGGCCATATATGGAGCGTGTCTTGAGTATACAGGGATTAATGAGGTCAGATCAACATACAATATGGAATGTCAGAACAGGTCAGCTCCATTTATGGAGATCTAAGGGTTTGAGGTTTGAGGTCAGATGTAGAGTTGCTGGCCAATATTGATGACATCAGGGATCTCCATATATGGGCATTCTTATATATGGCCTTAATATTGATGAGGGATCTCCATCCCTGATGATGTCACAAGGTCACTATAACTAACAGACTAACTGACTGACAGTGACAGGACATTTATGTTTTCATAGTAAATGATGTGATGTGTGGTCGCTATTACAACATCGTTAAAAAAACATCCAAATACAAATAGAAAAAGGAAAGTGACACGGTCAATAATGTCAAAACCTCTGCAGTAGAAGACCTTCAACACTGAATGTTGCTCAACAGAGAAATGATGCTGATGTTCATAAAACCCTGGCTCCATATACCAACACTAAGCTCTCGTAACCTGATCGTATGAAGATAAATATCATACAATATATAACCTCTGACTGGGAGTTATAATGACATACTGAAGACTGAGCTCTGAGGAAGATGTGATGATGGTCTAAATACAGGAAAATCCTGGAAACTGAAGGAAAATCTCCTTCATTACAATTTGAATTGTAGATTGAGCTGAAAGGTCTGATGTGGTATGCTCTGAAAGTGTGCCCATGGGATATGCACTGATAGAAGCTGCACGTCCAAGAAAAAACAGAGCTGTAGAACTTCAGATATATTGATGAAGAAAATCATGGACCAGTATGTCATCATAACGCTTAGTTTAGTGTCATCACTTTCATTTAATTAAATTAAAATAGGTGAACATTTGGTCTGCGGTTCTGATTCTTTGTTTTGTCTGGCAGCTGCTTTATTTCCTTTAGAGGTTTAAGGTAGCTTTTATGATGTTTATATAATACAAGAGCAGCCGACGATACAACTTCATCAACGTTCATTGTCTCTGTTACTATTATCAACCTTATTCAGTCTTCTTGATGAGACTGCATGGTGCAGGCATACTCTCACTCTCAACATTTGTAGTTTGCTCAGCAACATGATACATGATAAGATATCTTTAATTTGAAGGAAAGTATATTTTCTGTATTTGGAGCCAGGGTTTTCATCATCATCATCATCATCTCTCTGTTGAGCACCATTTAGTATGTGTTGAAGGTCTTCTGCTTTAGGGTTTGTGACATTATGGATCTTGTTTCTTTGCTTTTTCTAAATGTTTACCACAGATGATACAAATATTTGGATCCAATGTTTGTACACTCCATTCTGGTAAAAAAAAAAAGAAAAGAAAGACAAATACTTCAGGTTCAGAATTCATCAATCAACTATGTTGTGTCCGACCGTACGCTACTATAGTTAGGTACTATGCACAGTAACCATGCTGTTACAAGTGATACTAATGAACCATTCTGGTGAGACAGAGTCTGGGCTTTTCTATTATGCTACTGGACAGGATCTGTTACACTAAATGGAGCTTAAAGTTAGGTCACTCCAGCTAGCTAAATAGCTACTAGACTTGACAAGGTTCTTTTCACATTCCAAAATATTTGCTGTCAGTTTATGAAGAAACCCATATAGGCAACACGATGCAGATAGAGCAGATGGAGACAAATACTGTAAAAAAATATTATGTAAAATGATATCAACTCCTACAGAAATGAATGACTTTAATTGCATTGTTCCATAAGTCTTGTCTTATTAATACTGGTATAACTTAAGAGGGACACAGGACATGGGGATACTGGTATAACTTAAGAGGGACACAGGACATGGGACACAGGACATGGGGAAAATATGAGAATTGATTGTGTTTGTTTTGTATAAGGGATGTGAAAAGTTACTGTACATTGCTTTTCTAAATAAAGTAAACAATACAAAATGAAAATTGTGAAAATTGTGGAGGGCAGAGATCCAGGAATCCTGAGTTGGTGTTTGCTAGACTCTCGCAGAAACTAATGACTTGCTGTTATGAGGATAACATTGATCATTGAGCACCCTCATCCAGGTCTGTGCTATATAATAGTAGTTCTATTGTAGGCCTGCATTTCTCTGCAGTATTGTTGCAGCTGCAATATTCTTTTCACAATTTCTCAAGTTTGGGATTTCATACATTTTGGAACTTCTATTCAAGTCAATTTGTTATAATTATTCCACCAATGATAAGTGAAGTCAAAATAAAACTAGAAAGGTGCAATTCTGGGAAATTGCAAGTGTGGTTGCACTGACGTAAGTCACAAAGCATATAGGGACCTGGGAACTGAATTCCGTCTTACCGTTTGTATTCTATATTGTGATGTCATGTGAAGCATGACAACAGTGACAACAGTGTGTGAAGCATATGACAAAAAGCTTCACTTTTCTGTTGTGCAAAAGTTAACACAAATCACACCTGTGTGAAGTGAGGGGGGCTAATATATTAAAGTCTAACTCATGTTGATTAGGTGATGTAATGGTGATGTGAAACAAACGGTGTAAACACATTAAATGCCATTAACAATAAAGATGACGCAAATGTTCCCTTTATTGGCAATGGCGTTTTCAAAAAAAACATTGAACAAAAAAAAACATTAAAACTCCCTCAAAAAGCACCTTGCTGGCAAAAAAATATCGGACAGAGAACAATAGTGTGTTGGTGTTGCCTAGAGCAACCACACTAACTAATACTGTCGATATCATTAGGACTGTTTTATTCCCCCCATTTGGGGCACAATGTACGTTTAGTGCCATAACTCCACGAGTATGCAAGCTACAATTACACAATTGGTATTGCTGGATACAGTAGAACCACACCATTCCTACAAGCCCTAATAATGTGTTGCTATGACAATCCATGTCAGAGTCACTGCAAAGTAAAGAAGACACTATACAGATTTACATTTTCGCCTATTGTAGGTATGTGTTCAAATGACTATATCTCATATTTACATTCACATATTGACATTATTATTTTTCTAGAATGTAGAGGTATGTCCTGGCTTCAGGTATGCCAAGTTGTAAACCTCTCAGAGCTTCCATTGTGAATCTACATGACTTTATATGCCTTAATCCCCAGACGGACAGGCTGTATTTTTAGTTTGAGGTGTATGACTTTAAATATCAATTTCACCACTTTTACAGTAAAATATTTTTATACAAGAATCCATTTCATGTATGGGAGGCCTTAGAGATGAGGAAAAACGATGTTGTGTTTGGTCCTAAGCCCGGTAGGGGTATGCCAATTTCTGGGGGCCATTGTCACAGTACTATAAGCGTATATAAAATATAATGTACATGCTCTGATCATATACTACTACTTGTCTTGTACTACTACTACACGTTACCTCTCCACCAGTACTTCCGAGAGATGTTCTCCCAGGTGAGTTGCTGGTTGAGATGTTCTCCCCCGGGCGCGGTGATGTGCGCCTGCTCGATGAGTTCCGTCCTCCGCGGGTCCTGCAGCACCACCTCCAGCTCCGTGAAGTCGTCCTGGCCTCTGGAGCGCCGCTGGTAGAACAGCGTGCCATTCCGCACCACGTAGCAGGCGGCCGCCTTGCGGATCTTCCGCTTGGTGTTTCCGTGGGTCCCCGGCGCGTACGGCTCCCGCTCGTCCGTCAGATACCGAATGATGGCCAAGTAGCTCTCTTCACTCGACATGGCTCGAGTTGGGGGGGACACCGTCTATCGTAGCTGATAAATGGCGGGGTTGTGTCGAACACAGACCCCTCTTGGTAGTTGTAAAAATGTTGCTGTAAATTTTCCGTGGCGCTCGGGTGTCACATAACCCGTTTTTTAAGGTATAATCTCAATTTGTCGAATTGTTTTCTAAGGTGGAACTGCTGTTCGTGACCGTCAGGGGTAGACTTGCATGAACAGACAAAATGGCTGCTGCACAACCGGATTTTGCGTCAGCAATGGCGGAAGATCACTATGATCACACGAACCAACATGTTGTACATTCTTCCACCACAAGAGGGAGCCATCTTCCAACTAAATGGCACTATTTATTCTTTTTAGTATTCTGGTAAACTTTCTTTGACTTACACAAGGTGGTATGCAAAAAACAAAATAAGGCTCTGTGATCCAGACACTAAGATTTTTGGAGTAAAGTTTACGTGCATAACGTCTGTTTGGGGGTATATTCTATATTTTAGTGCATGGTGTTTCAAGTGTTTCATGAATACATGTGAGGGCAAGTCCTCCAAATAATATTACACTGCAAGAAAAATCAAATAATAGTCTATTCCCTGAAGCCCAAGAGCACCTGTATGTAAACCCTATTCTCACTTTGAAGGACCAGAATGAATATGGCTTTTGTTATTGACAATTGACTAATTTAGCGAGTTTCACAGGGCAAAGGCAATTTGCTACTGCATCTACTGCAAAAAAATAAATAACCTAATATTAAAGCAAACATCAGATTTTGGCTGATTTTAGTTTCATATGTCCTCATTTGTGGTATAATGATCGAGAAAAGTAGCCTACACACCCATTACCTTTTTGTGATCGAGCTTTTATTTTACTTTTTGTTGCAGTAAGTACTACGTGTTGTATGTTGTAGCATGCCAGCTGCACAGTATACTACAACCATTTGACAACTCGAATTTAAACGGATTAATGAAGTACACATCACACACACACACAGTCACACACACACACACACACACACACAAATGGCAAATGTTAAAATGTCCTCTTCATACTGCAACCTTGAAACAGGAGGTTAAACATTGCTGCTGGCCTTGTAGGTCAGAATGGTAGTGATCTGTGCCCCCATTGCCCTCATGGTTGTGCCTTTGGTGAGTGGACGTATATTTGTTGTTGAATCAGTTTACGCTAGGAGGTATTGACTGTACACAGTCTTTGTTTCCACAAGATAAACAGTTGACAGTTGTCAACTCCTCAGAGAAAAGAAAGGTTTTGACATTGAAATGGCCATCACAGAGAATTTGGGATGTTACATAGTCTATTTAATGGATTTTTTTTCCTTTCAAACTTTGGATCCCACAATCTAGAACAAAACAATTATTTTGTAGATATTTTCTGAGCATCTTTTAACTATTGTTATGGACCATATCAAAGCATGTTATAGCATCGTAATGAAAGCTGCATCTAATTAAATGAATTAGTGTATCTCTATTTGATTTAGCATAGTTTACTAGTATAGTCTATTCAGCATAGTTTACATTTACTAGTAAGACGCCTGGGGGCGAGAAGCGACCTAAAGGCAGAGGTCGCGTGCACTGGCCATATATTGAGCATGTCTTGAGTGTACAGGGTTTGATGAGGTCAGATCAACATATGGAATGTCAGAACAGGTCAGCTCCATATATGGAGATCTAAGGGTGTCTTGAGTATACAGGGTTTGATGAGGGCACAGGTAGGGCTGGGCCTTAATTTTCGGGCCTGTTGAGAACTCTAGTTTTCGCCAGCTGCAGGGCACGACTGCACAAATAACTTTGGGGCAGGCCCGTCTAGAGTTTAAATGGACAGGTATCAGTCAAAAGGGAGACATCGAAGAGGAAGGATGGATGGGGAAGGATCAACATATGGAATATCAGAACAGGTTTTGACATATATCCATATACTAATATTGATGACATCTCATATGGGCTTAATTGCAACAACAGGTTGCAATTATGATCCCTGATTTACTATCATCCCTGATGATGTCATAGTGATGTCATGAGACCTGGGCACAATATATGACGTGACGTGACAAATTGAGTAAAAAGAGTGACCAAATGGAGTGTTACATGATGTGACAAAAAGGTCATGTCACGTGCGACCTTCGGTCGCAATTAGTATACAAAAGTGCAAGCAAGCACTGACAGTAGTCGGTAGCATTATGAAAACTTGCGAACTGGTGCATTAATTTATAGTAATACATTTGCACACTTCATTGACCGGGGTCCCCCAGGGTCTATAGGCTACTTGGCACCCTCTTTTTTTCCTCTACCCAAAACTTCTTCAGCAACTCACACCGCTTGTAGATCTGCCATTTTCTCTGAATGTTGACCTATGACATGCCCAGAATAGGGATGCCGGGGTTTATGTGGTTAATACAAACTCTGCTTCCACTGGTGTATTCATTTGACAAACTGCTATGGACACTGATAAGACCTGACTGCTGGACATGTTCGTTGTTGCACAAGCAACAGGTCTGTGATTATTTCAGACGTTAGAAAACAAGTACAAAGGAGATGCTGGTTGATGAGTAACCATTTCCTCCAAACACTAAACGGCTCCTAAATCAGTCTGAGATTAAGGATATTTTTGTGGGTCCTGGACTCCTGGGGAAGATAAAGGTGCCCTGTCTGCGTTAAGGACAAACACAGCTGAGGGAAGCGAGCAAACGGAGATTGCCTTATCGTTCACTGTCTCATTCCTGTTCTACCAGGGCCAGACACATTGATATGAAACTCACCATGGTCGCCACAGTATTAGAGTAGTTTTCCATTACATGCTGCCTGCCTGAGAGTGTCTGTGCCATTCCACAGACACATGGTGCATAGGGACAAGGAAGGTGTGGCCATCTCTAGATGACAAATACAATTTAGCTTACCGAGCAAAAATAGCAGATCTACAAGCTCACAATACATCACAATGCTATGCGTTGTGAGCTTGCAGATTGCCTATTTTCACACTGTTTGACACCATAGTATGACAAAGTATAAAATTGAAATTATTTGATGAATCAAAAAAGCAAACCAAAGAATAATCAACCATAATCAGCAGTTGCAGTTCTAGCTCACAATATGTTTCATAAATCAACAGTGTGTGTGTGTTATGGTAATTTGATTATGCCCACTCACAGTAACAATGCCATTCCATTTCTATGATTTAAGCCCTGGTAAGGAAGGTGTGTTCAGTGTCCACGGACTCATTGACTGCCTGTTTTCTTCGACAGGGGACATTGCAGGGACACTCTGGGGATCCCTGCACATTGTCAGGGAAACCTTGGCTTTGCAGCCAAGACGCCAGAGTGCTGGATGATGTAAGAGCATACAATCACAACCTCCCATATGCCACCACCGCTTATCTATAGTCGTGTGGCTGGCAAGTGGCTGCGAGGGGCTGATATTATGGAGGCATTTGATCTTCAAACTGGCCTGCAATGGGCTCGCAAGGCATAATACTTCTTGAGGATCCGACAAACCACATTCATTGATTGACTTGCCACTGGAGGATCATAGATCCTTTATACGGATCTGTAACTCCAAGCATTGTTTGGTTTCATTAGCAAACTAACACAGAGGAATTTAAAGTGTAGGCTGGGGTTGTAAAGATTGGAAGAAATAATCTCAAATGGGGGTGTGTGACCTAATGCATATGGTGTATATCAAAGGTTTGAGAAGCACTGGCATAGAGATAAAGAGACAAAGAGGTTGAGTTGGAAGTTAAACAGAAAAAAGGTGTTTGCAAACTAACTGGAAGGTATTTCCAGTGTTTGTGCACTAAAGTGCAACTAGCTTTATGGACCAGGTAGGGTTGGGGGGGTGTCTGAAAATCAGGCGGTTCCCGGTTCAAACCCTGCTCCTCCTTGTCATGTTGAGGTGTCCTTGAGCAAGACCTATTTTGCTGCATGGCTACTTCTACCATTGGTGTGTGAATGAATGTATTTACATTGTAAAGTGGTTTGGCAAAAAGGAGCTATAAAATGCTTCTATTTACTATAAAATATGCCAACAGAGTCAGACATATTTTATTTGCTAATCGCTACACCGACAGGTGTACTACCCTTTACCCATGCTCACATCACATAGCTGATAGCTTACTCCCTGTTTCAGTACATGTACACTGTATCTACATTAATGTCAATGTACAAATGTACACTCAGAGAGTAATAACACTGTCACTGTCTAGTAATAATACAAATCAATTAAACCCTAATATTATATACTTTGTTGCCTGGGGTCCCCCAGGGGTCTATACTTGGCCCCTTCTTTTTTCCCTCTACAGTCTACACCAACATCTCAGCTGAAAGTAGCAGATAAACAAGGTCACAACGCATCACATTGTGACCTTGTTGCCTGAGGCACCATACACACATAACGCATGTTCTGTGTTCTGTCTGTTTGATGGCTGCCTCAATGCTTTTCCAATGGAAGTCACATGGTTTGACCAAACACTTGTGTGGCTGTGTTCACAAATATTTGGTCAAACCATGTGACTCCCATTGGAAAAGCATTGTGGTGGCCATTAAACACTGACAGAACACAACATGCGTTCGGTACGTCTGTATGGGGCCTGACAGGTTGTGCTATTTTCTACAGAATGTTCGACTATTATGCTACAGTTAAAGTTTAAAAATCTCACTGTGTCGTTGTTCCCTTTATATTCAAAATGGAAATTTGCACAGCTTTTTTGTGTGTATGAGCCCGGAATGTGTTTGTAGCACGGAATGTGACGATTTGATTGGCTGAGCACGGAATGTGATGTATGATGATGTATGATGATAAGAGAGCGCCCCTCACTTCACACGAGTGTGATCTTTTTTATCAGAGGCTTCAGGCTTACCAGTGTTTACTTTGTTTACTTCCATCAGCCTCTGCTTAACACCGTATGATGTCTCATCTGCAGCCATCTGCTCTATCAACCATCTCGTTCCGTTCTAGGTACAACTACCACATTAACATGCACCACAGATGGAGGTAGACTGCCATGACAGCTGCTCATGCAGAGGTGATTCAGAGAAACCTTAACCAAATTTATGCTGATTTGTTGATTGGAGCCTACATCTTTTCAACTTAAGCTGATTGACACAAATTGGAGGATTGATTGCAACAAGCCCAGAGAATATACTGTGTAAACCAGGGGTGGGCAACCTTTTCGGACACATAATCACTTAGTCGTTTTCAAGTCTGCTGTGATCACCCAAGGCAATATGCCAGACAGTGAATACCACTATTTATTTTATGTCTTAAATAGGCTTCTAATTGTAATAATACTAGAAGCTTGACCTGCCATGAAACATCATATTTTAAATCTCCAACACAACTCAGAATTAGTAGAAACAGTAACAAATTATTGGTGTCATCATTGTGTGAAAAGAGATGCTCTTCATCTCATTTGAATGGTGAACAAGTGGGCTTTCCCCAACGCGGAACTATCTCTAGAAGTTGTGAGCACATGCTCAATGGTGTGAGAAGAACGTGTTTTGTGAAACTCCACACTGTTAGCAGGTCCTGCTCCTTTTCTCTGTCTGGGCCTGTGGCCAACAGGACGATTTACACGCTGACAAGCCACAGTCCTCCTTTTTACACCTAGAGCCGCAATCTGTCACTTGGCATAGGAGTAACACACTGACAAGCCTCAGTCCACCTTTACCCAGAGCCATGATCTGTCACAGGGCTGGAGATCCAGTGAACTCTAGGAAGAAAGAGTGATCTTTTCAATAGAGACTTTTTCTCAGTGAGGCACCAATTGTTTATTTCACAGTGTTCCAAGAAATGCAGTGACTAGCTCATCATGTCTAATGAGGCCGAGGGAGACCGTAGCCTATATTGGAGCCATTAAAATATTCTGTGTCTACTCTTCTAGTGAAGGGGGTCTGAATGACTGGAAGTGACAGATATTAGTCACTGCTCCATTCACCCTTTCAATCACAGGCCATAAATCTGTGAATTAGTCTGTGCAGTTTCAGTACCACGAATCCACCAACAACGGTTCCCAAGAGCAATAATGATGCTTTTGTCTGCAGTGCAAGGCACATTGCAAGCAGGGGAAAGTGAGAAAGCCAACAAGGGCTGGGAACCAGTAGGTCATCAGGCTCAGCTTACACCTTGTGTTTCCACAATACTTTGGCTGGATCCCAAATCACAAGTTTTTGCTCCATGGACAATGATGGAAAAAAGTGAGAAAGTTATTATTGTTAACTCAAAATCTGGACTAGTTTACATTATCTGATACTTAAATTCCTGGGTCAGGGAACCAATATGTGTTAACTGTATAAACACTCTTGCAGAGCCACCTCCTGAGGCCCTGCTCTCAAGAACTGACACATTTCAGAGTGACTGTGAGCATATACTACTAGCCAGTCTAAAGCGGATTATTGCCCCTGTTTTGTTCATGTTTATTTACACTACATTATTCATTACATTCTGAGTGGGATATCACAAGGCATCCAGATACCAGGGAGAGCCATAATAATCAAACATCCTTGGTAATATGTTTTAACAACCTCACTTATCTTCAATTATTATATATTTGAACTATGAACATTGATGACATCTGGCAAAAACATCAAGTGCACTGCCAATACAGAACAATGCAATTGATATACTATATGGGCGTAGTCAAAATACTGATAAAACTGTCCCTACTGGTTGTGGGGTATTTGTTTTTACAAACTATTCCTGATCCAATTAGCAGCAATCTGTAATATCTGTTATAAATACTAACATGCAACCATGACTGTGAAGTTTGCCAAAGTATTTATCAATAACTACGTGACAAATGTATAACTAACTATAACTAAGGTGTCCTTCCAAATCATTGACAACATGCAGTTAAAGGGACACTCATGATTCAACTTTATCTTATACATTTGTTGTAGGTTAATGTTCCATTTGCAGCCATACAACTGGCTCCTCTGTTTCTGAAATGGCCCAAAAGTGGCGTTGAAAAATGTTTAGTCCTATGATGTCATGGCTACCCCTCGGTGTAACCATGTACTTGTTTGCTACGTTTACCGCAGAATGGCGACCTAGACTTCATAAAATATGAATCAGATTGATGTAATGGCGGCCATTACATCCAATTATGCATTAGGCCACAGAACCCCATAACTTAATTGATCCAAATGGACCCCTAATTCTTCAACAATAAACTAAAACACACGTCAATAGCGTGCTATCGTCCCCTGAGTAACCTAATGTTATATTGTCCAATGAGATCTACTGATGTTTCCTCTTTTAACCACTTAATCCCTGTAAAATCCGTGTGACGATGAATAGCGATCTACAAGCTCACAACGCATTGCAAAAACATTTGAAGATGTTTTTTGCAACAGAGGTACTGTATATATATGGCATGGGTTTTCAGAACTCTGTGCACTTGTCACCGTTGGCATGAGCACGTACACACACTCACACATGCAAGCACCGTCTGTATTAGTTGTCAGACGTGAAGTGAGGCAGCTGTTCTTATCCCCGAGTGGGAGCAGCGAGAGGCGGGTAGAGGCTTCCTAGAATAAACAGGCTGTCTCTGCTGGCCTGGGGCTGGGTCAGGGTCACTCACCATGGGCTCTCCTTACCCAGGCTCCCCCTGTACTGCAAAATCTTTTGCTGTACTCACGCATCTGTTTCTTCTGAAGCAAACCTTTCATCCTGGTTGAGGATGGAGTGCTCTGACCCTTTTTTATTATTATTATTTCACACAAACTACCAAACAAAAATCAGTTTGAAAACATTAAGTCTTCCTACAGTCATCTTTTACACGTTTTAAGGTCACAACCATTTCAATGATGCTTTTACATAGTTATTACCCTGACTAAACGTTTAGTTCAGTTTAGGGTTTAAAATTGAATAGCTTTATTCCACTGGCTATAGCACTGGACAACCTCTAGCCAATGGAAGATCCTTGTTTGTCAGCTCAGCCTTCTGTGGACCGTGGCTAATGTAGCCTGTCATCTACTGTACTAACTGACATACCTACTCAGGGGGTTGGGCTTCAAAAGACAAACATCACATTCACACTTGTTCAATTTAGACTCGATTGGTGGATTTGGATTGCATGTCATAGAGAGGAGCTGGACGCAAATGCAAGACGACTGATGCTGAAAAAGATCAACTTTCAATAACGTAGGTTCACTAAGGTTCTTCAGAAACAGGACAGGTCAAACATAAACATGAACAAAACAAGAGTTATAGAAGGCTGAATGTCCCAAGACACACAAGTACTCACACTATCATTTATTTTAAATGATGAACTGACAAAGTACTCATGACTACACCAGGGAGGTTATACGGACAACAGGACACAAGTGACTATGTTTAACAATAATTAGGGTGGTTGTTAGACGAGACAGATAACAGCTGCAAGGGCAATGAGGAAGCACTGGAACAATACTACAAAATAAGATACACAAGAATCACCTGGGGAAGACACAGAACAAACTAAACACAGAGCTACAGAACATATAAGTAAATGTATATCAGGCAAACAAAACACCGAACCCAAACCAGGAAATAAATGTCCAAGTTGACAAACATGGTCAGTCCAAAGTTCAAGGAGCGGGCAGTGATATTGCAATTTTGAGATGTAGCTGACCATTCACTCAAACTGTGATTAAAGAATAGTATTTCAACAGAAACAGATGAATTCTATTTCACCTGTATCTTTGCACATAATGTGTTTTGGGGAATTTGATCGTATTCACAATTTTCCTAGCTCTGGGCCATAGCATTAGGAGGAGGTCTCCGTAACGCTATGGTACTTTCAACTTCCTGCGCATGCGTGAAAGGCTGCACTTCCCGGCCTGTCGACTGCTGCCCTTTCGCTACTCACCAATACAATGGCCGTTTTGAGAAGTTGAAAGTCTACTTTCCCTACTGGACACACTCTGAGACTCTCAACATATGTATAAAATGCACTTTTTTGCCAGAAAAGAAAATATTTCAACGGGAAAAAAAACGATGTTATAGTTGCTCCACTGCGCCCTCTACAAATCTTGTCAATAGAATTTTAACCCATTACCAGATTTTTCCTTCCAGTGATATATTTTCTTTTCTGGTTTCTGTTTACTTCAATGCCATTACAAAGATTGCATTATTATTCGTTTTTAAATGTAGGTAGTGCTACGTCATTGAATGTTGTTTATTTGAAACAGGTTAGTTGAACAAATTCTTAATGTAGGTTACCTTCATGTAAAACATTTGATGGTTTTCATTAGAGTATGAAACTCTGTCATCTAAGGAGCTCCGTTGGCGTTAATTCCTACAGTAGTTAGAACTTAATTATATGCTGTCTAACTATAGATTCCAACAGTTAGGGGACTTTAATAGCTCTGTGGCTCATTCCATGGGCTTTAATTATAGATCATTTCAATACTATTTAGAAAAAGATAGCTTTATTGTCCAACTGTAGTTACAGTAGGCCGGAATGAGGAAAGAATGGAATGGTAACTAGTACGGAAGAGGAGATGTACAGTATCCCCATCACTCCGCTGTGGAAAGACTCTTCCACCACAGAGACCATGAGTCCCCAAGGCTTCTGTTAGCGTGTGTCCTGCCCTCAGCCAGTGGCCCTGGGGACAGCTGTCATGCTGTGGAACTTGGCTCTGGGCCTATAGACGGCAGTTGCCATAAACAAACAGTGCTGAAAGCCACTGGCGGAGTCCCCAGTTCTTTTCAAGATGCTGTGCAGCGCTAACTGGCCGGTGCCCAGCAGACTCCATTAGACCCAGAATAGATGGTGACCAACACTTCACAGAGTTCAGCCCGAGAAACGAAATGTACTGGTCCGGTTGTAAATAGGTTGAATGAAAACAACCAGTCAGGGTTCCCCTTCCCAGACCTCATGTAGTCTCCCACACACACACTTTACTTACACAAGTTAAGTTTATTGGGCTCTATAGCATAGCAGTGCCCTTCTGCAGAATCCCACGACACACATTAATTTACGACCAGAGCCTGGTCGATGTGAGATGTTTGGGTCCGGTGCCAATCCCGATTTTGTCCTAGACCTAGACCATCGATCACCGATGTTCTGAGCGATATTTTGTAAAGAAAAAAAAAATAATAATAAGGAGGAACTCCTTATATGGTCAGCACACTCTATAGTAGGGAGGATTATCCTTTTTTTTATATATATATATTTGAATAATAATAATTATAAATTATAAATATTTTGAAAAGTGAAATCACTGAATATCCACCTTTAAGACAAATCGGCTGCATAATAGCCAATACCGAAGTCGTCAAAAAAGTCAAATAATGGCAGATATATCGGCCAAACCGTCTGGCTAAATACAACTTGGGATATAACACTGACCACAGTCTTCTGCTGTTGGCCACTGAGGCCCTATTTCCACCAGGATTTAACCGGTTCCGTTATTGTTTCCCAAACCAAAGTGGTCATGTTCAGGTTGGAAGATACAGATGTGATAACTATCATAAAAAATAAAGAACGGAACCAGTTCTAGAACCAAAGTTATTTTGGTAGTTATTTTGGTGGCCTGAGCATCTCTGCTGGAACTGCATTGAGCCCCAAGACATGTTTTTTTGGCAATGGAAGTTCAGAGCTGAGTATACAAGTCACACGTCATTCTCCAAGAAGAAAAGGAGAGGGTGATTGAGTTTATCCTCCTTTATCTATTTTTTATATTTATTATTTTTATTTCTAAGCTTTATCTCAGTTAGGGCATTGTACAGAAACTACAGATACTACAGACATAGGAAACTAAGGGCAGAGACAGAGGAGGGACCTACAAGCATAGGGGGCCTTAGCTATGTTTCACCAGTTTCAATTGAAACGGGCCTCAGTGGGGCGTCAGTCAGGCGTCAGTCAACCCCCACCACCCTAGCCCTCTCTCTCTTACTCACTTATTTCCTGTTAAGAACCTGGGTAAAATGGGAGGTAAAGGGGAGACACTTTAAGTTTATTGTGAAGGGTCGACAGGATGAGGAGGTGTCGTTGCTGCGTAATTGTCGAGAGTAATGACGCAATATTGAACAGTCTAAACTATTTGTATCAATATGCCTGTATCAACAGGATAATTATGTCATATTAGGTATACAGTATATGGGGCCTCATATTTGGTCTTGAAACAGGCCTCCAGATTCCTAAGGCCGCCCCTGCCTACAAGACAAGATGGGTGTTGGATTCGAACCCAGGTCATTGGTCAATATGATCTGGGCCCTAGCCTGATTTATACTAATAGTTTCATGCAACATTGCAGGTGTCGTGCACCGAAATGAGCTGATCTACAAGTTCACAACACGATGCGTTTTGAGCTTGTAGATCTGCTATTTTCAGTGAACAATGATGTGAAAAGTATGAATCAGGCATAATTGGCTGAGCCACCACAGCTTGGATGATTTCAGTGCTCAGAGAATATTCCGTCTGACCATTTCCCACACTTTCAGTGCTCAGAGAATATTCCATCTGACCATTTCCCACACAGCATTCAACTAGATAGTTGGAATGGTTAGTGCTCCCTCACGCCTCCGTAATTAGAGGTAATGTGTCATTGTGTCAAAACAACAACAAAGGCAAGTGGGATGTAGACGAGACACCTTGGCTATGTGATACATGCGTCTCAGATCCCAGCCAGCAGTATGTACTGTATGACCTTTCTGTTTTCAAACTCTGAACCATATGCAGGGTTGGATTCCCTAGGGGAAATGGCGGTCAGGGAGATCAATCCAGGCCTCTGCTTTTGATATCTCTAGCTACTCTATTCATTTTTATCACTGGTGGCCGTGGGCATATGTTTTATCCCTGATTCTGGTCAGACTGAATCAAATACATACATTTCCTTATGGTTTAATATTGTTGATATAATATCTAAATTAAACTCTTATTAAAAACTAATTTTAACCACATTAACCCATGGTACCCCTGTTTTGGACAAGCTTTCAATTTGTTAAATGTTTCAAAAGAACAATATAATTGGACAAGTATAGCCCTATGCATATACAGTACACAGCATATGGCACAGGTGTAGCGTCTCTGGTCTGTTCTTTTATAAATCAGATTTTGTTGAATTACAAGGTTGGCCCCCTGACCATATGCAGACCATGTCCATCTTGCCAGTAAGGTGGTAACTAGATGCAAGTTGGAGTTTGGGAGTACTCGTTGGATATCACTCAACGGCCCTGCGTACAACCTGTTTTGAATGTGCGCATAATGCAAGAGGCAGCTTGCTCCATGCCTGTCTTCTGCCCCCTTCCCCCACAACACAACCGTGGAGCAAGCTTGTCTCGTCAAACTACGTGACTCCCATTGAAAATGAATTGCCAGCCGTGCGACACAAAGGACACAGGAGACACCCAGAAGACAGGGTGTCGTTTATGTGTGAGCGACGCCTTAATGTCTTGGGAGTTTGTGACAACCACACATCATTATTACAATATATACAAATATTTGTTGTTGTTGTTGCTTTTTAAAACTTTTTCAATGTATGAATGACATGCCTGGGGCTATGCTTTCCACCAACATGACCAACACAACAGATAACAGAATGTCTAGTAAAATACTGCTGACCAACGAGAGGACACTTTTGTCTAGATAAAACAATTTATTGTGATGATTTGTATTGATGCATTGTATTTGACTTCATGGCTCTGGTCCTGTGATACTCAAGAACATTCTTTGCAAGCATGACAAACCCCAAAGGCTAAAGATACACATAACATGATAGTAGACATATGAACCCCTCAAGGGCAGAACCTATATACTCAGATATTAAAAGAACATGATACTATACATATGAACCCGCATTGAATGACATGCTGATATAGTGAAAAAAGTGAAAAAAGTGTGTTCACAGATGAGCTGGTAGTGGTGGTAGTGAGAGATATGGGACCAGTTTGACTTCCATGGCTGACTGAACAGTCAGTCCATATACAGTACATACTCATTCAAGCCGTGCAAGTGGCTTTGTGGAATATGTCCAATTCCCTACATTATTGTGCATATAAGCAAGCAACATTCATTCAATAATGATTGTGTAGGACAGTTCAATGTTAACATTTATAAAAGTCAAATCAAAACTTTAACCTTGTCTGAATCCAGATGATTATATCACGTTATATCAGGTATAAGTAATACTTTGAGTACATCTGTGATTATATTACAGTACATGGTATTATTGTAATGTAATATTAATATGAATGTAATGGCTTAAAATACTGCCCAAAGCTTTTGAAATCTATAAGTTCTCAAATTCACACTCAAAGTCTGTCATCCGGCACAAGATGTACTTCCACTGACGATCCCTGAAACCAAGAAAAACAGAAACTACTGTCATTTTAGCATTCATGAATTACTGGCTTATTCACCTTTTGTTTGATTCCCAGCTCTAGTTTCACTATAACCTCTGGTCCCAGAGACCTCTGTGCTGAAGTATCGTTTCCTCCAGTTTATCCATGAGAACAGAATATGTACAGGATTTCAACAATTTCAGGGTAGTTTTAATTCCCCTAAGGCCCAAACCACGCCAGCTGCAATTCCTTGCAACTACTCGCAACTCCTTGCAACAAAACAAATCACACCAATGCAACTGCCATTGGGTATAATGGTTGCAAGTAGTTGCAAGGAGTTGCATGTTGCAAGGAATTGCATGGCGACCCTCTGGTGTGGTTAGGGCTTTAGACCTATGTTTTTGCCCCACCACACTTTTGTAAGTGTGGAACTCACATTCAAGTAAGAAACCGTAAGGGCTCAATTTATGACACTTGGAGGAGAGGTTAATAATAATTATTATAATAAATGTAATTAATAATTACATGAGTCGACCTCATGGTGACGCTATTACAGCCCACTTTACGTTTTTCCCTATAACTCTTGAACCGTAAGTCGTAAAATCAAAGTGTCCTTTTCCCTGGATGCCTTGACGCATCTCCCCATATAGGCCACGCCCATTTGCATCAGGATACATTTTCAGCCATTTTCTTCAAAACACACTTTTTGCTCCTCCACCTGCAGATTTTGTCCAAATCTCACACAAATCGGTACACATGATCCTTGGACCTATCCGATTGCAACAGCACAGTCAGAATTTTCATAGTCTGTATAGTTCGGCCGTAATCGGCTTCCCAAAGTTAGTGGGATGGGCCTATTTCACCAGATATGCCACAAATGTCAAACAAATTTTTTGGGGGATAAATCCCCTCAGAATTACTTACACATGATCACAGGGGTGACGTGACATTGGAATTAAATAGCAAAATTAGTGGGAGGGGCTTATCGGCGAAGCAACCACACTTTGCAATTCCCCCAGAATTGCATCTTTATAGTTGGGAATGTAAGTGCAAAATGAGTCATCAGCAAACCTGAGTACACCGCTGAAAGTGGTCTGGGCACCCCTGATGAAGTAGCCGTAACTGGGGATAACCATCTCAGCCTCTTCCCTGAGGCGTGCTGGGACATCAGTGGTCATCCTGTATGGACGACATAGATTAGAATTAGCTTTATCGTTACATCACAGCTTTACAGGTAAAACGTGGGTGAAAAACGTATTGTGTGAGTTCCATCATTTGTTGTTTTGTTTTTTGTGAAAAGAGAGGAAGATAGAGATAGAGTAAGAGCAAGGCATAAACACTGGATAGAAACAGGACAAATAATCAAAGAAATATACTGTAGAGTATCCAGGGATAGGCACTGGTGCCAACATTGGCACACAGGGGTGGGTGATCACTTGCACACTGCCATAAGTGTGAGAAAGAGAAAAGTTATTTTCAAATATAATATATATATAAATATAAATGTCCCCTCACATCAGTATGACTGCATATAATTCTACATTAATTCAAAACACTGAACTCTGACTAGGGAGGGAGTCTGGGTGGGGTTATAGTCTAATGATCAATGCAATGTCCTGATGTGAAAGGAAATATTTCTGTTGGACATATTTCATTTTGATGTGGTGTCATAATTAAACTTAATGTTGATATGGCACACTGATAGTAAGAAAATCAAAATCACACCCATGTGAAGTGTCGATCTTATTATCATACATCATCATACATCATCAGTGTAACAGGTATGGGAGCATATAGCTCTTCATGATTCATAGTGAGTAATGGTGAGTTTTAGGTTCAGGAGCAGCACCATAAACCCATTACCACCGGCCCTGTTGGAAGGAACATACCAGCAGGAGTAGGGACACCGGCGGCCATAATGGCAGCAGTAGAACTGCCATTCCCGGTCAAGAACCGCTTCAAAGTACTTGCTTTGTACGCCTGCGACCAAGCCATTTCTGGTGCATGTTGAAGTCCTGCAAAGAGGCATAATATTAGTGAATGGAGACACAGACACACACAGACACACAGACACACAGACACACACACACACACACACACACACACACACACACACACACACACACACACACACACACACACACACACACACACACACACACACACACACACACACACACACACACACAATAATATTAATTATTTGATCACTCATTCTGTAAATTAATGCTTTAGAGAACTTTTATGATTTTATTTTTAATACATTTTTCCCAAAACTAAGAGGGAGGTATTAGTAACAAGGCACAGTGAGTATCTGTTCAATAAGATAACAAAGCAAGAGCACAATGGTCAATGGAACAGGTGGGTTGCTCAGGGGTGTCTCCTCCTTGGCAGAGATTCGATGTAAATACTGGTTTGTTGACAGTGCCAATTGTTTATGACCCTTACAATTAGATGTCATCACAACAGCTCCCTGAATACCAAGCCCAGAGCAACCAGAGTGCCGTGAGCTGCAGGCTTTTGTCATGGCAACACAAGCACAGCCCACAGCCATGCAGCCAATAAGGATAGGTTAGGCCTTTCCCAACAGAGCAGAGTGTAACTCAAACAGACAGCTACGGTAACAGGAGGGAAGTGTGGCGTGACTAGAGACCCTTCAGAGTGTCCACGTTTTGATTCACCGTCTTGGATGCTGTGCATTACACTCATGCTTAACGAGCACACAAACAAATGTGAAATAAAGAAGCATGGAAATACTGTTGCAGGGTGGTCAGATTACTTCTTACTACTATTTACGGAATCCAAATTATGTGGCGATCTTTGTTATTATAGGTAAAAAAAGAAAAAGTAATCACTTTTGGATTACTGCTAAATTGGATTACTGCTAAATCAAACACCGAAAATATCTGTATCTTGTACAATTGTTTTGTATCATCTAATCTTAAAGCCCCACAATGTGTCGCATCACGACGCATTTTGATCTTGTAGATCGGCTATTTTCTAATGTCCGAAATGTATATAGGGCTGAAGTGGTTACTGTATGTTTTGTAATAATAAACAAAATCTACAAAGTAACTAGTAACTAAAGTTTTAAAATAATTGTAGTGGAGAAACAGTACAATATTTGTCTCTGAAATGTAGTGGAGTAGAAGTAAAAGTATAGAAAATTGGAAATACTCCAATACCTACTGTATTGTAGGTAGCCTACTGTATTGTACACATTGTTTAACCATACTACATTATGGTTAAACTCTTTATTTTAACCCCTTAAATGCTCTATGCATATACTTAGTATTACAGAGGCTGATATTTAAATTTAAAATAAACTGAACAGTAGCGGGGCTTACAGATATAACCTCATTAATTGGCTGCATGTAAAATGTCAGGCCGTTTATCTAGTTATCCCTCTAGGATAAAAACACATCTATTCGGCATTGTTGAGTCCACATTGTTGAGTCCACTCCTGTGACATCACATGCCACGCGCCCTACTTCCCAAATCGTGCTGGCCTAACGTGGTGCCACTTCCCCAGTGGCTCTCTGCCTCTCCACGCAGCACGCACGCATGTGTGTGCACGCACACTGTGTGCATATTACAGTGCAAGTGAGAAACCAGTACAAGTAAGAAAAACGTAACGGTGGGCGCCCATTTTTCCGGCACGGGAGGCCGTGGCCACCTGGCCAGGTCCGGGTGAGGCCAGGCCCCTTCAAGGGAGATGAAATGACCCGGGGCAAAATGCGTTATTGGGGGCTGGAGTCATAGTCCATGGCTGGCGTGGCGATTGCCGGCCATTGGTGGGCCCCGGTTGGTCTGTCAGCCTCTCGTTCACCTTCATTATTTTTGAGTGGTGCAACCACTCCAAGGAACAGCAATGTCCGTGTTAACCTATGTGACTGTGTGTTAACCTATGTGTGTGACCATGAGTACCAGTAGGGGCAAAAGTGGCGCTGTTGTGCCAGAAACAGAGAGAGAGAGATAGTCCTGCACTGTTGCCTGCTAATGAGAGAGAGAGAGGGGGGGGGGGGGGGGGGGAGTTGCACCACTCAGTTCACACGGGTGTGATTTTTTTATAACCGGTGGCGCCCATGCACTTGCCCCGGCCTCGTCCCTTCTCGTTCGGCACTCCGTAAACTGATCCAAATTAGCATTTGTGAATTGCATTCAGGGATCAGGAAATTAAATAATATTTGTGAATTTCTTGAGTACCACAGACGAAAAACAGTCTAAGTCCAAATTTCATTCTGACCCCTCCACGAAAAGGCCTCGTTGTCCTGAACCCTTATCTATCATTTATACATTATGGATCAATAGTGTGGACTTAGACTGTTATTCGTCTATGGCACTTTAGGGATCAGGAAATAAAATAATATTTGTGAATTTCATTTAGGGATCAGGAAATTAAATAATATGTGTGAATTGCATTCAGGGATCAGGAAATTGCTCAAACATGTGGTTCATAAAAGACGTGGCGGAATCTCTGAAGGCATGTTATTGACGCCAATTGGATGCAGAAGTTTCCAGTAAGGAGAACACATGTGTTGGTTTTGGAGCAGTATCCTGGTGATAACAATGAAGCATATTACAGATGGACTGACCTAGGTTGCTTTGACAATACCTGCAAAATTATATTTTAGAGGGGTCAGACAACGTATCGCTGTTGATACTGTATGCTAGGGGAATCACAATAAGAATGAAGGACAAACGAAGCAGTAGAATGTAACAGTGGGATTATTGTGGCACCGTAATTAATTAATACAGCTTAGATTGTTTCATGCTGCTATGACTCTCTGGGAACGTATTCATCTTTTAATTAGTCTACTCTGTGATAAACATGCATTGTTTGTGAACAACTATTGGTGGTTTTGTTCTCACAGCGTGGGAAATTATTAGATCCTGGTAAGAAGAGAAAACATTTTGTCTTGGTCTGTGGACTTTTCAGTGTCATGCATAGATGACATTTTTAGGAAAACAAAACAAATATATTTGAATGACATTGTGTTGGAGTAGTATATTACATAAATGTGATATAGACGTATAAAAAGTAACCGTGGCATATCCCTCTTCTTCTGGATAAAAAAAAGAGAGAAAAAAACCCTGAAAAGATAATAAACAAGTCTTCCAGTTTGTTTTACAACCTACCAGCCTTCCAAAATCACATCCTCTGGTTGCAGCTGTCTTCTGTTATACTGTATGTTCCAAGTTTGTGCGAAGATGTCTCTTTGTGTGTGTGCCAAAACAACATGGGTGGCTTTGTTGACCATTTAACCCTATGTTGTCCTTCGGCTATTCAAAAATAGTCAATCTACAGATCAGCTCAGTGGGAGCTGATCTGCTATTTTCAAAAAAGTTTGGAAACATCTTGAACTGCAAAAAGTGCTTCTTGGAGCGCAGGTCTCCGCCAGGTCAGGTAGGTTATTGTGGGCCAGCAATGTTGATGGAATATCACATGACTATAGAGATAATGTGTACTGATTTACATTTTGGACAAAATCTGTAGGATTATTATTTATTTTATTTATTTTTCAAAGATCGGCCTCCTGGTGGCGCTATAACAGGACAATGTGAAAAGGGTGGCATTTCTTCCTAGTGGGAATGTGCACAGTTTCGGCAATCAGACATGCATTCATGATTTAAGGCACTTTGTTCAGCACAAGCCACTCCTGCACATTTCAATGCCAATCATATGAAACATCGGACAGAATCTGGCAGATAAGTGTTGATCACATGACTATATGATAATGTTAACTGATTTGTGTGAAGTTTGGAAAAACATCTGTAGGAGCCTTCTGACTTTTAGTTACGTTTATTTCGAACAAAAACCACAAAAACCACTTAAAATATGCTCCTCTAAATATCTGTCAGGTAGTTATTGTCCTGGGATACCAGTTTGGACCCAGCAAGCATTTTCTTGTCATGCATTATTTTAATACATCACCTGGAACAAATACAATCAGAATTTAAGTTGGAAAGAAATACTGTCAATATCTTGATTTATTTTCAGCTTGAATGCACAACCAAGAAGCACTGTTTCCACAGATATCCTTTTAGATTTTCGTGTCTGTTTCTTCTTATTAAATAATATAATGACATGAAACAGAGATGATAATTGTAGTGGTGGTCAAAAACTCCGGGTCAAAGTCTGGTCTAGTAAGGTTCTAAATTGATGTTGTTTTTGAAGCCCCATGCACTAAGCAGCAGATAGCCTTTTGTCACTACAACAAAACAAACACATTTAGACAGCTGACTGAAATGCACCATCTGTTTAAATTTGCATCCCAGCCATTCATGGCTGTGGTCACTGAATGCCCCAAATGTCATATTTGCAGGGAATATTAGCTACTATTGATGTTGTTTATGATATGCAGATGGTCAGACAAGAATGGAATAATTTAGATTAGAAGAAAGACCAGGCATCCAGAGGACCTACCACTCCAAACCGGCACGGCTGATGTCGTCCCACCAGCAGTCCATTGGCTCGCCCAGGCCTGCGGGGGTGCGTTGGCACTCAAAGGTCCACAGGCGGTCCGAGCCTTCTGCCTCACTAAAGTAGCTCCTTATGGCCACCAGAACCTCTCCGTGAGGACACTGGAAGTTGAAGCCCTGGCGATAGGCGTTGATCCAACCCATGTCGTGCATGTCTATGTCGGTGTGCTGTGCTGCCACTGTGACCAGCAAGGGCAGAGCCCAAAACAAGAGAGCAGAAGCCATCCTTGAGAGGTCTGCGCTGAGAGAGCCGGTGTCTGTCTGCTCTGCACAGCTGCCTCACTGTAAAGGACTGACAGCCTTTGTTGTCCAGATGTTTTATATCCAGAAGTGATGTGTAATTTATGGCTCACAGGATAAAACCCAAATTGGCCCTCGCTTGACATTTTAAGGTGGACTGTGGAGACATGGCTCCATTACAGACAAGGAGTGTACCTTAAAAGACTACTTTGTCAATGACCGCTTTTCAAACACTCGGGGAACAGTTATATGTTATTCAAATATTTGTGTTGGCACTGATGTAATGAAATGTGTCATCTTTGTTCTCATAGCATTCTCATTCCATGGCCACTTGCCATGATGTCTGATAAATAAGTCGACCTTTCATTTATTGGAAGTCACTTTGGAGTCTGGAGAAGAGCAACTGCTAAAAGAAATGACAACATTACACATTGTACACAGAAACCCTTGCGATGTTGCACTGCTAATTGTAGTGAGCAAGGAAGCAATGAGTGTGATTGATGCACATGGAGAATAGTGTGTAAATGCAGGTGGGAAGTAGTTGGGAATAAGATAGCATTTGTTGTATAATAATATGGTTTATTGTCATGTTGTAATGTATTGTACTGTACTGTACTGTAGTGCACTGTACTCTACCGTGCTGTATTGTAGTGCAGGGGTTCTCAACCTGGGGGTCACGACCCCTCGGGGGTCCCGGAATAATTTTGGGGGGTCCCCAAATTATTTAAAAAAAAGAAAAAAAAATACAACTGAATGGAATATGGAAATTTAGAGTTTACATAGTACACATTACACACAAACTTCCCATAATGATTATATCTGGTTTCAGTATTTATTTATGATGTATTTTCTCTATTATTAAGGTTATTGTAGCGGTAAATTTGTAGCTGGATTGTGGACCTATGGTACACACATTACTGGCTCAACCACCAAGAAACATCCACAGGTTGACTGAATCATAATTAGAAAAAGTGCCCTTCTGGGCAGTGGGCACATGTCTCCACCAGGAGGATAGGAGTGTGTGTGATGTTTGGCAAAATGTTTAGGAGTAATATATGTTTTTTTGTTTGTTTGTTCTTTGCAACAATTTTCTTCATTTTGTTGAGGAAATGCAGATCCAGATCACTCATAGCATCTCTGAGGATAGAATTCTGGATGAGCAGGACATGTGCAGCATTTTGTACAAAACGGGCCACTCAACTTTGGAAAGCAATCAGTGTAGAATCTGAGAAAATATAGGCTACGGATATGAAAACCATGAACATAATTTGTGTGACATTATGAAAGCATGCATTAAAGTCAGTGTGGTATGCCAATAATTGTGCGTTTCTTCGACCAGATCACACGGTTTGAATTTGGCTTGCGACCTGTGCTATGTCGAGCCAACCCTCCTCTCCCCCTCGACTGTGCCACATTATCTATATTAGTAAACATAATGTGCCATAACCACTTAAACCCTACATGCTTCTTGATCAGGGTTCCTTGTTCTCCTTTTTTCACTCTAGACCAAATCTCTTAAAAATAGCTGACCTACAAGTACAAGCTCCAGATCTACACATTTTGCCAAATCTTACGCATACTCCTCCCGATGGGTTCATGTGTTTTTCTGATGCAGCCTACCCAAGCTTGGATACGAGGGCACCTGAATGATTGCCACTGCCAGGTGGTAATTTGTTTATCAAATAACCATAGCCTTAAGACATCAAAAAAACAGTATCTGATGAACACATTAAGTTAATATTCTACAATAAGTTAACATGTGGGTGTGTTGCTGGTGGGCGGCGGGCCTCACCTTTTTTGGTACGCAGCCATTCTATGAATCATCAAAGGTTGCCGTTTTGGTTCCTTTGTGCCCAGATGAACTCTAGTCTAGTGTATTCACAGCCACAAATTCTTCCAAACAATCCTCACCAACAGTGTTTGGCGGCCAAGTTTGATCCATGATTTGATATGGTGACATGGGTGAGTTCCTTAAACAGAGGTTGCATGCAGTTCAATGTGGGCATTGGGCAATAAAGCTAAAGTGATGGATCAGCTGCCTGCCATTTAACCCCTATGGAATAATTGGTCACAAAGCCTATAAATCCCAGGGAAGATAATAAGATATGGCACCTAACCAGTTAGCAAATCACCCTCTCATCCTTTTAGCACTCCCACTAAACCAGAGTTAATATGTTCTTCGTACTATATTTACATCTACCTGTTCTCATGTCCTGTACTGTGTATATTCAGACTAAGAGCAAGCTGAGACTCCAAGCAGCCGTGGAGGCGTGGCAGACTGTATTACTATTAAGTGTTTCCCACAACCAGGAATTAGATGCATAAATCACACGCGTAATTTGTGATACTTTGTATGTAGTTAAAATAAGTGTTGCTATAGTTTATATAGTAACATCTATCTTGGGAACCAATTTGATCCAATCTGGAGACAGACCTCATATAGGATAAACAAGTGAAATTGGAAGTGATGAAACAAAAGAATGAGCAGATAAAATTGGAACTGGAATAAAATTTAAGCTGATAAATGATCTTTGTATTATGCCCATGACGTCAAACAGACAATTTAAAATCATTTCACACTTATAGTTTGTCACTGGTCTTAAGTCTTAACCTTGTTTGCAGCTCTATGTTTTTATTACAAGAATGTATAGATTACAGACCCCCACAAAGTCCTAAAGGCCTAGCTCCTAAATTGTGTGGCCTGATGGTACAGGCGCTAGCTAGGTCATGGGGTCACCAAAATCAATAAGTTCACTAAAAGATCAACCACCTAGGCACCTACCGTAGTGAAAGCTCCAGGAGCTCTTCTGAGACACTGTCCTACTCATCAAGATGATGATCCATAAGCTTCAATGCAATTCTCTGGGCACAGGTGGGTCTCCGGGTGAAGGCAGCATGCTTATATTATGCCCATGGCGTCAAACTGATCCGCAGTTGCCAAGGGCTCTTCCATGTTCTCCGGCATTACGCACTGAGCGTGTGTATTGTGTAAGCGTATTGGATTTGGAGTTACATCGTAGCTGGAGATAGAGTCATGGGAGTAAATACGATTTTCTGAGCTGCTCCATGCCACCATGTGAAAAGCACTCTAATGAAGAGTGGACAAGAAACATTTGTTATGATAAATCTATGGTAGGATACTGCTGTAAATACACCTTTCACCAATACATGGTGATGTGTACAGTATAGGGCCATGTATGCACTTTAGGGAGGGCAGGTGCCCTATCTCTCACACAGGCACGCACACACAGGCACACCAACATAACCTAGCATTCAAGTACACACTTTTAGGTGTGATGTGCATGACATGAAATAGACACTATCCAAACCATGTGCTAAAACCAAACTTGACACCCACTTTTCCGAAAAGCAGAAGAAACGCCTCGGGTTGCTAATAAAAGTGCTGAGTATTGACTGCTTAGTTAATGGTGGTGCAACACATTGAGACCTTTGAGTTGAGCATGCATGTGTGTTGCTAATGTGTGGACCAGAGGAAGTGGTGCGGGTCTGAGAAAACTGTCAGATCCACCTAATCACCAGCCCACTTCTTGCCTTAGCCCTGATGACTGGACAGCGTCACATGCACCGCACGCACGCAAGCACACACACAAACAGACAATTTAAAATAATTTCACACTTATAGTTTGTCACTGGTCTTAACCTTGTTTGCAGCTCTATGTTTTTATTACAAGAATGTATAGATTACAGACCCCCACAAAGTCCTAAAGGCCTAGCTCCTACATTGTGTGGCCTGATGGTACAGGCGCTAGCTAGGTCATGGGGTCACCAAAATCAATAAGTTCACTAAAAGATACAGTACATGTAAAAACACTGGCCTTTTAAGGTAACTCCAGACTGAGGAGACTCCTTCAGATTCCTTCACGATTTTGGGTCGGGACGGATTTCTGTCGTCTCTTGCCTGTCGGCAGGATGTCGATAGATAATCTTGATGTTATCGATGAGGATCGTGAGAAACCCGACATGTTTGGTCATCACAGACGTGGAGCTGGTCCCCGGGTGCTGCTCAATAGCTGTCCACTGCTCCTAATATTTAGGATGGGTCAAATACAGAGGATGATTTTCCCACAGGGATCTTATGGAAACTTTCTGTGACCCTGGAAATCGTGGATGCACACTGAAGCAGCCTTTAAAACAGTGATTCTCAAACATTTTCATGTCAGGGCCCACCAAATGTATTTGGTCCCCATTTAGAAATATTCTGTACTGCTACTGTACTGCAATAAGAGAAGATTAACAGTTGCCAAGAACATTTCTTGACAATTGTGCTTTAACTACAATAAATCAGTGAAGGTAAATACAAATTATGGCTGGGAATGTCATCCGAAGGAAACAAAGCAAAGTAAACATCATGACAAGTTGTAACATCAGTGCTAATTATTCCTGGCCTGGCAGTCAATTAAAGTTTGCCCACATTGTTAATTACATACTAATTGCAAATATGCAATGGTAACACAGATTTACTGTATCAGAGCACCGACAAGAATGAGGCTAGTTGTCCTTGAAAAGCACAGATACCGGTAATCTTTTTACACAATATCACTGGAAAACAGACATGCAGCGTTCCACATAACAGTGTGTTCTTGTTCTTTGACAGGCAAAATGTGGCTGCATTTTATGCTATTACTGAAGGGCGCTTTGATGTGTCCCGTGTCAACAAATGTAATTGTGAAAATGCGTCATCAGAATGTTCAACCACTTTCAATGACCCTATTTTGGGCATGTCATTTTAATAAAAAAATGTTTTTCAAGACATTCTGAAGGCATCTTTACCAGCAATGATCAGGAGCACCAAATCCACACACAATATATAATTTGAGGGTGATCTCGGTGTCTCGCAACATCTTCTTCTTGTGTTGCAATAAATGCAGGGAATCACTGTACGCATGTACAGTATGTGCATACGTCTGTATCTCGCGAACCGTTCAACCCAGTGACTGCATGGCCTGGCGGCCTCGAGCTGGTCGGATAGGCAGTTCTGAGTCCAGAACTCAGTCTACGCTTGATTTGGCAAATTCCCCAGAACTGTCATTTGATTACTTAGTCAGTCCACTTTCAACTCTTCAGACATTCTCCACACATTCTCCACTGCACAAAACCTTTCCAGAACTGGGGACCCCCCATATGCCCATATGGGCATGCCCAATGCCCATATATATGCCCATGTGCTGATAGTATAAAAGAGACAAGGACAGACATTTATAGAGATCTCCATATGTGGGCACAAAAGCGACACAGACAGACAGAAGGTTACAAACTGGTACTATGACAACAGGTATACCGTATAACGGGTATTGCATAATAGAGTGGTGCATATAATGATGCGCAGGAGTGGGGATTGAACCCCAGTCTTCCACTCGCCAGACCGACGCATACAGTAACCTGTTGTGCCAATAGGGCTGAGCACGATTGGCAGGGCTGTTGTGGGCCGGGTCTTGGCTGGGTGCTATATAATCATCAATCACCTCCCCCCCACCAGTCTTTGGAGTGTGTCCTCACGCTTCACACACCACGGACCACTACACACCACGGACCACTGACCACTACACACCACGGACCACCGCACACAATGTCCCTCATGTCCCTCACACAAGGATCCCTGCGCTACACATGGATCCTCAAGTACACAGGTGCCCAACGGAAACAGTGAAAATACAGATCTATAAACTCACATTGCATCATGATGGGACTTTGCCTATACCGTAATTAAGTCTTATGACTTAGGGCTCCTCGTCATCCCTTGGCGATAGAGCTTTCAATGTGGCAAGCCCCTGCCCTCTGGAACTCTCTGCCCATGGAGATTCGCCAGACGCCAACACTGGACACTTTCACGGTCAACACTGAAGAGACACAAGAGATGCTTTTGGCAAATAGTTTATTTTTGTAATTGTAAAACGTTTTTTGAAAGACGCTATATAAATTCAAGTTATTATTATAATTAAATGCCCAAAATAGGGATTAATTATTAATTGATTATCTTAAATCAATGTGGGAAATCTCTGTACATCTGTCTCTACGTCAGATATGTGGGCATAAAAGGGACACAGACAGACAGACGCATACTAAACAACTTTCCCAACATTCCCAACATCCATCGTTCCTGAGTGGTTCCCAACAACCACTCTAGTTTGATTATATTATCGATTAATGATAGTTTTTTAAGATACTTAATTAATTAAAGATCGATTAATTGTTACACCCCAATGTGACAGCCATCCTGCATCTGATATGTGTGCAGAGAATCTTTGGTGTGACATAATGTGATCCCTTCTTGGCCATTAAGACAAATACCTTCCGTTGTTTGCATTTCATTAGAGAGGAAACTTGGAAAGGTGTCAATTTTGATCTCCTTGCACCTGTGGCTTTGATCCCATGAGAGATCTAGAGGTCTAAAATAACAACACATGTTCAGGGATAGAGTGTGAGTCAGAGTGATAGTGTGTGAGTCACAGTGATAGAGTGTGAGTCTTCAGTGATAGTGTGTGAGTCACAGTGATAGAGTGTGAGTCTTCAGTGATAGTGTGTGAGTCACAGAGTGAGGGCTTCCACAAAAGTAAAAATGGAGCATAAAGGGGCTGATTTTATTTATAGACACCGTTTCCAATTGAAGTGGCTCCATTTAGAGCAAGTTGGAAGTGCGTAGAAAATGTAGGGCATGACACACAATGTGTTCTTTGATCGGAACATGCAGATTGCACTATGCTGCTTCCCCTATACGTGATCTCAGCAGATATCATGAACCTCAAGGGCTTTTGAAATAGTGTCCTTACACCCAAACCAGACATCCAAGAAACTACTTGGGGATCCTTTATTAGGGGTCCACTTTGTCTTTATTGATGCAGTTAATTGGACACCTCATCCTAGTTTAGCACTATGTGGACTTGTGCAATATGGTCACTGGACCTTAGTCTAGCACTTTGTGCATTTGGGCTACGTGCAATATCTATGTGCAATATGGACAATATCTAATGTTTTTTCTTTATTTTCTCCTACTTATATATCATTACTTATTTATTATATTTAATGACTACTGCTCATATCTGCATTTACTTACTGTACTTATTAATGTATCACTTACTGACATGTTTGCACTCTGGTGAGATGCGAAAAACCTTTCTCTGTACTGTACTTGTGCTGTCTGTACATTGACAATAAATTGAATCTCATCTCATCTCATCAATTCAGAAACAGGGAAAAGTATACAATTACATGACAAATACTGTACTACTCATACAAGGTTTAGTTTGGAATGGGCCAGTTCATTCTGATCCAGGTGGTTATATGCAACATGTATTCTGATTTGGCTTTGAAGGGTGCTATAGCCCCTCCAATGTCTGGCTTTCGGAAATTAAGGCAGCCACGTATATGGACTAATGACGTAACAAAATAAAAAATCACACTTGTGTCAATTGAGGGGCACCATCCATGCTAGCCAATCAAATCATCACATTCACAAAAAACAGAACCCCACGTGACGTCATGTGGCAGCCACGTCTATGGACTTGTTTGTTTAGGGCACTTCAAACAGAGTACGATGTTTGTATAATAATAAGTGATGCACACCTCACTTCACACAAGTGTGACTTTTCTCATTACAGGAATAAAAGTTCCAGGGTGGACCGGAAGCAGGAAGTCTAGTGTAATATTGTGTTGTTATTGTTAGCATGTCATGTGGAGAGGTCGCTAGCATAAGTTCTGAGTGAGTTTATTGTGCCTTGTTCCCAGTTGGTTTGCCATACTGTTATTATTTCATTAATAAAGCAAAATCATTATTAAGAAGCTTGTCATGTCTTCGGGGGAAGCAAACCCTACCAGTCATTACAATATGATGTTTACATGTATTACCCTATTGGCCTGCCCTGAATTTTTTCCAATGGAAATATCCTAAAAACAGGGTTGTATTATAATCGGGGACTAGACTATTTGACATTCAATGTTCTTTTTCCACAAAGGAGTCGTCTTATAATCAGAGTCGTCTTATATTCGGCACAATGCGGGTATATCTATATTTACAGTTATTTATTTAAGAACCAAGTCAAGAGGGTAAATCCAGAATTACAGAAGAGTTTCAGATGAAGAGAAATGGATCGTATGATTAAATATGTTACATTACAGTACATTGAAAGCAAATTGTGGGGAGATTTGCACTACGAGAAAAGTGCCTCTTCCTAATGTAGGTAACCAGAGAGCTGTAGTACACATCTGCTTCTTATTTTGACCCATCCCCTGGTGTACAGTGTCTGGTTCTACAGTGAGCCTTGTGGCAGTTCATCTGGGTGCACACTCATTTTTTGACTGATTTTCCCCTGTGGGATAATAAACTCTATCTATCTATCCATCTATCTATCTATCTATCTATCTATCTATCTATCTATCTATCTATCTATCTATCTATCTATCTATCTATCTATCTATCTATCTATCTATCAATCAATCACTACACAGGGAGCTCTGCTGAGGTAACATTCACTGGTGGTACTTTCAGGGTTAAACCCAAAAGCATGACAAACAATGGAGACAGACAATGTTGCAAGGATAATACAATTGTAGGTCAGCAGTTAAGGTCAAAACCTGGAGATCAGTCACTAAAGGCACTCAAGTCTGACAAGGGAAAGACAGAAGGCCCAGAAGACAGGCAGGCAGCTAGGGTCCAAAGAGGCAGGTCAGGAAGGATATGTAAATGAGCAAAGGAGAGACATTGTAAACCATGTGCCATAGATAGAGTCATAGACACACTGGAGTTGGAATTAAGCCAGTGAGAGCTGGTTGGACAAGTTTTTGAATTTTTTTAACGATCAGTCCATCCGGCTCTCATTCACTTCAATTCAATCCATCAAACTCCAGACAAATCTGCCAGCTGGAAGAAAGTGATGTATCTGCCCTCTCCTCCAGAGGGTCACCAATTTCATCCAATTAGGAAAGAGAAGCATTATCAGCTTAAACCTTATATTGTTTACTAAACTGGGATACAGGGATACCCCTGTTACTCAGCAACAATATTGCAATATAGAGCTATTTAACACTTATTTTAACAAAGAAATATCACTTACACCGTTCACTTTTAAGTATGAAAGGAGAGCAAACATTGACAAAGATTGAAAAGATTGCACTGATATCACCCACCGTGATCATCAATGTTTTTGGTACTCTTTTTGGTAAGCAACTGGTTTCTACGGCTGTTTGAATCCAGTCACCATTTACATGTATACTAGCAAACTATATAAAATGCCATGCTCTCTAAACCACCGCTTACTACAATCTTATCAGCATTATTACTGCACTGTTACTCACTCTGCTATCACTGTAATGAAAACCCTTGTCTTTCATGTAATTCCTCAGAAACAGACTTTAAACACAGAGATAATAAAATAGTATCTTTACAGTGTTATGTAATGCCACAAATAATGTACACAGGTCAAGCACTGGTGCTATCACTGACATCTGGTTTGTTAAACAAATACTCTTAACATGATTTCTGCAGGTGGGTATTCATTTTATTGCTAAAAGAAATCCTGAGTATTAATTTAACTACAGGATTTGGGGTTTTTTAACTAGGGGTTAATTGTGCTGTGCAGTATGTGCACCTCACGCATTGTGCGCATTGTCCTCCCTTGTGCAGTAGAAAATGAATCCTTAAAAAAGAGAATTATAGTGAGTCATAACTCTAAGTTTTATCAAAACATTAACATACCATCAAAACTAATTCCATCAGGGTGTGTGAGACACTAATTGCCTCTGAATAGCCTGATACTTCAACACAACAATCCATGGTATATGGAGTTACGCAACATCCACTGTGAGGATGTCAGAATGGTCCATGGTGGCCAAGGTCTATTTTTCCCTGGAAGACCTTTTCTGTTTAATAGTGCTTCACTGATGAAATTAAGAGGCCAGCCAAAAGGACACCATGCATAAAAAAACAAGTGGCTTTGCTTTAGGCGCTAGCCTCACTGGAACAATGCAGGGTTGCTTCTTCGACGGTGCGTCTGAGGCCTTGTCTAGCGGCTAAACGCTAAGCCGAGCTGACAGCGGTGAGCCCAAATGATTGCCTGGAAAATAATCACACCCCCAGAGTTTGAGGCACAATCCCCTGTTCACTAATAATTTCTTTCTTTATAGACCTATTACAGGCTGAAAGGTTAGGCCCATTAGAAAGAAAGGTTTCTCTTGACAATTAAAAAATGTCCATTGCTTCTGCAGGGTAAAAAAAACGAATACCGGTAGTCCAGTAGGCCTACATGTAATCATAAATTAATCATTTTCTGTACTTCCAGACTTTATTTTGCACTTGACCATGCAGTTATGAAATTATATTTCCATGCTTTTACAGTTTTAACTACTTCAGCCCAATTTCCAAAAATATGGAAAAAAATAGATGATCTGAAAGCCCACAATCGGTCACACCGTGATGCATTGTGAGCTTGTCGAGCAGCAATTTAACAATTTTTGAAAGATTTTTGAAAATAAATAAATCTGTTATAATGACATGCCCAAATTATCAATGCCAATTAAGTGGCTAAAATAAAATAAATTCTATGTACTGTATGGTGTTACCAGAGAGAGGGCTGTCATCCAACACACCGGTCCTTTGAATTTCCTAAAACAGTGGATAGAATTTGGGGGTCAAAGACCCCCAAATTGACACTCATTGGCCCACGGACCCCCACTTGAAAAGATATGCCAGGGACCCCCACAACAGAAGATTTTTACAGCTCTAGCAGTGATTCTCAACCCGTTTAATTTCAAGGACCCCCAGTTTGATATGCATTAGTCTACGGACCCCCATTTAATCGCATTCCTATCTCTGGCACCCCCAATTTATAATAAAATCTATGTTAATTTAACTTACTTTGTACACTTTAAGTGTACAAATGGAACCAAATGGACCCTGACGGGTCAATTTGGTTCAATTTGTACACTCTCAGAGTTACAGACCCATAAGGGTCCATTTGGTTCCAAACGATCATTTAGCTGGGGACCCCCTGGAATTCCCTCAAGGACCCCTGGGGGTCCCCAGACCCCACTTTGGGAAACACTGTTCTAAAAGACAGACACAATACTTAGACACTGTCCCCAATAAATGAATGAACTGAGTGTTGTCATAGCACAGAAACCCAGCTGCTCAATGATGTGTAACTTATTAACAATTTGTCCATGTTGAAAGAATGTGCTCAGTGTTTACAGCTTTGTTGATGTTATTTGTAGAGAAGGGAGTCCTGAGTAAGTTGATAAATAAATAATAAAAATGTTCCACATATCACTCCACAGTAAACATCATAAGGAATGTTGAACTTTCCACAACATCGGCTGATAAGTGAATTTAGTTTCTCCAAGGTTAGTTAGAATACGAATACCTCAGAGGCACTGACCGTACACCACTGTATGGTTAGGGACCTTTTGGTACTGAACAGTGCAGTTTTGCTTGCGTCTAAAAGTCACCCTTACACACTGTGGTAATGTATGGAAAATAGCCTGACATGCCAGCTGACAGGAGAGTAGGCATAGTGATTGATTTATAATGTTAGCTCAGACAACTGTGCGTGCCCTATTCCCCCTGCAGGGCATATTCTCCATCAGCACGCTCCACTACCAAACACTGCCTGATTCCCAGGCTGTCCCAGCCAATTGGCTGTCCTTGCATCAAGTGTAGTAGAGCACCCTGCTCATCATAAAGTAATAGTAAAAAAATAAAAATAAATACCACAAGCCACACTGTTGTACGCTTTCCAGTGCATGTAACTTCTTAACCACTTAAGCCCTGTTATTTGGACAGCATGCAGTCCATGCTTCTTTTAAACCCACAATAGTTTTTTGGCTGCGTTAAGGGCATGTTGATCATAAATTTATTATGTAAAATGAGATACCTGTTAAATTCAGTCACTACAGCCCTGTCTATAGGTCTACTTTACTTTACAAAAAGATAGTATAAAGATGTTGTTTTTCCACAAGCTTTTAGCCAGGTTTAAAGTGTCTGTTTATCTTTTTCCTTGTACTGTAATTACCTATTTTATGTTCCTATTTATTTTTAAATGTTTTGTCATGGTTGATCTTTTCCTATTTAGTTTTGTTTGTTTGTTTGTTTTATTATATAAATATACATTTGACTTGAGTACAATCTCAACGCTCATTTGTGACATGAGACTATAGAAACCTTTAAAGAGACCACTTCTTGTAGCTATAACATGTAGTGTGGAGCCCAGCACAATCTATTTGGTTCAGTTTACTCATGAGCACTGCTTACTCACCTGTGTCTTGCCATAACAGGACAGAGCTCCACACAGCAAGACGAGATGTCCCATGATGGCTAAGGTCAGAGCAAACGCTTATGGTCCACATGTGCTCTTTATTGTTAGAAAGCAATGGGTGTGCTTGTGCAGGCCTCTCCTGGAATGACCCCAGCAATAAGCAGTTCAAATGTCAAGTTTTCCAGGCCCTGGCAAAACAGCAAAGAATTTTATTTGTGAGGCAGTGCATACCAGAGAATGGTTCTGGGTAAATATAGCCCAGAGCTGGTACGGGATGGTTAAACCCAGACCAGAGAGTTGCAGTGTGGTTTGAGACCATCAGCTCTGATATAAAGTACATTCATGTCGGATAATCTTGCTTGGAATTTGTTCTCCATTCATGAAGTGATTAATTTCATCGTCAAGGTGTTCATTATTATTTTTTTAGTTTGAGGGCTGGTTTTGTGGTTCTGTCCAAGAGCTTGGTTGTTCTTGTTGTTGCTGCTGCTTGTTGACAACCAAATATGGCCCTTAAAAATTATTCAGTGAAAATATTTGATGTGCAAAATCAAAGTGAAACGTGTCTCTGTATCACAAACCCATAGAAAAAAAAGGGGGAAAAAGATGAAAATGAAAACAATACATATATATTGTGGTATCTCGCTCGGTAAGAAAACTGTTGGAGAGCGAATGGGGCAGAGAGCAAGAAGACAACATCACCACCTGGGCCGAGTGATTGACGGGCGCTACCTACCTATTCACGTCATCAGCCAGGTAGAATTCAGCGCACCTGTGATGAATCACCTGACGAGGACCAGCTGCATAAAACCCCCAGCACTCTGCCTCACAGTGAGAACAGAAGGCTCTCCAGCAGCAGCAAGTGCTTGTTAGATCAGACGTTGGTCGGCAATGTCGGCCTTGCTGGGCTGGCAACCTAGTGACCATTAATCCATAAAGTCACGAGAGAAAATACATGGAAATGGAAATGAAAGCGGAAAACCAAACTACAAACCTACCTGTTGAAACCCCCCTGCAAGTGCACGAGTATGGAAAAGCAGTAAACGCCTAGTAGCCTACACAGCCCCGGAGGATGGGAATATAAGACCCTGCCAGGTCTTCAGGCTGAGTAGAAATACTTACCATGATATTACCTACATCCCCCGCTGCCTTTGACAATCCTAATTAAGTTAAAATCCTAAAGACTTACCTGTGCTCAACTGCTAAGACAAGGCCCACCTTAGTTGAACTTCATTCATTCTGTGAAGAGAGACTTTTGTTAACCCTTTGACTGCCTTTTGGAATCATCTGCAGTGACATGTTTAAATGAAGATTTAAGTTTAATTAAAACCTACCTTGGAATCCAGCGATGATCCTCACCTCTACCTGTGGGAAAGATAAATTAACTGTTCTGTTTGACCTTTACTCACCTTGAATGCTGAACCTGAAAGAGAAAGAAAGTTACCATTTCTGTTTAATAAATTCCGCCTGTTTTGTTTTTCGCCTTGCAACATGCAATTACTTGCAACCATTATCCCCAATGGCAGTTGCAAGCAGTTGCATTGGTGTGGTTGACCTTAAAACTGTTTTGTTGCAAGGAGTTGTGACTAGTTCCAAGGAGTTGCAACTGGTGTGGTTTGGGCTTAACACAGAGACATTCAACACACATACATAATATAAATATAAAAACAAACAAGGAAACAGACACCACAGTCATAGACTTGATCACAGATGATGATGAAACAGCATACAGGAGAGAAGTCGAAGAACCTGGCACAATGGTGCTAGGAGAACAACCTGGCTCTCAACATCGACAAAACGAAAGAGCTGATCTTTGACTACAGGACACCTCCCAGAGACCACTCTCCCATCCAGATCGGGGGTGCTGCAGTAAAAAGGGTCAGAAAGTTCAAATTCTTGGGGGTGCACATCACTGAGGATCTCACCTGCACAGACGGAGCAGATGGTGAAGAAAGCACAACAACGCCTCTACTTCCTGAGAAGACTCAAGAAAGCTGGCATGGGCCCCAAAGTCCTTAAATCTTTCTACAGAGGCACCACAGAGACCATCCTGAGTGACTGGCTGCTTCACGGCCTGGTATGGCAGCTGCACTGACCTCAACCGCAAAGCAATGCAGAGGGTTGTGCGAACAGCCGAACGCATCAGCAGATGTGATCTCCCCCCATCGAAGCCCTGTACGACGATCGTTGTGTCAGCGAAGCTCGTGGAATTATGAAGGACTCAAGTCATCCCACCCGCAGACTGTTTGAGATGCTGCCGCATGGAACACGTTTTCGCAGTCTCAAAGCCACTGGAAACAGAGTAACAGGCTGCAAAAAAGCTTCTTTCCCCGAACAATCAGATACATGAACGAACTGATCTAGAACTAGAGCGAAACAGGGCAAAGGAATAACTTTGCTACTACAGGGAAAACATGCACATAATATGTGCATGTTTTCCCTGTAGTAGCAAAGTTAGCAAAGTAGCAAAGATATTATGTTACTCTCTTTTTTACTAGTTGTTTTACATACAGTTATACAGTACATATTACCAATAATTTTGTGTTCAGAGGTTTTCTAAAATGTTCATGATTTGCAGAACTAGCAGATCTACAAGCTCACAACGCGTCACATTGCAACGAATGGTCATACGCCATCGTATGACAAAATAGAAATCAGGGGTTAAGTGGTTAACACATTCACACATTGTGAAATGTGTGAAAAAATCTGAGAACTGCGGCTACAGCCAGTCAGCGTTGGTTCACCTCAATGACGTCAAACAACAAACATGGCTGCCCCCACTGTGATAACTTGCGCCCGTACTGATCTGGCTATTAAATCGCCCTATGATAAATTGTTTCTTTACAGAAACAACAGGTTTTTAGAAACATCATCATCCGACATATTTTAGCGTGTTTGTTTACATGCTAGTAGCACTCGTTGACCGTGTTCATGGTTCGGGTTATCCACATTGACAACGACGTCATCTGCTTTGCTACAATTTTTATAGTACTTGCCACCATGGCAAGTACTATACATGGGGTGACTGTGGCTCAAGAGGTAGAGCAGGTCATCCAATGATCCATGGGTCGGCGGTTCGAATCCCGGCTCCTCCTGTCTACATGTCGAAGTGTCCTTGGGAAAGACACTGAACCCCAAATTGCTCCCGATGTGCTGGTTGGTACCTTGCATGGCTTCCGCCGCAATCGGTGTATGAATGTGTGTGTGAATGGGTGAATGTAATGCACAATCTATGTAAAGCGCCTTGGATAAAGGCGCTATATAAATGCACCATTTACCATTTACCAAACATCTGGTGATCATATAGCTCCACTTATTTATTCCCTTTATCATCTTAACACTGCATCTGTGTATCACATTGCAGCTTAGGAGGGAGAATTATACTCGTTTCTCTCACAAACAAGGAATAATTGGGTCATTTCCAGAACGTCCGTGACTGTGAAGAGCAGAGGTCGTTTCTCAGTGGCTTTGTCATCTATAAAGGAATAACACATTTGAGCCCCCCATGGCTGCCCCTTGCAAAAAGGTGGTATTCTTTTAGGGGAAATTCAGTTTTCAGCTGGGAGGGAAACCAAGTAGGGAGGGTGATACTTGTCACTAAAGAATTGTATGAGCTGGGGTGGCACCTGTCAATAGGGAGTGTTGGGTGGGATCGGAGTAGGACAAAGACTCCTCACTGGTTGTGAGTCAGTAGAATACAACAGCAGTGGCAACACACAATTTGTGTGGGGGTAATAATATAAATGGAAAAAAAGGGGGAAAAAAAGAAAGTATGACATCAACCACTTAAAAGAAATCCTCTGACATGACGTGTTCTCGGTTGATCCATGGTTTTGTGGGCGGACATAGCTGAGCAGGCTGGGTATAGGACACAGGTCACAGGTTCCATTCCCGTTGCCCACTATGTAAAACTACATTTCTCCTCCAGGATTAACCACACCCCCTTTCCCCTTGTTTCAACGCATTCCCTGTTCCAATCCAAACCAAAACACAGAGGTGATTGATGACCTTGGGTGCCAAGTAAAGGCTGTCCTATTTGGTGGAAATGGCACAGATTTCCACAATGCAATATAACACCTTCTGCAAGAACGTTGTCTCAGCTTCGTCACCTGAATGTCTGCCCCAACTGAATCTGCTACCAAACTTCACTTTGTCGAGCATTCTACCAGATCATGGTCTGGATGGAAAAATCAGATGACATGAACTGGGATGGAACTTGCCGGATAATCAATTCATCCCACTTACTGTATATCAAGAAGGAATGGCTGCCTGAGACTGTCTTGGTCTGTAGACGAGATGAACTGAATGTGACAATCCACATAACAAGGAGTTAGAGGATGGCATAGAGAGGGTATAACACAACAAGGGCTCTATTTTCATCCATGCTAAACCCCTTATCCCTAAACTACTTTGCCTTTTTTTATTACTATTTTGGGGGAAAAAAGTAAGCCAATCTATATCGACACGTTGTGAGCTTGTAGATTGGCTATTTGAACTATTCACTTAGTATTCAAAATAGTAAAAAAAGGCAAAGTAGTTTAGGGTTAAGGGGTTTAGCATGGACGGAAATAGAGCCCCAAGTGCCTATAGTGAGCTGGTAAACCTTCTTTACTCATTAGACATGATTACTACTACTTTGTGATTATTATTTAAATAATTTCATGAGTTATATACATGCTTCCATGAATGTGATAGTTAATGTGTTAATTTTCAATAAAAAATTTTTTTATACACAATTTATTACAATGGGAGTCGGGACAATGGGAGTCACCTTAATTGGGATGGAGGTTAGTCATTGAAATATATACCTGTATCCATTTAAATATCTTCTTAAGACAGAGGTGCCAGAATCAATGGAGCAATCTTCTGTGTCAATTCCTTAGGGGTTAAGTGATATTTGTTTAATATAATAAAAGTATACACATTTTTGTGAGGGGCATGGGGTCTCAATTTGTTATTTAACCTTCATAGATGACAAATCAACTGAGAATCAGACCTCCTGCTTTCCATGGTCATGGAGGATCTGGAAATGACCCAACAAACTAACCAGTTTCTCTCTAACTTTTTGTTCAGTGTTGAACCACATGAACCCTTGTGTCCCTATTCGAAGGCAAACATTCAGTGAAAATAGTCGATCTGCAAGCTCAATGCATTGCAATGAGACGCGTTGTGAGGTAATTTTCTGGGTAGAAATTAGTGTAGGAGGGGAAATTGAGGGGGGCACTGCATGTAGTGGAACTCTGGTCAAATTGAACTGGTTAACAGGTTGTTTTGAAGAAACATGTGCGGGGAATGGGGATACATCCAGGGGATACATCCAGTGCAGTGTGAAAGGCCCTGCCCGGGAAGCTGTCATCTTTTCGGCCCACTGAGTACACATGCTATTGTTGATGAGCTCAAAGCCAGCAGCCATTCCATGACCTATCATGGAATGTTCACCTCCCAGTAGTCTTGGCAACCCCTTGATCTATGCAAACAGTGAGCTGTTGTGTTATCACTTCAGAATCAATAGGATTACAAGAGAGAGAGAGAGCATAATGCATTGTTTAAGTAATAAGCTATGGCAATGGCTAAAAAAAAAAAGATGTGTTTAAATGGAATTTCTTTTTTTTTTTTTACATGTAGCTACTAAATCAAAAATATCAAAAGGAACATTATGAGTTCAACTTCCTCTTGATCCACACAAGACAATATGGCCTGTAATATTTTGATGTTTTATTAAACTTGTATTCTCTCAACATAACTTTGCGAGCTCCCTGCCTTTAATTGAATCTGTTCCTTTGGGTACATATTTATTTATTTGACAGGGACAAAGCTCATTAATCAACATGTCAGTTTTCACCTCAATGTAAATGGGCCAGAGTTAGCCAAAGCTAATTTCCATCTGTAGTCCCTGGGCAGGCTCTTAAAAAGTGAATGATAAAAGAAAGACAGTGTATAGCAGGGTATAGCAAGGGCCATATTTTGACTATAGGGTACCAGGCTGGGGGCCGAGTCTGCACGCATTGTCACATTGTCCTGTCATGGTAAAAGCTAAAACACTGTGCGGTCCACCAAGCGTCCAAAATGACCCTTATACAGTTCTGTAGACTGAAACTCTTGAGAATGTAGGCCTACATATATTATCATATTTTACAGTAGGGGGGGGGGGGGGGGGGGTGTCCATGCATGGCCTAATGCAATAACTTGGGAAGGATCCTTGAAATTAAAAAGGTTGCGAATCACTGATCCTGTCTGGGCTAAAACATGGTATTCGCCATAATGTCTGCCTGACCTAGTAGTAGACCTATTCAATAAAAAAGCTCTTGGGCCTTGTAGTAGTAGTTTACATTGATCCGTGCACTAGTCAGTAGTCACTAGTGGGCAGAGCTGTTACGCACGCACGGTGGTGGGTTGTGATTTGCCAGACTGAGCCCTCCTCCTCCTCCCACCTCCTCGGGGGGCAACTTCTGACTGGAGGCTGCGGGCGGAGCCGGTTACCATAACAGATAAATTGTGCGCGGTACAATAGGTGGAGCCGGGTACGAGACTGTCCTTTCACATTTCCTGTACAGGGACAGTACAGTGGTCTCTGTCTTCTGCTCGGTACCTCCAAAAACAGGGCCGTTAAATCACGCTGATTTGAAAAGGGAACTTATTACAACCACAGGAGAGCAACATGTCGGCGAATAAAGACGCGGACGGCGGATGGAAGACCTTTGTGTGGAATTCAGAGCGGAGGGAGTTTCTGGGACGCACAGGCAGCAGTTGGTGTAAGTAAAGATACTTGAATTATTTCAACCACTTAACCCCTATACATACTTATTTGACCCGGCACTCTAGTGAGCGGTAGACAGACCACCGTTTACGCCACATCTTTTCGCGGAAATAGCCGATCCACAACTACAAGCTCACAAAGACGCCTTGTTGTGACTTGCGAGCATGTAGATCAGCTGTTTTCGCCCAATGTTCGCCCCCCACAACAGGGGCGCTAGGGCTCATCAAAATATTGAAATGCCGCCGTGACTACTTTGGTACGACGTTATTAACACACAAGGATCCATTTTCCTCTCGGTTTCCCTGGCTTTGAGCACCTGTTAGAGCTCACGGTTTGGCCGTGCCACTGCCAGGCCATGCTGTGTCGTGACTAGTGGTTTCACAAGAAAGAACATACAATACATGCGACAGCAGCGACACGGACAAAAAATAAAATCCACACGATCCAACAAGTGACTTAAGGATTTAATACATATTTTATACAAACCTAAAAGGTACCGCCAGTAGCCTATATTCGTGTGATTTATGCGCTCTACACTTAGATATTCCATAGTAACTAACTGACGGTTGGATGTACTGGTTAGTTAATGATTAACATCGTTAACTGTAAAAAACAGATGAGTCCATTCATTGATGAACGCCTCAATCTCGGCGTCCTTTGTAAAGAAAAAGGTCATTTTGAAGGACGACCTGTTGTTGAGACAGAGTTTCTATTTAACCAAACACAAGCGGACCTAAAGTTTGATCTGGGTTATAATCGAATCTAGTCGACTAGCCTACTTCCTATATTTAACTTAAAATGGACAACTGGAGAAACACGACGCCTTTTCCTGTATTCCTCCCGAACATTTAAGACATGTTAACCACGGGACCTGACATGACTCTTCGTTTATGTTTTCCCCCTCCTTTCGCTCGAGCTAATGACCTTTAATCTACTTTAATCTGATTTGGTTTGAGCTGCTTAATTTCACTGTTTAAAATGGTTTCATAGTGGAAGAGGAATGCTCGCCCTGCTGGTACATTCAGCTGTTGATGTGTGCCTGTTGATTTAAGATCGTGATTGGTCCCAACAGCCACAGCCTTTCAGCACATCCATCGATCAGGCTATATCGATTTGTCTCTGGTTATCGATTAGGCCGTGTTCTATTACAACCTCTGTGTGAGTTTTATGACAAGCTGCCGGTCGTGTTCACATGGCCATAAGCAGCTAGTTGCTAACACTAATACATAAAGAGCAGCTCACGACTCACATGTCTCAACAAGGGCCGCCCCTCCATCTCGAATCTTTTTCCCCCCGCGCGCAGCCCCTTTAATCAGTTGAAAACACTTTTATTAATACAGTTTTTTTGTTTTGTTTTTACTTGATCATTTCCCAATCGAATTTGATTGCAGTCAACGTCTTACAAGTTGCAAAGTTTGATATGAACGCAACAGGTCTTTGATAAAAGAACCGACACGCTGCGTCTCTGTGGGCTACGATATCGTTAGGGGTCATTGTGATTTGAAAAAGAAAACTGGGCTTATCAAAGGCAAACGTATATATATATATAGGCTATATAATGGCACGCCTAACATCTTGGAACTCTTATCACCAAAAATACATTTAATGAGACATTTAATCTCACGTTCTTGACCACTATGCTTCATTTACTTTCAACGCTTTATGTTAATATGCTACTATTGAGCAGAATGAAGGAACGCCGGGTAGCTGTGCATGTCAGAGCTCTGGTGTGAATATTGATGCTCCCAACGTGCACCACAGACTGCTGTTGTATGGGGAGGTGCTTTCGATTCAAAGAGAGAGACTGTCAGGGCCATTCACCACCAGTTGGCCCTTTTGGTTATTCCATTACAATGTAAGCCTTCTAGTATAGCCTAATTTAGGTTGCAGACTTGCGTCACTTTTGAGTCATATTTACCAACAGGCTCTGGTTAATTTTACATAAATAATCACTAGATACCCAGACAGGCCATGTGCACTTTTTAATGTGCTCAAAATCTTGTCTTAGGCTACTAATAGAACAAGTTGAAGTTTCAGAATGAAAATTTAATCATCAGACTGGAGCATGGAATATTTCACAAATTAAGAAGCACATTTCACATTGTGCACTAGTGTGCCCATGTTGACTGAGTTGACATAACCTTTCAATTCCACTATGAACAGAAGCAAGTGTCATGGCCTAAGCCACTATTCAAACAGTGATTGGCAGTGCAAGTGTCATTCTGGACACTGGTGACTATAAGAAGTAAATAGTAAATTATTGGAATTCATCTGCATCTTGTCATGAATGTCACTGTACCATGAGCGGCAGATTAGATTATAATTGAGTGTTGCTCAACCAGTGGGATACAGAGCAATTCTGACAAGGTTGAGAGAACATAAGCTCATCATACAAAAAAGCTCTTGTGCAGACATGTGGATGTTATAACAATTTAATGAGCCGTAAGCAGAACATTTAGGATCCCAAACTGTGGGCAGGGTTGATGGATATCCAACTGGTGTTTTTCCAGGGAATTAACCTATTGTAGCTGTAGTGTGGGTTAAATTGTCTATTTACCATACATGCATGTTGCTGCAGGCCTGAACGATACCAGGGCCAACATTAGATGCTGTACACACTATAGTAGGCTATGACGAAACACTGACTGCTCATTTCCCCCATGCTCATTTGAAACACTAAATTCAAACAAGGCCATGGAACAGGATTGCAGTTGCTCTAACCAATGGTGTCCCTCTCAATCCACAGTCTGACTCTGAATGGCTAGAGATAAGGTTTACAACAGTGGAACGGCAGATCAACCTGCCAGGCTGGTTTTGTACTGTAGTAGCTTGTTGAAGCCGTAGTCCTGGCACTTGGCAACGCACTATGGGAAAATGCCCTCAAGGAGTGCCACAATACCTGCACCAAATAAAACAAGAATTGACACTTTGATAGTGGCAGGATCCAGAAGGCATGCTTGTACATGCACATTCACATGATTTCAACACATAGAAATCGGTCACCTGGGTCACATAAACTTCCGTTCATTTAGGAGCAAATCAATTGACTAAAAGCAGGATAAAAATACCCAAGGTTCATAGTACCAGTTCACAGTATGTGAACCTTTTCAATTCACTAGATTAAGTATTTACAAACTGAATTAGCCTACATGTTTAGATGACATAAATCTCTACTTTATGTTAATTGTGATAATCATCCTTGAGTCCTTTTGAAGAACATCCAGAAAATCACAAAAAGGTAAAATCACCTTCAGATGAAATGTCACAGACTGTCATCTGAATGACAGATGACAGAATGTCAAGAGGTTACAGTAAAGTTGTAAACACAGACAAGCAGAATGTGATTCAATAGATGGAGACATTAGGTGTAAGGTAACTCCCAATCGCTCCAATGATGTTTGTGTTAATCTGAAAGAGAAATACATTAACTCTAAAGCCCTAACCACACCAGAGGGTCGCCATGCAACTACTTGCAACCATTATACCCAATGGCAGTTGCAAGGAGTTGCATTGGTGTGGTTTGTTTTGTTGCAAGGAGTTGCAGCTGGTTTGGTTTGGGCCTTAAGAATTGTATTATTCTAACAATGCCAAAGTACTCTATATTTACATGCAAGTCTATATTTACATCCAAGTTCACCCAGAAGGACATTCAAGTCAGTTTAGGTACAACTTGTTGAACAATGCATGCTGCATTTACAGTGCACAGTTGGGGGGATTTATAAACTGTTGTAAGTGACCATGTTCCTACGCCTCTATTACCAAGAACAGCTTGAGTCAGTTCTACTGTAATGGTTTGTAGACAGACTGAACCCATGATAACCTACAACCTGCAAACAAACTAATCAGACACAAATAAATCGCTGATTATACATGTATAAAATGAATGGGATTCAAAGCATGCACATATAAAAACCAATAAAGGTTCAACACAATTTAAATTAGCTTGAACTCCAAGTTTCTGTCAACACCTTGGACTATACTGTCCAAAGTACCAAAGATAAAGAGATTAGAGATCCTGGTGTCTCCTCACTTTCCTGGGATAACGGCAGTAAACCTTTTATGCCAAACCTGTTTGTAACAGCCTATAAGAGGGGGAGGGTCAAAATGAGGGCTGATAGTGACACTGCCACTGACCAGAATACATGACTCACAAGTCATACTGGAACTACGGCTTTCCCTCAGATTGAAACACAAAGCACCCAATTGGGCAAGTGTTGAATTTCCATTGTTGTAAACATTTTGTTACACTAAGGACTCTCACTCTCACTTCAGAATGTTCAAATGTAAACTATCACACAGCACTGCATCTGTTATGAATAATAGTTAGAATGGTTAGTTTATGCCAACATCATTTCCATTATCTACTGTAGAGCCAATGTCAGGGAAAGCAACTTGCTATGTTGGGTTACATTTTTTAGACGACAGTCTCATTCATTCACGTACATTTGACTGCTTTATTGCTTAGGCACAGTCACTGTCTTGCTTGTCAAAAGCAAAGCAAAGAAAAATATATATAACTTATCAAGAGATGTAACCCTAACACATTATGAATATATTTCCATTGTATAAACTAACTAACTTTGTCCAGGAAGTTCCCACTTGTGTTCTATGTGTCTATGTCAAACAGAGGAAGGGATGTGCTGTCCACTGACATATCATCACATCAGCAAATGTGTGAGAAAAAATTACATTTGTAAATAACTACGTGCCTCCTTTCATTTTCCACAGTTAAGATCTTCTTGTTCTACGTGATATTCTATGGATGCTTGGCTGGGATCTTCATTGGGACCATTCAGGCATTACTGCTTACATTAAGTAACTACAAACCTACCTATCAAGACAGAGTCGCTCCCCCAGGTAATTATTTGTGCATACTTTCCCCTGATGATATATGATCTGTTATTGCATTGAACATTTTAACAAAACATGACTTTACAGCAAGCTGTTACTATACTTATGAATTAGAGCATTTCTGGAAGTTTGCTTGAAAGAATACCGCTTCACACCGGGCAGCAAATCTCTAGTCTTGTTTTTTTTGTAAACAAGTAATCATCCAAGGCTGCCATAATGCTCCACTGCTGTTACCATGGAGCTGTTGGTGTTGCGTTGCATTATTTGAAAAATGTCTGTGTGAGCAGCTCCTCACTATTAAAAGTCTGTGTGACCTTAAACAGGTTCAGCCATTTTGTCCTTCACTCCTCTCCTCTCTCAGCCAGTCAATGTTTTCCCCCTCAGGCTGCCGGGGAAGTGCCTCAGTTTTTTGTGTTCATGTGAATCATGTAATGCTTCATGTAGCTATTGAACATAATCTATCTGGTGTGTGTGTGTGGGCGGGGGGGGGGCAGAAGGCATAACATGTTGACATGGCTTAGTTCAATATGACTGTCCAGCTTTTTGTTTATTTTACTCTTTGAAAAATATTGTTACTTTCCCCAACAAAGAGCTTAGTTTTTTATTTTTTGCCAATGATCATTCCTTCTGCTGTGTGTAATCTCTCGAGAGCACGTTTTGCATGTGTTTGCAGGCCCTACACTGCCTACAGTCGAGTACAGTAGGCCTACACTGTAATCGACCTTGTTAAATGTATAAAATAATAAAGCTAACTTTTGTAAAATAAATACATAATACTAATAATAATGAAAAGAAAGAAAGACCCATTGAGTTCTAAGGTTAGTTAATGAACAATTGTGAGTGTGTAGTACTGCTGGTTAGCTGCTGTTAAGTTGGGAGACAGAGCGCCGTTCCGTTCCCTTGGTGCCGAGCAGGCATCACCCCCCCCCCCCCCCTCCCCCGTGTGCCAGCGCCTGCTTGCCTTTAGCAGCACGCTGTCGTCTCGCTCGGCGGTATTTTTAGCAGCCATTGTAACGCCGACTGGACTTCTTCGTGCACATGACATGGGGGGTTAGCCTGTCGGCCATTTCCTTCTAGCAAAACAAAAAAAAGTAAAGAAGCACCAAAAGGCGCGCGGTACCAACACGACGACACACAAGTAGGTGTGGAAGTGTTTAGAGTTGAAGTGAGTTTCCATTGGAGGCCTGATAAAGCAAGACGGGGGGGGGGGGGGGGGGGGGGGGGGACTGTCGCGCGCCTCAAAACCGCCGATGTACAAGCTCACATCGCAATGATCGCATCGCTTTCCCCCACGCGCTTGTGAGCTTGCATATCGGTGATTTTTCAGGCAAGCTCCATGTAGTAAGTCTCCGCCTCCTCTCTCTCTCTGACTGGGGCTAAAAGTTTCCATTGTGCGGAGTCACACACGTGAGAGACTGGTGGAGTGAGTGAGTGGAGTGGGGGCAGGGAGGAGGGTAGGGTGGTGGCGGAGGTGGTATTAACTTTCCCTGGTATTAAAATGACAACGTGGTAACACCCACTCCTCCGCCTTCGTGTTTTACATGTCAACTGGTTTTCATTCATTAGCATTTTAAAACCTGAAAAAGAGCCATTGAAACCGAAACAAGTCAATACAACCGTGATGCATGTTTGTTGTTGTCATCTCCCACTCTCTCTACACTTGACGCCACGCCTCACGACGTAGGCCTCGCGCTCAACAAGGTCTGTCTGTGGAAAATTACTGCTGTAGTAATAGCTGACAGCTGACACAGAACCCATCTGAGGAAAGCCCAAGACCCTTAGCTTATCTAGTGTCCCTACTCCCTAGATAACAGACTACTATACCAAAATAACACCCTCTTGTTTTTAGAATTGTATAGAATTGTGAAATATTAGAATAATATTGCATTGTGTTTGTGAATTGTGTACTTGAAATATTCTGTGTTGTCGTCCTCTCTCTCTCTCTCTCTCTCTCTCTCTCTCTCTCACACACACACAGATGGAACAACATTTTATAATAAATGTTTTTGTGCTATGTGGCATCAGTCATTTAACTGGTGCCACACATTCACATTCCACCAGTGAACAGTGTTGATGATAGTCTGTGGACCAAAACGTCCGCTCTGTATAACTTAAGTTCACCATGTCACTTTTGAACTTCAAGTAAAGACCTTTTCTTGCCATTTTCTTGAATCTTGCAGAATGAGTCTCTTGCATCTCGCAAGAGCCTCATTCTTCCTTCAGTGTGCGAGCCCCTTCCTTTTGCTTATGGACATTCATGCTGGCCTCTCGCACGTACAGCCCTAGAGTAAGCCTTGAGTTTAGAGTGCAAACCTCCCTACCTCCTTCATCTAACATCGAACAACATTCAATTTCTTTGTGTTATGTATTCTGATCACAGTGGTTTGTTCTGTTCCTCAGGTCTATCGCACACCCCACGCTCTCTAAAGCATGAGATCTCCTTCAACATAAATGACGCAACAACCTACACCCAGTACACCTCAGCCATTACGGAATTCCTAAAACCCTATGCGGATGAACCTCAGAAAGACGAATCAAAATTCGAGGACTGTGGAGGCAAGTACCGTTACTGTACACACACACACCAATCACATGGGCCAGGCCATTCTATCATAATTGTTATGTAATATAATATTTAACCAACACCTGGCCAAGATTGAAAGAAATGTACTTGGTGGTTCATTGCTAAAAGTACTTACGATACAGTACATTTTCCTAATATGACTTAATAAATGAACTTAGTTTGTGCCTCCATTAAGTACTTTCAACCTGGCGTCTCTATTTTGGGTTTGTCATTGTAGCCTAAAATGTAAAAAACAAAGATTGTATGTTTCTAAATAGTGAAAATAGCAATGTACAAGCTCACAAAGTGTCATAATGCAATGCATTGTGAGCTTGTAGATTGGATGTATAAATAGGTCTTACTCTTAACGATCCCTATTCTTGCGGAATCATTGGTGCATTGTGAGCTTGTAGATCGGCTGTTCCTGAGGGGAAAAGAGTGGACCAAGTACAGAGCCGATCCGGTCAAGTTTACTAAGTATTTAGGGTTGAAGTTAAGTGGTTAAGTCAGATTAACAATGAATCACTAAATCATCATGTAGTCACTAAAGCTTATTTACCATCGTACGACGGTGTCACTAGTTGACAAGAACCGATCTTCAAGCTAAGAACCCGACGCTAAGAATGCGACGTTGTATAAACTATGGTGGTGACAAATATTGCTGTCGCTCAACTGCTGTATGCATTTATAGATGCATGTCTAACATGTCCTTTGTTCACATCATCCATAGAACAAGCCGACACATACAAGATGCGTGGGGATCTGGAACCTGACGTCCTGGGAGCGAGGAAAACGTGCCGCTTCAGCAAGACTTGGCTGGGAGCCTGCTCCGGGGCAACCGATGACACATACGGATTCAAGGAGGGAAAGCCATGCTTGATCGTCAAGCTCAACAGGATTGTCTACTTCTTACCACGGGTATGCATACGTTTTTTTCTGAGCCTTTGTTATTATGGACCATAATACAGTAATAACAATGAAAGATTGTTTAGTAATAAGGAGGGAAACAAAGTGTAGATGTTCTACTAGAGTAAACTAACTGGGACTTGGATAGGTCTAAGAGCACATGGCAGGTGGGAGAAACTGTATTGACACTTGTGAGCATTATATTGGTATATTTGCCAGGGTCACAAAACGCATTTATTTTTTCAAATCTTTGTAACACAGTTCAGTAGTAAATTCAGTTTCAGCTTTAAGCAGCTGATGTGTGTGTGTGTGTGTGTGTGTGTGTGTGTGTGTGTGTGTGTATATATATATATATATATATATATATATATATGTGTGTGTGTGACACACACAGTTCTTAGTGTCGATGAACCTTAACTGGCTCATTAACAGTTTGAATGTGGATTGTGTGAACTGTCCCTGAAACATAAGCCAATCAATACAAATAAATAGTATTAGGAACACAAGTTTTGTTCAGGTGGAACAGCAGTTCTTGTTCTGCAAGGTACAGGGAAAGCAGCAGGATGTCATGACAATGGGGGGAAGCAGTAGCGAAAGACTGAGCCACTCAATGCAAAGCAATGTCAATCAAGTATTGGGTGAACTTGTGCATTGCTGCTTACAGGCTTGCCTTGCTTTAGCATGTGCAATTTTCAGTTCTCACGCAGTTGCAGTCTGCGTCCATAGAACATATGCAGAGAGATATAACTATTAGCTTGATTGCCATTCAATTTGCTCTGCTCCAAGGAGAATGCACCCTACTGATTTTGTTGCCTTTCCTGTAGTGTTTTTTTTTGTTTGTTAAAAAGCTTTATATTCCGATAGTAATCACTGCTATAGTGTTAGTTCAGGAACAGGGATCTCATCTCTCCACTCGGGAGAAAGTACCCATGTATCTTTTTTAATGTAATTATTTTCTTTTTTTCTTCTTCATAATTTCCAATTTCTCTTGTTTATCCTGTGTCTCGTATGAGTTCTCCATCCTGATGGCATGAAATTGGTATCCCAACCTGAAAATGTAATTTCTGTTTACAGAGTGGGAGAGACAGTTAGACCCCCGTTACAGAACACTCTCATGACATGATTACTATCTGATTTAATTGATTTGATCTGTACTCAGTAGAAAATGATCAATTACACTAACTTTAACTAACATTGCAAGCTGCAACCTTGCAAGCTGCAACCAATCATATTTTGCTATGACTTTACTTTCACAGTTGTGGAGTGGTTAGTGTGCACTCCGAGTGCCCCCACAGTGCTGTGCTCTCTGAATGTTGAAATGGCAATGATCCGACCACTCTGAGTTTCCTATCTACCAGAGAGCACCTCGGGTGCGCTCCAGCGCTCTTCGAGCATATTTATTAATGCACTATTTGTGAATTTTATCATGCAAGTCTAGCCATAATCTATCCACCCAAAATGTAGAATAAGACAACAGAATGTGTATGGTCTTGTTTAGCAAACCCTTTCTCTCTTTCCAGCCTCCCATCAGCAATGGCTCACTCCCGGCAGCTGTCAACTTAAACCCCAACCTGATTCCTATCCACTGCAATAACAGGGTATGTTTCATTTGACCGCACCTGGTTGAGAATCCATTAGTGAACAAATTATTATAATATTGATCATGAAATATTAAAAAAATTAAAAACTGAAATAAAAAGAATACTATAAAATGTCCAACTTATAACTCAAACTGAACCCATTTCCTTGCAGAGAACGGGAGAGCAACTTGGCGAGGTCAAGTACTTTGGCTTTGGTGGTGGCTTCCCTCTCCAGTACTACCCATACTATGGCAAACTCCTGCAACCCCAATACCTCCAGCCCCTGGTGGCCATTCAGTTCAGCAACATCACCTTGAACGAGGATATCCGCATCGAGTGCAAAGTGTTCGGAGGGAACATTGATTACAGCGAAAAAGACCGCTACCAGGGACGCTTTGACGTTAAGCTCATCATCTCTTCGTGACCTCAGCTATGAAAATAGCTCCTTTTATTCTCTATCCCATTCTAAAAAAACAAATAAATTAATGTAGAGAGAGAGAAGACAGGAAAAAAAGGTTAAAATAAACACAACTAGTCTTGGAACAAAAACCATTCATGATATACAGGACCTACACTTAATCTGTGTGCTTTACACTAGCTTCTCTGTGTATTTCAAGGATTAGAATGTACAAAAAAGAAAAAAAAAGAAAAACAGGAAGAAGAGTAGCAATAGCCAATATTTATTCTACTGTAAATGAAAATATTCCTTGAGCCATGGGACATGTTCATCTATTACTGTAAATCGTAATTCCACTACTGATATGTAGCGAGCAGTGTTTCTGTCCCCAAGTATTTCTTCCCAATGTGGTTTCTATATATTTTTGGAGTGTCCAGTGCCATAGTCTAGTCACATACAATGGCCTTAACAAGCCATATAATAATCGCTTGTTGTCTTATGTCAGTCAGCTTTAGCGGTCCAAGGTGTGTGTGTTTGTGCGTGCCTGTGTGTGTGTTTGTGTGCGCATGTTAACGTTGAGTTGCGCAGCTGCGTGTATATGTGCTCTTACTAACTGAAATACTGGCATGGTACTCTGATCCTATTAAGACGGGGGTATCAAACTGGCAGCCCGTGGGCCACTCCGGCTAACATCTTCATAAGTAATGAAACTGGTAAAGTGAAGCATTTTGTAGTTATAGGTTAGTACTGGCTGAGACATGCAAAAACAACGAGGGCAACACACATGGTTAGCACAGGCCCACATGAAGTCACATTTTACCCAGTTTGGCCCCCGTGGCATAAAATAAGTTTGACACCCCTGTTTTAAGACCATGTCTGCACTCCATGGAGACATTTATCTTTCTTTATGATGTCTTTTCAATTGATTGTGGAAGGATACATTTCTAGACCACATTTTCTTTATGGTTCGACCTTCGCTGTGGGACAGGGTTTCAAGTGGCATTTCTGTTGAATACCGGTATCCACACCTCTGCTTGCTCTGTAATGTAAAGCTTTGTCAGTCTAGCCTGCAAGACTGTCATGTTCATTGAAACACAGTGGCAATTCAGTGCTTTTAAAAATCTGTATTCATTTCATTTCTTTTATTTTTGCTGGAGACATCACATGATGTGGTGTAACTTTCTACTGAATGTTTTAGCCATTTTCATGGTGAAGAATTTTATATTTATGCAGTTGTACATTTTTTTTTCCACAGGAAAAAGTGTAATGTGTGAATCCAATACCAAAGTCGCTGGTCAAAAGTTAGAATATCAGAGGCAATGCAGTACCCCGTGTAATAGGATGTTTAGTCAGTGTAAAAGTGCTTGATTCAATGTGGAACATCAAAACACTTTGTCAGGAGTCCATTCGCTCTTGTCACTTTATTTAATCTGGATAAGACTGAAACAAATAAACGGAAAAACAAGCCTGTGGTGATGTCTTTGTATGCATGAAAATATGACAGATGTATATATACAGATAGAGTACACAAAATATGTCTTTTATGGTCAATGCTCTTAACTCAAGTCACCCATCCAAAATCTTGAAGAAGTATTGCACCTGTAAACAGAAAATGTTAAGAGTTAACATTAATCGCTTTAGAAAACAGTATTTGATATAATAGCTAATCCAACGTGTCAGCATACTACAGCCTAGAGTGGAATGTGGATCATATATATATATTTTTTAAATATATATTTTTTGGCTTTTTCTGCCTGTATTGATAGGTTGAAAGTAGACTGACAGGAAATGGGGAGAGAGATGGGGAAGAAGACACGCGGCAAAGGCCGTCAGGATCGGGAGTCGCGGCACGCCATCAGGCTAGCTCAGCGGCCTAGGTGCCTAGGTGGTTGAGCTAATCGTCCGGGCGAGTGGATCATATTTCATGTCCATTTCTTGCATATAATCTGGTATATTACATTCAGAATTATGCCTTTTCACGAGACCATCTGCCAGGCTGTCATTTAAGTAGCCATGCGACAGGTTTGCAGAGGTGCACAGAGTGTTCCTATGCAAAAGGTTTTCTGGACTACTATGAACTACCCTGGGGAATGTGGCCAGCTCAGGCAGTCACAGGCTAATGATTAACAAGGAGTCATTTGTCCACACCGCTTCACAGATCAGGAGCTCGCCTCAACAATGACGCGCGAAGGGTCACAGACCCACTCCCTCTGGAAAACAATGGTTTTGTTTCAAATTCCAGTGCCACTCATTTTTTCAGCCAACTCAAAAAAAACAGTGTGATCAGTGGCTGCCCCAACCCACAGAGTGGAGTCATGAGACTTGTTTTAGAACACAAAACAGCACTGATTTAAGTTTTTGTTCAGGGCTAACAAGAACGTAGCATAAATTTGTGCATGGGGTCCGGTTGGAAATCAACGGATCTCCTATTCCCAAGGACAACAAGAAGTACAAAGAGCGGTGGTGTGGGTGTTTTCTACAGTACTTGGAAAAGGAGAATGTGCGCAAGTGAATGAAGTGCCACCTACCTCCAACTCGCCATCTTCAGGGAGGTCTGTACAGTGGACAGCATTGTGCGCTTTGTCTTTGCCATAGAGCGCGCGCAACGTGGTTGGACGTAGATGGCGAGCGATTTCCTGTTGAATGAAAATATTGTTGTTGTTGTATTTCTCTGATAAAAGCATCTGTGACAACAGTATTCGGTGGGAGATGCCAGAAACAGTGCGGACTGAACACTGCATGATGCAGTGTATGCAAACAGCAACAAGTATGAATAGACTACTGTCAAACAAAGTAGGATGAAAATACTGTGACGGCAAGTAATAATGACATAACAGACTAGATTAATTTAAGTAAATATCAAAGACTCATTCATACTGAATGGTATGAATGAGTTATGACACAAAGCGTGACTGAATGTCATCCAGACACTGATTACTGGTCAAGTGGTGGAAGTGAAAATTGCCACCACAGTGGAAACATGCTGCAAATGGTTGCATGAATCATAGTCCTTGCAACAGTCAATGATATGCCTTCTTCCTCTCTACCGGGACAGGACTCTCAAGATATTTTCCATTTTAAAATTCCATTTCAATTTCCTTTTTTTTGGGGAGAATTTTGGTTAAAGATATGTATTCCAATATTGTTTGGGTAGTACATATATTAGAAATTACACTGGGTCAGCTGAAAATTGTCGTTTTTCCAAACATTTCAGAGGCCATCTATATTGAGGGCACATGTCCGGCTCATTCCGACCTCTGCTTAGTTACTAAACCCCAAAAATGTTGCTATGTCTCTCAAGGTCACACGACTGTCTCTTCTGTGCTGTTAATCTCTTCCTGGAGGAAATGCAATCCTCCCACAGGGCTGCATTCAGGGCAGGAGTCATACTGTACATAGAGTAAATAATTCTTTATGTGAGAACTATTAGTTCAATGCTTGACAATGGGAGAACATGATCTCGCATGTAGTGACATATTAATAACATGAGAGCTGTCGACAGCCCTCATGTCCGTAGCGCTGTCAGGACGTAAAAGTGCTGGGACATTATTTCCGATGACTCACATTGCTGTGTATTATCCCGTCTGATACCTTGATCGAGTTGAGACTAAGAGCAACTGCAGTTACTGCACGTATGCAGCCAATACAGGACAACTGTTGCACAGCAAAATGGAAACGGTGCTAGAACATAGCATGCACCAGCGCCGGTCTGGAAAAATAAATAAATAAATAGACCAGACATCCCCCAATAATGCGGAGACATTCAGACCCAAATGACCCCCCCCCCCCCCCTCCGGCACCTATGCCTCATGTTATTACTAGTTGTCTTACTTAGACAGTGTGGATAATACTATTAACAAACAATTGGTCTGCATATTAGATGAAGGAATATATTCTTAGTTTATGTTACAGGCGATTTCACACTCCATCATCTGTGTAATTTGAACTGAAGTAATTTTTCCCCTTTTGGCTACCATACTTCACATACAGATGCCAGTAAAGCCCAAACCGCACCAATGTCCCCAATCGCAGTTGCAAGGAGTTGCATTGGCGTGGTTGACCGCAAAACTGATTGGTTGCAAGGAGTTGCGACTATTTGCAAAGGAGTTGCGAAGGAGTTGCAACTGGTGTGGTTTGGGCTTAAGAGCAAAACACCACAATGGTCCAAGTATCCCCTTAACACAACAAAGAAAGGGTAAATTTTTTGTACTCTGCAGTCTGCATTACAGAGCAAGAGATACAATTGTATATTAAACAGGAAGCCATTTCCTATATGTTCTGGTGTTTCACACAAAAGAAAGGAACCAGTTTCAAGGTCAACCGTGCCAGCTTTCTCTCAGAGCCATTCATTTTCCCTGGAAGCAAACACCCACAAGAGGATATTAAAATCTCCAGTTAAATTTGTTGCAGTCTACCACAAAAACATGAGGAAACATGAGAAAGAATAGCCTTCTTGATTGTTAAGAAAAGCTTGGCTGTTCATTTAGGAAAGGAATGCATTCTTTGCTGTTTTGTAGCAGCAATTAAAAATAATGCAATGTTTGATTTAATGTCTAAGGAATGTCTATAGACTGTGTAATTGTGTACTGTTGTCAGTACGGTGACCTTGACATGGGCAGTCTGTGGTTTCAACTCCACTCCATATGAATCTTGAGCCAACAAGAACAAGCAAGAAATTAAAGGGAGATTTCTACTCTGTCATGAAAGAATTCTTCAGCAAAGTCTCCTCTCTGTAATTGTATTAGCTAACCACTGGCGATCTGCAGTCAGAAGGCTTAATTTCATTTTAATGAGTCCCATTGGATGCCAGACTGATATTCACAGAAGGACTGTTGGCTTTTACAATAATGGGCGCGGTGGGGAGGCCTGATCGTTGAGAGAGACCAACGTCCCATTGAAAGGTCTGTTAGGGGGCACGGTGGCACAGTCGGTAGTGCTGTCGTCTCACAGCTAGAAGGTCCTGGGTTCAATTCCCGCAGGGGACGCTGTGGGCGCGTTCTCTTCTCCGCGTCATCAGTGCCCATTCCCGAGGCGGGGTTGGCGAAAGGGCCTTTCTGTGTGGAGTTTGCATGTTTTCCCTGTGTCCCCTAGGGTAGGTACCCTAAAAAAATGCAGTAATCCTGGTCTCTAAACTACCTCCCCCTGGCTAGCCGGGGCGCCTGATGGCGGGGAAAGGAACTGGTCGGAATAACGTGTTCCTTCCACACGCTACGTCCGGCCGGGGAAACTCTCCCCTGTCAGATGAAAAGAAGCTGCTTGGACTACTCGTGCATAGAAGGAAGCATGAGGTCAGTCCGCTGCCCCCCCCCAGGTTGGCAGAGGAAGTGTAGCGCCCAGGATTACATTAGACACTGGGTGAAAAAAATGAGTTGCAAAATCTTGGGATAAAAATTATATATTTATATATATAAAAAAAAACTCGCTGGTAATCGAGAGGGCAAATACTGAATGTTCAGTTCAGCTCGTTTTTGTGAAATGCTCCTGCATGTGAGCATTACTTTGCGTAAAAGAATATGCCGAAAGGAATATGCAGTGATACATTTGGAACAGAAATTCTGCTTACCCTGGCTACTGACAAATGCAATATATACAAAGCAAGTAGATAGGTCAATATGTACATGTAAATAAAACAGTGAGATAGATCTCCGTTTGAATTGTTCCCAACGTTCTACTTTAAACTTTGTCCACTTTTGGTCAAACCTTTGGTCCACTTTTGCTCTCCAATATTATCACGATAACAAAATGTTATGTTTTATCTCTAACCGAAGCCACAGATAAGAAAACATTACATGGGATATGGAATTTCAATAATTTGTGGCTAAATCATAATAGAATTTCAGTAAGTGCCCAGTAATGGTGGGTGTGCCTGAATTTACACTGTGAAAATCTCATTATCACTAATTGGGTAGCATATGAGCCACTGCTGGAAATTGAATAATAAAAAAGTGTTGTATTGCTGTGAGTCTGCCCTCCGCCTGACATCAGGCAAACGTGTCATCCCATGTGCTATACAAGCGGTTCACAGAGCGTCAATACTGATGACGCATACATCATGCTGGCTATATGACAACAACTAACCATTTATCTCACACAACCTTTCCTTGCTCACACGAACAACACGAACAAGCTTGCTTGTTCTATTGTCATCGCTGTTGGCCTTGCCAATGATTATCTTATTTCAGACGATATAAAAGGAATACTCAACTTCAGAATTCCATATGGATGATACATCACAGCAGAGCAATGAAAAAATAGATCTGAAGTTGCAGACTGAAGCTGTTTGTGGAAGTGTGTTATACAGTTATACTATGTGCGGCCTAGCCGACTTTGTACTTGTAGGAACCGTGTCCAAGACTCTCCTAATGAAGCATAAATTCCTGCTCCACTCTGGGAAATGGACTCATTCTTTTGTTGGCTCACTGCCAAGGTTACAACAGCCTGTTAGATGGCAAGGTGACGCTATATCAGTGTCTTATTACAAATTGCCATTTCCCAAACTAGGGTTTAACCAACAGCAACTATCCATTCAAGCATCGTTTACAAAACGACTACAATAAATCCACCACTGTTGCCAGGACGTCACGTGTCATATCTATTTAAAGGATTGACAATCAATATTTTTTAAACACATACATACTACAGAGAGAGAGAAGCAGTGTCAGCAGCAGCCCCCCCCCAAACATCAACAAAACAACATGACACTGCATACAAGCTAACAGACATCAGTAGACAGTCAGTCCTGAGTCCTGACAGCGTGAGGCCACGTGCAGGCTTTGTTGTGACCACCAGGCGCGACTTGTTTGCAGCTGGTCAGCTTGATGCTTATCCAAGCTGCTGATTTCAAAAGCATGAGCATGCTGAGAGGCCAAGCGAGCCCAGACACCAAGAGAAAAGAGAAGGATCGGAAGAGGGTGGGGGGGGGGGGGGGGTGAAGAGCTGGGTGACAGCAGCATACAGAAGCCTGTTGTGTCCGTTTGCTTCGATATCAGGGTGCATCACGCAAGTGAGAGACGTGGTCTCATGACAGAGTCAGAGCGACGGGAGGGCGGAATTGAGCATTGGAGGTGTTCACACTGGTATCCTCTTTGGAACAATATCAGTCTCACATACGGTAACTACCGGCTGAGTCAACATGTTCATTTTAACCTACGTATAGGCCTACTCTCCTCTGTAGGGTAGGTTACATTGCATGCCATTGAATAAACTTCAATTCAGACACGAATTCAAGCATTCAGTCCATCAATTAACCTATTTAATTATATCCGTCAAGTGAGGTGTTATGCACACAAGACCTATACTGTTTATATGTTGTAGCCTTTAATGATCTAGTCTTTAATGAGGTGACATTGATCAATAGCATATTGTTTACTAAAAAAGTTTGCGCACCGCTAACGCCACAAAAAAATAAAAAATAAAACATTGGCGTTACACAAACCTGTGACCCATAGAATTAGGTAATGGCAGGCACCTGTAACCCAATATGCATTGCACTGTATTGACGCACGTGTCACGTGATCGGGCGTAGCCAATCGAAACATGATAGAGACTGAACTGGCGCGAAGCTCCGCCCCCCCAGCTATTCATGTCAGTGGAAGTTGCTCAGTGGCGTTTTGAAGCACCCGGAAGACTGCCGGAAGTCCCTCCTCCGGACCTCAACTTTGAGGTCCGGGGTGACGTTGGAGTCATGGTCCTACGTCACAACACAATGTTAAAGCCCAGCTGCACGGGGTTTCCCGGTCATGAATCCACGGGTCCGCCTGTAGTCCCTCCTCCTACCACTAGGGCCCAGAGCTTCAACGTTGAATAGCCTCACTGGCCCCTTGGTTGGCACTCGAATCTTAATTAATGGACTTGAACCATTCGTTTTTTCCCCCCCTTTTTTTGTAAACTCGAAAATATTTCTCGGCGAGAATGCGATATTCATAATAAGAGTACTATGTTCATGTTGTGTTTACATGTTAAGATGTTATTAATAATCAGGGGGGCACACAGCCGATGCGCCAGTGCGCATACGTCGTCAAAATGTTTTCTGCGTGTAGATCAAAAGGCATGCAAGGCGCATTTGCGCACCAACAGCTCAGACAGTTATGTAGAGAAATCTGACAGGCATTCAAAAGGAACTCAAATGTGATGTTAATGTTCTGTAAGTAGACTTAACTGTTGACTAATCATTACATGTGGCTGTTATTTTAAAGAGGAAGTTAGTGCACAGGAAGTCCGTTTCAGTTGTAAACAAGCTACTATGACACTTTCCCAGAAATTCTGCACAACTAAACATCAAATGTACTACATTATAGTATCAGCCAGAGAGATGAGTCATCTGGCCCAATTATTTTCTCTTTGAACTTGTTTATTTTCCGTTGAATGTGCCGAATTGTATAGAATTTGAAATCAGACCCACTAAATGAATAGGACTCAAATTGTCGACAGATTAAATAACCTTTTATTAAGATGGTTCGTGTAACTAAGATATTACCAGTCATATATGGCTTCAATTAGGGTTGGGCAACATGATTATTATATTGTAATATGAGACTAGATATCATTTTGGATTTTGAATACATTAATATCATGACTGATATATCATTACATTATGATATAATCGTCACAAATTCACAATCAATATCGAGATGTGGTGAAAGATATTGTGAAAATTGATTTTGGCCACACCTCCCAGGCCTGGCTTCAATCAAGGTATGTCCTATTTGAAGAACATGGACTGAAGACCTCTATGAGGCAATCATTGAGCTGGGCGGTGTGGCATCATATGACTTGGTAAACATTAGCTTGCCACTTATCTTCCTGTTCTGTGAACAGGGTGCAGTCCCAGGAGAAAAACGAAACAAAAAGACACTGTCTGTGAATGCGATTTCACAGACTGGTGGACTGAAAACAGAAACGCGACTACAATCACAATTGCAAACAGGCTGGAATGCATAATAAACATAGGTCATTTCCTGAATTTTGAAGTGAAGATCGTAAAATATGAGGCAACCGCCATTAGTATCCAATTCAACAGATAATAATACTCAATGTGTGTAGGCGAACTGCATATCTGTACTGTAGTTCCTTGTTAAGGTAACCAAAGAGGCATTGGAGGCACAGAGGATCCTATTAGATTTCACATCATGCACCAGCACAGCCCTGCAGCGCTGATTCCACAGTACCCAGGTACACACGCACACAGACAACCACTCTCTCACGCACGCACACACGCACACACACACACACACACACACACAACTAATGCTGTGATTTATTTGCCCTTGAATAGATTTGGAACCAAACTCATTAACTGGACACAAATGTGTGAAACTCAGCTGTCACAGTGAAGCTCCTATCAACAGCTCTTCCATTCCATATCACACAGGTTCTAAACTGAAACTGAAGCATAAAGCTGCACAAATCACCAGATTCATTAACCACTAAAACCCTGTTATACTTGGGCCATTTGATCCCCCAGGGGTCTGTACTTACCTTTTCCCCCCTCTACAACTAACCTGTTTGGCGAAAATAGCCGATCTACAAGCTCGGAACACATTGGATTGTGCTTGTAGATCTGCCATTTTCACTGAATAGCTATTGCTATTACATTCTTATTGCTATTATGACATTGTTATCATGCTATTATGCCCAGAATAGGGATGCTACTGTTCATGTGGTTAAACTGTCAGTGCTGCAGTGTCCTATAAGCCAGAATAGGGATGCTACTGTTCATGTGGTCGAACTGTCAGCATGAATACATAAACAAACCTGTTTCCCTAAAGCCTCTTTAGCCTACACCTGTCGACATTCGCAGAGAAATGTGTGGTCTGAGTGATGTCTTTCTTCATCTCATTTAAATATAAAATCTTAAATAAACAAACATGTTTAGGCCTACTTCAGCATCAAAGAAATTAAATTATTTTTTTTAAGAGTGAAGAGAGCCTACTGTCAGCTGTCCAAATATTATTAAATTAAATTTGAGAGGTGAAGTGATGTCGGCAAGGTAAATGTAGGCCTATATGAAAACACAGGCCTACCATAGCAGGCCTCAGGCCTGAGGCCTACCATAGCAGGCCTCAGGCCTGAGGCCTACCATAGCAGGCCTGAGGCCTACCATACCAGGCCTCAGGCCTGAGGCCTACCATAGCAGGCCTGAGGCCTACCATACCAGGCCTCAGGCCTGAGGCCTACCATACCAGGCCTGAGGCCTACCATACCAGGCCTCAGGCCTACCATACCAGGCCTCAGGCCTGAGGCCTACCATACCAGGCCTCAGGTCTACCATTGTGTGGCACATCTATGCACGGAATATCTATATTCACAGTGAAGGGGGTGTTGTTGAGAAGAACCACACACCCACTCCCTATGCATGATGTCGTTTGGGAAACCCAGCCATTATGTTTCTGCACTGTCAAAAGTATAATGCTACCAATGTAGTTAAATAAAAAATGTGAAAAAATCTCAGGGGGGGGAGATAAATTATATAAAATAAAAAAACGGTAATTTTTCTAGAAATTTCTAGAAAAATATCGTGCAAAATCGTATTGTGAACCTCATATCGTGATACGAATCGTATCGTGAGTTGAGTGAATCGTTACATTCCTAATAAGTAATGATTACAAGTTTATTATTGTATGGCAAATGTAGTTAAACACATTTCCTAAGCTCCACAGCAGTGCTACATCGACTTATAGGCAAGGGCCCGGTTTCCCAAAGGACACCTCTTACAGTACCATGGTGTAAGAGGTATGGTGTTGCACATGCTCAGTTGCCCTCTAGGCCACACATGAAGCCTGTGAACAGACATTCCAGGCCTGAGGCCTGGTATGGTAGGCCTCAGTCCTGAGGCCTGGTATGGTAGGCCTCAGGTCTACCATTCTGAAATTTAATTTAATAATATTTGGACCGCTGGACAGCTGACAGTAGGCTCTCTTCACTCTTAAAAAAATGTAATTCAATTTAATTTCTTTGATGCTGAAGTAGGTCTTAATTTCAAAGTTTTTATATTTAAATGAGATGAAGAAAGTCACCACTCACACCACACATGCGTAAGGTTTTAATACTGCCACATGTCGACAGGTGTGTGTAGGCTAAAGAGGGTTTAGGGAAACGGGTTTGTGTATTCATGCAGGAGGCCTTACGTGCGCAATGAGGACAGGTATGGCTGTGCTCTAGTCTAGGTTGTGTATTTCTATGTTGTTGTGTTTGACAGTGTTTCCCAAAAAAGGACATAGTGTTTGATTGGCAGCCAATTAGGCCGCACACAGGCTTCATGTGCGGCCTAGAGGGCAACTGAGCATGTGCAACACCATACCTCTTACACCATGGTGTAAGAGGTGTCCTTTGGGAAACCGGGCCAAGGGCTATTAAAAAATTATTTTGTCTCATTCGAGAGGGTAATGAGTTGGATTTCATACAGGCCAATTTTGGATTGTTTTGAGCCTTTAAATCAAGGTTTAAGGTAAATTGTTCTTGTAATTTGGTACGTAAGAGTACAATTATTTATTTTGTCCTGTTACTGTTGGCTGTCAAGGCGCAGAACAGTATCATATAGTAAGTATAGAGTATAAACTAAAGAGTCTAATGTGAGCATGGTTCATCACAATATTTGAAGAATAAGCACTAAAATATTTACATACAAAAAATATTTTATGAAACAGAAATGGCCTGGTCTGGTATTCTGGTGAAGGAAGACAGTTCTAAACGTACAGTGGTTGCAGTATGTAATTTGTTGCATGCAAAACAATTTACCTGTTGAGTGAGCATCTATTATATTATCATAGCAAACGAAGGAAATGGTCAAATATTTCTCATAATATGTAGGAACTATATATTTTTGAGTAGTGCTAGCCACTCCTATAGACAGCAATGTGTGTCCCTATGTTGTTGTGTACGTGTCAACGTGTCCGTCCAAGCACGGAAATAGCGCTTGTTACTGTTGCGCAGCCTAACACACACACACACACACACACACACACACACACACACACACACACACACACACACACACACACACACACACACACACACACACACACACACACACACACACACACACACACACACACACACACACACACACACACACACACACACACACACACACACACACACACACACACACACACACACACACACACACACACACACACACACACACACACACACACACACACACGTTTTTTTAAATGATAATAATAACTAAAAAAACTCACCGGATCTGCTGGTCCACAAAATTCCCGGAATGTTTTGGGTGAGTCAGTACCACAAATGTCCAGTGCCATGCAGGGTCCAGAACACAGCTCATTGACCATACTCTGCAGGGAAAGATACAGGAATACAATGAACCACCGTCCCTATTCTGGGTAGTTCATAAAAGGCAAACATTTGGTGAAAAATAGGCAAACATTTGGTGGAAATAAATAGCCAATCTACTTTCATGTAACAATCACAGTAAAATTCCCCAGCAGCCCTGACAATTTGAAATGTGTCCACATTATTATAGCTGCATGAGAATTTGCACACAAAAAAATTTACACAATTATTGATTGAATCCATGCACAGTGACCTTGTACATCATCCATGGACAGAAGGCAAGGTCTGTTGTATGAAGGATAAATGTTCCGTTTCATTATACACGCCACAGAGACAGAAGAAACCACAGCAACAAGATGGACATGACTTCCCCAGACTGGTGACCCTTCTGTTCTGGCTCGCTGCAAAGCCTACACAGACGCACTTCAACGCTTATGACACCTCTCTCTTAAAAGGAGCGAATTAACCCATCAGCAGCTGTGCACACAGATGCTTTATAGTCCCCAGCGCAAGGTTCAGAGCCAGGTTTAACCACTTAACACTGAATTCACACCAGCATAGACTGTCTGAGACAGTCTGTCTCGTTTGATCGCAAAATGGGCTTGTCCGAAGTATGAGTGACAGCCTTGTAGACAAGAGAGCAGTGATCCAGTGAGATCTCTGCTGCTCTGAGCGGTTCAAGGCAGCACAGACAGGGAGGAGAAGACACTTGCTGCTTGTCTCTGGCTAGCGGTTTCGGATGTTATCAGATGATTTAATTGCCTTATCAAGACCATGGACATTTCCTACATATTGACATTGTTGTCAGCCAAAAAGATTTAAGTGGCATTTCTTCCTCTGCCTAGTGGGATTGTGCGTGCATAATTGCATGGAAATTGCACGCTTCAAGGCATTTTGTTCAAAACGGACCAATCCTGCAAACTTTGGAAGGGAATCTTAGCCAATGGGGATGGAATATGGGGATAGTGTATACCAAATCCGGCTGCCTCGGAACGGTCTCTACCTGGTATTCCTAAACGTAACCACAGATAACTATGCCTAAACCTTTAATATTTCTCACCTTAACCTCAGTAAAACGGTGGCAAAACCTTACCCTATTCGTTTGATTGATTGAAGAATTTATTAACAGATTGGAGAACTACAGTACATTTCAAGCACAACTCAATACAAAACTGTTAACTGTGGACAACACCAAAAAGCATTACACTTGTTTACAATAGGGTCCACCATGTTCAATTCATCATAACATTTAGTACAAAACTACAAATATATTTCTAAATAGCCAAAAACAGGAAATCATCATAGAGGAGGTAAAAAGGGAAAAAAATAAACATATACAGTGAGGGGAAAAGGGGTGGGTGGGGGATTCAGATTTTACGGGGGCCAGTTTCAAATTGCAGCCGTCATAGGTGCCCTTTGAGAGCGATTTTGAAGGAGTCAAGGAACTCAGATGTCTTAATGACTGTTGGTAGGCCGTTCCACATTTTGGTGGCATAGGAGCGAAATTAATTTAGTCCCTTGTTTGTGCCGAATCCGGGTTGCACATGGTTTTGTTGAACTCCCTCTGGTGTTGTGGGTGTGGACCTCAACCTTATTCCTTAACTTAACCTCAGTTAAACTATACCTAACCCTAAACTTATTTCTAATCTTATGATATCCTCAGTAAAACATATACAAAAACCGCCCCGACATGTGGTTTGGCGGAAACAAAATGAGGGCAAGGGTGTTTTGGGGTGATCCTTCCAGTTACCACTCCAACCAGTGCAGAATTGGTCTCTCATTCTCAGAGTTACAAATGGCTAAAATGGCACAGGGGATTTGACTGTGTGCAGGTGCCATTCTTGAACATAATACGGTAAATTAAGGTCATACTCACAGGGTACTCCGTTACAACCCCTTTGTAAACTTCATAGAATTCTTCTGCATTGGCCTGGTCAATATTGAACTGTGGAGAGAAGATTTCAACCTGTCAATACTCAGTATAACTGCATTTCCTCAAATTAACAAAAGATAATATTAAATTAACAAACAAAAAAAGAAAATATGTTGTCAAATCGCAGAATGTATCACAGATGACCCTACTGTTCCAGAAATGTCACCTGAAATTAACGAGAATGACATGACAAGGAGAGCTCTTTTAATTAAACAGTTTGTGTAAGTTATTTGGGTCGGATTGGATTTGTGATCATGCAGTAGCTTCATCCACAACAGGCCATCTCTGTTCACATAAAATGGCTATGAGAATACTAATATTATTAGCTGATTTATTACTAATTAACAAGCAAGATTACACATTTTGAGACAAAGCTCACAAGAGCCTAGTTATTTCACTCCTAATAAATAACATACAATGCTCTGTGTGAGATTGAGAGGGGGAGAGAGAGAGAAAAAGATTGATTAATTTTTGTCCCACGGCCAACAGTGAGCACCATTTCCGATGGGGCTACATGAATAGGCATATTGGGCAACAGAGAGCAGCAGCACACACATTTGTGAGTGTTAAAGGTCACTGTGATCAGGCAGTGTGTGGCGAGTTCAATGAGGTCACATCAGCCGTTATGCCCTTAGGTCACATGCGTAGAACTACATTAGATGGGGTTATGGGTGAAAGCAGGCAAAAGGCACATTTCTCCTATAATTATCCCATTATTCCTTTATCAAACATGTATGACTCAGATGTTACCCCAACATAGCTTTTAGCATTAGGTCACTCATAAAAAAAACATTAGTTCATATCTCACCATCTGAAGGGCGGAGATCTCAAATCCAGCTGCAGATATGGAGTTAAGTATCTTCCCAGCCAGGCCTGAAAGCAAATGAACCAAATTAATTACAAAAAATAAATAAATGAGTATTCCCCAAAATAGGGAAAATAGCAGATTAAAAGATCAAAACACGCTGCAATAAGTTGTGACTTATTACTATCACCTCTCAATTTATTCCAACGCATGGCTAACATACATAGTGTTAATGAAAAAGGTTAAAAAACACGGCTCCTCACAGGTTAAAATGAAGTTTGAAGTTGCAATGGGTTTATGTATTAAGGGGGTGTGTCTGATTACATTTATATCAAATATCTAAATACTGAATCAAGCAACTTTAAAAACGGTCTGGGGCGCTCACAAAAGCCTGAGTAGACATTTAAACGACTCAAAACTAAATACATTTGGTTTTGAAATAAGTTTGAAATTGAAATATCCCATTAAATAGGCACTGTAGGCCAAGATCCATTACTTTCACAGACTCAACAATGGGTTTCACACAATACTAATAACAATGCACCTGGGGATGTAAACCACACCACCATCCACCAACCAATCTATCCATTTGAGATTTTGTCATTTTAAACTAAACTGATCTCGTCTTATCTTCAGGGCAGCCTACTGGAGATTAGCACTAAGTGTCAAGAAAACCCCACCACGCATTCTTGAGTTTGACCGTGATTGTAACCTTGACCTCAACCCAAACGTTTATCGTCTCCTCTGAGCAAACTACTGATAACTCCCATCAAGTTTCAGGACAATCTGCACATTTTTGTTTGAGTTATTTTGTTCATAGAAAGCCGTGATTACAGTATCAAATCAAATCAAATCAAACTTTATTTGTATAGCACCTTTACAACAGCCAAAGCTGACCAAAGTGCTGAACAGAGTGAAAACAAGACAGTAGAGCATAGCAATATAAAACAGTATGAACACGATAGTCTCTAAACGCCTACTGGTTTATATGTTAACGTTTTTTTTATTACAGTATAGCAGTTGCCTGTAAAGACTTTGATCAGTGTCGGCTATTTCGTGGAGGCATTCTCAGACTGCCCTTGAACGTCTCCTTTGAACAAAGTACAATGAGATTACCTTACTAACGTAGAGGATACATTGTCCCTGTACAGGGTGTCAAGGTTAGTCTTTTGTAGGTATACAAAATCAACAGAGTGTGTCAGCCTCCTAAGCTCTGACAACTGACAAGATTTGTACACACACAAATCTTGTCAGTTAAAGGGATATTTCACTTATTTCAAAAAGTAAATGAAAAAACAAGGCCCCCTCATGTATTAGTAATACTTTTTGATAAGGTCAAACGTACTTGGACAGAAGAGATCTGTAGCAAACCAAAATGACGTAGATATAGGGAAATCAAACATGACTATTATACTGAAAACTATGTTTTATTTAATCTGCCAAAGAAAAAAAGATCACTTTGTGCCCAGATTAGAGGAGGTATATTGCCACTTTATATTTGAAACAGGTCGTTATGTTGGGCTAGATGAAGAAGATCGAATCTGCCAAATGTGTGATCTCAATGAAATAGAGAATGAGTACCATTTTGTGTTGTATTGTCCTTTTTAAGGTGTGGTTAGAGAAGCGTTAATATGATGGATATGAATGATGCATAACTTATTAACCATTTATTTGAAAAAGACGTATTTAAATTGGCAAATTATCTAGAGAAAGCCTGGGACCTGAGGAAAAAGGCCATGTACCGCCAGTAAGGGATATGTATGCTAGTTACTGTGTTTTGTTTTGATTTGTTGTATTTGTATTTATGTTGTATGTGATCAGTAAAGAACTAAGTGTATAACGGTTTATTGTAACTTGTGTGAAAAGGTGTCATATAATCCAATGAGGGATGGGCCACAAGGTGGCATGACACTTAAATCTCTCATACCTGACTAATCTGTCATTGTAACAATGTACTACCTATGTCTGGGTTAGTCCCGACTCCCGAGTTACCGCATGTCCTCTGTGACCTTCCCCCCAAGGCTGCACCCATCTGCCCGCTAGGACGTGGAACAGTCGCCACAGCTCCCAAAAGCAGCTGGTACTGTTGCTAGGCGATGCGGCTCTGGGTGCCTGGCAACAGATGTTTCTCTATTCCAGTCATGACTGGGTGCAATTTCAGTCATGACTCCTCCTGTGATCGGCTATGCATTCAGGATGGCCGCGGCTAGAGACACAATTAACGCTAGGGGCAAATCAAAGCGATATTTTCTCTACAACGCCCTTCATCCCAATTGATGGACACAGTTTGTGTTTGTTAATTAACTGGGCCTTTCAGACTGGTGTACTGATGACTCAGACCAAATGTGTCTTGACAGATGACAGTGAAATGAAGTACTAATTAGAACTAACATTAAACGAGACATCTTCACTTAGAGTACTTTCAATTTCAATGAGACACTGACACCAGTGACGGAAGTAATTAAGAAATAACTGACATCTTTCCTGTAACCCCATTCAATAATAAGTGCTGTAAAAGGTGCTACACTGTTACCTTTGTAAACAGATTAAGGATAAGGGAAGTAAGGGTCCATCATATGATGACAAAATAATGGCTAATCAAGTCCATATCTTGAGAGGAGAGCCTTGTCAGAACTCAGAAGTAAATGCCTATAAATTGAATTAACACTCCCCCCCCCCCCCATTCACGAGTTACACAAGTCAATTGATGTAGAAAAGCTTCCCTCCCAATAACGAGTTACATGCGTTACGTTTTCATTGTTTAATTCGCGTTTTTAATACGTTTTAAGACTGCCCGAAAATTTAATTAAAAATGTATTTATTTATTAAATTAAACCCTGTACACTCAAGACACTGCCCCCGCTGCCACCCTTAGATCTCCATATATGGAGCTGACCTGTTCTGACATTCCATATGTTGATCGGACCTCATCAAACCCTGTACACTCAAGACACACTCCATATATGGGCAGTACAGAATTCATTCCATATGTTGATCTGACGCCCCATGCCAAAGCGCCAGCGCTCGCACAGCAAGCAACTGTTCCGACATTCCAGATGTTGATCCTATCCCACCCGTCCTTCCTCTTCGATGTCTCCCGTTTGACTTATAGGCTACCTGTCCATTCAAACGGGCCCGCCCCAAAGTTATCAGACCCTTAGATCTCCATATATGGAGCTGACCTGTTCTGACATTCCATATGTTGATATGACCTCATCAAACCCTGTACACTCCAAGACACGCTCCAGCTCCAGTACAGAATTCATTCCATGTTGATCTGACCCCCCCATGCCAAAGCGCCAGCGCTCGCCCAGCAGTCTGCCGTCACCCAGGCGGATGCGTGCACGCGACCTCAGGGCGTCTTACTGGTGGATAATACCTATAAAATATAACTCTGTATCAGAGTGGCTTATTAGCATGAAATAATAAATAATTAATTATTAGTCACTCCTGTAGTTTATTCCATAGATAGACCATTCACTGCATTTGTATCTGTATCAGATAGTTCATAAAGCCAACATAGAATTGGCTTTATGAATTGGCCACTTATACTGTAGTGTACTTAAATGTTTTTTTATCGGTCCTGCTAGCACTTTATGATAAAAAGAACACATTTACTTAGATTGTGATGGCATTGCTCTATGCCTTGATAGTAGTTACTAGTTAACCATATCTTTTCGACCTGGGTTCCCTAAGGGTCGATACTCCTACTACTTATATATATAGTAGTAGGAGTATCTGCCAAAATAGCTCAAGCTCACGTGTTGTTGTGAGCTGGTGAGCGGCTATCTTCCCAGATTGAGTGTCCCAGAATGAGGACGCTAGGGTTGATTTGGTTAAGTTGTTACTGGAAATGACTCACTGATGAAAATAGAGCATGTCCATACTTTGGATAGCTTTACTAATGGACCTGCAACTATTAGATTACACTGAAACAATTGGATGACATTAGTAAACCATAATCTCATAACTACCATTAGCAGGATGGATGTCTCCTAGGATCTCTAATGACTATTGACTTCCTCATTAGGGATGGAACTCACGCGATACCCGAACAAAGTCAATAACAAATGTATTGAGATATCAATAAGCTTTTGTATTAGTTATATATAGAGACTGCCACTCCAGAGTGGGGCTCTTCAGCCGCCGCTGCAAGAAAACCTGACCACTCAGGCGAAATCCATCTGTCCACTGACGGATGGATGCCTATGATGATGATGGTCAGCCACAAACTCACAGTTGGTTGTGTCACTCACAACTGGCAACTGTCGCCTCACGTCTTCCTTCAAAATAATAGAAAAAGCTCAATAGTGATATCGATAAAAGCCTGGCTCGATAATCCGGCTCAATATGGTGCTCAACTGCTCATTATCAATAACAAATTAACGAGCTCCATCCACAGAGTTATAAAGGATAGAGAGCGGACCAGGAGCGACAGCCCCCCCCCCCCCCCCCCTCAGTGGCGTTTGAAGCAACCGGAAGAACGCTCTACTTCCGCATTTGACAACCAATAGTTGGTGGTCAAATGCAGAAGTGCAAACGAGCGCTTAATCTTAAACCCCAGCTGCACAGGGTTTCCTCTTGCTAAATGCCCGCCTGCAGATCCAGCTTTGACTCGGTGGCTTCAACGTTGGCCAGCCGTTCCTGGGGGCTTGGCTCCATCCCTATTCCTCATAGCTGCTTACAACCTGTTGGCTGTTAACAGATATTGCTGAATTCACAATGTGCACGAGCACGCACGCACGCACGCACACACACAAACCGAATGTCATCTCAGTTCCCAATCTGCTCTAGAATTTATCTTGGCAGTGAGTTGTTGCTATGAGAAAGTGAGACAGTTGCACAATACCGTGCCGGTGTGTGTGTGTGTGCATGAAAAACAGACACATCCATGGAGACTCAAAAGTAAACAAAGTGCAGATCGGATGCCTTTTCCACAGGCGAACACACCACAGCAGCCACAAGCCTGACGAAGACACGCACCAGTGTCACCCAAAACCTACTATGTAGAGGAGACCCATCCAGAAACAAATGAACCACAAAAACACCAGATGAAACTAGAAAAAGTGCCCTTCTGGGCACAGGTCTCCACCAGGAGGATAGGATTGTGTGTGATGTTTGGCAAAATGTTTAGGAGTAATATAAACATGTTTGTGTGTGTGTGTGGTACTCCTGAAAACTTTAGAAGCCAATCGTAGGCAATCAGGATGGATAATTATGAGAAATCAAACAAATCACATGATCACATGACTATGGAGAGCATGTGTACCGATTTGCGTGAAATTTGGATAAAATCTGAAGGAGTAATATTAGAAAATGTGTTTTACATATGTCGGCCTCCTGGTGGCGCTATAAAGAGCAGATGTGAAAAATTCCAGGCAAAGGTTTTTCCTTGGCCTCTAGGGAGTGTGCATACATGGTTTTACACAGATCGGTGCAGTTATAGGTAAAACACAAATCGGCCAGTTATAGCGCCACCATGAGGCTGAGTTGAAAATATTCAAGTGGTATTTCTTCCTCGACCTAGTGGGAATGTGCGTGCAAAATTTCACGGAAATCACACCATGTGTTCATGATTTGCAGCATTTTGTTTGAAACGGAGCACTCCTTTGGAAGCCAATCTTAGCCAATCAGGATGGAGTCTGAAAAATCTGAAAGACCCGTTTCGTTGAATGGCTCTAGAGAGACTGTGTACAAATTTGCATAATGTTTGGACAAAATCTGTAGGTGTACTGTCAAAACTGTCAAAATTTGTTTTGCACAAAGCGGCCTCCTGGTGGCGCTATAACAGGCCAATGTGAAAACTTTGGGGCAGAGGTTCAGCTCTGGCATTCAGGGAGTGTGTGTGCAGAGTATGGCTGCGATCAAGCCAACGGTGCCAGAGATTAGCTGTTCACAGACGGACACACGGACGGACACACGGACGGACGGACGGACGGACACACGGACGGACGGACGGACGGACACACGGACGGAGTGCAAAACATACTCTCTCCCCATGCCTTCGGCCTGGTGGAGACAATGAAGGGGATTCTCTACATAGAATCCATGACAACTTTAGGGGAGCTCTGTCGAGTCAGAGCTGCTGGAATTAACTGGGTCCCTCCACACAGTCACCACTTTGGAGAGTCTCCTCCAGCTTTGTCCGGATAACCGAACATTTCACAGGTCAGAGCCCGGATGGCATGCACACCGTGCACGGGGATCAGAGCAGGGATTTGGAAAAATCCAAAAGCAAGGTTGGTTTACAATGCAGTGGCTTTGTGTGACGCAAACTCATTAACAGGCATCGAGAAGAAGGGGGTGCTGGGTGTTATGTAAGAGCTACGGCTGAGCAGACGTTCTTATACAACAACTATCTGGCTTGTGGGACTTGTACATATGCATGTATTGGAGTAATTAACCAACGTGTGTGGTGCTGGAATGGCTGGGCAATACACCAATATTATATAAATATCGTGAAATGAGACTAGATATCGTCTGGGATTTGGGTTATCTTTATATTGTGATATGACATACATGTTGTCTCTTTATGGCTTTAAATAATTTGAGACCTATTTTATAATTTTTTCATAGTGAAAATAACCCATCTACAAGCTCGCATCACGTCACAGAGTACATCACATGTTTGTAGATCTGCTATTTTAGCTAGTTTTGAATATTTTTGAAAAAGTTATATCATCACAATATGACATTATCGTGTTGATAATTGATTTTGTCCATATCACCCAGCTCTTGTCCAAATTGATCATGGGCTGGTGTTGTGAGAAGATGTAACATCAATACGTTTTGAAGAGACGACTAAGAATATGTTCCATACGGTACCTTCTGATATGGCGTGTGGTTTAATGATGCAGCACGTGCAGTCTGTAAAGTTGGCTGTATTTGAGAGGCCGTGACCCGTAGTGGATGGAAAGAAAAACTCAAGTTCCTAAAAAAAAAAGAAACAAAAAAAAAACAATAACAGTGAATGCATATTATATACATCTTTGTAAATGTGAGCTGTGCAGAAGGAGGGCATGTGTCGAAAACATTCTAAAAGTGATTTATACCATGCCAAATGTCATGCACCGAAACAAGGAAATCTGCATATGCTATTTCCGGTGCATGACATGATGCGTGTCTGAGTATAAATCAGGCATTAATATAACATGCTAGCATGTCTCACTCTTGCTGCTGCAGTGACCGAGTCAGAGCCGTGTGCCGCGTTTTGGACACCATCTGCTCCGAACTGAGCACGGATGCTCTCCTGAGCTTCCCCCCGCGCGGTAGACGATTCGGTTGGTCCCAGCAGCCTCCTCCAGACTGATATGGCCTCCTCGCCCATGAGTTCCATGGCAACCACCGGGCCCGAGGACACATGCTGCACCAGGTTACTGCAAAATTCGTCACCCAGTGAATAACAATTTTATTCAGATGCAACTCTCACAGACACACACGCACGCACGCACGCACGCACGCACGCACGCACGCACGCACGCACGCACGCACACATGCACACACTGTTTCAGCTACTATGTCACATCTGGTCAAACGTCAGGGCAATGTCACTGGGAGGACTATCAGAGGTTACGCTAATGATGAAACCTCCTCTGCTAGCTCCCACCAGCTCCTGCCTGGTAAATCATTCACACAGGAACTCACTTGAAGAAAGGCTTTGACTGGTGTTCCATATAAAAGTCTGCTGCTTGCCCCCTGTAAGGGAAACCATAAACTTGGGGTTAATGAGTGTCCAAGACAGATCAGATATTCAATGTTAACTCTAAGGAATAGCCCCACAACTGTGGGAGGGATGCATAGATCCTCGTTAGTATCAACAAGCCATGGTCATTGGTATTCACTAGTTATACTTGACATTTTTGGCAGGTGCGAATTGCTAGAAAGGTGAACAAAAGATACTAATTACCTGGTATACATTGTAACTTTGTTCATTTGTAACTTCACTAGTCTATGTAACCTTCTACAGGAACATTTCATTTTTAATGTTGTTTATATTTTCTCCCAATTTAGTCCGTATGCCAATTCCCATGTTTTTCCCCATGAAATATGTCCCCGTCAGTGCTGACCCCTTCTGGATGGCCTTGGAGACGGTGTCAGACAACCAGGAATCTACTACGATAAGTGACATCACCATTCACCAGTCACTTCTTTTCAGGCATGGAAAAGAACACACAATTCCTTGCAGGCGCCCCCACCAACCCATGGACCATATTCACACGGCAGCCATGTTGGACTTTATTAACTTAATGGCCGGCGTGTGAATATGATCAATAGGAGTGCCTAGTGCAGCGACAATGATCACCCTCCCTGCCCGGCTTCCCTGTGAACATGGCCAAAGTGTGATTCTAAGTCCAGTCTCCACAGTGGTGGGCAGAACTTCCACCCTGTACCACTCGGATGCCCCTACAAGAACATGAATGTACATTGTGGTATGGGGAACAGTTGTCTTTGTGCATCTGTGTGTGTGTGTGTACTTATCCTGCCTCAGGCAGTTCGCAATCTATTACATCTTTAGAATGATTCCGATTTGTAATTATGTTTAAAGGAGTTGCCTTCAAAACCATGTTATCATCAACTGATTGATCCTATGCACATCTGAACCACAACGAAAATGTGTCCAGGCGTCACCAATCAGCAGAATTTCTCATAATGGATTACACCTGTCAAGCCAGTAGTCTGTCTCTGCAAAAGGGAGCGAGGGTGCTTGGAAGACACGGCAAGGCAAAGCATCCACGACAGAAACGTATCTGTGCCTTTTCCATAAATGCCATGAATGTCTGGTCCCTGAAGGTATTCCCTCCAGGGACTGGTGGTGGACAGGAAATTGACCATGCATTATGCAGCCTTGCTCTCATGAGGTGATTTGTTTTCATGTCCAAAGGCAGAGAAACCGTCTTCACAGTTGCTCAGCTCACTCAGGTACTGGTATCAAAATAAAGTCTGCAAAAGGGAGCTACAGTGTATGATTTGTCATTTGAAGTGCAGCACCTGCCCTTAAATGGTATGCGGATGTGCCCGACCTCTGTTGTTCCTCTAATGTTAATGACCAACGTGCACAGGGAACAACCACATCCACACACAAACAGCCCTGGGAGTGTTGTTTGTGTGTGTGTGTGTGTGTGTGTGTGTGTGTGTGTGTGTGAATTCATATAATATATATTTTTGTGTAACTATATGAATACTATATGAAATTTACACAGATGCATTTTCGGATTGTTTATTCGCCGCGCTCCCGGTGTGTAAAGACCTTACACTGCAGCCCTTTTCTCCTTTAACCTGTGCTGGCATTGCACCTCTGGTCACATGAGTATTTGGCATGAAATAAATACACTGAAAGGTGTGCTTGTACCCAAGTCTCCTATCTGCAACAGAATAGCAATGACACTAGCCGCTACATCAACATCTGACCAGGACAGGACAGAGGACACATCATCTTTTTATGTTATCATCGTTGTTTGCTATAAAATAATCTTCCCTGTGGCAAATCCACATCCCATGTATAATTGATGTGATGGCCCACAAAGAAGAAAGCTGTATCGATTCGTCTGCCCCCGATGCCACCGGAAGAAACGTAAAAACTCAATTATACTGGTAATCGGATCTGCTTGTTTACATTTTGCTCCAACATTTATCTTCATTGTCAAGAAAAGTGGTAGTACGATGGGCATCTGTGCTACAGAAACATGACAATGAAATGTGCCTGTGTCTGTGTGTGTGTATGAGGGCCTTATGTCTCACCTCAGATACTACCGTATGTCTAAATCATTTGTTTGTTTCTTATTGATTGATCTCCCTCTTCCCCCTGGCCCCTTCTACTTTGTCCCTTTCTTTTTTATGGAAATAACAAAACGATGGAAATTGCACAAACACTAATTACACTAATATAGGGCCTATACCCATCTCTTTGCCTAAAATAGCATAGGGTGAAAAAAGGACAGGACCAAGTACAGACCCATGGGTGTAAGGGGTCCAGCTTTAACAGGAATGGATATAATATAATTTCATGGCAGGATGCTCTTGTTCCTACATTTCCTCTTCTGCTTGAAGACCAAATGTAGGTAATTAGTGAAATTCCAGTGCCTTCTGCCCATTGGCATGCCATATGTTCCGGACATGAGGAAGCTGCACTGTCTGCCTGCAAATGGGAGAGCTCCGGCACCGGGAAGCCTTGAAATACCTCCCTCTTCTGGACATACAATTCAGTCTGATATATTCATTATGTCTGTTAATGACAGTTACAGGGAATTGCTGGCCAGGGAGGGACTCAAATACAAACATGCATGGACGCACACACGCACCCCAACCAGGCTTACCCAGTCAGCCTGACCATTTTGGCTTTGGTCACGATCAAGTTCGCGGCATATATCATCTCAAGGATGTTTCCCATCTTGGCAACTGCATCCGGTTTGAGCATAGCGAGAGTTCTGGGGTGAGAAATTATAGGCAGAGGAGATGAGAACATACACAACGGAAGAAAAAGGAAACTAAGACTGACGAAAACCTGTGACACTGTGAAGGGATTGTCATGGCTGAGTGTAAGCAGGCTGCAGACAGACAGAGGTGCTTGTTATTCACGGCAGAGGCCTGTGGAGCTACATCATCAGTGATCAGACAACAAATTACTGGCTCCGGGGATTAACAGACAGCTAGCCAGCGAGTGTAAACTACACGTTAAACTACACTGTAAAATCCTGAGTTACTTTGGAACCAAATTTGTACATGCCCACCCCTGATGTACACAGTAACATTTTGTAACTTTAAGAAGAGTGTACAACAACGTCTTTTTGATCTACCGGGTGATAAACCTGGGATATTGAGGTGATGATGGAAAACAACCATTATTAACCATACCTATTATACTCAAACTTTATCATATCTTTATTATATATTAAATGATTAATAAATCATAGTTTGTTATATTATTAAGATTATTATTAGATTATACTGCACTTTTTCTTCTCCGCTTCAATTGATCACTGCCTTTGGTGACTGAATTTCCCTTGTGGGATCAATAAAGGTCTTATCTTTCTTTCTCGTATTGCTAAATTTTAGTTGACAAATATTACATGATTACCAGACAATCCTCAGATCATTACCATTTGTATAATCTCTGAAATGAAAACCAAAATGAGTTTTCAAATTATATTAACTGAAGCGACGTTACCCCAAGTTATAACAACAAAGTTTACTCAATGGGGTAATTTACAGGGACACATAGAACAGTATAAATGGAGATGAGACTAAATTAGAACGCAATTATTTGAACCTATATGCAGCAGGAATTATAACACTGATGTTTTTTTTTTAAATCAACCAAATAATGTCAGAATGGGGATTGGATTTGTCACTGTTAAATATAGGGCATGTAATTTGAAAGGATTACAATTATCAGATGCATTTTGGTTACATTTGCACACACAGAGTTAAATAACACTAAGGATTTCACAGTGTATGTGGACACAACCAACAGAATCATACCTTTCTTTTTTGCTGCCAAATTTGTTTGTTGTATATTGGTCTCCATATCCAATCAGACTGAGCTGCCGTGAGAACACATTCACCCGATTCCCAACAAACAGATCCTCCTGGCGTAGGTCATCATATTTGGTCCTTTTCAAAAAGATCCGCTGGTTTTTCACGTCGAACTGTGAATCAAACAGGCACATCCCTAGTAAGACTACATTAGAAGCTAACCTGAAGAGCTGGAAGTCTGATAAGACTGAAAGCTCAAAACAAAGTGAAATATTTAATTCCATCCATTTATCAGCTATAGTGGCAAATACCTGCAATTTTGAAATACATACTCACTCTCATATTTATTGTTGTTGATTTTACAATGGAAAATAAAATTACCTATTTGCACACTTAAGGTGTGACCCTTATTATGCTGGTAAACAGATCAGGACGTATGCAAAGCCGTGCCGTAGAGTAGACTATACAGTTATGTATGAGTTGCGTCAGAACTAACATTACAGCTGAGCGTAATAACGATTCAATTAAAACCTGTCGCTGATACTAAGTAGGCTAAGGCTGCTGTATGAGTTTATCCACAATTGAATTGCAGATTGGCTGGTGCTTTAATGTCATCATTCAATCCTATCAGTTTTATGCTTGGGAGGGGATTATCAACGCACCACTATAGGGAAGACAAAAACTAACTAAGCATTTTCTGTATAGTGTTTTTATCTGTCACTGGCTTGCTGCTCACTTTTGTTTCTTTTTTCATGCAGCTTTGATTTGCTCAGGTTGAACAGAGAAAAAGAGAGATTTCCCTTACTGACGGCGTCTGCCACTGATTGAACATTCACAATCAGGTGATCGGCCATTGGTAGCGGCCAACGACCACTAACAACTACAGGCGAATGTTGGCCACAAACGCTCAATGGCAGATTTTCGCCTCAAAAACTGCTTTTGTGTGTTAGGCCACTTAAAGGACAGAGGGTATTGTTTTGTTTCCTTTGTAAAATGTAAGCCTGTAAAGCCCTTTGACACTTTAATTGTGATTAAGGGCTATGCAAATAAACAAGACTCGACTATTGGTTCAATGTTCCACACCTTAATATAACTGACCACTTGGGATGGAATGTGATGTCCCGAGAACTTTGCCTGGTCATTCTAATCAGCCACACATCATATTAGCTTTATAGGGTTTCAAAATCCTTACCATTTCCACTGAGCAATCTTTGGGGTAGTACAGAAGTTGGTAACGACGCAAGAGAGATGCACTGGGGTCAAACCACTCAGCAAGAAAAGCATAGCGTTCCGCCTGTGAGAAATATTCAGTGATAGAAGAAGTACTCACATGTTATCAATACTGCAATATAATGAATTGCATTTTTATAGCGCTTTTCCAAGTGCTCAAAGCGCTTTACAATGGTTCATTCATACATTGGGAGGTGAAGCGGCGAACAGTCGACGCCAGCGTCCTCACTTCCCACATTCACACACCAATGGTGGCAAGCTCACACCAACCGACTCATTGGAGGAAATGTAGGGTTCAGTGTCTTGCCCAAGGACACTTCGACATGTGGACAGGAGTAGCCGGGATTCGAACCGCCGACCCAGGGATCATTGGACGACCTGCTCTACCTCCTGAGCCACAGCCGCCACTTTGTTATGTTACAAGTAGATGTGCTGTATTCAAAATGTACAAAATGATTGGCATCAAAATATACTTAAAAGTTCAAAAAGTTAAAGTGCATTTCACAAGTTCGAAATCTATACAATTTTTTTTTTAAACACAATGCTCACAATCTGTCGCATCGAACTTGTAGATCGGCTATTTTCAAATGGCCGAAATATATATATATATATATATATATATATATATACGGCTGAAGCCATTAGTGTGTTAAGTAACTAAAGTTGTGTATAGTGGAGTAAAAAGTACAATGTTTTCCTCTGAGATATAGTAGTATAAGTATAGAAAATTGTAAAAACTGTAGAAGTAAAAAATACCTCAACATTGCACTTCTGTGAATGTTGACTTGATTCTACTCTACTCATATTTGCCATTGAAAGGAGAAATTAGGTCAAATGTCCGCCAAATATGACTGATATATGATATGATATATATATTTTTAATTTAAACTTTTCACTGATAATGAAATGCCCAAAATATGGATCTATTGTTAATCAATTATTTTATTAACTTTCTATTCTTTTTTTGTAATTATATTTATTAGCTTGATTAACTGTTGCACCCCTAAGTGGATTCTCAAAAAAATGCAAGATGTTAGCTCTGATCCATAGCCCTAATGCTTTGATTATGCCCTTAATGCAGGGCAGAATCAAAGCATGAAGGCTATGGACCAGAGCTAGCAAGATGTCAACCCTTTTTAGATGAAAGTTGAAAACTGTCCAGGGAAGCCTCATCATTCACAAATTCTGTTCAGCTCCCTAATGTCTAGCTCTGTAGCTCATAATTTCTAACAGAACAATGTTAATACTAATAGTAGCCTATATGCTGATAAATATAAATATTAAAAATAAAATGTCAAGGAATGATTAGCTAGCGCCTAGCTGGGCTAAGGTTAGCTCTATTATTAGCAGACGTATGTTCCAGAGGTTTCAGAAGAAGCCTCTGCAAGCGTTACATTGTAACGGTTAAACAACAATAATATAACATGTGCACTGAAAGGAATGCTTGAAGTAATCTTCAAACAAACTTACCATTTATGGAAAATAGTACTCGATAACTTGATGGCACCTGTGTTTTGCTATTGCTGCTACTACAGCTAACCTGTCACCATAGCAACGATGGTGCGTTAACTTAAACGCCGTTAAGGGGAGATCGTTTATTCCACATAGAATTTGGTAATATTGTAACCAGTTTCTACAGTTAACTAAATGCAAAGCCTGTACACTACAGAGAGAACTATAGGCTATGACAGGCTATTTTCTATGACAAATGCAAATATGTTTTATTCAACAATTTGATCAAATCTTTGGACAATTTCTTTGTGTGGGCTATGCCTATGGGGATGTTCATCATGCGCAATATATTTTTTAATAACAAACACTTTTCATTAATATGTAAATGTGAAACATTACAATTAGGATTTCAAAATATCACCTCTCTTAAACCTATGATGCTTTCAACCAATTTACAATAATTATTTTGGTACAAAAGTACACGGATTGACTTGAACGCAGCAGACCCAGAATGCAACCGCCACACAATACAAACAATAGTCACGTGCTTGTCTATTTCCATTATGGGCTGAACAGTTAACTCGAGTCAGAACTCAACTCATCAAAGGGGAAGAATGATAATTATTAACAGACAGTTCATACTTCATAATCGCTTAAATCATTTACAACTTGCCATACCTTTGTTCTGAGTAAAGTTTGATGTAGGTCTTTGTCAAAATGACATTCGTTGGGGATGTAACGTTTGACAGGAAGGGGCTTCCTCTTATCTTGGATGGTGGTCTTGCAACAGAGCTTGAAGCGCAGGGTCTCAAACTGGAGGTAACTTGTCTTTATGCAATGCAAGTCATCTTGTATGCAAGTCATCTTGTATTGGGAATTTGGGAATGACTGACAGCTTTTGAAATTGTTACGCCGAAGGTGGCGTCCTATCGAATTGTGTGACTCCGGGCCAATAGTGGTCGTACGTCGTAGCCCTGAAACAGACTGCCATGCGAACCATGGCTATAGTGGCAGTGATGTAAATAGGTTTTCAATGTAATGAGTCCTGGGATGCAGGGATGGTCTTTTAGATGAGTCCCAGGGACTTTTTATGAGTCCCACTTCAACAACGTTAGGAGTCATATTTTGCCATTTTTACAAATTGCAGCATTTAACTCCCATTGCATTTTATATGGTTATAATGTGGTTATATGCATGTAGAAAACAGAAGAAGAAATGATTATTATAACTAAAGCTAGCAAAATAAACTAGAATTTAAAAAAACAGTACAGTAGTGCATCTCGTGGATGCAGGTCGTTGTTTTATTGCGTCCCTTAACTATAAACTGCGTTTTGGGATGCAAAATGCACCCTATTTTAATCTCTGTAGTGGTGAGTGGTCGATGCGTATGTGATCTTGACTTGAATTGAATTAAGTGAAATGTAACGTTTGGTTAAAAATGGTGGAATGACTTTGTGTGAAATGTATGAATCAGACTCCTAAACTAAACTACATATCTGTCTTTCTTGTCCTGTCCGACAATAAACGACAACCTGTCACCTGGCGTCGAACATCATACATGCGATACTAGGTCACCAATATGGCACAGCATGACATAATGAAAGTGATAGCAAATGTGGCACCACCATATCCTGACTTTATAGGTATCAGGCAGGCACATCAAAGTGTTATCCAAGAAGTGACTCATCTTTACTTGGTTAAAAGAGACAAGAACCAATTGCTGTCCATTCCACTCTATTCACATCACATCTAGCACTGGTCTGCATTGCAAGCAGCAGCACCTCCACCAGGGGCATCGGTACAGTACCAGCCAGGGCAAAAACAATACGCCTGTTGTCTCCGAGGCTAGGGCAATACTAGCCTAAGATTTAGACTCTCGTAGATGTATTTGATCGATTCTGACATTTTCAATTTACGAGAGTCTGTGTTAATTTCCCTGATGGGGAGAACGGCACCATCTGCCCCCCTTAGCTCCGAACATGTACAAATCCATAACATAAGTCGCTTACCCTGATGCCCCGAATGTTAGAGGGGCCTATGGGGTGCTTGTGCAATGTATTAGTCCGTCGTTTTCAATAAAGAAGTGTTTTAATCCCGTTTGTGTCCGAAGTCATTTTTCCCCTCTCGTTTACTTCCTGTTTACTTTGAGCGTAATTCCGGTTTCACCGGTTGCGTTGCGCCCGCATGAATCTATTTTGCGTCCGAGCATAGGTAACCGCCTGCCTCTGATTGGCCTACCGACACTGCCCGTCTTGACTGTGCGTGAATCTATTTTGCGTCCAAGCAAAATAGATTCACGCGTTGCACCCGATGCGACTACTGCCATGAATACGAGAACAATGGAGGGGGTTGAGCCATTCATTTTCCATCCATCATTTGACCAACAACAACTAAATGTTGGTTCTAAATGTTCCAATATGAGAAATAAGGTAAAATAAACATGAAATAAACATGGGGTGAGATATCCATGCTTTGGGGCGAGATATCCACGCTGTGGGGCGAGATATCCACGCTTTGGGGGCGAGCTATCCACGGCTTGGGGCGAGCCGTCTACACTTTTCGAAATTCCGGGGCGACCGTTCTTCACTTTTCGCGGGGGCGAGTTGGAAAAGGGGCGAGCGTACCTGTTACCACTGCCATCAGTGACTACTACTGCCTTACAGCTGTGTGCAGTTGAGGCGCTTTAGCACCCTCTGGTGAATGGACTGACAGACTTACACAGACAAACAAGCACTGCTATCATTATCATTTTGCATTCCTTAGTTAGTGGATCAACTTTAAATGCCTCTTCAATATTGAGGATGATTTCACCATCTGTTTCTGATGTGCTTTAACTGTAGCAATTATACACAGCAACTAGAGCCAGATCCCACATCTGTCTGACAGACTTCCTTGCAGTTTATTTCATCCAGTAATCCGCCATGAAAATAGCCAATCTGCGAACTCACAATGTGCAAGCTCAGTGTGTGAGCTTGTATGGCAAAGTATAAATTAGGCTAAAGCCTCATTTACCAACCCCGCCTGTTGATATGACCATTGTAGACTGGAACTACACAAATGCAATTGCAAATGGGCCATGCCAGGCTATGACCATTGAGCATCATCACTTACAAAATATACTATTATTTTAGTACAACTATATCCATCTATTTGTGTGTGTGTGTCTCACAGGGGGACCCATTGTGGAGTGCCAGAGTGTTGCACACCAATCCACAGGCTATAAGAGATGCTCATTTAAGGTAGGCCTGCCTGAGTAGAGTACTAATGCGTGTTAATCAAGTCACAAACCAAATTTAAGACATTTGAAATGGCAATGAACCCTCACTGACACATGAAAGCTGCTTTATCCACCATTCCATATTTTGAATTATATTTCTGTAGATTTCTCCTCCATGGTGCTGATGTCATCACAACGGACACATACCAGGCAACTATCGAGGGATTCATCAAGCACATGGACATGACCTCAGACTCAGCCAGCAAGTTGCTGATGTCTGGAGTTCATCTGGCCAAAGATGCAGTGAAAACATTTGTATCTGACCACCATCCAACAGGTAACCAATGCTAACCATCCACTGTGGCGGCAGTTGCAACTGTTGCATAGGAGGTAGTGGTAGAGCGGCCGTTTGGGAACTGGAAGGTTCCTGGTTTGACCCCCGGCTCCTCCTCTGTGCGTGTTGACGTGTCCTTGAGCAAGACACTGAACCTATTCCTGATGAGCAGTTTGGTTCCTTGCATAGATAGATACCTTTGCAGTCCAGGTGAATGTAATACATTTTGTATAAAGGCACTATAAACGGTGGTTCCCAAAGTGGGGTCCGGGGACCCCCTTGAGGGAGTTAGAGGGGGTCCCCAGCTAAATGATAGTTTGGAACCAAATGGACCTTTATAAATTAACATTTATTTTACAATAAAAATTGGTCCCAGAGATAGAAATGCCATTAAATGGGGGTCCATAGACTTATGCATGTCAAACTGGGGGTCCTTGAAATTAAACTGGTTGAGAATCACTGCAAGAGACGTAAAAATCTTCTTATGGGGGTCCCCGGCATATCATTTTCAAATGGGGGTCCGCAGGCTAATTAGTGTCAATTTGGGGGTCCTGGACATGAACAAGTTTGGGAACCACTGCTATAGAAATATGCCTTTATCCTGTATCCAGTATATTCATATTGTTATAGTTTAACATGTTGACATGCTATCAATAGCTGATACATAAGGTGTCTTTTCACTTTGATTCTAAAAGATCGAAGGTATCCTATGGTGGCAGGCTCTGTTGGAGCATACGGGGCTTTTTTGCACGATGGCTCCGAGTATACAGGAGTTTATGCAAAGGATATGAGCATTGAGGTGAGTGGCAGTCCCATTTCAAATACATTTTCTTATTTATATCCATAATGCAGGTTGAAGGGCTCACGTGAATGGCCCTCAGCGGAACAATGTTTACCACAATGTGTATTTTCAAGTACACTTACCAGAATTAGGCCAGCTCATCAGAACTCTGCCATTATGGTTACAGTAGGTTAGTGGTACTGGTGAATAGCCATGGGTACTATTTCATGCATTTGGAGGAAGCATTCGTAGTCATAATCTATTTTATCAAACGTCTGTTCGTCTGTTCCCCAGGAGCTTAAAGCCTGGCATCGGCCGCAGGTCAGCTGTTTAGTCGCGGCGGGAGCCGACCTCATTGCTATGGAGACAATTCCAAGTATAAAAGAGGCAGAGGCATTGGTGGAGCTGCTCAGAGAATTCCCTAATTCTAAAGCCTGGCTCTCCTTCTCTTGCAAGGTAATCACTGTCTAATATAGTCATACAGTATATTTAGTCTAGTACATATAAGGCACTTTAGGGGAGGGTGAATATTGCTCCCATATATAAAATGTAGGGCATTAAAACAAATCTTTGGATTCTTATTATAAAGCAACATTAAGTAAAAACTATTTCAGTAGAAATAATTAATTTATTTATATGACAAACCTTTCTAGGATGGGACTCGTATATCAGATGGAAGCCTTTTTGCAGAGGCGGTCCAGATTGCCAATAGGTCAAAACAGCTGATTGCAGTGGGGGTCAACTGCTGTTCACCAACTCTAGTGAAGCCACTTCTAGACTCTGCAAAGTCAGTTCTCAGTCCAGAGCTCTTCTGGGTGGTCTACCCCAACAGCGGAGAAGAGTGGGATGCACAGAGCAAGTGAGTCTGATGATGTCAAGTCACCATTATATATAACCCCCAGCCCAATGTAAACAAGCCATTGTGCTTTTCTGGGTATTTCAATCCTCTTAGCAGACCTTGTATTGACCTGAGCTTTCCTCAAACTGTACTTACTCTACAAGCTGTTAATACAAATTTCAATCAGTCAATCAAACCCACCCTACAAGTCTACCCTCGAGACCGCAGGCGTTTGGTTTTCAAAGGGGGAAAAAAAGCCTGGGCAAGCCCATCAGGAAAAGTGGCATAGGAGTGGGAGTGAACCTTCTATTTCGCTAACCAAAAACAGTGCAGAGGAGCGTCGCTCCAAATTTGATGACGTCATTGTTCTGTTGCGTTCTGCTGGGGAGGGGATCGGAGGAGGGCTCATAGGTTGGTGAACCAACAGGAAGTCTGCATCTTTCCAGCGCTAGTTTGTGCCGCCCCTCTATGCCCAGAAAAGCATAGGTCTCTTTCAGGCTACTACAAGTCTGGAGACTCTGGACTGCCCTCATTCAGAACAGCATTGACTTAATTCCTATACAAATGGTTGGATCAGAAATTGCTCTATACCAGATCCCAGCTTGATGTATTTAACTGAAAAAGATGTGAGGCATGAAAGTATAGTTGCAATATATCATTATTTTTGTATTTTGCACAAAATATTTACACCCCACATCATGCATATCTTATCTATCCATTTTCAAACATCACATTTAGCATTTTTGTGTGCAATTGAAAAAGGATATCAAAGATCAAGGTAACATGAAATGGTATTGTAACTGGCATGTGATGTTTATCTTGGCGTGTGCATGATGCATTGTGTCTTCATACACAGGTCATGGACATCATCACAGAACACATTAGCAATTGGAGAACTAAGCAGTGAATGGATGAAGCAAGGTGCAGCATTGATAGGTGAGGTGAAGTTGTTTGTTTTGTCCCTAACAAACATTAAATCCCATTAACAATAAAGAGAATTTAATCTTTGTTTTGACAGTTTGTTTTACAATTTACATCATTACATCACCTAATCATAGCAACATGAGTTAGACTTTAATATATTAGCGTCCCTCACTTCTTTAAAGTATAAATAAGCCATACAAAAATTGAGGTCTGTTCTCTTTCACTCAGTAGGATCTTATTTCATCAACAGGGGGCTGCTGTTGCATTGGTCCAGCTGACATAGCCAAGTTACGACAACAACTATTAGGAAGCCATTTACCTCTATCATAAGTGATAGAACAAGAATAATTACAAATCAGTGTTGTCATCATTGTGGTATGCCGCTTTAATGCTCTCACCTTGCTTGGGGGTTTCTGTTGCCCATTTACCTTGCCTATGCCTTCTAAATATTATATTATAAAGAGATCAATCCCAGGGTGTCATGGTTTTTCCGTTGGTCACAGTACATAGGGGGAAAATATATAGACTACACACAATACATTATATAGAAAAAAAACTTGTACCTCTTTCCTGCCATATTCTTGTCTTTGCTCCCTTATAGAGCAGACAAATGCCTTAAAGGTAATGTCAGGATTAGCTCTGGTCCATAGCCTTACTGCTTCTATGATTCTGCCCTGCAGTAAGGCTATGCTACTTTCGTTTTTAAATCTCACATGGAAACGTTTTTGCTACTCACCAAAACAAAGGCGGGTTGTGTCATTAGAAAGCCTACTTTCCTTAGTGGGAGCACTCTGAGCCCCCCACCACAATAAACGGTACTTTTTGGCCAAAAAGGGATTTTGTTTCCACCGGAAAAAAAACACTTTGTTACACCAATGCACCCTCTACCGATATTGCCCAGAGAATTGCCTGAGAATTTTTTTTCTCCGGTGAAAGAAAATCCCTTTCTGGCCAAAAAGTACCGTTTATATATGTGGTGGGGGGCTCAAGAGTGCGTCCATCATAGAAGCAGTAAGGCTATGGACCAGAGCTATGTCAGGATTAGGAATGGGAAGTGAAGTGAGAAATCTGTTCCTTGTCTCAATAAAGAACCACAAACCAAAACTGGTCCTTGTCATAATTTCTGCAATAAACAATGACCTAGGAAGAGAAACTAAATGTTCTGAAGATGTTGATGGCCCATTCAGAAGTTTTATTTTTTAAATAATTTTATATAAAATAAATAAAAACTCCCAATACATCACATTCACCAAATACACATTGACATACAGCAAAAGACAGATGGCACCACAGGGGCTCAAATGGAAATTGTGGCTCTACACATGGAATGAAAAACATGCTGTCCTAACTTTTCTGTGGTTCACAGTCACACTTTGTTTGAATACCCACAAATGTCATTTTTGGTAGGGATGACCAGTTTCACCATGGACAAGGATAGGCCTTCGATTAGCCTTAGATTTCATAGAGCGTAACAAGTCTGCCACTTTCACAACTATATTACATATTAGCACTCTACTGCAGTAGTCACTTTCAGCCAAATTGTCAAAACACAACCGACATGCCTGTACAAATGATTTATGGACTGCTGTTGTCGACAGTTGGTTCCCTATCCCTATTAAAATGATAATCATGTACACAAAGCATTGCTATAGTGACTTCAAACTAACAGCTGTGATTATACTCCTGATTAAACCCAGGGAAATGTGATTGGAATAATCTGAACATAATATGTTTGCGGTGTGGTGGTAACATGTAACAACACCTATTAGCTCTTATTTTGGTTTACATACTTACATACACCAGCAGACAGAAGTTAGTTATTTCAGTCTGTGAGGTCTTCTTCAAGGTCGCTCTCAGGGGAGCTCCTCTGTCTGTACTCTGTAGTGTTGGACAGACGCTTCCAGGCAGTGTCTTTCTGGCCCTGGGAGCGTCCCAAGCAGGCCAGGCGCTTGGACGAGGCCTTTTCCTCGGCACCCTCATCCGTGCCCTCGTGGGCTCGCTCCGCACCCGCGTGGTGCAAGTCGTGACGCAGGTTCTCCAAATTGAGAGCCCAGGGACCAAGCTTCTGCCAGTTCACCCGCTGGAAGGCCATGATGCAGTGAAGGTTGCCACCTACCTGTGAGGTTGTGATTGTCAGAAAGTGTACAGAAGCTCAATATTCAGTCAGCACAAGAACGTAACATTGTATAATGTGTTTTTGGTGTCTTATAATCCCATAAAAGCGATGGGTCTGACAACCACTTGAACCCTAGCATTTATTCTGAGGCGAACATTGGTGAAAATAGCCGATCTACAAGCTCATAAAGCAAACATTGGTGAAAATAGCCGATCTACAAGCTCATAAAGCAACGTCTTTTGAGATTGTACATTGGTTATTCGGTTTGGATTTTGTGTAAAGGGAAAAAAGCAGGGGGCCTAGTATAAACCACTGGGGATTCTGGACAACAAAGTATATTGTTTAAGTGGTTAAGAGAAGACACAAACATTAAAAACATTCATTCACAAGAACCTTTTTGGTTTTGCGACACTGAATTCCTCTCTCCGTATGACGGATATCCAGGAATTCAGGATTTTGCGTGTTGAGATCAGTCACAATATCCAACCATCTGAAAAGGAAAGCTATGTGAAAAAGAGCTCAACAATCACAACGAAATGCTGTTGCGTCTGGAAAGGCCTTACTTTTTACAGTGAATAGCTGGGTGTTTCCTGCTGGGTTCACCAATAAGAATCCAGTGCTCCGTTTCATTCGTTGGCAGAGGCCCCCTATACACAAAACAGAATTGTTCATCATCTTTTAATGTCTTTAAACCCAGCTGCATACAATGAGACCAGTGGGAATATTATACTCTCACAGAAAGCACTGATAATAATAAAAATCTACATCAGTAGTTCCCAACGTTTTCCTGGATCAGGGCCCATTTGAACGTATTCACACTTCACAGCACACCCATCTGACCTGATCTGGCTGCGTGCATTTTTGAGAGCATGTTTATTTTAATTATCAATCAATTGATTGTGTTCTGGCTTAAATCAAGGGAACTAACGTAGTACACTTTAATATCTTATTTATTGGTATCAATATGAAAACTCATTTTTCAAGGCTCTAAAGAATTATTTTACCAATTATTTGGGGGCCCACACACTTGCATTAAACTCACAGCCTGCCAGGCTCACACGTTGGGAATTGCTGATCTACACAATCCTACCTATATGCCTTAGCAGCTTTGAGTGGAGTGGCCTCAAAGCCTACAGGACAGAAGTAGTGATTCTGGCAGTGGTAAATGTATGCCATAGTTTCATCCTTCAGTCCCTGTGTCAGCTTCAATAACGCTCCTTCAGCTAAAAAGGTGTGTTGAGACTATCAGTCGACTGTTTTGTCACTTTTAAAAGAACACAAACTGCTGTGTTGAGGCCGCAGATTAACTCACCCGTCTCTCCTGCCGTCTTGTGTTTCCCATGTGGTTTGTACAGAAAGTAGGAGCATCCACGGACCCTAAAATGGTCATTAATCTGCCTGAACCATCTGTGAACAATTTGGCATATGTTATTGTTTGAATTGTGGCATCTACGGTATACAGACTGTGGACACTGGAGAGAATTTGCCATTACCGCATGAGGGTGGCATTGCCAGTGAAAGGGCCAAACTTGATCTCTTCAAAGGGAGGCGGGAACCCCAAAATGTGCAGTGCCTCTTCCTGAGAGATGGGTGGCAGGCTGGAGAAGATACAAACCAAAACATGTTTAAAATGATATCCATTGTTCATAATCAATGACCGTAATGATTTACTTTTCAACATGATTTGTCTCCACACTTAACATAATGAGCTTCTGGGCATTTCATATCGTAATAGGCAACATTCTGCAAAAATATTACGTTGTCATGTAATTTTCACTATTTGATGTACAACAAATTATACAGGGTTTAAGCAAAGCTAAGGATTGATTTAATCATGCGACGCCGGCTACTTCAATATGTAATGCACACACACCTCCCTGCTCCTACTGTGCTGTACAAGAAGTTCCAGCAAGACACCAATGAGGAAATACCGCAAGACGTCTTGTACTGTGGCCGGCTGATGCAGTACCTGAAACAGAAAACCATCCAAAAAGAAAAAAATAACTGATAAGGGAGACCTTTGAAATAGTATACATCTGCCGCAGCCCGCAGCACAGATTGGACATTTTTTGTGAGCGTTCACAGCTGTCTTCCACAGTAAGAAATAAGAGAAGAGTACAGTATAATCACCCCTTATCTGTGCTGACATTTAAAACTTGACTGTATATAGAATGAACTATAACAGGAAAAATAACAGGGGCTTGAAAAAAACCAAAACAAAACATAAGCTTATATTGAGTAACATGCTTCTCAAGTTCTCACAAAGGTCAAGACAGTGAGCACATTACCATCTCCTGAGATCTAGGACCTTCCGCTCTTTGATGTCTTCCAGCGAGGCATGGGAGGGAATGTCTTGCAGATTGGATCGGCTGGATCTGTCCGACGACTTCATCTTCTTGGAGCCGAATTTCTTCATATTGCCTTCAGACAGGAACATTTTCGTTAGCTGTTGTTCGTAATCACTGTTGCAGATGATCATTGTTTAGACAATAAATATCAAAGAAAATCACCAGCTGGTGAGCCGCTAAAATAAAACACTGTTTCACAAAGCCAAGACCTGAAACTGAATGCGCTCGTACAAAGTGGAGATAAGGCGTTCATAAAACATTCACAGCGGTAATTATCCCCTGAGCTCTCACCAAGATGCTGCACAGCTGACATAACTGCCGGAATTATATAACTGAGGTATTAGCAAATGGTCTGGCTAATTCTTGACACATTTAAAAAGACAACCATCTCCTGCAGACCTGCAACATTCAAAAATATCTTATCACATACCAAACAAAAACACACAATCATAACTGACGAACCCACGTACTATGGCTTTAAAGCATCATTCCGGCTTACTTGTTCTTATTTTTCTAGTTAGCACAGTTTCAAAGTCTGTTGTGTCGATCTCCCAGGCCAAAATAGGTTTTGTGTTGCTCGAGGACTCCTCATCCATGTCACAGTCCCTGTCCAAAGCAATGTCGCCGCCTCCAGGCTGGCCTTGGGTGAAGTCAGTAGAGCTTTGGGTCTTCACATAGGAAGGTTCCTCATCCTGCTGACCAGATTGGGGTGCGTTAGCAGGACGGTACACTGAAGCGGCCTGGTTGAGAAGAGCGTAATCAGAACAAACGGTGTAGAACTTCTCTCTGGAGTGTGTGACAGGGCAGGTCCATGGGAGCTGGAGCTCAGCACTTGAAGCCCGCCTCAGCCTGGCATTGTCCCGGGCAAGGGAGCTCAACAGGCTGCGTTCATCTTCTCGGTCAGGGGGTCTCTGCGGCCCAGCCCGGTCAGCCGGCCTAGATAGATGTGTTCCTTGACCTTCTGGAGTATTAGGCATTGAACAGCCACTTGGATGAAGGATGAGAGAATAGCTGAGGTCTCTTTTGGGCAGGTCACTGGAATGTCTAGTGAGAATGAAAACAAACATACACAAGCCTCATCAAGACAACTAGCTTTGGACCAAGGCTGTCAAGAAGAGAATTATTTGATTGATTCTGACATTTGTGTAGATCTGTCTGTATATACACAAATATCAGAATAGATAAAATAAATCTGACAGTCTTTTAGACGGCATGATAATGCTGATAGAAAAGACAGTCATTAGTCAAGAAATACCACTTTTTGGTCACACCAACAGCCACAATGATAACACGGTCATCACCACAATTGTTTCATGGTGACCTGCAGTTGTGTGTCAAGTCACATTCGGGTGCATCATGTAACCACCAGTAACCACCGAGGCCACAGTTATACACATGATGACATAAAGCTGTCACATCAACCCATCTTAAACGTCTGAATGCATGACTGTGGCGTACGTACGTACATTAGCTGTGCCTGTGTGTGTTTGTTTAATAACCATCACAGTTCACCTGCCACTGCCAACTCCTTGTCAAGATGGCATAATAACGGGCTAACGTACGCAATCAATCGAATGGATGGCACACTATGGCAGAGACGATCCTTCATAGCTAGTTAGCTACACAGACAGAAAAGACAATTTAGCTTAATCGTACCTTGCTTTATGTCACAGCAAATTAACAGCCAAATGGCACGTTAAAATCGTGCATCATCAGTCGCAGGTGATGTAGAAATTTACTGTACGTTAAATTATAACATTCCACAGCATCCTTCTGTCTCGTGTCTTCTTCCGCTACAAATCCAGCAGGACTGTACCATTATGTAAAGTTTAATTGTATCTCAAGATATTTTTCAAGGGCCTTTTCAGTTTTCACAGTAATATAAGTCCAGTAAGAAATTATAGGAGTTCATCTAATCCAACAACTTATTTATTTGTTCCATGATGCATTTTTAGTTTTTTACGGGTTTATATTTTAACACACATTCCAATAAGAATCCCCCCCCCCCCTCCCGTGTTTCTTATAATGGACGAACCCGCCGAGGTCTGTGTAGCCTATGTGTTGCAACCACATTACAACTTCACTTTTTAGAGAAGAGGGAAAGGAGAACTACATGAGGTTTGTATTTACTTGAGGCCTTAATCAATTACTTTGACTAATTACAGATTCTCGTGAAAATTGCTGTCACTTGATATTGATATATTTCCTAAAGCTAACTAGCTCCCCTGGTGGCTACTGGTCACGCAAGACGTTAGGCTACCATACCGGTACAAGTCTACTCTAATTTATTCTTTAAAGGTCTACTAGTAATAATATGTGCAAAGTTTGTTACACTATATGAGCACAGGAATTTATTTAGGTTGTATTGTTCTGTAGAATTTATGAACGCATGTTTAAATCTCAGGTCCACTCCTGAGGTCCAAGGCTTTCAATAGTCAAGGCTGGCTGACCACTGACCATACTGCCTTCACCTTGCCCTTTGCACTGTTGTGTAGTCCTGGAGCAGTGGAGCCAGCTCACACCAAGTTCAAACTTAGCCTAGCTGCCTAGTTATAGCTTAAATGGCTTTTAAGTCAAGACTTATGCATTACTAAAAGCCATTTAAGCTATAACTAGGCTAAGGTTGAAGGTGGTGCAACCCCCAGGCCTCCAGAGCGGTTGAATCCGCCAATGTTTTTTTTAATTTTTTCTCTTTTTTAAAATCTGTATTACAGTCGACATATTGACATACAATACAATACAAAAAACACAAACAACAAAGTTATTAATACAACATCAGAGCCAGGGGGAATTACAGAAAACATTAAAGAGTGAACACAAGGCAACAGTTCTTGCAGCTTTCTTGTACTTTAAACTAAAGTTGTAAATTGTTTTAAAACTCACTCAGTGCGAAATGTGTGGCAAATCTGCAAAAAAAAATGCTTACCACTAGCTTTCTTCACAGATGTGTTCATAAAGGTGTCTACAATCACATATAAATTTGTTCCAACCCAACTCCCTTGGGAAACTTTGTGACAGCTGCTGAAAGTTGGGGTACCATTGAACAACCAATATAAGGCAACATTTTCCAAATTTCATTATACTTTAAGTTGAATGTGACATGTCAAACTAGGGGGTTTTCATGATTCTGAATCCATTGCAAGCATTCGTTTTGCACAAAAAACACTCCTTCGCCTAAAAATGGCCATAGCCGTCATCACAAATGTGATGAGGTCGGCACATTTGGGCACATTTGGGCAAGTGGCTATGGCCGAATTTAGCCCAAGGAGTGTTTTTGTGCAAAACGAATGCTTGGAATGGATTCAGCATCATGAAAACCCCCTAGTTTGACATGTCACATGCTACTTAAAGCATAATGAAATTTTGGAAATTTTGCCTTATATTGGTTGTTAATGGTTTATGGTACCCCAACTTTCAGCAGCTGTCACAAAGTTTCCCAAGGGAGTTGGGTTGGAACAAATGTATATGTTATAGTAGCCACCTTTATGAACACATTTGTGAAGAAAGCTAGTGGTAAGCATTTTCTTTGAGGATTTGCCACACCTTTCGCTAATTTTCTTTAACTTACAGGATGCCTTAAAGTCTTATAGGACGCCTTTTACAAAAATATATATATATCATAAAAAAATAAAAGATCTTCCATATTTTTTTCTCTAATCCGGTGTGCAGGTGACTGCATGTCGTGCACGGTAGAATTTCATTTTCTTTCTTTTTTTTAATAAGGGGCTTCATGGCAAAGGGCCAAAACTGGTGTCCACCAGGTGGCACTGAATGAGTTGTACAGTACTGCTTGGTCTCAATGTTTGGAGTGACTAAATCTGGATTTATGTAGGCCTATATGATGAAATGTAGCTAGAATAATGATCAAATTAATTATGTATACTTAATCTTTCTTCTTATTACTGAAGCCAAACAGTATGTTGCCAGTAGACAGAAGTCAAGTCAGAGTCAATATTAACAATAATATACAGAGAAGTCCAAGATACATCCTTCCAAAACATGTACAGTTCCAAAACAATTAAGTGCAGAACTGTCTCTGGGTACATTTCACGCAACAGTTCACACAGATATCTAAAAGATGAGTGTTATATATTTTTTTATTTGCTGCTTTCTTTCGTTTTAATGATTTTAGCTATTTTTGACAGGGGGGTGGGGGCATTCGAACATGGGGCTAAATATGTATTTTTTACAAAATCTTCTAGCGATTTATTTTTGTATTATTTACTATAGTCCTACTAGACCCCAGGAAATTACATCTGGCCTCAAAAGATCACAGGATCTACTGAATGTGAAGGGGGGTACTATAGGGGGCTCAATATGTCAGTTTGTCACCTCCCCCTTCACATTCAGTAGAGTGATCTTTTGTGGCCAAATGATAATGAATTGTAGGATAATATCTATGCAGGATGAGCAACTTCCATTGAAATGAATAGCTTGAATAGCTGGGGGCAGGGCAGTCCTCCCTCTAGTTTATATATAACTATGTTGTAGTCACATATAACTTCTGAAAACACTTCCCTTTGTCCTTTTTAATAGTTAATAAATGGTACAATAGATTTCTTCACAAATGTGTTCATAAACCATAGCTACTTTTCCAAATGTGATGATTCATCACATTTGTGATAATGGCTATGGCCGTTTCTAGCCCCCAAAAATGCAATTACACAATTAATCAAACTCTTTCAAGATATTTGTGAGCTTGTATATCTGCTGTTTTTAAGAAACACTGTTCTAAAACACGGTTCTAAATCCTAAATGTATGTTGCTATACAGTACGTTAAAGGACAACTTTATAGTTTTTTTCAACCAAGGCTCATGTTGGTGTTAAACTTTTCTCATTAAAACCACCATAGTTGTCCTTTAAATCTAAAATGGTCATTTGGAATCTGCCTTGATGAATCTGTTTAACTCTGTTTGGGAATCTGTATTTTAACAGAATACCATGGCAAATAAGTTGGTGATCATTGACACAGACTGTGGCATTGATGATGCCCAGGCTATAATGATGGCACTGGCAGCGCCTGACGTTCAGGTCCTGGGAATTACCTGCTGTTTTGGGAACGCATCAGTGGAGAATGTATGCCAAAATGTCTTAATGGTGCTCTCCATCTGTGAACGTGGGAAGGTAAGCTCTCTAAACTTAATCAATACACAGATGAAGCTTATTATTACATTTTACAGTTGGGTTTATTCCAGAGAAGACTGCTGTACAAAACCCACCACTATTTGGGCTCTTACACACATATCAAACACATGTTCAGTGTCTTGTCTGTGTTTAATAGCCGCCACGATTCTTTTCCAATGGGAGTCACATGGTTTGACCAAACATTTGTGTTTGATGGCTGTGTTCTGCCCATCAAACAAAAATGTTTGGGCAAACCATGTGACTCACATTGGAAATGCATTATGGCACAGACCCGGAAGAGACGCCGGCAGACAGTGGCTTTTGTCCACGCATGGAATCCTAGGTGTGCTTACACCCAGTGGGGTGGAGTGGGAGCTGATCACCTCATTTAGTGGTGGGTGGGGCGGCGCACACCTGTGGCTAGCCTACGCAGCCACAATGGTATGGTGAAATCACCAGTCAAGGGCTTCTGCCAGAAATATGGGGAGGGGACGGGGAGGGGAAGCCTCCCCTACTTGGCGGAGATCCTGGCAGGCTTTATTTTTTTACATGAGTTGGGCGTTGTCATATTCTAATACAGCCTGAAAACCCATTCTGGAGGCCAGCTCCGTAGCATCCCTCACTAGTTATTACACACCTCCCAGGTTTGTATCAATCCCGCTTGTGCCACTATTTTTGTGCCAACCACAAACAATGTTTTTTTTGCTGATAAAGTAAAGATTTAGAACGCAACAGAGTCCGACATTAATGGCCGGTTAAGACTGAGGCAACGGAGTCTGACATACATGATGGCTGGTTAAGACTAAGGCGACTTGAGTCCGACATACATTGCCGGTTAAGACTCACCCGGTGTGGCTTCCGCGTGCTGTGCCACTCAAAGTGACTACTGACTACTGGGTTGGGCTGTTGGATGCAAGGGGCTGCGTTGTTATGTCTGGCAGATATAGTTGATGGATGATTTATTGATTTCCCCAGGTGGTACTTGAAAAGACTACTAATCAGGCTCCCATTTCCACAGATCCCAGTGTTCCAGGGCTCTGCTGGTCCTCTTGTTGGGGCCAATAAAGAATTAAGTGACCATTTTGGAAGTGACGGACTGGGGGATGTGATTGAAGACAAAGATCCTCTGTGGAAGGAGAAGATCCAGAGAGAGCATGCAGTCGATGCAATGCTCAGACTGGTATCTGAGAACCACAAACAGGTGCTACATCTTTTCTGCATTCTTGTGCCATGAACATTCATTCATTTTCATTCATGAAAATGTGGATGTTGTAACTCTTATACCACTTCATTCATCTCCGATGCCTTCTACAGGTGTCCCTGGTAGCCCTCGGACCGCTCACAAATCTTGCTCTTGCTGTCAGACTGGATCCCCTGTTTCCTGAGAAGCTCAAGGATCTCTTCATCATGGGTGGCAACATGGAGGGTAGGATGCTGCTATCATTATGAAATTCAAGAACCTCTGTCTGTCTGTCAGTCAGTCAGTCTGTCCCTTCCCTAGCATAGAGCAAGACAGCTGCTCGCCTACAGCGCCTCCTCACAACTCCACAACGCACAAACAGACTCTCAGGGAACCTAGCGCCGCGCAGCCCTGTACTCCAACCTCAATCTGCCCCGCATTGCACACGCCAAACATTCTAACAATCATCTTAATTAAATTAATTTGCAACAACTCATCTCCCCGTAAATCATGTGTCACCAGTTTCACCAGTGAAATGCATGTTGGGACGGACACTGATTAATACTGGGACACAGTTTTCCGCGCAACATTCCACCTCCCCTTTTCCACACCGCCCCCAGGCAGGCATCAGACCTATAAATCACACCCACATGGGGAAAACAACTCGGACCCATAGTAGCCTACAGCTACTCTTGCGTCCGTCGACATCACTTCTTCTTTGGGGAAGCATCGCGGCCAACGCGGGGGTTGCGTGGCACAGGCACCTGAAAGCCAGCTCTGACAGTTGGACGGGGCATGTTCACGTGAACACACGCGCTGTTTCGACACGAATGCTTATCTGTCGGCGACTCTGGGTGGCCAAATGGAGACATTTTCTTAACCGCCTACCGTTAGCACGCAACAACAACAAGGTTTAACTCCACCCGGACGGGGCATTGCCATGGCAACAGTTACAATACTGTGCACTTTTATATCTGATGGATCATAAGAATACTATAATCCGGGGAAGACAGATCCCGTGCCGTCGGAACAACACAATGACAAAAATACATACAGATAGACACAATGACCAACGCTGGCTCAGTAGCTCACGAACAACACATTCCGAAATCACACAAAACATCTCATTCTTAACCTGATTATATAAAGAACAAACTACAACTTGCTTTGTAGCCCAAAAAGCCAACCTCCGCGTTCACGTTTAATAGCTTATATCAGACGGTGAGCGGTTAGGGACCGTCTATCATCACATTACCCACACTGAACATCATTTGCTGTTCATATATTCAGAACGGGTTAGGACTAGTTGAGAATTAACTAACTATTAACTATTATTCCATTCAGTACTGTTTCAATTAACAAATTAATCGTTTTGTTTTTAAGAATCTTTTGTACTAACCCACCACAAAAAGCGATTGTCCAATGCCAATCCAAATAGTTTAGCAACCGTTGCTATGCAGGGCAAGCTTTCGTCACCTCTGTCAATGTTATTTTGCATGGCTGTGTTGTTTAACACTTACACAGCTTAACGTCAGGAAAGTTACACGACTGACCAAACCAGGTGATGGCAATAATACTAATGACCGTCTTACCGTTACCGTGCAACAAGAAAACTCCTGTCGGGCCTTCATCAGGACAGACCTTCATCAGGACAGACAAAATCCTTTTTTGTCTGTCCTGATGAAGGTCTGTCTAACCGACCGAAACGTCGACCTAATAAAGAGCAACATGTTTTGGCAAGTGTCTGACAGTGTGCGGGTCCTCTTCTTTGGTTTTTCATATACCCTTTTTAATGTATGCTCTATTGCCCTACGCACCTGTCACCAGCCTTTTGAGGTGTGCATCAGCCTTTTGCTATGATGCTATTGCTACTGAAATGATCTATTATTTATATGGAGAAATCCCGTCATTTAACATGCATCTCAATTGGCATGAGCACACCTACAAGATGCACAAAACGCGCCTCCAGGTGCCACTTCCTGGTTTTTAGACAGTTGGTGGATGGAAAATGAAGCTTGCTCACGGCTGCAACTTGCAGCGTGGGCGGTACTATTGGAAGAACCGCCCACGCTGCAAGTTGCAGCCACGCAAGCTTCATTTTCCATCCACAAGCTGTCTGAAAACCAGGAAGTGACGCCTGCTCTAAGCTGCATCTTGCATCTTCGTGACGCTACTATGTGCCTACGCTCAATGGGTGAGAAGGACAGCTTGCCCTGTCTCCTCACTGCTAACGTGTCTATTGGACAAGGACGGGTTGGGGAGGGACTTAGCGAAGGGCAAATTGACTAAGGCCCAGGCCACACTACTCTGGATATTTTGCAAAACGGATATTTTCGTCCTCCGTTTTAGAAAAAATCCCTGGCCATACGACAGAGATATCTATGTCCACACCCAAACGCAGAAACGCATTGAACACAGGATAAAATCACTGCAGTAGCAGGTTTCAATTGTAGGCTATATTATACTTGATTTTATATTTACACTTATGAGGTGCCAATCATATTTTTGAATGAAGGAATAAGTACCGCATTTTAAAAGCCACCTAAATTGTGAGTGGAAGTGGAACATATTTCTTTCATTGTCTGTCAGCATGTCGCATGTCACACTATGTGCGTAAATCTCCAAATCCCGACTCTCGACTTTTCTCTCCATATAATTTAAAAATTATAAACACTTTACCATTGCTCTGGCGACTTGGCAAGTCCTGCACAAAAATGAATAGCATAGTCAGACCTATAGAAGTGTCCACAACCAGTTGTGAGCTTGTAGAGTGGCTATATTTTCGAGCTGTATAATAAATGTCACGTTATAATGTGTAGGCTAATACAAGTTCACACGCGCACATTGTCAGCATGTAGGCACAGTGACATGCAGTCAATGGTGCGCCCTTAATTACCTAAACATGAGAGAGATGTGCCATATACGCACGATGCGATTCCATTCACACCTCTCTCTCTCTCCTCGCATGACCATGACCATGAAATGGAGAGCAAAATACAGCACGATATAGTTTCACATGCGGCCAGGGGCGGCAGGTTCCTATAACCGCAGTGGGTGCCCTCCGCCCCGCCCCCCAGCCACCCCGCCTCCCTGCCACCCCCCCCCCCCCCCCCCCCCCACCCGGCCGCAGCGGGGAAAAAACCTTTTTTTTGGTACTTTATTTACAGTTTGCTAATAAATACAGTGGTGCGCGCTTTCAGTTCACAACAATTAACGAACACATTAAATTTTTCAGCATCTTGTTTCAACATTTCAGCATGATCAACAGTAAATAATTAAATTGTTTCAGCCATAAGCGGCGGGTGGATTTTACCTTTAGCTAGGTGGGACGACGCAGATTTATTTATTTATTTCCCCCAGATGGTCTAACAATCTCATGATTTGACCAATGTATTACCAATCTCGTACACCATTGCTCACGAAAGCAAGATCCTTGACCAAATTACAGCCACTGCATCTTACCTTTTAATTAAAGTAAAAGTAGTCTGAGGAAAGGGAACAGTTCTGTTCCCCGGACATTGTTTTGGGATATTTTTGCTGAGATGGCTCTGTTTGTCAAGTCTCAAGTCAGTGTGGAGATTGGCCGGCGGTGTTGCTGCCCTCCCCTCCCCTCCCGACTCATGGCTCTTTACAGACGGGCCGACGGTACACAGACAGCAGCCTCTCCGCTGACTGTGTTAGTGTTGTGTTGCTGCAGGAGACGGAGTGTGAATGAACCGTGCGGTCACTGGAACAAAGCCACCGTATTAGCATTTGAATACCTGTTCTGTGAACACCGTAAAGGTGTGTGCCTACGTGACAAAATGACCAGGGGGAGGGGATCTTCAGCCTTAATCTCAGTGGGTGCTATTTGCCTTATTCTTTTTTCAGTGGGTGCCCAAGCCCTCAGGCACTCCCAAAGTTGACGCCGTTGCATGCGGCTATGCACACACCGCGCATAGACTTGTTGGTGTATAGGCTACTGCGCAATGGCATTTGGCCTGGGTCCTTATAGGTTAATATCCACAGTTTATCCATAGCGGTCCGCAATTAACCTATTGTTCAAGCTTCGCACTCCAATACAAATGAAACTATTTGAATAAAGGTTGTACACATCACATCAGTGAAATTAACCTCTGGGAAAATCCCTAATTGAGAGAGTGTAGGCCTAGCAAGCGCACCACAGATCATATAGGCTGCATGGCTAATATACTTGGGCACTACCCATCTCTCTATATCATTTGATAAAGGCATATTAAAAACATGTCTTGTACACCCAATGGAAATATAAACTTCACGGAATATATACCACTTCAAATTATAACAATCGGTTGAAGATTATCTGAATATCGCACAAGTTCTTTGCGCAACGGGCCATTGCGCTGAGGACTGGCAGTGTTTTACCTATACTTGTGAGGACCTCTGCTTGGATTCATGGACGGCACCGACGATCTGCAAGCTCACAACGCGCTGCATGTGGACGCAACACTTGGAGCTTGTAGATACACAGAATGACGATAAACATTTCACAGAATATATACCACTTTGAATTAAAACAATCGGTTGTGCTTCCCACTCGGCACCAATACAAATGAAATCACCAGTCCGCACTGGACTAGTAGGCTGATATATTTATTATTGGATGCAGCAGAGCAGAAGTTAAAAAGGTTGTTAACAGTGATATATAAACATGAACAATTGGATAGATAGGCTATCTGTGTAGTTTCCATGCAGGCACAAGCTGCATTTCTCACCTAATTATAGTAAAAATTATATGCGCTAATAAGCGGTGACATCATCGTTTCTCAAAAGCTCCGTTTTGCATGACTACACAGCTCCACCGATCCGGATATTTTCGAAAATCTTCACTTATTTATCCGTTTAAAAAAACCTCCGTTTGAGTGGCCGAAAACGCCGTTTGCGTGTGGCTGAAAGGCCCAAACGCACAGAGAAATGTGCGTTTTGCAAAAGATCCATAGACGTGTGGCCTGGGCCTTTAAATCGAGTAGTGTGATTGACCATTTAAGCCCCATTAAGTAGCCGATTTACAAGCTCACAACTCATCACGTTTGTGAGCTTGTAGATATGCTATTGTTGATTTTCTTTCTCTAAAAGTGATTATTTTATTCAAATCTATGATTTGAAATAATTGATTGACCATTAGTTTGATTAACTGTTGGCCCATAAGGGTAATAACTGCCTATACAATTATATTACATGATCATCATCTTCTTGAACTTGAACTCATGCTTCCTTCATGCCTGAGTGTCCAAGTTGCTCCTTTACACCTGACAGGGGGGAGTTTCCCTGGTTGGACGTAGTGCATGGAAGGAACACGTTATTCCAACCAGTTCCTTTCCCCTCCATCAGGCACCCCGGCTGGCCAGGGGGAGGCAGTTTAGAGACCAGGATTACTGCATGTTTTTTGTGAGGGTACCTACCCTAGGGGACACGGGGAGAACATGCAAACTCCACACAGAAAGGCCCTTTCGCCAACGGGTATGGGCCTCGGGTATGGACACTGATGACGCAGAGGAGGAAACACGCCGCCAGCACCCACAGCGCCCCGGCGTAATAACTGCATCAGGGTGTTCATACAGGGAAGGCAGTTAGGTACTGTATATTATGTTATATCTATTTTCTTTGTAGGAAAAGGGAACGTGACATTATGTGGAGAGTTCAACTTTGTAATGGATCCGGAGTCGGCTTACATTGTGCTGGAAGAATTCCTCTGCCCCACACACCTTGCATCTTGGGAATATTCCTGCAGGAATACATTGACATGGGTAACATTGCCAGTGAACAACATCTCACTTGGAAAATAAATACACTGTACTCTTGTCTTTTTTTAATTACTCTGATTCCCATTGTATAGGAATTCTTTGAAGAACTGACCAATCAAGACACACCTGCAGCACGTTTCATGAAGAAGATCACGTCAAAATGTTGGGCCTACTCCAAGTCGGCTATGATGAATAAGAGAGATGTGTACTTCGGACCTGGCTTTGTCTCCTATGATTCGTACGCAATGGCGGCCTTCATCGACAGCAGCGTGGTAACACAGAGCATTGATTGTGCAGTCCGCGTGGAGCTGCAGGGAACAATGTGCCGTGGTATGATGGCACTAGATCAGACAAATCAATTGAAGAAGAGTCACCGCATTTGTGTCATGAACAAATGTGATCTTGCCAAGTTCAGTCGGTTGCTCATGGACTCCCTCAAGCTACCTCTAAACAAGTAACATTTAGTGAACTAGGGATCGATATCATGATATGAGACTAGATATCGTGTGTGATTTTGAATATTTCCTGGTTTTAATAATTTTTTGCTTGATTTTATACATTCAAAGATGATAAAATGAAATAAATACAAAATAATTTAATCATCACTATCGATAGAGGTATTTCCATATCACCCAGCCCTATTGTGAATGAACAAAAATATGAAATGGCAGATGCATAGATGTCATTACATAATTAACTTGTCATTACATAGTTCACTTTGAAATCCATCTTTTTATTTAAAGATGGAGTGCCACGATTTTTGTGTCTATGAGGTGAGGAGGCTGAACCCTTGACAGTCAAACGGGCCAATGAAATAAACAGTAAAATAGTGACATCACACTATCAGCCCCTCCCCTAACCCCTCCCCCTTTATCATACAACTACAGCTGTGGGTGCAACTTCAGTTCAGGTGGATCACCGCAGGCAAACCAGGCATACTTAATGAACTGGTGGGTGTGCCCACATAAAAGCATGATTTTAACAAATACTGTACACTTTTGGGAAAAAGTTCTTCCTCCTTATATTATAATAATACCTGATGATCATGTTTTAGAGTGGGAAAAAAATCGTGGCACTCCATCTTTAAATTTGCAGACAAATGGAGGTAATGTACACAAACCCAAACCTCTAAATTGCCACGCATTATTTGACCACTTAACCAAATTAAAATTGATTGCAACACAAAATAGTTTTTTTATTGAAAAGCCCAATTTAAAAACGGTGAGTGTCGTTATCAATGAAGCTGTTGATTTGGCTGTTGATGTTCTCGTGGCAGAGGTCATTTCAGGGTCAGAAAGTCAAATGACACCCTAATGAAGACGTGAAGATGAGGCGTGGAACCCATTTTCAGAATACAGCAATGCCAGAAAGAAACAAAATTGAAATTATCCTCAAAAGCAGTTCCAACAGTACTGAGCTTTAGAATAGGCCAGTCAGGCACCTTGGCTGGTAAGCCAGCCTTACAGCGTGTCGTGGGTTCGAGTCCCGATCCCGACGAACTTTGCTATGTGTCCTTCCCCAAGCCCCCAGGGAGGCTCTCCAACGTTGAAGCGTTCGGGCCCTACTGGTCAGAGCGGGGAGTCGGGACTGCAGGCGACCCGTGGATTTATGATGAGGAAACCCCGTGCAGCTGGGGTTTCCACATTTTGGGCACCAAATTTTGGTGCCTAAATCGAAAAAATGCGGAAGTAGACTGTTCTTCCAGGTGCTTCCAAACGCCACTGAGCAACTTCCACTGAAATGAATAGCAGGGGGGTGGGGCTGTCGCTCCGGTTCGGCCTCTAGCTATCCTTTTATTACTCTATGGTCCTCCCCCCATCTCTCTCCCCCCTTTCCTGTCTACTTACTGTCACCTGTCAGATAAAGGCAAAAAATATCTTTAAAAAAAAAGGAAAATGTAACTTAATGTGCTATTAAAAACGAACTAAAAACGAATTCGAATGTGTCTTGCAACAGCAAGTGAAGATAACTTTCGGATCAGCAAAACGTTAATCTAAATCCGTCTGATCATAAGCCATTGAGAGTTTAATAGCCCGGAACATTGTTCAAGGCTATTTGCGACCCTTATGCGTTGAAACACAAACCATAATCAATCACCCATTCTCCAAACCATCATATATCGCATGATTCACATCACTCCGCACGCACAGGCTGTCGGTAGTGTTGACAGGTCTAAAGAAGTCCCGCGGTAGCCTGCGTGGGGGTCCGCGGGTAGAGGCTGTGGGCTGTGGAGGTCCCCGAGGAGTTCGGCGCGGGGCGGAGGGGGTCCGCGGTAGTATGCGTGGGAGTCCGCGAGTAGTCACTGAGACTCAAATGTGTTATTGTCGGTTACCCATTAAATCAGCGAGTCTGCTGCCACGTTTTAGCGGCGCTCCGCTGTTATTTGCCCCCTCAATGTCGTAACTGTTGTATTAGTTGGCTCTGGGACAGGTTGAAACCAGTGCGATCATGGCTAATGGCTGGGAAGGTGCACAGTGCGTCGCATTGGAAATGGCCAATGCGAACTGTCTAATCGTAATACTTAGGCACAAACCAACTATTGTCGAAGAACAATATTGATGTAACTAAGATTCGCTGAGTGAGCTATATTTTATATAGAGATTTAGAAGGAATAAGCAAAAGCGTGATACGGCAATTCCTCCTCCTCCACTTCGTCCGCTGTGTCTCCTGCATGAGTAGGAGAGAGTCGAGATGACACTTTGTGGAGTGGGCGGTGGCTTCCAGGCGTGCGTGTGTGTGAGCGTGTGTGCGTGCGTGCGTGTGTGTGTGAGCCAATGGAGAGGGGAGGCAGTGTTGCCAGGTCCGCAAATTATAAGCGAGTTGGAGTGCGTGTAAGTAGTGTGGTGAAAGGTATTTTTGTGGGCTTTTGAAATATGCGGACTTGGCAACCCACTCTTCAGCAACTAGCGGTGTCTATCTACCGGTTGCAAGTTTCCAGGGCAAACACTAACCAGCACCTTCTACGAAGCTGCTGGTAAAAATCAGACCAGTCTGAAGCGAGTGGTGCAACAGCAACCCCTATTGGTACTCTAAACATCGGGACATTGCTGTTCCTTGGAGTGGTTGCACCACTCAAAAAAAAAGGGACTAATAGCTCTCGGTTTGGTACAAATGTAACGTGTACAATGACACCAATGAGAACTGTTCACTTTGAAATCCATCTTTTTATTTAAATTTGCAGACAAATGGAGGTAATGTACACAAACCCAAACCTCTAATTTGCCACGCATTATTTGACCGCTTGACCGAATTAAAATTGATTGCAACACAACATTGTTTTATTTATTGAAAAGCCCAATTTAAAAACGGTGAGTGTCGTTATCAATGAAGCTGTTGAATTGGCCGTGGATGTTCTCGGGGCAGAGGTCATTTCAGGGTCAGAAAGATCCCTGCTGTCAAATGACACCCTAATGAAGACGTGAAGATGAGGCGTGGAACCCATTTTTAGAATACATCAATGCCAGAAAGAATGAAAATTAAAACAATCCTCAAAAACAGAACATACATGGCTTAACACAAGAAGCTTGTTCCAACAGAGTAATACTGAGCTTTAGAATAGGCCAGTTGTGCTGTGCCACATGCCAAACTTAGAGAAAGAATGCAGCATAACCAATTGCTTGGGACTTCTAAAATAGAGCAAAATGCCTTCCATACTATGAAGATTTCTCTTTAATTTATGGGTAGCCGCTAAAATGAAAGTAAGTTTGCCATTTCCTTGCCCTGAATAAAAACAAAGTTGGAGGTTGGTAACCTAAAGAAACGGGCTACCGTATATACGGTATATTATATTATATAATATAAATGTGACATTGGTTTCAGGCAGGAGTCAGTTTAAAAATGCTTTGCTTTAGCATACAAATCACATGTTTCTAGTAAATTCAAGTCGTGTCTTCAGTTGTCGTTGTCAGAAGGGTTGGGCCAGGGCTCAGAGCTCCGTCGACACAGGGTAGGACGCCACATGTTCCAGGGATTGTAGAATCCCCGACTCATCTCTGTAGGAGCCGGGGTGGGCGGAGCCGGGCTGCCGACCAGATCGCTGAGAGTTGTCGAGTTGGTAGATGGAGTGAAAGAGTGCAAGGCTGAGTCCCCACTCGTGGACCAAATGGAGCTGCCGAAGGGTGTGGTGGTGGACCACGGACTGCGGGCGTTTCCTAAGATTGACTGCACCATAAAACAGAAGATTTTAGAATGCAGTGGTTCTCAAACATTTTCATGTCAGGAATCCCAACATTTATAAATCAATATATTTGGCAGCAGACCCCCAAGTTAAGTTTTTCAAATTATATATATAAAGGATTATTATTCTTTCTTTCAAAAACAGCAGATCTCTAAGCTCACAATGCATCACCATGTATAAAAGCCAAAGTATTAAATTGTGTTAAAAGTCTTGATGATCTGCGTTCACAGTGGACAGGGAGTCTCACCGTGGTTGGGGCTGTTGATGAGCCAGCACTAGTCGGCCAGGAGTGAAGAGAGTCGTTGCTTGGGATGTCCCAGATGGAAGAGGACACAGCATTCAAATCATGCCAGCTCTGCTGTGGCTCAGCAGTTTTTGGAAAGTTCATTCCACTGAAAACTGAAACAAATCAACCCAAATTAGACAGTTTACACACAATGCAGCCGCGGTCACCGTTTCTATACCATATGGTATAAAAAGTGAAAAAATAAACCCAATAGCTGTGGCGATCTGCGCCTTTAAGCAGTACCGCTAGGTCACACGTTCCCATGCTCTCACAGAAGTTTTGTGAATGAAGCAAAGGAGCCGGGCGGGTAGTGTGAAAGCGTCCTGTCAGATGCTGTGTGAAGCCAAGCGTTGTGCTACTGCTGCTATAGAGCGTCGCAGTCCCGCCCCCTACCAGGGCCCAGGAAATGATTCTCCATTCATTTTCCTTATAGACATTTCAAAAAGTATTTATTTAAAGACCTTTTAAGCCTCGAACAAAGCCAACTCTTGTCGTGACAAATCATGACAACAAACACAATTTTTCGGGCCGAACAAATAATTAGAAAGAAGAAGAAAACGGCAGGTTACAACACTTTTGTTGTTGTTTTTCTTCTTTGTAATTATTTGTTTGGTCCAAAATATTGTGTTTGTTGTCATTTGTTTGGTCCAAAATATTGTGTTTGTTGTCATTTGTCACAACTCGAGTTGGCTTCGTACAACGCTTATAAGGTCTTTAAATAAATACGGTTTGAAATGTCTATGGGAAAAATGCATTGGGAATTATTTCCTGGGCCTGGCGTCGTCATGAAAGGGGGCGGGACTGCAACGCTCTATACCTGCCGTCCACAGTGACCTACGCCTGGTCCGTGAATACAGTCCGTCTTTATTAGTATTAATCCAGTGGCCGTATCAGCGTGAGTGAAGGACTGGGATCGTTTGGTCTCGTCCAGAGGAGCAGCGATATCCCTCTCGCCTGTCGTTCCTGTGCTCTACAACGTCCAGTAACGCCAGTTCATGACAGCGGAGCTGTCAGCGGTTATGTGGAACCCTTGGGATGCATGGTGGGGAAGTTAAGACCCCGATCAGCGTCCCTGTTAGTACAGTCCACTTGACAGTGAGTTACTGACGTGCCGACCTTGACGTGACGTGACTGGGTTTCTATAATTTCCGGAGGTTTATTGACGGAAGTGAACGGGCCATTCATTTACACTGTTGACTGAGTGTGTGTATTGCACGTCCCTGGAACTGTATAAAAACATTTGAACATTGTTTGACCACTTGAAGTGTCTCTTTTGAACTGTGTTGATTGTGGGAGAACAAAGGAACATAATTTCATTTTGGGTTGGTTGCACTGTTGAATTAATACCCTGTTGGTAAATTAACTTTTTGTGTAGCGGTTTGTTGGGTAAAGCGTCGGGGTGCCAGTCAGAGAACCAGTCTGACAAATAGGGTAAATAGTATTACCAACAATTAACCGTACACAGGACTGACAAACATTTGTATCAACACCTGATGCAAACAATAGACACACACAATACCATACAAAATCATAAAGAAAATACACACACACACAGAGAACTTTATTTACCAACAGTGTATTAATTCAACAGTGCAACCAACCCAAAATGAAATAATGTTCCTTTGTTCTCCCACAGTCAACACAGTTCAAAAGAGACACCTCAAGTGGTCAAACAATGTTCAAATGTTTTTATACAGTTCCAGGGACGTGCAATACACACACTCAGTCAACAGTGTAAATGAATGGCCCGTTCACTTCCGTCAATAAACCTCCGGAAATGATAGAAACCCAGTCACGTCACGTCAAGGTCGGCACGTCAGTAACTCACTGTCAAGTGGACTGTACTAACAGGGACGCTGATCGGGGTCTTAACTTCCCCACCATGCATCCCAAGGGTTCCACATAACCGCTGACAGCTCCGCTGTCATGACCTGGCGTTACTGGACGTTGTAGAGCACAGGAACGCACTGACAGGCGAGAGGGGAATCGCTGCTCCTCTGGACGAGACGAAACGATCCCAGTCCTTCACTCGCGTTGATACGGCCACTGGATTAATACTAATAAAGACGGACTGTATTCACGGACCAGGCGTAGGTCACTGTGGACGGCAGGTATAGCAGCAGGTAGCACAACGCTTGGCTTCTCACAGCATCTGACGGGCTGCTTTCACACTACCCGCACGGCAAAGCTTCTGTGAGAGCGTGGGAACGTGTGATTTAAGGTGGCCTTACACTAGCCGATTTTTTTCAATCTGAAATCTGATAGCGCCACACACTACAGGATAATCGGAGCGGGGCAGAGCAAATATCAAACATTCTTGATGTTGATCGGGCCGATCCCGATCGCGCTTTGAGCGGTTGGGGACCCCCCGAGCGTCAAAAATGCCCGATTATCGGCTAGTGTAAGGCCACCTTTAAAGGCGTGTGCTTAAAGGCGCAGAATGCCACACTACATCTACAAGCTCACGTGTCACGATGAAACATATTGTGAGCTTTTAGATCAGCTATTTTCACTATTTTTTAAATAGGGGTCAAGAGGTTAATTATTGTTCTTAATAAATTAGATTAGAACCATGTTGCTTACCTCCTGTCAGATTGAAAGAATTATTGGGTCCAAATGCAGAGAAAGAGTTTGCAGCACTGAAGCTCGGACTGTTGGCTGTGTCAATGGGACTCCATAATCCAGAGCTGTTGAGGTATGAAAAGAAATAAGAGTTCAGGGTAGATAATTAAGTACAATGACTTATATGGAGTTACTCCAATTTGTCCAGAGTTGCAATTACCTGTCAGAGCTGTCACTTTCCACTGATGTCATATGTGAAAGGGTCTTCCCTTGGGTTTCACTTTTACCTGGACCAGTGCCACCTGATGACAACCCAAAGCAACAGGTCCACATTTACAACATTATTCATTTATATAGCCTGCCCACACAGGGATACAAGATGATTGTTATGCTCATACAAGTACAGTATGTGCAGCAAAATGCCAAACTGTATTAAAAATTCCAACATAGAATAAAAACAAGGTATAATACATGTAAGGTAAACAAAAGGTTCAATACTAGGGTACACGACTACACGTAGAGTTTTTGTTTTGTTTGTCTATGTTACATATTTTCTACTATAACTCCACTGATGATGGTCAATATATCCCATGTGGACTATCATCAGGTCAGTCCTCCTCCTCCTCCTACTTCAGGGCAAGTGAATACACCCAATACACGTTATGAAGTATGAACTCACCTGGGCTTCTGTCATAACCAGCTGCAACAGCAGCAAATGTGGGATTTCCATATTTGCCAGGGAGTGAAGTGGCTATGGAGGACTTATTCCCAGGAGCCTTCTTCAGGTTTCCCTCACTACCAAAAAGCACAGAGAAATCTTCATTCACATTATAGTACACTACTACTACACATAGGGGTGCAACAGTTAATCAAACTTATTGGTTTAATCGATCATATAAAAAAATGTATGTTTTGCATGTCTCCATATAAAATACAAACCAACTATGAAATAATGCTTAAGTGGTTAATTGATTTGTTGATATACGTTTAAAAAAAATAACAATTTAAAAAGTAATCTATACAATCTATAGCATGTGTGTTACCTGTTGTTAGTGTTGAGGACACTACTGTAGGAGCTTCGGGGCACTAAGGTAGGGGAAGTGGGCGGCGGGGAGCAGGTCCTGGATGAAATGGGTCTCTTCAGAAAGGGGTCTGCATTCATCGTCTGCAGGGAGATCTGCTGAAGACTGTCCGCTTCTGTATATGTGGAGAGCAGAAGAGAGACAACAGTTGATCTCAAATAAGTCATGTAATTGCTTTTTTGCTAACTTTTTGGCATCTATTGTATGATGTATGATTTTTCATTTGGTCTTCAACCAAAAGGTTTATCCAAAAGGAAAGAAGGGCGATAGATTCCGACGATGTGACTTACGGTTGCTGCCTTTGGGGAGAGGAAGATCCCATTCTGGAGAAGGCAAATCCTTCTCGCCCTCAGAGCTGCTGCTGTGACCCGGCTCAGGGACAGAGCCGTTAGACAGCGACTTAACAAGCAGAGAGGGGCGGCAATCGTCCAGTTTCACAGCCACTTCATGAAAAGAAACAAATGTTAGACTCCACCGTAGTAATAATACAAATAATCCAGTTCCAGTGAATGAACTTACATCTCTGTTTCTGCAGGGACCGCGTCTTTGGGGCGCTGGTGACAGGGTGAAGCACTTTAGATGTGAAACTCTTGCGTTGTTTATTTTCCAGGGGTGTGACATATGGTAGTTCCAGTGAACTGTGAACAAAGATTTGTATTCAATGTTCAGTGTCAATGTTAAGTGGATTTAAAAGTGAATAGAACAAAATGTAATTCACAAACCTGGACTTCTCTACTTGGCTCTCTTTCTTTGCTGGTGCTTGTTTCTTGTTTTTTGGCTTGATGAGGAAATTCTGAGTTTCCTCTTTCCCCTTTTCTGCGGCTGATGTCCGTCCCTTCTTTTTAGCAGGTTCCTAGTCAGGAAAACAGGAAAGGTTCACACACATGAATCCTTGCGTACCTTGGGGCGAACATTCAGCATAAACTGCAGATTCACAAGCTTACAAGCTATGAGTACATACGTATAGTGTATGTGCATACCTCTTTGAGGCTAGCCTCTACATCTGGATTGGAGGTCTCTGTGGTGGTTGAGGAGCTGTCATCGTTGTCAGCCAAGGGGTCTTTCAGTTCATCTCCCTGAGGCTTAACCTTAGTTTTTTTCTCCTTTTCCTCTTTCTTCCTTTGGGCTTTTGTTTTACCCCGCAACTTCCCTTTAGACTCCAATACTGTGAGCAAAGTAAGTATATATATTATGACATCATATTTATCCCAATCTGCTTAAAACAAATCCTTCCCCCTTTTCTTAACCACCACAGGCAGAACTAGAACTCGTGACAGGTAAGAAAGGGCCCCACCCTAGTGGTCACTATAATAATAATAATTCATTACTAAATGTGAATGAATACCTTTGTTTTGTATCATTTGACAGTTCTGCTCCTGTAAAGCACCCAGTGTAGGAAGCTCTGGACGGTCGAGGTCATTGTCCATGGCCCCTAGTAAGTGTGTGAAGTCTGCGTCCTCAGGACAGAGACCTCTGTGAGACAATGCTGACCCAGCTAAGCTTTGACTCTGGAGGTCCAGGAGGACTACTGCCTGCTGCTGCTGTGGCTGCTTGGAGTTCCGAGTCTTACGATTGGTTAGCTGGCATGCAGCCTGAGGGCCCTCTTGGCCTGTGCTGGTATTGGCTTTGGTCAGCTGATGGGATGAAGCAGCTTGCATAGACGAGCGACCAAAACCTACTCCTCTGGACCTCTGGCTCTCCGGATCAGATAAGGCCCTCCCTTGCCGGCCCCCGACCCGGGACGCCCCACTGCCGGACCCATAGAAACATCTGGAGTTCTGCTGTGAGTCACTGTAATCATTCAAGCTGAAAATGAAAGGTGTGAGTAAATACATGGCCCTTACAAAATATCAGATCAACATATCTATGATACATGCGCAGCTACAAATCATATCAAACAAGATTGATAAAAACGTTAAGAAACAGCACTAGAATGTAAAAACAAAAACAAAGCATGACAAAGCTATGCTGTGTGCTGTCCAGCTCACAGGATAAACATGTCTGCACTGGAGCTATTGTTGAGTTAAAACTCATAAATGGAGCATGAATCTCATAAATGGAGCTGGATCTTCTACAAGACACCTCAGACCTCTCAGACAACTACATCTCCCAGAGTGCATCAGCTGCAAGATGGCTGCTGGTGCTCATTTGCCTGATTGAACACCTGTTAAAGGCTGCTGGTGGTGGCTGTCAAACAAATATCAGACTACCAAAGATGAAGGTCTACCCATGAGCTCTACCTCCAAAGACGCCAATGGTCGGTTATGTTTGTTCTACTTACTTTGTGCTTAATGTGGTTAAAAGTCTGGCCTTAATAGGCTAATTGTGTGTAGAATTAAGTAACTGTTTCAGTTTGCAACTTGCAGTATAGCCTCAATTTGTTTGAGTTTGGATTTTATTTGTTTGAATTTAGAAAAGGCAATTTGGACAAAGTTAAAGATGTTAACCTTATTTACATTACTTAAGAATTTAAAGAACTACTAAAACAATTTACCATGTTTAAAGGTATGTTAAATGCCTAGTTGGCTTAGAGCTCAAAAGTTCAGTTTCCCCCTAAATACTTATTACATTTAAAATGCTTGTTTCCTAACTTATTCAAGCTTAAAGGTTACAGTAACCTGAAATGTTTAATTTAAAATGACTTTAATATTTTGATTAAAACGTTGACTTAAATAAGTTAATTTAAGACTTAATTTAGTGTAAAACACTTTATTGTTAAAACACTAATAGTTAAAGACATGTGATTAGTTAAAAATATATTTAATGTTTAAAATCAAACCTGTTTAAAAGAGAACCTATTGTTTTGAAAAGATGTTTGTTTTTGATGTCTTGACATTGTTGTTAAACCTTATTTCTTTGTTTTCAAAGGTTTTCAACCTAATTGAAGATACCAACCAGTCAACAAACCAAGCAACTGTGGATAAAAAAGTTGGAAAATAAAAGTTGACCTGAGTTGGATCTTGGAGTTGTTTCCTTACATGTCATTTTGGAGTGGAATTGGGGTTGACCTAACAGCTATCATGAAGAATAGAGAAGAGACTGAAAGCACCGCTAGCAGCCCCTAGTGGCCGCACTGCTCCTTAGTATCAAAGTGGTTGAAAACGACTGTAAAGGTGGTTGCACACTGGACGCGTGTGTGGGGACCTTAACTATTGATTATTTTCATATCAAATATATTTTGATATTGATTACTTTTTCAAATCAAATATATAAACAAATTGATTAACCACTTGTATTTTATACCTTTCTTGCAAAAAATAGTGGAAAACTGGTGAAAAACAAAAAATATAATTTATTTGATTTTAGATAGTTCATATTCACAATATAAAGTTATCTGTGCTCATAGTGAGTTAAAATGTTGCAAAAATAGTGAACATATCCAATCTACAAACTGAACAACACATTGTGAGCTTGTAGATTGGCAATCTTTACATAAAATAAATTAGGAAGGTTTTCACCTATAAAAGACACCATGCAGAAAATAGGGATCAATTATTAATCGATTATTTTATAAAATGATCGATCAGTTATTTTTTAAATAATTGATTGAGACATTGCCCCGTCCTTAACTTACTTGGCGTCACTGTGAATTTGTGCTATATCCCTGAAATCAAAGGGCCTCCCGGTCTCCAAGGTGGAATTGGATTCCACAGACAGGCGTCTCCTGAAAGGCTCCCATATGCCCTGAGCCTCAAGGTAGGCTGTGACTATGACCAGCAGGAACATGGAGCTGAAGACAGGAGGCACATGAATATGAAATCATTCAGTAGGCTGTGACTATGACCAGCAGGAACATGGAGCTAAACATGGAGCACATGAATATAAAATCCTTCAGTAGGCTGTGACTATGACCAGCAGGAACATGGAGCTGAAGACAGGAGGCATATGAAATCATTCAGTAGGCTGTGACTATGACCAGCAGGAACATGGAGCTGAAGACAGACAATGTAGGCTGTGACCAGCAGGAACATGGAGCACATGAATATGAAATCCTTCAGTAGGCTGTGACTATGACCAGCAGGAACATGGAGCTAAACATGGAGCACATGAATATGAAATCCTTCAGTAGGCTGACTATGACCAGCAGGAACATGGAGCTAAACATGGAGCACATGAATATAAAATCCTTCAGTAGGCTGTGACTATGACCAGCAGGAACATGGAGCTAAACATGGAGCACATGAATATGAAATCCTTCAAGGGATACAATCATGATTTTCAACATCATCTATACTTTGTCGCCGTCGGGCAGAAACCTTGTATCCCTCATCTGTTATTTCATAAATGAATGGCCTATTTTATACGTCATCATATGACAGTGTCTTGCAAAAGCAGCGAAATTAGACATATATACAGTTGGAGGCCATCGATATTGTCCTTTTCTTTTTGCTGAGGTTTGCGTGATCTGCGCAAAAGGACAGTTAACCCATTTTGGGCGGGAACCCCTTTTGGTGTTTTAAACATTGTTATAATTTAGCTATTGAAAAATAGCAGATCTACGAGCTTGTAGGTCTGCTATTTTTGAAAAATCGTGAAAATATGGATTTAGAAGGATTTAAAAAAAAATTGAGGTCAGGCCTAAATGGGTCAAATGATAAGGGACAATATCGGTAGCACCCAACTGTATATACAAGCAACGAAAAAGACAATCTCTTGAACCATTTTGAACATTTTCACCTAATGGCATGCCCAAAATAGGGATCCCAGGTTGAAGGTGGTTACGTCTGTCAGTGGCTTTTATAAATATTGAACCAATACAAATAATTACCAGGAGCTTGTGACTAAATAATACTTACATTGGCGCACAGTTTATTTTTTCCATTGCCTGAAAAGTAACGGTTTCCGCCAAACAGCAACAATCTATTAGTCGTAGGGCTGACATTCCATTAGTAGCCATAAAACGGAGCATTGCTCTTTCTGTCTCTGTAATGAAGCTGTGCTTGGTGGTCGTGAGTGACATTGTCCTTGTTTGCCGTTATGACATGATTTCAGAAAATATTAATCAGTTTGATGTTATAGCAGACACTGAAAAAGCCATAAACAGACAGGTCTTTTCTCTGCCAATATGGACTATATTGTAAATATCGTTGTTTCTATAAACAGAAGAGCACAAAGAGAATTGTTTATTTTGGAGTGCCTATTGACATGAGTTTAGGGTCAAATTAGGTGGTAAAATCTAAATTTCATAATACCCAACATAATGTTAGTAAATTGAATTACTGAGGAATATGTGCTATCAAACAAAGGGGTGCATACGTTGGTTAGACATACCAACAGTACTAGTCATTTATCAACAAAACTGTCATCTGCATTCACAGCTCAGGTTTTCCCTTTTGCCTCCCAAGCCACATGGTGCAGAGACACACCCTAGCCAGAAGGTGTCACTGTTGGAGAAGGCTGTACGGTGATGTGTGACACTAACCTCATGAGTAGAGACACTATGATGTAGATCTCCAGCTCCCAGCTGGGTCTGGGCAGGGTCTCTGTGCACGCAGCCAACATGTGGTACGGCAGGGAGGCGTTGAGAACAAACACAAACTCGGAGCCACCACACGTCACCAGCTTCAGCTCCCGGATGATACGAGATGATGTGAAATCAGGTGTAAACCTACAAGACCAGGGGAATTTCCATGAATGTGTGCAACACATAAACACCAATATCTCTAAGGGGACTGGTTCCCTGAGTTTAGATCTCGGACACAACGATATTTGGGTTACAAGGGCAAATATCGCTGAGATATCTGGGTTAATAGTATCTCATGAGGAGCGTAGTAAATAAAGGTGACTCTTTATCTAGGGTCAGCTGAATGCTTGTCACGATGATGATGCCAGTCGGCTATATCCATACTGTATATAGAGCTCAGGGTCAGCCAGGGCCAAATATGAAGATTGTAATGTGGGTTAGTAAGATTAGATATGTCGGATATCTCATAACAGTACTATGGCCAAAAAAGGTTGTGTTTATATTTTTTAATTTCATCTATCCTCCTCTATCCTATATATTAAAATTGGAGATTGTCTGACCGGACGGACTGCCAGCCAGTGGAGCTCTGGGATGCTACTGTGAACTAACAAACTCAGTGACTCAGTCATAACCATAAACAAACCCCATACGACCATATATAGGCAGGACCACAGCTATGTCATTCTGACTGAGACATAACCATAAACAAACCCTAAAGTCAAAGTCGTACGATTTGTCACACACGATAGTGACGTTACCACAGTGAAATTTGTTCTCCGTATTTGACCCATCTCTTGGAGCGGTGAGCCACAGCCAAGGAGCCAGCCGTGCCGCACTCAGGAATCATTTGATTAGTCGATTTGATAGTGGACTTAAACTCTACTACAAGCAGGCAACGTGTCATCAGCGTGGCATTGCCTCACAACACATTGTCTACTTGTGGAATCATCAACACTGCACTCATGTCAGTCATCTACTGTGTGATGTCAGTACTATATAAAGTGTGATGTCAGTACTATATGAAGTCAGTACTATGACGTCAATAGTAAGATCTAAATCATCGTCTCACCCTCTTATAACATTTCTGTGGTTAATAACACAACTTTGACAAACCCCAGGAGATGAGAGAATTAAATATGAACATGACATAAAACTAGGCAGCAGGATAGCAGTAGACATCATCATGGGGCATCTCTCAGTGGCTGCTCTGTCTGTGCTGATGGCAGGGAGAGCCTGCATGGGACTCTGCTTCACAGCCACCAGACGCAGCTCCATGCCCGTGTATGGAGGCTATACCTCCACCAATGTCTCTCTCATCCCATCTAGGTTTTTGTCCCGACAGGGACACCACTCGTCTCAAAGACGATTGTATTCCAACAAGGCACCAAAGGATAGAACGAGCAAGGAGTCAAACGGGGGAGGAGAGAGATCAGGTGGAGGAAAAGAAAAAGATTGGTGGAGCCGCATCCAGAAGGGTGACTGGCATAAGGATTTCTATTACCTGGCAGGGGCATCCGCAGGGATCTCATCTTTGCTCTACTTGTACGTCAGAGATTCCGGCAAGGAGATTACCTGGAAGGAATTTCTGCATGACTACCTTGGCAGAGGCATGGTTGACCGATTGGAGGTCGTCAACAAGCGGTATGTTCTAGTCATTCCAGTGTCAGGAGCTGACAGCTCAGATAGGCGGAGCTATGTGTGGTTCAACATAGGGAGCGTGGAGACATTCGAAATGATCCTAGAGGCAGCCAATTTGGAACTAGGCCTGAAGCCTTCCCAAAGGATATCTGTGGTCTACCGTTCAGAAAGCGATGGCTCATTTTTGATTAGTATGATGCCCACCTTGCTGTTTATTGGCTTTATTGGCTTCCTGCTGTTTGCCATGCGACGAGGTCAAATGGGAGGAGGCGCTGGGGGTGGAAGGAGTTGGCCCTTTATTAGCGAGTCACCTGCCAAGATTATGAAGGACAAAATTGATGTGAAGTTCAAGGATGTGGCCGGGTGCGAGGAAGCCAAACTCGAGATACTCGAGTTTGTCAACTTCCTGAAGAACCCGCAGCAGTATCTGGCCCTGGGAGCAAAAATCCCAAAGGGGGCCATATTGTCTGGACCTCCAGGAACAGGGAAGACCATGCTGGCCAAAGCCACAGCCGGAGAGGCCAACGTCCCCTTTATCACAGTCAATGGCTCCGAGTTCCAGGAGATGTTTGTTGGTGTTGGTCCAGCCAGGGTCAGGGACATGTTTGCCATGGCGAGGAAGAACGCCCCTTGCATCCTCTTCATTGATGAGATCGACGCGGTGGGGCGTAAAAGAGGCAAAGGAAACTTTGGTTTTCAAAGTGAGCAAGAAAACACCCTCAACCAATTGCTGGTCGAGATGGATGGATTTAATACCGGGTCCGTCAATAATGTGGTGGTCCTGGCTGGCACCAACAGGCCCGATGTTTTGGATCCTGCTCTCATGAGACCAGGACGATTTGACCGGCAGATCTTCATAGGTCCACCTGACATCAAGGGCAGAGCTTCCATTTTCAAAGTCCATTTACAACCAATAAAACTAGACCCCGGTCTGAACAGAGATACCCTTGCCCGGAAAATGGCTGCTGCGACTCCAGGGTTCACGGGAGCCGACATCGCTAATGTGTGTAATGAGGCTGCGATCATTGCTGCCAGACACCTCAACACGTCTGTAAGCACAAAACACTTTGAACAGGCCATCGACAGGGTCATTGGGGGCCTAGAGAAGAAGAGCCAGGTCCTGCAGCCTACAGAGAAGAAGATAGTGGCATACCATGAAGCTGGCCATGCCATTGTTGGCTGGTTTTTAGAGCATGGTGACCCACTCCTTAAGGTGACCATCATCCCCCGGGGAAAGGGTCTGGGTTATGTCCATTACCTTCCCAAGGAGCAGTACCTGTACACTCAAGAGCAGCTGTTTGACAGAATGTGTGTGTTGCTTGGAGGGCGTGTGGCTGAGGAGGTGATCTTTGGGAGGATCACCACCGGGGCACGGGACGACCTGGAAAAAATCACCCAGTCGGCCTACGCTCAGGTGGTGCAGTTTGGGATGAGCGACAAGGTTGGTCGGGTGTCCTTTAACCTGCCACAACAAGGGGAGGTGCTAAGGGAGAAGCCCTACAGCGAGGCCACGGCGGAAATGATCGATGGGGAGGTGCGAGATCTGGTGGACAGAGCCTACCAGCGAACACGGGAACTCGTCACAGAAAAGAAGGAGCTGGTCGAGATGGTGGCGAAGCGTCTTCTAGAGAAAGAGGTGTTAGACAAGGCGGACATGTTGGAGCTGCTGGGCCCTCGTCCGTTTAAGGAGAAGTCTACATATGAGGAGTTTGTGGAGGGTACAGGCAGCTTTGAGGAGGACACCAGCCTGCCCGAAGGACTCAGGGGCTGGAATCTGGAGAAAGGAAACATCCCTGAGAACTCTGCCCCTGCAAAGGACAAACTGAGAGAAGAGGACAAACACACAAGCTCTGTTCACACCGGGCATTGATGCATCTCATAACCAGAATTATGTTAAGTGTGTCTACATTTAAATGTATAGCTGGTATGAACCATATGGGGGCAGCAGTGGCTCAGGAGGTAGAGCTTGAAAATCAGAAGGTTTCTGGTTTGATCCCTGGGTTATGGTCAAAGTGTCCTTGAGCAAGGTTTTGAACCCCTAACTGCTCCTGATGAGCCTTGCATGGTTTCCTCCACTGTCAAGTATGTGAATGGATGGGTGTAATATTAGCACAATGTAAAGCTCATTGGATAAAGGTGCTATAGAAATGCACCATTTACAATTTAGCCACTCTATGATGTCAGCACTGTGTATTTGTCCATATATTGGTGCATGTATCAGTCATACATGTATATTGGCGTATGTATCAGTCAGTCTGATTGTAAGTGTGTCGTCAATCAGCACTGTGTGTCTATGCTATGTGCTTATATCGGTACATGGCATCGGACAGGTCATTGCACGGGTGATATAGGCACAAAGTAGAAAATAGAAATGAGCCCCAGACTGACAACCAGAGGCGAAAACATCATCTACCACCTTGCCTCTGCATGGCAGAAGTAATTAAAATAACTCACATGCCTACAATTCTTTCATTTTGCATTAAAAGCATTTAGGTTTCAAGTCATTCTGCAACATATCTATGCCAAGGGGGAAGAATACACAAAAGCTCCTTCACTTTATGTACAGTATTGTCCGTCACTAATATAGTAGCAGACCAAGAATTGCTTTATACAGTATTAACCCATTTAGGACAGAGGCAACAAGAACCCCAAAAGGGGTTCCCGTCCTGAATGGTTTAAGGTCTGAGTATAATACAATATAGGTAATTTGGTACTGAACCTTGAAGGAAGCATGGTACGCTAGCTCAACCACATGGAGACACTGAGCAGAGGTATGCATTACATAAGACAACACCATAGTGCAGCACAGATAAAAGAGTAAAAACTGAGCATTGATTAAGAATGGTGACTTAACGGTTGACCAGTCCAGGACTATGAGGTATCTCAATAGCCTACATCATTCTTCATGGTATGCCATGGTAGGACACAATGTCATTCAATTTTAAGGTCAATTGGAGCGAAAGAGTAGTAGAGGAGATAAGAGCCTACAGAGGAGCGTTATTTCCTCAGACTTACTCACCAGAGTTGCTAAAGGTGAGTGTTAATAGAGTGGTGATGATGGAGACCACATGCACGCCTCAACTATAACCACACACGACTACACATCCACCGTTTTTGCACAATAACCACATTGTTATCCTGTCTATTTAAAAGAACGCAGAGCCAATTTAGAGCAAATAGCCACACAATTCTGCAAAATTCCACAGAAATGTGGAAGACAGACACGGCGGTTTTGTTGGCTTACAGTATGACGAGGTCCTTTGAAGCGTTTGGTTTGAGTGTAAACTCTTGACAGTTGAGAACTTTGAAGCCATATCCTTCACAAGGCTTCCCATTGATTTCTGCTGATCGGATGAAGATCGGGAGAAGGCCCGTGTTTTCTACTTTGAATATTCTTCTGAGAGTGAAGTTCGGCTCTTTGACTTTTGTCTCTGAAAGAGAAGAGATTGAAATGTGTATTATGGTAACGCCAAGTGATAACATTTTTCTATACATAGATGTGTACAAACCTATGCATTTGCATGTTTCTGGTCTGCCATTGACCCAAATCTGTACACTGCTGATAATGGGTTTTATGGTTTAATGTTGATTATCTATTTTTCAAAATGGTTTCACTTTTCATGTTAACCAAATGTTTAATTTCTCAGTTTTGGGCTTCTTTTGATTTGGCTCAGCTAAACCCATGTGGGTCCAATTGATTTAGGATATTAAAAAAATAAACAGTATAAATTGACAATTATGAATGTTAATTCATCTTTTGTAATATTTTTTTTTCTTTTTGTCACAGTTCAGGGTCAATGAAGTCAGGGAATATACTTGGAACCCTCCTTTTTCCCTCTACACCAAATCTCTTCACTGAGTTAGCCTATTTTCACAAAATGTTCGCTGCATATCATGACATGCCAAATAATAGGCTAGTGGTTTAAGTACAGTATAGGTCATAGATAAAGTCAGCCAACCCACCACGAATGTATTCTATTTCAGTGTGTTGTGGAGACCAAGGTGTCTAGTTTGAGGGTGGTAAACTGGCTCACTATAGGCCGACAACTACTTTTCAGAGTTCCATGCAGGTGCTAATAAAATCTCCTGTTCAGTGCCTGTGACTTGACGTAGAGAAAGGCTCCGGCCCGTCTAAACTCACTCTCTGTGCAGTCTTTAAGCAGGGCTTCAGTCATCTTAAACCTCAGTGAGCTGCCTTGTCCTGGGGGCTTCCCAGCCACCTTCAGGCTCTCCGTTGTACCGTGGCCTTGTAGCACGATGGTGTCAAACACAGTCAGGTTATTCCTAAGCAAACAGGCAAAAGTCAACACTCAGGGCTCTAAACTCTGGGCGAATCAGAATAGAGCTATTTAACCAATAGTTTAACAAACAACATATCACATTGCACTGTGGGCTTGGGGGCTTTATTGTCACATCACAGATTTACAGAAGTAAAGAAGGCGGTGGAATTCATTTTTGTGCATCATTCCCATCGTAAGGCAAGAAGAAGGAGGGGGGGGGGGGAGGGATCAAACAAGAAATACAACAACAAAATATCTACATATTTACATGCCTGAGATAAGATATAAAAAGGTGTGTGAGCATATTAGCAGCAGATGTGTGCTGTGTATACATGTATAACATTAGTTAAAACCTAGAACGCCCGGGGTTATTTAATCCATTACATTATAGCGCCCAGTCGATTTATAAACACAGACCACTTTTACCGACGGACCGGATGTTGTTGTGAATGTGTGTGTAGCAGCTAACAATAGCCACGCCACTTCAAAGTCGATCGACAACAACGGGAGGTAAGAATAAATCTATCGCGACTAGTGACTGGACTGCGGAGGGCCGTCTAACACAGGATCTTTTTTCATAATTAGACGGGATGATTTAGATCACGAGTTATTGATGTTTTAAGATTTTCATTTTCGTCGGCAAAACAGGGGAGGGAGTTTTTCGATGACGTCTCACTCTTACGCAACATCGAGGATTGCCCAACAGGCGCTCCCAGGCTGTGTAGTCATGCGTTTTCATATCAATAAACTTCGTCTTTTGGACAATACTACTACGTCCTGGGCGTCGGGCGTTACTAATAGAAAAGACGAAGATACTTCGTCCTGGGCGTTCTAGGTGTTAAGGCGCAGTCATATTAGTTAAGTGCTACGATGGGGTACATGGGATTAGGTGCAAAATGTCAGTGCGTTGACTGGGTCCATGAGGAAAGGGCAGAGCTATTTTCACTAGTTTGTTTTGTTTATTTGAAAGGGTAACATTATTAAATGTCAGTCCTTTCTTTGCATATTTCAGTAGTGCCCTACCATTTCAGTTATTCTGAACCTGCAATTAAACCACAACTAACCGATTCCATGCCACCATGGCGCTGTGGCACCAGTGCCAACAGAATGCACCAAAAAAGCTGCAAGAAGACCCCGTGAACGGGAGTAGTAATCGGCCATTTTCAGGCCACCGCCGATCACCTTCGCTAGCGTCAGAAGCGCCAATATGCCAATCGGGACATTTTATTGAGCTCCTAACATGGTCCCTCACCTCATATCACCTCAATCTGAGCCTCAATTCAGAGAAAAACTTTTTTTCTTTTATTTTTATTTTAAAACTTTTAGATTTCGAATCGATGATGTCACACCATGGTAGCACGCGTTGCTTAGCGATGGGAAGCTAAAATACGGTAAATATAATAGTATAATTCTGGATTAAATAAAAATCTAAAAGCAGATAATTCTCATCTTGGTACGAGAATTGTCGAATCTGCCATGCATAGATTGTGTTAAATAGTTAAATCACAATTATGTCAAAGACAATTAATCGTCAAGTACAGATTCATGATTGCGGGCCCTACCACCCACACGTACCGGACTATGAGCAGGGACGCCACGCTGTGGTTGCTGACAGGGGTGAACCTCACACTGAGAGACTTGACCTCGCCGGGCAGGAGGAGGAGGTTATATACAAAGGGTCTTGTTGATCCCTCCACAAAGCCTGTACTGCCCTTTATCAGGGACGTCTGACACACACACACACACACACACACACACACACACACACACACACACACACACACACACACACACACACACACACACACACACACACACACACACACACACACACACACACACACACACACACACACACACACACACACACACACACACACACACACATTACAAAAAAAGCTTGTAGATTGGCTATTTTCACTATTCATCAAACAGCGAAATTCTGTGCAATCTCTTCCACTATCGGTAGCCGCCAAATATGGCGAAGACGCTGTTACTTGTACCCCTGAAGGGTGTGTGGGTATTTGTCCGGGATTTGCTGATTGCACTCTGTACAGCACCTTGTAAATATTTGTGTCCTTGTATTGTATCTCTTATGTGGACATAAATAAATAATTAAAATGTGTGTGTGTGTGTGTGTGTGTGTGTGTGTGTGTGTGTGTGTGCACACATGAGTGACGTGTGGGGGTCTCAACCTTTGTCAGATGTAAGATGGGTTAGATTGCATTACAGGGAGACAACTTACACGTGCCGGCTCAATTACGGGCGGAGGGACCCAACCTGTGTGTCATGTATCAGTTTGAGTGAACAGCGATATTGTTTGTTCCTGTCGTACTCACTTGATTTCTGTGGACCTGGAATTCCAGGGTGTCTGTGTCAATGTTGATGTTGGACAGATTTCCAAAAGGCAGCCTGGAAGATAAAGTCACGTCAATTACACCATTCACTTTATTTATTTCCAGTGAACTTTAAAAAATGCATTATGCATTACTACAGTAATGGTTGTTTAGGGGAGGAAGGGGGTCCTACCTATCGGCTAGTTTCCCAGAAAATACAGAGGGGTTTGGTAACAGAGCCAGGGGGAGAACCTGGACAAAGACGGGGACATCAGCAGGATTCTCCAGAACCACCTCCTCATCCTACAAAATCACAGACATTAGTCTCATCTCATTCTGAAATACACTACTTCAAACATCTTTGCTTTGTATCTGAAGCTGTGCAGTGTGTGTGTGTGTGTGTGTGTGTGTGTGTGCGCGCGCGTGTGTGTGTGTACACCCGTGCACATGTTAGAGAGAGAGTGTGAATAAGGGGCAGACTGTTTCTACTCACAGAGGAGCCGTTTGTGTTGGTTAAGGGGAACATAATTTGTTGTGAAGACTTCACCAGTGATGGCCAAGTCAGCTGCGCCCTCACTTTAGCCTGCACATTTTTTTGAAGATCTGTGTTCACTTCAAAGATGGCTTCCATTCTATGGTATAAATAGAGAGAATCCCATGACGTTTTAAAAAAAAAATAGAACACCACTTGTGGAAGAAGAAGGGGAAAAGATGTAAAAGAAAGTCAAGCAACTGTAAAATGTGATAAAGCGTGCACACAGACAGTCTCCTTGGGAATCATATGACTCACTCATGGCCGGAGCGCTCTTTCAGCTCTTGCCATCGTCTGAGGAGTTTCTGGTGCAGATCGACATCAGCATCCCAGATATCCTCCTGCAATGCCAGGCCATGTGGCTTGGTCTCCACTGAGGAAGCAAACATTTTAAAATTAAAATAAGCAAAAGATGTGCATGGTTGTTGATCGTTTGGAGGGACTGGAATGTCTCAATATCTAGTAGTCTAGTCAGGGGGAACACTCACATTTAAGGACAAACGGCAATCCCACGTAGCAGTGGTCACCACACTGCAAGCTGGCATCAAAATAAATATTTGCTACCTGTACAAGAGAAACGATTTGGTCATAATCAATGTATACATTTGTGTGTGTAAGAACCACAGTCTCAAACCGTTGAGAGACGGGGGAGGGTGCACACCTTAGTTTTACGTCGGGGCTCCAGCTCGTCCTTGTTGTTGCGGAGTCGCTTATAGTAGAAGCGCACATCTTCAGTCAGAGAGCGGATCTGCTGGAGCCTGACTCTCTGTGTGAAAGAGCTCTGTACACTGAAGCTCTGGTGAACAATTTTCCCCTGAGGACAGAGAACACACAAGCAGGCGCGTCAAAGGTACACGTCTCTGTTAACGTGTCTACAGGGTACAGGGAAGAGCTTGTGTAGGAGAATGTTTGGTTGCCTCAGATTACATCTAACCATCTGCAAGCTGCTGGTGTGAAACCTTGCACTTATCAAAACAGAAAGAAATGAGTGGATCCTTCACCACTTTCAACCTGGCACCCCTATTTTGGGCATGTCAACATAGGCTTGCCAATCTACAAGCATGTTGTGAGCTTGTACAGTAGATTGACTTTAGTCCAATTTATTTTTTACAGAAATGAGTACAATCCAATACATATTGTATAATAATGCATCACACACAACACATTACAACACAAGATCCATATGACCTACTACACTGTTTCAATAAGTCATATATTACAATGATAAAAGAACCATGATGATATCTGTGCTTATGATTCCAAGAGCAGATGTAACAAATAACAATATGCATCTATCAGTGCCATTTTGGGAATACTAAATATCCACCCTAATGGAAGCATCTGGAACACCCAATGCAAAGGTTTAAAGGTCCAAAACAATGTTATGCACTTTTGAGATAACCCTCACTTCATTGACAATTGGACAATTTTCTAGTTTTCATGTAGCACCTTTATTTGCATCAAAGAAAAAATGTAGTGTTTAACTCTTGTACAGTGACTTTCCCGAACAGATCAGCAGATGATACTTACTGGAAATGACGGTGGTAGAATAATGGATTTGGGAGAGCTGTTTAATGTTCCCACTGCTATCAGAGCTTTTACTGGGATAGTTAATATCTGAGGGGGAGAAGGAATAGTCAGTCAGAAAAAGGGTAAACTGAATGAAGAAAAACATTCCATGTTCTCTGGCTGAACTTCACAGACCACCTACCTCATAGTCTGTGGTAAGGTGAACGGCTCCATCATATGTGCCCTCCAGTGCCTTGGCCACCAGAGTCACTCTGAATGCTGCGTAGTAGCCAGAGGCTAATATTACCTATATGCAAAACAAATGTATGCTTTCGTTAGGTAGCTAGGTTAGGTAGGCTTGTTGTAGATACTGGTTTCTGAATGGAGAAGAAGCTCTTACTGTTTTATGATGGGAGGTTGAACTGTTGTGCAGTTCTCGGATGCGACTGAGAGCTGCTGTCCTATTGCCTTTCTCGGTTTTGAGGAGTTCCATGGACAGACTGTCTCCTGTCACCATCCATGACTTGATCTCCAGCTGAAAGAAAAGGAAGTGCTTTAGTATAGAAGAGATACGGATAGTTGTGAGTTGATATTCACATCCAGGTTGCTTTCCTTGACTGTACTTGGAAAGATTAATGACCTCTCTCACTGTAGTGAGATCTTATGTATGTATTGAAGATCTTATAGGTTTGTACCAGCAACGTGATACTTAAGACTACAATTATTTTGGCCTTTAATGCTTTATTTAGAAAAGAGTGTAGAGCAACAGGAAACAGATAGAGGGAAGACGTGAGATATGAAGGTAGTCGGATTCAAACTCTGGTCTTCTGAGTCCTCTGGACTCACAATGTGCATGTGGCTGTACCACAAGGCAGAGACACGTTTTAGTGACCAAAATCTCTTCAATTGTCTGTAGTGTGTGGTGTCTGTGCTCCACCCTCACCTCTATGGGATTACTGTTGATCACCACTAATGTGATGCTGCTGGTGTCTGTAGCACTGCGCACTCCAAAGTCCAGCATGTTCTCCCGCAGACTGGGCGACAGGACCAGGGTCTATTCATAGCAGAAACAAACATTTCAAACAAGCATTCAAAAATAACATGTAGACAGATACCTTAGACACACAAATTAACATAAAAAACTCAATTCGTGCAATAAAAATAAATTACCAAAATAAGTCAAACGGATAACCTTTGATGTACAAAATAACATCATAATATACTACCATAGGGTATGGAATGTTTTTAATGCATTATTCCGTCTATGCATGTACAATTTCAGACAATGTCACATGATGTTCTTTCCCAGTGCTAACCTCTAAGAAGCCTGTGTAAGCCCGGACTGGCAGGTGGAACTTTGAGGCGTTTGTGATGAGCAGGATATTGCCGTCTATGTGAATGGAGGGCCGAACCGGCCGGAAGAGGAGGGAGAAGATGTATCGCGACTCGTGTGGTGGTATGAGGATGGGGGCACTGAAGTTCTGCACCTGAAACCAAATCACAAACATCTGTAAAAAATCTGACATCTATACGTACGTTCAGAAAGTATGTTTATGTCAGCTTGACCCCATGAACCCCATGCTGGGGCGGCACTCACGTTAAACATGGTCTTGGCCTCTTCGGGCAGAGAGACATTGTGGATTCGAATAGCGAAGTTGAAGGTGTTGGTGAGGAAGATGGGTCTGTCCACAGGGTCTACGGGACTGTCTCTGATGTGGAACAGGGTGGCTGTGTGGTCGAAGCCCAGGTAGCTAACATGAGGAGAGAGACCACATCAATGTCAGGCACTATGATGCAGAGATGTGAAATACTGCATTCATAACTGAAGTCTCTCTGTTGAGCTGCGTCCAGTTTGTGGTACTAAAACCCATTAGTGAGTTCTCTATCGGTTCCATTTCCATTGCTTTTTATTACCGTATGCGTATGGAATTTGATTTATGCTGAAAATAAGCTCTGTAGTTATACAAAGCCTAAGAGAGTTTCACATTTTGTTCTAGACTATGACATAATTTATCACATCCGTTAATATTACGGACCCAGACTAGGAGCCACCAGAAAAAGACAAGACACAGAACAGTACAGTACAGGGAAATGTCCTAACAATTAATAATTCATTTAGAAGGGCCCGTTGTAGGCCTGTGTTCTTCTCTTACTTATATTAATTGTGTGTGGTTCAGAAATTGTACAAAAGTTGATTTCTGGAGATCGTCTCGTTGGGAAAAAAGTGCAATGTCATAAGCCTTTGCTATACAGCTTACTTTCATAATTTATGCAAAACCCATGGCGTAGATAGATTCCGGGTTGATCCCTGTTCTCCCAGTCATTAACACATTGTCCCTATACTGTTATTAATATTAAACATGTATACATACCCTTCTAAAACCTCTGCTTGATAGGGGATTTCAAGTTTAGAGTAACTTTTTTCTTTTGCTTTTACTGTTATTTTTCCAGAAAACTGATATGGTCTTCTTGCTTTTGAAGCTGAAACAAGAAGAGTGAAAAGATTAGAAACACAAGTACAGTGCAGGAAGACACAAGAGCTCTACAAGAAGAAACGCAATCACATGAACCATAGTGTCTCTATTCTGGGCATGTCATAATAGGTGAACATTCAGCAAAAATAGACGATCTATGTACACATCGTAACGAGACATGTAAACTTGTAGATCAGCAATTTTCTGCAAAGAACTTTGGTATAGGGGGAAAAAAACAAGGAGACCAATTTCAGGTCCTGGCCCCTGGGGGACCCTGGTCAGCACACAGTTGGTCAATAATGCATTGCTGGCTATAAACCTTTGATCACATTTGAGGGCCCATTTGGGATTTTGTGAGGGAAAAAAGCACTACATCTGACCCGAAATGAACATTTACAGCCAGTGTGACTCTAGTTTGCTCTTACGGTTGTCAAAACATTCATACAGAGAGTCAATTGTGCACACGAGTTGTTGTAAGAGTTGTTATACTTTATAAAATGGGAAATTTGGAGTCAGGCTGAATCGGGTTTTTAGGCAACACTTCTCAAGCAGAATACTGCTGTGCCAACTGAGCATAATATTTGAACTATCACATAATCTAGAAATGGTCACTGCTAAATTGTGGTCACTGCTAAATCTAGGAATGGATTAGCAGTTATTGTCCTAGAGGTCACTCAGTGAGACGTGATAGTGTTTCATGTTGAACAGTGCAGTGTAGGGCAATGCCACTTTGTAATTGTATGTCTCATAATATGCTCTATAGTATTAGTATTGAGTATTGTATTGAGTTTGTGCTTGAAATGTACTGTAATTCTGCAAACTGTTAATACAATTTTCAATCAATCAAAGTTAACAGGTTAGTCTTTAAGTGGACAAGAAGCAATGCAGAAGAGGTCAAACTCAATAGCATCATTATGAATTTGAGTATATTCCTTGTCTAATGTTATTTTCTAGCAACTGTTTTAAACAAATTGACAAAAGACAGATTCTAAGAAACAGTTTTTATCTCATGGTTAAGTACTATTTGAGGACTTCATCGTTATTATAATTAGTAGTAGTAGTAGTATTACATCAATAACAACACTGAAAGGCTTGATAAAAAAACTTACCATCAAAACTAATACTTGCGACTTTGGTATATCTACTTTCACCAGCTTTTAGCGTTATCGCCTTAAAATCTATTGTGACCGCTTCATTTGATGGGGTCGCCCGTACACTCTGGAAAGCATAAACACAAACTCTTTATTCACTGGTAGGTGGTTGAGTTTGCTTATAATATGAACTGAAGAAGCACCAGGACACTCACTGTGATGGGAACGTCTTTTGTTCCCGAGTTTAAAAGATGTAAATTTAACTGCTTTGGTCGATCTGGTTATAAACAGAGAGAGAGAGAGAGAGAGAAATTGTCAAGAATAAGAAAAACTCATGACTCTTTTTCCAAAATGCCATACGCATTGCTGTATTCCATACCTTGTGACCGAAGCGTACCAAAGTCGAGCATCTCTGTTGATGAATATATGCCAGGGGCTGTATAGAGGGAGCAAGTAGACAAAACAAGAAGAGTTAGGTTTCATACAACTTATTGTATTGCCACCAAAATGTAGGCCATGCATTCGTAACGGCAGCCATGGGCATTGCACTACTGGATGGAGGAGAATTTTATAGTGTAGTAGGATGAGGCGACAGACCTGAAGTGACCTCCACTTCGACAGGGAGGATGATGAACTGGTCCTCATCGGGGGCACTGGTTTTAATCCTGATGAAAGCTGTGTGGTTGTCTACATCTCTGGACGAGAAGCTGGCTCTCATCACCCCCTTTGTCTCAAATGGGGGGATTTCCTGCAAAGGCAAAATCAGCAGGGTTGAACTGACTCAATTCTCACAGCTGTGCCATGAAGTAGATGTCTTTTTGTAAGCTGGAACTAACCCATAATTTGCCAGTGCCTCCTTGTTGACCTGTGGGCAGCTCTAGATGTAAATCCCCACCACTAGAATACATCTCCACAACCTGGCAGTAAGAAGAAAAAAGAAAAAGAAAAGAAAGTTAAGAAAACATATTGTTGGTGTCGAGTTGAAACCTTGCATTTCCAGAATCATTACTTTTTCAGTAAATGGAAAAAATAACCTGTGTTCGAATGGATCCAGTGTAGTTCTAACTTTAAGGGTCCATTGAAAATTAAATGGTGGCCACGACTGGAGAGATATTCTAGAAAATTCTCTAACATGGAAGTGGACGGGATGCGGGTTTTAGCGACCACGTGATTTCCTTGGAATCATTGGGACTCGAACAGGGAATTAGCAAAGAACTAAGTGTAAAAACTAAAAACCCGAAAAAGTCGTCCTTGGCTCTGTGGGCCTTTAGAAAAAAGTCGTCAAGTCGTAATACTTTTCATTGGTTAAACAATAAATATTTATAAAACTCACAGACAGACTTCACCACTTTCAACCTCACGATTTTGGGAATGTCATTACAGGCAAAATGTTTCAAATATTTTAAAACATTTTCAAATAGAAAAAAAATGCAGAAAAACAGGTAAAAAATAGCAGGTCTACAAGCTCAAACACATTCACGCTTGTACATCAGCTATTTCCACTACTATTGTGCGACACTGTCATATGTATAAAGTAGGGCCTTCATTTAATGAAGAAAAAAAAACAAGACAATGAAATATGGACATAGAAATGTATGCCCGACAGTGACGATATGAAATATTCACCTGGCGTAAATCTATTTTCACAGACTTTAATCAAACAAGCTCAAGATTGATGACCAGTGACATCGAGTGCTGTTGTTGTTGATGGCTGTTTACCTGCAGAGGCTCGCTGTGCGGGTTGTGAATGTTTATTAAAGGGGAGAAGCTGCTGTTTACTGGGACCCTGGCCCCTATGAAGGGCCGTAGTCTGTAAGGGTTCGGGATGCCAACCCCAAAAACCTGCAGGGCAGAGATGGGAACACGATAGTAGCGCACCAGTCACATGTTGCTGGCACTACACATTTAACACAAGACAGGAGACTCAGGAAGATAATGTTTTGGCATCTACCTGGTATGTAAACAGTCCATGATGCGACGTATTAATAAATAATGTATTTTCTACATTCCCCACTACGCGGCCGAGAAACACAACATCAAATGATGTGTTTCCCCCAGGTGGAATTATCTGTTGGAAGAAAAGAGACAAAAATGCAAAGTGTTGGTACATCTTTTTTCCTGTATTGTAAAGCGTCCTTGGGTTTCTTGAAAGGTGCTATATAAATTCAACTTATTATTATTACATCATACCAGACAGAAGGAATTTACACACACACACACACACACACACACACACACACACACACACACACACACACACACACACACACACACACACACACACACACACACACACACACACACACACACACACACACACACACACACACACACACACACACACACACACACACACACACACACACACACACACACACACACACACACACACACACACACACACACACACACACACACAATAAAAAAAGTAGCAAATCAAAACAAGGCTTTGTAAGGCTTCTAAGTTCTAATACTCGTATAGGCTCAATAATAATTGAAATCTTGTAATGTAACACACCACACTACAGTATGCAACATGATCTCCCAGGCCTGAGACCAAGTGTGTTCAAGTGATCACTATGATTTAAGACATTGGCCTATTTTTAACACAAGTGTAATAACCCAGGAGGAAATCCAAATTTGGAGTGCTCCTTAAGTGAACAACCCGAATGGGAGGTCACAGTGCAGGGAAGTACAGGGAAGCTACATCATGGATGAAGTAAGGCCAGGCCAACCCTCCTACATGCTATCCGCTTTGAGTCTGGAACAGGTGTTATGAGTTTAATTTATTACAGTTCACATAAACGGCTCAAGTATGCTTTTAACTAGCAGGTTTTAAAGCAAAAGGACACGTTGGCCTGGGTTGTACCTTGCCATGATGTAACTCCAAATATTGGTGAGATTTCTTCAATAGTTATGGCGTTGTTTAATAAATGATAATTCAAAATAGCTTCCCCATTGACACGAAACAGAAACAACAGACAACAAATGCATGCAAACAAAGTGAATTCTGACAATGTTTCACAATACAAAACTCAACACTACATTTCTTTAAATTACAAAATGTCAACTTCCTGTTATATTCCAAGATCTGAATCTGGAAAATCACATGGATGTTGAACATTTTCATTGAACAAATTTAAATTAAAATGCTGTGTGGTTTGTGAATCAGTGATAATTAGTGTATTCATTGATAGCTACTTACCCTATTCTGGAAAAAGGATGCGTGAAAATGTGATGTTGTTGCTGATATTGATATCAAACTAATTTCTTCCGAGCTAGGATTATGTAAATAAACTTTCTCCATTTTTGGCATTCCAACAGGCCTGTAGAGGAAGAAATAAAATATTAAATTCAAGTCAACATACTGTACACCTAGATAGGCTTAAAAGTCTTATATTTATAGTGTTTTTTTAATGGGAGGGAAACGGGGACGATGCAAATGAGACAAAACGTCTGCTCTACGCTGACGAGCCCAACTGCTGTTTAAGGTCACAAATGTTTCCTTACGCCATGTCCTCTTGCATCATGGGAATGTTCATTGTTTGGTTCTTACTATTCATCAAAATCTCTCAAGGTAACATGCCAATTCAAGCAAGTGTGTCTGATAAGGCGACTGTTTACTGAGAAAGAAGGACAGGAACTCCCAGGCAGAGACAGCTGGGCGAGTTCACATGGAGATGGTGGGGTGCGAGTATTGGTTTGAGGTCAGCCTTTCTCAGTCATACTTGATCACTGTTAACATAATTCACCAACTGTTTAGAACTGTTTCCATTCATCTGAATGAAAATCAAATCATGTGGATCTCAGGATCCAAATAGGAACGGCCTGGCTCCAAAGTGGATCTCGAACTTTATGTATCCACTGACCAGCCTGTGATGTCTATGACTGGAGAACCCTTGATTCGGATGACTTCACAGTCGACACAAGTCGTTTTATGATATATCTATGACGAATCATGCCAAATTTGACGCCATTAAAAAAAACATTAACATGATGAATAAAGATGTGTTTCACCATGTTAATGATTTTTTTCAGACCTCCAGTTCTGGGAAATGGGGGGACTCTTTTTTTATTATTTCCACACAACAGCTCTAAGGTATATTAATGACATAGTAAAATGTTGAAAATGAGTGGGGTGCCCCTTTAAATATTTCAAGTTCAGAAACGTGAAAAGCATAAATAAATTATCGTGGTACTTCTGTGGCCTACTGGCAAGTGTGCATAGTACAAAGTTTGGCATTGATCGGTCCAGCGCTTTGTGGGATTAGTGCCGGACACCCAGACACCCCCACACACACACACACACACACACACACACACACACACACACACACACACACACACACACACACACACACACACACACACACACACACACACACACACACACACACACACACACACACACACACACACAGACACACACACACACACACACAGACACATACAAAGACACACACTCACAGACGGCTAGCCTATTGCAGAGCCACGCCATAAAGACAGCTGTATGGCATATTTATTTCATCATCATTTCCATGTTGTTTTCCACTCTCTTTTAACCACTGGCATCCATAGTTTGTCCATTGATTATTGGTTATTAGGTTATTAAGTATGGTTTGTTTTTGTAATAGTACATTATTTTGATTTATCGTCATTGTCAGTCATTTCTTGGTACATTTCAGTAATAGGCTTTGAATATAACATAATATACAGTAATAAACTTTATATAGAACTTTTATTAACAGTAACTTTTTGTAGAAATGTAAACTGATTAGTGAGGTCCTCTCGGCCTGATGGCAACATCTTAAATATGTTCCTCAGGTGCAGACAAGTTTAGACAACCGTATATTTTTGTATATTTATGGTATTTGTCATATCTATTCTGCCATTTTTGTTTACAAAGTCTAAAAAGGGAAAACATGAATGTATTTTTGAGTGGTGCAAACCACTCCAACAACCAGCTTTGTCTGTACCCGTGTACCTGTACCCGTGTACCTGTACGTGTACCCGTGTACCTGTACCTGGGGCCACGTACGGGTGAGCATGGTTGCTATGGTTAGTGTGTGACGTCACTGCACCACTCAGTTCACACGGGTGTGATTTTTTATCTATAATATTAAAAAATATATATAAGTTATGTCTGTACCCGTATACCTGTACGTGTACCCGTGTACCTGTGGCCACGTACGGGTGAGCATGGTTGCTATGGTTAGTGTGTGACGTCACTGCACCACTCAGTTCACACGGGTGTGATTTTTTATCTATAATATTAAAAAAATATATATAAGTTCCAATATCAATGTCCAAAACACAATTAAATCATCAATTGCAATTTTTGGAATGACAATAAATGGTAAACTAAAACATACAAGCCGAGCAGCCCTTCTCAGCGATACTGAATCACTGCATGTTGTTGGCTTTTTTACTGTACGGTGGCAAGGCAACACCTGAGGCTGGGTCAACTGAATCACTGCATGTTGTTGGCTTTTTTACTGTATGGTGGCAAGGCAACACCTGAGGCTGGGTCACGCCACATGGGTGCTGCACCCATTGTCAACGTGGAATGTGATCTAGTGAATGTGTCCAGTGTACAGTACCTGGGTGTTGTCCGTGTGGTTTAAAAAGGTATCTTGTTTAAAAGATGAGAGCATACCATGACGTGTTAAACAATCCTTTTGGATTGGCACTAGTAGCAGTTCACATCATCATGCTTTCAATATCAATTCCTCACATCGTATAATGCTGGAATGCAGCACCATACGATGGAAATGGTTCAGGAATAGTTCCCACACACACCTGTACCTGTAACCTATGGATTCTGTCCGTCTTTATTTTTGTATTTGTCGTAGTTGTTTTTTGTTTGTTTGATTGATTGGCTGACTGACTCATTAAGAGGTCCAGTCTGTGAGCTTATATGGCACAATTGTGGTCCTCTTAGACAAGATGTGTAGCGTGAAATGGAACAGTTATATTAATAATAGCTTTTAAATTAATGCAGTCATTGTTACTTGGCTTGAATTGTGTCATATTGACACGGTACACATAATGAAAACAGATTATGAAGAGACAACACACACACACACACACACCCACACACACACAACTCACTGTTCGTGGAAGTCCAGCATTGGAGGTTCAAATCGTATAGGTCGACAGTTCCCACGGTGCGGGGACACACTGCAGGCAAGCGGAAGACATGATAGGAGCAACAGCAGGTTAAACAGAATAGTATCCATGTGTGTGAAAGTCCCCCAAAAATGGATACAAACGCTCAAAATGTGATGTCAAGCAGAATGACCCGTAGCTACTAGTTCCTCTGATGGATTAATGCTATGGACATGGAGCACTGCTCCCATCGGTGGAAGGCAGCTTCCACGTGGAAAACCTCGATAAAACTCCATAGATTCAAGAGGGATGGAGAGGGAATTCGGGGAGAAGACGCCTCTCTCCTCGTCAGACTCGGACTAGAAAAGGGTCCTAAAAGGTTAGAGTTTCTCCATCACATGTAGGCAAGCCAAAACAATGCTGAGGTTTCACAGGTGTGAGCTCAGGGCTTAAGCGATGGGTTACAGCTCACCAAACCTGCTTGACAACAGGTGTATCCTAACAATAGGATAGGCCCCTCCTCACAGGGAAGTGAATGGATCATCTTTGGGGCAAAGCTAAAAGCTGAGGTGATCATAACGCAAAACTCTGTATGTAGCGTCATCTTAAACCTCCCGCAAAAGAAAATACATTTTAGAGTGACGTAGGATAATGGGACAAGCCAAATTCAAGTCATGTGATGATTTAGGTTGGTAGTTAGTCAACTGTGATGTGTTGATTTGACTCAGCACTCACAGGATTAAATGCAATTGTGAAAGAGTCCCTCTATTAACTAGTAGGCTATTGTAAATTAAATCTTGTTAAAAATTAAATATTCTTCCCACATTACTGGCTAAATGAGTACCCAAGCTGATGTACTGGCAGCCAAGGGAAATCCCCTAATTATTAATTACAAACACCACATAGAATCTACCAGGTAGTGTGTAGAGACAATACAGTGTCAATGACAATAGCACACTCCTCTGAGAGAGCTCTACTAGCTGGAGCTGGGGTGGATTTCATCTCCTGGGGGCTGATAATAATCCACACAGAGACCCTCCCATGCATGACAGCTTCACAATGACTGCCAACACCCCACAGTCGTGGGTGCCCAGCTGCCAGCAGTCTCTATGCTGACCAAGTAATTAGTCATTCATTTTTATCTGGTTCATCTTATCGTTTACAGTCTGTCCGCAACTCTCTGAAAAATCTACTGCCGAAGCCAATTCTCGAAGCTTCATCTTATTTATGTATTTATTTATTTCACTTTTTACTACTTGGCAGGCATCCCTATTTTGGGCAAATGTACATAATTGACATAAATCATAATATTTATAATATTATTGCAGACCTACTAGCTCACAACGTGTTGTGAGTTAGTAGATCAGCAGTTGTCACAATGTGTCCGACTCCTACAACAAAGTATATACGATTAATTAAGCGTTTAATTGACAGTTTCAGTGGAGAGAGAGAGAAGAAATGCATAGAGACAGTAAGGGAATGACAGCGAAATAGCGAATGGTCTGGCCACCTGCAAAGCCAACCAGAGATTCGCTAATCAGGGCAATATGTGCATGTAGTGTGGTATGCGCACACCCTAAACATTTGACTATGAGGTTGGCTCCACCAGGAAGCTCGGGACCGGGTGTATTTGGACAAGAAAGTATGTGTGTGTGTGTGGGGGGGGGGGGGGGGGGGGGGGACTGTCCAGTGCGTAACAGGAGCAGAAGGTCATGGGAGGTTCAGCCTTTTGGCCTCAGACCTGCATGTCTGCGTGGTCTATCCAGTGTCAGGCTGACCTTCAGCTGGGAACGGAATATCGCACAATATTCCACGACGGGGGGAGCCTGTCAGCACACGAAGAAGGGAGACCACGTACTGACATAGCAGACAAACCCAGCCGGCAGCTGTGACCTGCGCTCGAGGCTACTGTAGGCAAAGTTTTAAATGTTCTACCTCCTCAGGAAGTGCTTAGTGTGCTGAATGAAACCTACACAAAAACTGAGAGAATAACGACAAAGAAGAAGCTCATGATTAGACATAAGGGGACGTTTCACTTCTTCAAGGAAAGAGAAAGAGCGCTCAACCACTGAGAGAGGAACACTGCCAACTTCCAGTATACACTCAATAACCTCCCCCCCCCCCCTCCCCACCATGACTACTAGGCACGTTTGGCAAAAGTTGCTCATCGGTTACAGAAAGGGAAGCTGTTTTTTTTAGAGAAGCTCTGAAAGCGACACAGAAAGAAGCAGCAAGGAGGCCTCCGCCCTGGGCTGCGTTGTGAATGTGTAAGATAACCCCCGTGTACTGTACGTACAAAATGGGCAGGGACGTTCTGCACTGTCCTACAAACAATAGGCAGTGAGAATAGTTTATCTGCACGCCGTGTGCAAGTCCTCCTGACACAGAAAGACGCTCATACTGTAAAATAAATAAATAAGTGGACAAGACATGCAAGTCTATAGGATGTCCCTGTTGTGAATTGTTCTAGCAAACCGCAAAACTGATTTCTAGTCTTTCTGGCAATCTGGAAAAGATTGACGCTAAAGTAATTCTCCCCCCCCTTGGGCTTTGGCATGCAAAAGAAAAGAAAGCAACAGCTCAGTTCAGCCAATCACAGGAAGACACTTGGGCTGTTTCAAGGTTTTATTGGTTAAGAAAATATGAGTGGGAGGCATCATGAAGGGTGCTGTAAAATGCTCCTCCCTTCACAGCTATAGGTGGCCTTCTGAAGGAATCACTGTAAAATAGCCTGAGTTATACTATTATGTGGGTGTCGCGCACTGAAAAATAGCCAATCTACAAGCTCACAACACGTTGCGAGCTTTCAGATCATCTAGTATTTTCTGTGTGCGACACCTGCCTGCAACTATTGCTAGTACTGAATGAATGAATGAATTCATTACTCCTTAAGGCTCTGCCTGCAGACCCAGAGGACTGTGGAACCATGAACAAAGCTCATATGCTCATCAACAAAGAAACCCAGATATTTATAGGACTTTACATTTTTCCCCAAAAATAAAACTGATATTTACTAATTTGAGTTAGAGGGCGTCTGAAGTGTAAGTACTAGTATTCAACTGTGAGGAAATAATGTTTCTCTACTCTGTGATGGATGGAGGCGGGGAGAGTATCACATTGATCAAGTTGTCCAATAATGTTCAAGATGGAAGATGTGTCTGTTTCGAGACTTGAGTTTAACATGATTTAATCGATCTTCATCCCGAGTAAGGTATGACTAACCCAGGGACAGAAGGGTAGACAAGGCCTCAACTTCACACGCTTCACATCTTTTTGAAGCAAGCAAAGAGGAAAAAAAAGGAGAAAAACCCACAGCTACTAGGATTGCCTACTGTACTCTCTCAGTCAGCAATACAAACCCAAGTAATGTAAAGGGATGATACAGTACATACAGCCGCAAGACAACCATTTCAAGGCCAAGGCCAGACACAGTTATGTAATCCAATTAAACTCCAATCTTTATAATCACATCGATATGACAAGTGGAATGGACGCCTGCCTTCATGCCTGTTTTGATTCATGCAACTTGGCTTATGTAAAAGCTGCCAGGCTAAACCTGCATGTACACTTGCATGTAACCAAATAGGCGTCACTCCCATCTAATCTTTGTTTGTCGTTCTTGTTGCTAGCGTCTGAATGTCTCATGATCACATCTCATTTCATAATGGCATTAACACAAATGTTTTACAAATAGTTTCATGTTCAACTCTGGAGGCAAAATAAACACTTACCTTTTTTGATGATATAAACTGAAATCAATGTCAGACTCTGCCTGTAAACAGAAATGTAGGGACAAACTGTAACAAACAAGCTATACATATCTGACAATCATTTCTCACATCCAAAATCACTACATATACATTACAAACGTTGCCCAGGTGTGTATAGGAGAGTTCAATTAGCCATGTTCTAATTTATACACAAAGCCTTCGCCTTTATTTTATATTTTTTTTATGGAGGGACAGACAGTAGGCTGACAGGAAATGGGGAGAGAGATGGGGGGAAGACATGCAGTAAAGGCCGTCGGGATCGGGAGTCGAACCTGCGGCACACTGCCAGACTGGATTACCAGCCAAGGTGCCTGGACCACTGAGCCATGGCCCAGGCCCACAAAAGGTAAATTTAGGTAGGAAAATTGAAAAGAATTCAGTGTGTGCCTGCTTATAAATTAATGACTTTACCTATTCATGTTTGCTTTAGTGACAGATTGAGAATGGCAATGAAAAGGAGGAAAACATTTATGAAAAGAATGTAAAACTTGTTTCTCACCTGTAAGAGGCTTCCTTCACCAAAATGTAGAACTTCTAGAATGGTGTCTGACTGAATAAATGCTGTGAAAATAAGAGAGAAAATACAAATTGATATAGACGCAATATTCATCTTGTCATTATTATTATGCTGCTCATACATTGAAGTGATTTTTAGGTAGAGGGAAAAAATAAAGCTAGGAGGACTACTGAAGAGAAAACCCCACGTTTTGCTAAAGGGAGACTGTTTTTGTGATCACCATGAAGGCAAAAATAAACAATACACGTAGATAAAGCTAAAGTGAATACAAGGAGAGCAGAATGTTTGCATGTCACTGAATGAGATACTGTACACAAGACTCATTTCCATAGCAAATCCTCTCTCACAACAATGTTTCAGTAAGTCAGAGTGCGATGCAATCTGTCATCATCATGTACGATTATGCATACAGGGAGGGACCGAACATAATTTCCCCATACTTTCCTGTAGGGCTGGGCAATATATTTACATTATATTGATATCATCATATGAGAGAGATACACACACAGTATCGTCTAGGCCTAGGGTTTTGGATATCATAATATTGTGATAAGACAATAAAGACATATGTATGTATCCTATCGTGATGTTTTGTGAGCTTGTAGAATAAGACAAAAAAATGACATTATCATCACAAATTCACAATATCGATATCGAGGTATTTGGTCAAAAATAATTATTTTGTCCACATCACCCAGCACTACTTTCCTGGTGTTCCAAAAAATGTTCACGGCTGCACAAATCTCTATGTCATTTCCATACATCTTCAGACCTGTACAAACCCTCTCAACAGCTGCAGGCAAGTATTGCACACACTGTTATCTAACCACGCTGATTTTCACAAGTTGACGGTGACACATTTTTGAACAATTTGTACTAAAAATCTGCTCATCCCTATTATGAGCTTGTAGATCTGATATTCGTTGGCAATGAAGTACAGTAATATGGCGTAAGAAGTGGTTAATGCCTGCCATCCTTTCCATTGAAGTAAGCGATTCATATTTCATAGTAGAACGGGTGGAGATGCAGTAGAATATGATAGTATGTTGCAACTTTGTGAGCAAACACATGCCATGAATGTTCAGAGTAGCTCAGAAGGGAAGGAAAAAGGCTCAGTGTCTTTCTCTAGATCTACAGACAACTATTACTGAAATTAAGCCTTGAACTTGAAGTCAACATGAAATAATTACCGAAATAATATTACTGTGAAAGTGAAATTGCGGACCAGCAGAAGCATAAAGACTCAAACTCATTAGCGCCTCAGGGTTCTTCCCAATTAGTCTAGCAGTATGGTAAACAAACAATTACAAAATCATTTCGATTCGATTTGAAGAGTATTTCAAGAGACATATATATAGGGATGTTTTTTTTCTTAAAGTGTGGCAGAGTAATTGATTAGTATGTCCACAATGGAAATACTTAATGGCTTATTCATTATTATTCAATCGATTTCACTAACTGTGATAACATGCATAATTAATCTATGGCACACCATGCTACATTTTCCCAGTGCCAAGCCTACGGGTGCTTTCACTGCTTTCAGGGACAAAACTCCATGTTTAAATGTACCTGGGCGTGTAATGAACTGACCTATGCTTAGAAGGAAGGGAATAAGAAAGTAATGCGAGTTAAAGAATCATGGAGGGGGACAAAAAAACTGTTTTAACAAGACGAGGATACTTGTGTGGAAAGAGACTAGACTAACCAACACAGCAGCAAGCTGAGTTCAACTCAATTTCCCCTTTGACCTTTCAGTTTAATTCTGATACTGTGCAGTAGGTATAATACTGTACCATCATAGTATGTTTCACCTAGGTCACCCTGCCTGACCTGGGCTAAGCAGTGACGAAGACTGAAGGGCTCTGGTGACAGTTTTGTCCAGTCATTACTTCTGACTGAGCGGTTTGTGACAGGTGTGTGTAGGCTAATATAGAGCTGACTAATAGGTGTCTATGAGAGTACAGGTCAGGAAGGGCTACAAGAACGTTTAATGAACGTGAGATGTTTGCACTTGCAGTTGGCCAGAAAGTAGATCCACCACCACGCTGCCTTGTTGTGACAGGTCTGCGTTACCCAAGTGTCCCTTTCATTTAGTTTCAGTGACTTTACAAAATAAGCCGCCGGGGTCACTAAAGGCAAGATCTCAGATCTGGCACAGCTGCTGTTGAAACCCAAACACCCCATAAAGGTCTCTCAGGATTAACAATACCAACACCAACAACAATCTGGTGACAAGACTGACAACTCTCTGAGAGCTACGTGTTAAAGTGACACATCTGACACATATTGTATCTGATCTGTTAAAAGGGATGATGTGAGAGGGTGGCTCAACCCCATGTCAATCCATTTAGCTACACTATAAAAAACGTAGTGTAACCAAATGTCAACATGTCATGTACGGTAAAATCCAAAAGTACAAAACAAATGGTCAATGGAAAGTAGCACTGATGATGATATCATTTATTGTGGATTAGATCCTTAGATTTCAATCAGCCACATTTACATTAATCCAACAGCCAGTGAACAGCAAGTAAACCACCACCTCCTTCCAATGTGACAGCCCTGCAGGAAATACAATAAAGTTAATCTATAAACCACACCTGTCAGCTCCCTTCCAACACATCAGATAGTGTTACTGCTGGTTGGCTGTGGTCTGCTGTGGCTAACTAGCAGCCTCACCTCTCAGATAGATACTCTAAAACACCAGCTAACGTTAGCCTGCGCAGCCAAATGCTGCTTTACATGACAACCTTCAGGATCTGTTAGCAACTCAGATATATTCCAATTTCATATGCGGTTCTGCACCATTCACAGGAGCCAGTTAATTCCAGCGGCCAGCCCAGCACATACATAAGTTGCCGTTAAGCTACCAATAGAAGTGGACTGGAGAGGGTTAGCAAGGTATTAGCTATATAGCACCAAAGGCTAGCAGTGGATGATAAAGTGAGAGTGTAAATAAACACTGCAGGCTCCATAACATTAACCTACTACCTTGACGTTGCCCTGTCTCCTGTGGTACGGGGTTAACCAGCGCCAGAACCCACCTTGTTTGTTCGCCTGCGACGCGTGGATGAAAGCAATAAATACTATCCTCAGGATCCCCATGTAAGAGGATGTTTTTGTCCTTGTTGTTGACGGCTGTTGGAGGCTGCTCTTGTGGGCTCGACCCGCCATGCTGCAGCTCCTGGGTAGATCACAGTAATATTGGAGCAGCGGGTCTATCGCGTACAGCATGCCAATAATAAAACACCTCTGCTGACTCTGTCAATCATAACCTAGTGGGACACACACAGTGGAAGTGAGCTAGTAGAGGAGGAGGACGTTTGGCCTGGCTGCTGGCTGGCTCAGGGCTGGCTACCTTCTGCTTTTTTTCGCTCCGTCTTCTTCGGTTACAGTTTTGTTGTTGGCGCATGATAGTGCGTATAATACCATAGATATACTGCCATCTGCTGATGCGGAGGGGCAGGACATGAACAGTTATTACAGACTGTACACAGAGCACACTACACACAGTTGTTCTCAAACCGGAAGGGAACCCATATTATATATTATAAGTATTATTATAACTGTGTGCACATTCTGGTTTCATTTTTTGTACACTCTCAGATCACCTTCCATTGGAAGCCCTCAAGTAACCCAGAGGTAGGGTTGCCACCTTTGAGATCTTGAAATAAGGGACACTCTTTACGCCTGCCACGGCCTTGCGGGGCAGGCGTGTGCGGCAAGGCCGGCAATAGGTTGAAGCAATAAGTTGAAGCAATAGGTTGAAGCAATAAGTTGAAGCAATAGGTTGAAGCAATAGGTTGAAGCAATAAGTTGAAGCAATAAGTTGAAGCAATAGGTTGAAGCAATAGGTTGAAGCAATAAGTTGAAGCAATAGGTTGAAGCAATAAGTTGAAGCAATACGTTGAAGTTTCCCTTCAACTTATTGTTAATGCTATCCACAACTTTTGAAGTAGAATTTTGTTTTCCAAATGAGCATAACAACATAAAGAGTTCTGATTGTGAATCCGAGTGGTTCTTTAAATGGGCACAATATTTAATTATATTGATTTATATTTATATTAGACTTTAAAACTCAACATTATTAAACAATCAACTATAATAGTCTACTGAAATAGCAGGCTAACCTATCCCCACATCAGCAGCCAAGATGTGGGCTATTGGGCAGGTATTAGAAATACTACTGACATGACATCTTGTAAAAACACGGATAAATAAGATGATAAATAATATAAGGTCCCATACCGAATCGATCTCAGGAGATGTTTGTCAAATGTCAAATGGATTTCGCCCTTACTGGATGTTTGGGTCATGAAGAACTGAAAATGAACTGAACATGAAGAACACGAAAAGATGAAATTACCTACCTAGGTTCCATCATGGAGTCAAATCTTTCCGGTGATAAAATGGCCACCAACGTAATCAAAAAAGTCAACCAAAGAACAAGATTCCTATACAGGATCTCCTCACTGGTCAACAAAAACACCTTGAAGACCCTAACAGGAGCCCTCGTACAAGGTTTCCTCGACTATGCATGCACCTCCTGGACGGTACCACAGCACCTCAAAGGCCCTTAAAACAAGGTTCCAGACTTCCCAAAACAAACTGGTCAGGCTACTACTTGGCCTCACTCCCCGAACCCACCTGGCTGGAATGGCTACAGGACTCTATACTAGGAGCCTGCGGACCCCCATTAGAAAATATATGCCAGCAACCCCCATAAGAGAGGATTTTTACGCAGTGATTCTCAACCCATTTAATTTCAAGTACCAGTTTGACATGCATTAGTCTACGGACCCCCATTTAATGGCATTTCTATCTCTGGGCCCCCAATTCATATTGTAAAATCAATGTTAATTTAACTCTGAGGGTCCATTTGGTTCCATTTGTACACTCTCAGAGTTACAGACCCATAAGGGTCCATTTGGTTCCAAACTATCATTTAGCTGGGGACCCCCTGGAACTCCCTCAAATACCCCTGGGGGTCCCCGGACCCCACTTTGGGAACCACTGGTTTAGGCTACTTTAGGTACTGTGTGCCTCCTGCTAGAACAATTGTGCTGACTTTAATATTTCCTGTGTTTTGTTTTGTTCATTATTGTTAAATTCAGTGTTGACGTGTAGAGGCTATTTAGGAAAATAAGGAACAAACTGTGTTCCTTATTGGTTCAATAAGGGACGCATCATGTAATTCTCCAATAAGGGATGATTCTGTATTTTAAGGGACGGGTGGCAACCCTACCCAGAGGATCCCTGGACTGGACCTAGCATGGCCCATAGCTCTTGCAACGCATTAGAGCTATGGTAAGAGCTACACATAGACCCCACTTTGAGAACCACTGTGGTAGGTATAGGCTACAGCAGTGCTTCTGGTTTGATTAGGCCACAGAAATTGACCCTTACAAGTTACAAGTCCATTTGGTTCCATTTAAACCGATGGAGAAACGCTGCTAGAAATCCGAAGAACATGCTCGGTGTGTGGGGACCTTAAGGGTCCATTTGGTTCCTAACTATCAATGATTAAGCAGGGGACTCCCCCTGGAAACTGGAAGCACTGATATGCCACATATATTTGGACGAGATTACATAACGTTCCATTCATTTGAGTAAATCTCATATACCATATAGGTTGTGCTTTTTAACACACAGTCTAAATGTGAGGTAATTACTTGGTAATTACTATGGGCCCCTTTATGTAATGCTTCATGAGATTTCATATTAGGCCTACACCAAATTATTTACAGTTTCATCATTGACTCATAACAACAGATAGAGGTGACCAGATAATAGCCTACTTCTACGTTGGGCATAATGAGCTTAGATGGTTTGTGTCTAAATCTCAGAATGAATAGAATGTAATGGCATTAAGGGATACATTCTGCAAATACATAAAACAGATTCCCATCCCATTCCTTACAACAAATACAGCCTGTCTATATTGCATTGTAGCCTATATTGCATTGTAGTTTCTAGCCATTTCAGCATTATTTTTGAGGGGCGCTTAGCCCCTCCTATACAGCTTTGTAGTTGTGTTTGAGCACGGAATGTGATAATTTGATTGGCTGATGTATGATGATGTAGGCTATGATGATAAGAGCAGCCCTCACTTCACACAAGTGTGATTTTCTATTTTGAAAAATGTTATGCTGTTGCGTCAGTGTAATGCACCAACCTCACTGAGACCCCTCGACAAATTCCTTGGATGTGCAAACAAATATACCTATAGAAAAAAGTGACAGAAATAATCCACTGTGCTTCTGTTAAGATATAGGGGCCTAATGCTCCTCGCAATGCTTGACTGCATTGAAATAAAGTAAATTCATGTAAACAAATATATAGTCTCTTGACTTTTTTTACAGCAATGGCCACAAAATGTCATGTTGTCAATCTGTTTGTCTTTATGTCTGTCAGCCTGTCTGACTGTATTTCTGCCTTCAATCAAACATGTTTGTCTGTGTCTCCCAATCAGTTTAATGGTTTCTTTGTATTTGTTTCCAATTGTCCTGCTACTTCTTTTACTCATACAAGAAGGAGCTACATAATAATTATCTATAATCAAACATGTCATCAATGTTTACATTCCGACAGGATAGTAGCACTGTATGGGTGGTTGCAACTGCAAGTGCCTTGGATTTTCATCTCTTTGCATAATATGCAGATGAGCAGAGTAATGATATTATAATTAATGTTTTTAAATATCTGGTTGTTATTCAGTAATGCTGCTTCTAAGAAAAAGTAATTTCCTCTCCAGAAGATATGACACAATTAAGGCATCAGTAATCGGTTCTGTGTCCTGTGAAAAGGTATTACTGTAAGTGTGAATGCTGCAATTCACTTCACCTCCTGTAGAGGGCAGATATGTCATAATAAAAGCTATACAACTGATGGAAAGAGAAAGAGAAATTGAGGATGTATGTCTGATTTTGTTTACTTCACAGAAGATGTTTAATGTTGTCTAGCCTATATTGTACATTTGTAATATATAGATGATTGGCCTAATGTTTATAAATCAGGTTCTTTCTCCAATATGCAACTCTCCTTATCTCTGTCTTACACACAACCACATCCACATTATGCATTACGTGCACGCACACACACACGCTCACACTCACACACACGTACGCGCACACGCACACGCACACACACACACACACACACACACACACACACACACACACACACACACACACACATACACACACACCCATCCATCTTCAACCGCTTATCTGTAGTCGGGTCGCGGGGGCAACAACTCCACCAGAGAGCTCCAGATTTCCCTCTCCAGAGCAACATTAGTAACTTCCTGATGGGGGATCCGATTCCAAAGGCGTTCCAAGGCCAGTGACTCCATGTAATCCCTCCAACTGCTCCTTGGTCTGTCCCGGGGTCTCCTCCCAGTGGGACGTGCATCGAGGACCTTAATGATATTGACGGAACAAATGATCCATCTTGTTGCTACTCTGCTTGTCTAGTGTAATACCCTGTTTTGTTTTGTTTTGTGTTGTTTTGTAACCGTTTGTTTTGTCAAGGGGTATACCAAATAAAGAATTTCAATCAATCCTCCCTAGGGAGAAGCTCGAGTGGCATTCTGACCAGATGGCCGAACCACCTAAGCTGGCTTCTTTCCAGGCAAGTCCAGAGTCTCCGAGTCCAGAGTCTCTCTCACGTGCACTGGTGTAGAGTCCATTGGGCCACGCGGGCCGTGGCCCAGCCAGTTTAGAGCTGGCCCAGTCTAACTTCGAAGAGAGGGGGTGAAAAAACAAGAAAAGATAGCTTACTTTGGCAGCCCTTGTGCATGCACATTTCTGTTTAGTATAGCAAACCACAGCATGCAAGCCGCCTTTGTTTTAAATGGTCCCCCAAACCGTTCACACTTCACACCTATCGGCCGGGGATGCGCTGCATGGGGCAATATGCATTGCAAAGGCAGATGAAGGCTGGCTACGCGAGGCTAGTACACATCCATTCTTATATTTGTTGTTGATGATATATAGGCTGTACATAATATTCATTCATATATTAAAAAATATATATATTTTTTTTTCCACTGGTGACAGATGTATAGCAAAAGGCGTATATTCACTGTACGTTTATATTCATTCAGAGGGGAGATCAAAGTAGCTGCACACTCATAGCTTCAGTGCCAATATCTTAAAGTTTATGAATTGGACGAGAGAGAATAAAACGTTTTGGCAGGCATGCGCTCATCTTGAGGAAGGCAGCATGCCTGTCGAGCTACGAGTGTGTGGCTACTTTGATCTCTCAGTCTTGCACCTGCGACCGGCTCCTCTGCACTCATTCAGAGGCCCAGTGCAGATATATAGGGCCCTATCAGCCTGCAACTCTTATGTTTTATGTCTCTTCTTACCTGTACATCTCCTGTGTTTCATTCTTACTATAGCTGTTGATGCCCCAATTTCATTCTGGGGATCAATAAAGGCTTGTCTTATCTTATCTTAAATACCCCTTTAATCTGTGCTGTGGTTAAACTCATTTTGTTCATGTTAGGGCTGTTGAGACTTCTTGTACCATACTAGACAGACATTATGATTTGTCCTTGAGGTTGTCATAGAAACCCTGTCTGTGAGTATAAGACAGCAGACGCGTTCTCACACTAAACCATGTCACCAAATGACAGGGTATAGAAGAAATCCTACCGTGCCTCTGATGAGCACAACCAACCTCATCAAGTCAAGTGGACTCACGGCTCTGCCAGAAGCCACTTGATATGAAATTGGCTGCATTCCATGTGCACATGTGTATGGCATGAATTATTCATGTATTTTTTGTTCAGCTTCTTATTTTTAAGTTATCTTGATTTAGTTTAATTTGTGTGCACACATTACATTTTGTTCCCTTGGTTTGTTGAATTCATCCCATTGTTATGTTCATTTCGCGTCTCTCCATTTCTGTGCACAATATATATTTTCTTCCACTCTCCACTGCTCTCTTCACCCTTGGTAGTCATTTCTCCTGGTCACTCTCCGGAATCAGGCACACCATGCACAAAATGATGCTAAATAGCATTAAAACTAGTTTATAATATTAGGGGAACCTCTTCTGTATAGTGCCTATCTTAGCACCTTTGTCAAATCGTGGCTATATAGGGCTCCATCTTGCGCCACCCTTATCCCTTATCCCTAAACTTATTTGTCATTTTAAAATAGTTCAACTAGCCGATCTACATCAAGATGTTGTGAGCTTGTAGATCGGCTATTTGAACTAAATGGCAAATACGTTTAAGGATAAGGGTTAAGGGGTGGCGCAAGATATAGCCCTTACAGTACTACCCTATACTCTATAGATTATAGAACCATTAGATGTGCCTAAACTAAGATGAAGAACCAGTAGAGAACTAGAAAAAGTGCCCTTCCGGGAACAGGTCTCCACCAGGAGGATAGGAGTGTGTGTGATGTTTGGCAAAATGTTTAGGAGGATGTTTTTTTGTATTTGTTTTTGCAACAATTTTCTTCATTTTGTTGAGGAAATGCAGAGCCAGATCACTCATAGCATCTCTGAGGATATAATTCTGGATGAGCAGGACATGTGCAGCATTTTGTACAAAACGGGCCACTCCTGAAAACTTTGGAAGGCAATCTTAGCCAATCAGTGTACAATCTGAGAAATCCAACAGACTCGTCTTGATCACATGACTACAGAGATCATGTGTACCGATTGCCATTTCTTCATACGCCTTTGATGGCAATTGGATGATTTGAGGCATTTTGTTCCAAAAATGTGTTTTGCAAAAATCAACCTGTTGGTGGCGCTATAACAGGCCAATGTGAAAAGGGTGGGATATATTCCTCAGCCTAGTAAGAAAATGTGTGAAAGATTTCACGTAAATTGCATGCTGCGTTCATGATTTGAGGCTATTGTTCAAAACGGGGCAATCTTGCAAACTGTGAAAGCCAATTATAGCCAATTAGGATGGAATATGAAATATCAGACAGATCCGACTTGAGCACATGACCATAGAGATACTGTGTAACGATTTGTGAGATTTTTGGACAGAATCTGGAGGAGTAATATCAAAAAATGTGTTTTACAAAAGTCGGCCTCCTGGTGGCGCTATAAAAGGCAGATGCGGAAAATGCAGGTCAAAGGTTTGTCCTTGGCCTCTAGGGAGTGTGCATGCAACGTTTCACGCAGATCGGTGCAGTTTTAGGTAAAAAATGTGAAAAGCTGCCTCATGGTGGCGCTATAACAGGCCGTTCTGGAAAATGTGGGGCAGAGGTTCATCGTTGGCATCCAGGGAGTGTGTGTGCAAAGTTTGGCATCGACCGGGTTAACGGTGCCGGAGATTCGCTGTACACAGACGGACGGAAGGAAGGACGGACACATACACACGGACGGAGTGCAAAACATACTCTCTCCCCATGCCTTCCATGCCTTCGGCCTGGTGGAGACAATTAACCTCTAAAAAGAACCATGCAGTGATGTGGTTGGCCTGGGTATTGCATGTGTACTCTATGGAGGATGTCCTGGTGGTAAAGTAATCGGCTGGAGCATGGAGGTCTGACGATGCCTGACCAGGGGCCACACTCATTTAGAGGCCCTGCCACCAAACAAGCTAAAATATCTAAATTGAATATAGGCTACTTGCAGACACACACAAGGGGGTGGCTAGCTTAGCTGTACTTGAGCAGGCTTTCTTTAGAGTGAGTGGATATGCAGCATGTGGTCCCCTTGCTTTAGAGTTGGTATACACACACAGCATACTGTATTTGGTTGTGGTCCCCTTGCTTTAGAGTTGGTATATACACACACAGCATACTGTATTTGGTTGTGGTCCCCTTGCTTTAGAGTTGGTATACACACACAGCATACTGTATTTGGTTGTGGTCCCCTTGCTTTAGAGTTGGTATATACACACACAGCATACTGTATTTGGTTGTGGTCCCCTTGCTTTAGAGTTGGTATACACACACAGCATACTGTATTTGGTTGTGGTCCCCTTGCTTTAGAGTTGGTATACACACACAGCATACTGTATTTGGTTGTGGTCCCCTTGCTTTAGAGTTGGTATACACACACAGCATACTGTATTTGGTTGTGGTCCCCTTGAAGGTGGCCAAATAAGGATGCAGGAGGGATGGACAGTGAGAGCAGGGCTGGAGTGAAATTAAATGTACATGATGCACATGAATGATCAAAACAACGGCACAAATTAATCTAAATGAGGTCATGATGGACAAATTGGTATGAGGGAAGTATCTTGTGTGCAACCAAATAAAATAACTTACAAAAGGTATGTTTGTAAATACATCAAAGATGCAAATATAATCCATTTCTAATGGATGAAGCCTTGGCCTGGAGGAGAGGTCATCAAGTGGTCTCCAACCTTCTTAGAGTGTTTCAGCCCTCAACCACTACACTCTCAAGTTGGTGGGTCAGCAGTGATTGGCCAAGTCACTGCCCCTCTCCTCCAGGCTTCCAGCTATAGACAAGTCCACGGCAGGGCGCCCCGGGCGCAGCCATCACCGCGAGAGAGGGCCACACCTGGCCAACAGGGAACGTAGAAGCCTGCCGGCCAGGTGCAGCAAACCAGTGCTGACCACACCCCAGCGACCACCGCGCCCAGGGCACCCCCCCGCAGACCTGCTCACTGTCCTTTTCTCTCATGCCAGAACTAACAGGAAGCTCTCTCTGCCTTGTGTGTTCTTGGGTGATAGCACTGAGAGGTCTCTATATGATTATGGTTTGCTTCCTGCCTAGTGTCCTCCTACGTCTCACCAGACTGTTCGTCTGTGCGGTGTGCATGTGTCCGTCCTTGTCCACACTTGGCCTTACTCTGGTGTATTTGAGTCAAGGAAGCCATCTCTGCGTCTGTGTCACTGTCGTTGTTGTTGAATCTGTCCTATCGAGTCTCTCTTCCTCCCCTCCTCTCTGGAGACTCTGGGGGTATTGCTCATGTGTACGTTCTGTATAGCTTGCTTGGTGCCCTCTTGCGAGTGCTGCAAAAGTGGTTGCTAACCCTTGTTGCCCTGACAGTCTTTCCTAGTGTGTGTACGAATTACACTAAAATGAGGAAAACAAAATTACATTGTGTGCAGAAAATACAATTTGGTGGGTTCCGAAAATTGTGGTCACAATACTGTAATGGCCGTGGAGGACTGGGTTATTACGAGGAAGCACCAACACAAGCAGTAGGTAGTACCAAACCAGAATACTTAATTTGGGAATACTAGGGAAGGTCATAATGAATCACTGATAGGCCCACATGACCAAAGGCAGGTGTTTGCCAAGTACTAACCAGTCACTCTGTGGATCTGAAGTTGTCCTCGTCTTCTTCAATCCCAGTCCTTGGCTCAAAGACTTGGGCCTTGAAGTTCCAGTCCTGGTTGCTGGGGGCCTCCCCTGTGATCCCGATTCCGAGACTTGTGTCTGCAGTTTGTTGCCTCAAACCGTTGACAAGAGATCTTTTCATTAGTATGATGACACTGTAATTAATTCCCCATGCAGGAGGGATTATAATGTTTTCTACATACCTATACCTGCTGTAACTTGAGGTGGTAGTTCATCACTGTACTGGGATACAGGAATTGATTGACTTACAAATAGAGTGAAGCTGTGACAAAGCAGAGACTATATGTGTCATGATGAAACAGGTGCTTTATATTGCAATAATTACCATGTGCCTTCTGGCTGCCATGTAAAGAGGCTTTCAAAAGATCTCAATGCACCTGGATACCATAGACATAATGGGGTTGGGGAAAGAGGGGTTGTGATTGTGATTGCACAGTGGCTCACTAATTTGTTTTGCCATGGCAACATTCAATTTTAACCTACAACTGCAGCTGGATAACAATGAGATATTTAGGGAAATATGACCATTTGTAGGAAGTATACTCAAATCAGTAGTAATTATGGAGCCTGTCCCAGAGTGCCTGGATGGATGGATGGATGGATGGATGGATGGATGGATGGATTTTATTTTGTCATTGAACACACAACGAAATTAACCTGTTTGCATCAATCCAATGCAGTACAAAAAGCAATCATAGTAGCACCTAGTAAGGTGCCAGAGTGTTGCTTGCAGGCCATTGTTTCTCAAAGTGGGGTAAGAGAGGATTACATTTTACATTTTAACAAAGAAAATCTTGTATGGGATCCATGTCACAAACTATTATCACATAGGGGACAATGGCAAGGGGGTCCGTGACATGGAATGGTTTGAGAACCCTCCAGTGTTATAGCAACCCCTATAGGAGAAAGGGTTGCACTTTCCATGCTTAAACGTAAATGGTAAATGGTAAATGGTGCATTTATATAGCGCCTTTATCCAAGGCGCTTTACATAGATTGTGCATTACATTCACCCATTCACACACATTCATACACCGATTGCGGCGGAAGCCATGCAAGGTACCATCCAGCACATCGGGAGCAATTTGGGGTTCAGTGTCTTGCCCAAGGACACTTCGACATGTAGACAGGAGGAGCCGGGATTCAAACCACCGACCCATGGATCATTGGACGACCTGCTCTACCTCCTGAGCCACAGCCGCCCACGTAAACCCACTCACTAGAGACAATCTTTATGTCTATTCCAGTCCTATTCTTATTTATGGCTCCCAATGACAATCTTCTTTTGCTTCAGCTATTTCCGTCGAAGAGATTTGGGGCTATTCTTGTGCCACCCCTTATCCCTTATCCCTAAACTAATTTGCAATTTTTTACTATTTAAAAAAACCTTTTAAAATAGTACAAATAGCCGATCTACAAGCTCACAATGTCTCAATGTAGATCGGCTAGTTGAACTATTTTAAAAGGTTTTTTAAAATAGTAAAAAATGGCAAATTAGTTTAGGTATAAGGGATAAGGGTGGCGTAAGATGGAGCCCCAGGGGGGGCCCAGGATTGACCCTAGGTGGACCCCGGTCATAAAAGTACATGAGATTTAGCCGTGTTTAAAATGAAATCTCAATTGGTTGATCAAATAAAATATAATAAAATAGGTTAGAGCTTGTTGATCCCTATGCAGAAATTCAAGTGTTCAGTCATCAAGGCTCCATAGTAACCACTGATATTCAGGCACCATTTCATAGCATACATAAATAGCACAATATACGTAGCTTTGTTGTAAGTTTGTACTGTATGTCATTTAGCATGAAACATAAGACCACAGAAGATACAGATAAACACTATTATCAAGGTTCTGCATTAGCATTATCATGAATGTAGGCAGTTCATAAAGTTATATGAAATTAGCTGGGCACGAAGGAAAACTTTATTTCAAAGTGAAATATTGCCTCCAGTGACCATGTCCATGAAGGGACATTATAGGTGGCTCAAAGAGGTACTCAAGTCTAAGCTGGGATTAGTGGCGCTGCAGATTGTCAAGGGATTTCTCTTTTAACCTTATGCCTCGGGATGATCATGGCGGCCTCAGTGTGCGTGGAGACACTGGGTGAAATGTTGTGATCTAGCGCCCAGCCGCCCACGTAATGGTGCTTTCTCATTCCGACCTAATCTCACAGATTGCTTGCTCATCAAGTTACGATGCAAGCTTGGCTCAATTGGCTGAATAGAATTCAGACAGGTTTTAACACACAGTTAAAACAGTTGCAACCAAGACACATCAACATCAGTGATCTACAAGGTCATTGGATGTTCAGACACCCTTGCCCCGGTGAGCTATAACAATTATTGTAATGTACAAAATGATCATGGTTGTTGGTTTGTGAAATGTAGACAGGGGTGGACAACTTTGACGATGGAGAGAGCCACTATATTTTCACACTCACTCCAGAGGGCCACATTGCATATTACGGTCTTAGCAAAAATAGCCGATCTACAAGCTCAAAACACGCCGCAGTGCGACGCGCTTTGAGCTTGTAGATCAGCTATTTTTGCTATTAGGCCTATTTGAATTGAAATCCTGAATAATGTTTTGCTATTTTTCAATTGGAATCCTGAAAAGTAACATTTTTATTTAATTTCAAATATATTATATTATACATGTTATTATATGTTAACTTTATAAACTAAATACAAATACATTGGACATAAAAAAAGACAATAACATTTTAATACTACTCATTAAGCTACTATAATTTAGACTGAAGTAATTAAAGCGGGTCATGTTTGCAAATCAATAATATATCAGTATTCTGATACCTGAGGGCCACATTAAGTGAAGGTGGGGGCCGCATGTGGCCCCCGGGCAGACCAGTTGCCCATGTATGGACTACAACCATTCACTGTTAAAATATAGTGCACTAATTACTTGCATGAGCAGAGCGTGCGCAAGTACTGTTTTCGGCTGCGTATGTCGGTGGCACCCTCGGCCAATCAGTGCGCTGCGTGCGTACTTCGGTGCGTCACTCGGCCAATCAGAGCGTGAGTTGGCAGCTTGCTACGTATGTCGGTGGTCCCTTTGACCCTTTGGATCGCCTCCTTGTGTTGGTGACGTTGCTCGGCCAATCAGGACAACGTAATGTGTGTTTATGTAAAAACATGTTTAAAAGAGGTATGTGGATGACGTAACCAATTTAAGTTTATAGTATATATTAACTATATATGTCAGATGTTTCAATAACTTCATTGGGGTCTGCTTATATAGTAGTTGACGGTGGAGAGCCGGGGTGCCAAACAGAATGCAAGTTCAAGAGTCAGAGATAAGTTGCGAGCTCTGCTTGCGCACAAGTAGGCCAACTTGTGTGCAAAGCGCAAGTTGGCAGCTCGACAGAGTGCATTTCTAGTTATTATTGTTTTATGAATTTGATGTATAAAGGATTAATTGATGCTCTCTATATCCATGATGAAATGCACCTGTGTCTTTTATTTTTGAGTGGTGTAAACCACTCCTACAACTGGCTTTTTTGTGCAGAAAAAATGAGCATGGTTGCTATGTTCACCCTGTTGTAATGACGTAATGAAATCACACCCGGGTGAACAGGGTGAACATAGCAACCATGCTCATTTTTTCTGCACAAACAAAGCCAGGTAATGAAATCACACCCGGGTGTGATTTCATTACGTCAGACATGATTTCATTACGTCAGACAGACCTTACACCACTCAGTTCACACGGGTGTGATTTTTTTTTTAAATGTGCATGTAATATATTTTATAATAATAATAAGTGTGGGGTCCGGGGAGCCCCAGGGGTCCTTGAGGGAGTTCCAGGGGGTCCCCACTCCCAGCTAAATGATAGTTTGGAACCAAATGGACCCCTATGGGTCTGTAACTCTGAGTGTACAAATGGAACCAAATGGACCGGGTCTATTTGGTTCCATTTGTACACTCTAAATTAACATTGATTTTACAATATAAATTGGGGGTCCCAGAGATAGAAACGTTATTAAATAAGGGTCCGTAGACTAAGCCATATCAAACTGGGGGTCTATTGAAATTAAAATGGTTGAGAATCTCTGCTATAGTAAAAAATCTTCTCTTTGGTGGTCCCTGGCATATCTCTTCAAAAAAGTTTGGGAACCTGCACGGACGTATATTAGCAGCTATAGAGCGTGTATTCACATCTCCGAGTCCTCATCACTCAGCCAAACACGTTTGTCCCTGGTGAGTGGAGACTATGGGTTCGTTAATGGCATCACTAGGCCTATACATGCACTACAGCTGAGAACATGAGGATACTCAGAGATGAGTAACTCAGAGGTGGCTCACTGGCTCGACTGGGCTCCACCCATTGGCCGCGCGCTGTCTGCTGTGCTGACTGACAGCTGGTGATGTGATCTTGGAAAGTATAGCGCTCAGGTGGCATTGGCAATACTAATTTGATGACTCTTTATCTCGAAACAAAATTGGAAATATTTCATAGGATAAAGGTTTACTTTTCGATACCAAAAAATGGGATTATACACCATCAGCATGAGAGGAATAATGCGTTCGGTCGGCTCGCAACATTCTGCGTGAGGAGGCTTCGTCAAGGTGAGGCATCTCATATCTGACTCTGAGCCGAGTGTGGCTGCTGAGAAACTTTGCTGTAGTTTGAAATGCACATTTTAAGGTATAGCCTAGGTATAGGCCTATTTAATTGCAGCTTTGCAGCTATAGTCACATTTTAGGCTAAAACAGTATGTTAATGTTGGGTTGCAAGCATGTCACAGAACAACAGAAACCATAGGTAGGCTACTGTAGAATAGCCTACCCCACAACATAAACCAAACAATTTTGCAATTTGAACATAATGGTCTAGAAAGGCTAATTGCAAATGGGTCCTTCTGAAACCATTATGGTGCACGGCGACTGAACGTGTTTCTGTCAAATGGTGTTGTTTAGGCTATTCTGACAGCAGTGATGTCTTCTGAGAAAGCTATTGGACCAAAATAAAGCGCATATTACGAGGTAGGACAAATGTTGATTCAAGGCCTGTTTATATGTCAACTATCAGTAGGCTATTATATAGGCAAGCCTATTTTGAGGAAGACTTAGAATATAAATTAAATAGGGGGGAATCCCTCTTTCAGTTCACAAAATGTGCATTTAGCCTATAGATATAGCCTATTCAGCAGTACAGAAGAAGCATTACAATTAAGGCCCCTTTTCCACCGGCGGGGAACCGGTTCAGTTCAGAACCAGTTTTTAGTCCATGAGCCAGACCTCCAAAATTGGAACATTAATTATGAATTGAGTGGGCAAAACCAACCCTATATTAAATTGTTTATATATAGGATCAATATAAGTAAATTAATATATGATAACCCTTCCACATATAGCTTTTTCATATTCACATTTTGTAATTTTCACCTTAGACCTATACGTGATATAGGTGAATAGGGTGAAACTTACACGAACACAGTGATTTATTCCATTACACATTTTCTAACCCTAACCCTACATTTAAATATTCAAATTGGGCATTATGTAGGAAAATATGTAAAAAAAATCACACCCGTGTGAACTGAGTGGTGTAAGGTCTTATATAGCCTGATCAGCTGTGGTCTGACGTAATGTCTGACGTAATGAAATCACACCCGGGTGAACTGGGTGAAGGTAGCAACCATGCTCATTTTTTGAGCAGACAGACTAACAAAGCCAGTCGTAGGAGTGGTTTACACCACTCAAAAATAGAAAATATGAAAAAGCTACTACTGTGGAAGGGTTATCATATTGACTTATATTGACAATTTCATATGGTATGGTTTTGCACACTCAATTCATAATTAATGTTCCAATTTTGGAGGTCTGGCTTTAGTGCTCTGGCACTAAAAACTGCATTGTTCTGAACTGAACCGGTTCCCAACCGGTGGAAAAGGGATCTTACTGTGAATGTGAATTTGTAACAGATAAATTGAAGTGGAACTTACCAGGCTACAATAATCTCTAGACCAGTGCAGATACCTGTAGGCCTGCCTAGCTGGGTGATATTATATATTTTTTTTTTAAATCAAAAATCACAATAGGCCTATAGGCTATATGTTCGACCAAATACCTCAAAAGCCTATTGATATTGTGATGATATTGTGGGGATGACTATTTGTGCTTTCACAAAAATATGTACACTGTGAGATTTCTGATGAATAATCATCAGTAGCCTAATGCCTATATAATAACTATGTACATGTCAAGGTAAACAGCTGGTCAGAAAACTACACCACTTTACAGTAATGCAGACTTTAACACCAGGGAAATGAACATGCCATATGATATCATGATATTTAATATGATATCCAGAATTCCAGGCAATAGTCTCATGTCATAATGATAAATTGCCCTATACTTGTCAGTCACACTTGTTAATACATTATTACAATATGATTCCAATAAGATAAACAAATCCCTCAGAACACCCACACACAAATCACTAAATGTGATTAAATAAACACACGTTTTTTATATGTGTCTCAATTAACACACTGAAGTTTACATTTAGTCACACTGCAAACACCTCGTTTCCAACCCTTTTCTGACAGCGTTATTTAACTAGGTGGGGGTTGGTTAACTCCCTGGTATTAGCACTAATCTACATGTGTACACGTGCTACAACGCACATGGCATAATATGCAGAGATCAGTGATCCACTCTTATTAACTGGCACCATGCAGATTCTGGGCATGTCATATATATATATATATTCTGTGAAATAGTAGGCCTATAACATTCCTCAAAAATAGCAGATCTACAATCTCATATTCTGTGAAATAGTAGGCCTATAACATTCCTCAAAAATAGAAGATCTACAATCTCATAACATTGGATAGGCTATTTCCTATACGAAGAGATTTGATGTAGAGGGAAAAAAGGAGGGGGCCAAGGACTCCCTGGGGGAGCCCGGTCAAGGAAGTAGGCCTATATAGGTTTACCGGTAAGTGGTTAAACAAAGGCATGGAAATTTTGATGGCATATTTTATTGAGTCGCACCTCATCATTAGTTCAGTAAGCTCTACTGTAGGCCTATAGGCCAAGTCACTCTCTGAAATAGTATTTCACAATCAAGCTCTGTGTACATCCACCAGCCCAGCATACTAAAAGACAAATTGGTTCTAAAATATAAATAAGATAGCTTAATATATATGACTCTTTCCCAAGCCTAAACCTCAAAACTCTCAGAGTTACATCATAATAAATGCAACTGTGTTTTATCACAATGAAGTGGACGTTTTGTTCAATGGAATGGAATTCCTGTTATTTCCATTAACAGAACTAAGGAGTAATTCTGTCCTCAGTATTTGGTCTTTAAGTGAGCAGTGGGCCTAATAGACTTATACTTCATACAAGAGAGTATGGCCTTTAAACCCGAGGTGATCTTTCACAGTGCACTGATCCTGTTTGGAGTTAAGACATAGGCTAATCAGGATGTATTTTTAGTTTCTACACTGAGTGAAAATTGGTTTCAGTAAACACATGCTCAGCACATGCTGTATCCCACGTCTCAGGGCTTCCCTTTATCTTAAGATAAGAATGTAAAATCAGCTATCCTCAGGGACGTGCTGAGCTTTTAAGAAGTAGAGCTATTTTCAAAGTCAACACACATAGACATATTAGAGTAAAATGTATTATCTCACAAACAAATCCAACTGATAGTGATATAGTAATACTGATACATTTTGTCTTGATGTCCAATTTCCAGGCCAGCAGAGCCAGCTAGACAAGAGAACATGGCGAAAATCCACACAGAGCAAGTCCTGTCATCGCGACAGAGGCTATCCATCTGCACACCAGATGATGATGTGGTCGTCATTGAAAATGGGGAGAGCAGGTTTGGCCATAACACAGAAGACTTGTATTACTGTTCCAAATGTTATGGTTTTGTTCACAGTGACTAAAGGCATCAAAGTTCAGGATTTTGTATCAAATCCAAAATAAATACCATTTCTCTCAACATACTTACTAACATACATTAGAATTCAACATATTAACATACAGTACATCAGAATTATGACACCTGAGATTGGGATGGGGGGTGGGTAGCTGGTGATGTTATACATTGCATTGATTTGTGCATGGTTTTATCTTTACCACTAACATTGTCAGGTAATATATTAGAAGTACTGCACAGTATATTATGTTTTAAATGGACAAAAATAAGTTAAAGAACATGCAAAACATTTACTGTAAAATATTTGGAATAGAATAAACCATCAACTGGCCAATGACATTAGAAGTTTATTATTTGTCTAATATTTGTCTAATTGATTCTGGAGAAAAGCGGACACCCATAATAAAGCGCAAACCATCTGTCCATATAGTCAGATTTAAATCAAATGAATGAAGATTGTCATGCATGATACTCTGAAATATGCACCCCTCATTAACATGCCATTCATTTCCCACCCGCTATCTTCCAGGGCTCAATCTCTCTGTGAAGAAGGAGAGGGAGCTATGTCTTTAGCCACCACTGCCAGCAGACTGCCAGATTCCCACAGAGACTCATTTGCAGGTGACGGAGCCATGGCCAGGTACTGTCTACAAGTGTTTGTACTTTGTAGCACATTTAACTGTACAGTTTGTGCCGTATGTATGGCTGCCTACTGCCTAGGCCCTAGACAGGTGTTACTGTGTACTGCCTTTCCCACTACTGATCCTCTAGGCTCTCTCACTTCCTGTTCATGCTGCGGAACTGGGCATCTCACAGAGTGCACCGCGAGGTGGAGAGGCCCGATTCCTTCCTGGAACGCTTTAGAGGACCTGACCTCAAAGATGTCTCGAGTCGAGAGAGCAACATCCAGTCTATGGGTCAGAATGAGACCCTCCGTAAGAGAAAGTAAGTAGTGTACAAAGGTGTTAAAAGTTAGTTGGTCACCCGAATCATTTTGCTTTCCAATGACATCAAGAGGTTGCAAACTAATGTCATACCCTCTGGTGACTCACCAACAAGTAAAATAATAGTTGTGCTGAGTGGAGCTAAGAGTGAATTTCAGTCAAGGGCAAACGGTACAGCGCATAGCCGAGTACGTGGGATGTTTTCTTTTAAGGCTACAAATGTATGATGTAAGGTGTAAGCATTACAAAATGTCTTCTTTTTTGTAGTCATCTTTGTAAGTGGCCACTCGCCATTTACAACATGAATAACTGCAACAACACAGAGTAAGTAAGTGTGTATGTGGATCTGAAAATAGATATAACTGTAGCATATTAGAAAGAGGAATTATAGCATAATAGCCTTTAGTAGCCTACACATTTTGGTTCAAATGTGCAAATAGATATATGGTAGTGCAGTATTAATGCAGCAACTGGCCTAGTTGTTTTTGCTTAGAATTGTATAGTTTGATGTGCCCAGTGTCCTGTCATGCATTACCGGTAACTTCCCGTCTACACAAGTAAATGCTTGTGACTGTGGTTGTGTGGATTTAGCCATCAGCATTAATGTTGCAGACTGATTTGAATTTAATTTGGCCTTTTAATAAACAATTTATGGCTGTTACATTTCTTGTTGAGTAAATAAATGTGGCAACTACTCTAAGTGGCAATAGCAAAATAAAGATAGCATAGGCTCACTACAAGCACAGCTGTGTAACGTTGCCATCTGCTGGACTAAATGTGCACCACATCTTCCTCCGGAGGAACCCTAAACAGCATCCCGGTTTTACAGTGCTGTGGATAGGATATAGTCACATAGTAGCTCCTCAGTAGACCTCCTCCTCCACCCGTCCCAACCACATAACGGCTCAATGTGTGATCTGTAGCAAAAAAGACGACAAGAAAGAGGATGAGAAAAAAGATGAGAAAAAGGATGAGGAGAAAAAAGAGGAGAAGAAAGACGGGGACAAGAAGGAGGACGAGAAGAAGGACGAGAAGAAGGACGAGAAGAAGGATGAGAAGAAGGACGAGAAAAAGGACGAGAAAAAGGACGAGAAAAAAGATGACAAGAAGGATGATAAAAAAGATGATAAAAAGAAAGTGGAGCCAGCGTAAGTATGTCACTGCGAATGGTTTTGGTGGTTCCAGTACATAATACACATGGGAAAATTAAGCTTAACTTATACGTCACTCATGGAACATAAATGATTTTCAAGCGACAAACCCAAGGCATTGCATCACATTTTCGGCGAGCAGCAACGCCACACAATGATTGAGGTTTAGACATAGGATTGTCTACAGTCTTACACATGTTGCACTTTTGCAAATAACACCTAGAGATGAATTTTCCTAACCATGTTGTTGTTCTTTTAGGAAAGATCCTTGGATCATGGATACATCAAGTGATCTATACTACAGATGGCTCACTGTCATTGCCGCACCAGTGTTTTATAACTTAATGATGATTGTGACCAGGTATTCGCTGTTTCATACAGACCTACCTTTATTCATTGCTCTGTACGGTTAGCACAAAACAATCTAATGCTTCTCCTTCCTTTCCTTCATAGGGCCTGCTTTAATGATCTCCAGGCCAATTACACAAAACTATGGCTATTTCTGGACTTTACTGCAGATTTTATCTACTACACCGACACATTCGTCAGATCACGAACAGGTCAGGATCCAGAATTTCCCCCTGAAGCAGGTGTATGTATATCATTGTCTCCACCAGGCCACACAGTACTTAGTTTAGACAGTACTTAGTTTAGACTAGTCATTTGGTTAGACCAGTAATTAGTCCTACAACTACAACCTATCTCAAACCCTCACCCTAACCCTAACCTCCCACGGGGCAGCACACCTAAACCTAACCTTAACCCATGTCTAACCAATAACTAGTCTAAACTAAGTATGCACCCCGTATGTTTTGCACTCGTGCCCGTCCGTCCGTCATTACTCGTACACATTTTATCCATACATCACAGAAATCGGTATACACTATCTCTATAGTCATGTTATCAACACGGACCTGTCCGCTTCCCCGCATATTCCATCCCCATTGGCTAAGATGGCGTTCCAAAGTTTGCAGGATTGGTCCGCAGAGTGTAATTTGAGGGAAATCTCGCATGCACATTCCCACTAGGCAGAGGAAGAAATGCCACTTGAACCTTTTCACCACAGCCTCATGGTGACGCTATAAATGGCCCATTCGTGTTTTAACTGCACTGATGTGTGTAAAACTTTGTATGCACACTCCCTAGAGGCCAAGGAAAAACCTTTAACCTGACATTTTCACATCTGCTCTTTATAGCACCACCAGGAGGCCAACCTATGTAAAACATATTTGTTTATATTACTCCTTCAGATTTTATCCACATTTCATGTAAATCGGTACACATGATCTCCATAGTCATGTGATCAAGACGGATCTGTTTGATTTCTCATATTCCATTCTGATTGGCTAAGATTGTCTTCCAAAGTTTAGTACAAGATGCTGCGAATCATTAAAACAGCGTCCGACTGCGGTGAAACTGTGCAAGCATATTCCCACTAGGCTGAGGAAGAAATGCCACTTGATATTTTTCCAAAAACAATCCTATCCTGGTGGAGACTTGTCCCCCGAGGGACACTTTTTCTAGTTACCTCTGTAATGCCATTCTTGAATAAGGCCAGTGGTTCTCAAACTGGGGTCATGGGACCCCCAGGGGTCCTTCAGGAGGTTCCAGGGGTTCCCCAGCTAAACTAGCTAATGTATGTGTGCGACATGTTGTGAGCTAGCTAGTACATTGGCTAAATAAAAATATACAAATATGGAACATTTTGGAATACCTTTGAAACAACACAAATCTTATGCGGGGGTCCCTTTGCACAATATAATGCAGGTGACATGAAAAAGAGAACCACTGAATTATAGACTTGATTCTATTTACATTCCAACAGGTTACCTGGAACAAGGCCTGATTGTGAAAGACACCAAGAAGTTGAGAGATAAATACCGAACAACGCCTCAGTTCAAGTGGGACATGCTTTCAATGGTACCTACGGATCTACTGTTTCTGAAGTTTGGCTACAACAACCCCGAGTTCAGAATAAACCGTCTGAGCAAGATAAATAGGCTGTTTGAGTTCTTCGACCGCACAGAAACCAGAACCAGCTTCCCAAATATGTTCCGTATCAGCAACCTCGTACTTTACATTCTCATTATCATCCACTGGAACGCCTGTATGTTCTTTGCTCTCTCCAAAACCATTGGGTTCGGATCGGACACGTGGGTATATCCGAACATCAGTCACCCGGAGCATGGCCGCCTGGCCAGGATGTACATCTACTCCCTGTACTGGTCCACCCTCACTCTGACTACAATCGGAGAGACGCCTCCTCCAGTCAAGGACATTGAATTTGTCTTTGTCATTGCTGACTTCCTCACGGGCGTGCTGATTTTCGCTAGTATCGTTGGTAATGTAGGTGCCATGATCTCCAACATGAACAAATCTCGTGCCGATTTCCAGGCCAAGATCGACTCCATAAAGCAGTACATGCAGTTCCGCAAGGTCACCAAAGACCTGGAGGCACGAGTCATCAAGTGGTTTGACTACCTGTGGACGGAGAAGAAGACATGCGACGAGAAAGAGGTGCTGAAGAACCTGCCCGACAAGCTCAAGGCTGAGATTGCCATCAACGTCCATTTGGACACACTGAAGAAAGTGCGCATTTTCCAGGACTGCGAAGCTGGTCTGTTGATCGAGCTGGTGCTCAAGCTGCAGCCGCAAGTGTTCAGTCCCGGAGACTACATCTGTAAGAAAGGCGACATCGGCCGAGAGATGTACATCATCAAGGAGGGGAAGCTGGCGGTAGTGGCCGACGACGGTGTCACCCAGTTTGTGGTGCTCAGCGACGGCGCATACTTCGGAGAGATCAGCATATTGGGCATCAAGGGAAGTAAGGCCGGAAATCGGAGGACAGCCAACATCAGGAGTGTGGGCTACTCAGACCTCTTTGCGCTGTCCAAAGATGACTTGGTTGAAGCAATGACTGAGTATCCGGATGCTAAGAAGGCACTGGAGGAGAAGGGGAAAGCCATCCTGATGAAAGACAATCTCATCGACGAGGCGGTGGCCAATGCCGGCGCTGATCCCAAAGACATTGAGGAGAAGATCCTCAAACTGGAGGGCAACCTGGGGACCATGCAGGACAGATTTGCCAGAATGATGGCTGAGTTCACAGCGACCCAGGGAAAGATGAAAAAGAGGGTGACTGAAATGGAGGACAAGGTGAAGTCTATGCGGCCTGAGGACCTGTCTGAGGTGGTTGCTGACAAGGACAAAAAAGTTCAGTAATTTGTAAAATGAAGAAAACTGATTTACAGAGAAACCCATTCATTCTACAGAATAAATATGCTTAGTGTTCTTTTCTTTTTTTTGCAATTGGGTCTTGCAACTACAGTAAGAGAAAAAACCTTCACATTTCAGGCCTCTTTGTTTTTACTTTGTGGTCAAAATCCATAGATTTACCCAGGGACTAAAAAGAGCTTATTTTTCATTTGATAAGCTACTTAGAATGTTAGAATGACACTTTTTAATTGTTTCTATTTATATACATATTGTTGTTTGTTATCACCACTGGCATTGTCTTATGTACTGTACCTTGTTAAAATGTGTCAAAATATGTGCAGTGTAAGTTCAAGCTGTGATTGATATCCAATGTGCATTTATATTCTTGACATGGTGCATATCATTTCATCAGTCACATGTAAGAAATACGGTATAGGAAAATAAATTGTATATTATGGGAGACCTTTTATTAAAATGGCTTATTAGTGTTATGGGGGATGTATTTATTTGTATGCCTAATCTGTCTTGACTAATGTCTGTCTTTGTCTATGGATGTTAATCATGAACTACAGTGCACTCACAGTAGAAAGCAATGGATTTCATACATTTATTCAAATGAAATCTGGTATCGATTCTCATTGTATGCACCATGTTTATCAAAACTCCAGTGTTCCATCCAGTACACACAGTATCACTTTGCATTCTGAAATGGTGACTTAGAAATGTTATTATAACTAAAAAAGGAATAATATATTAAAATATACAACTTCTGATGTTCTTATTTAGTCATTTTGTAGATGAAGAGAAATATCCTGTATTGCATAATTATAAACATTAGCGCTTCACAACAAATGACAAAACAACGGGCACTCACATGCAGGACACGGTGGATAATTTGTTTCTAAATGTAGAATGCTAATGTGAAAAAGCCAATTAAATCGTTAAAGACTGATGTTAGTGATGAGCAGGCTAATTTTAGAGTAGGAAATTAGAAAAATGCATTTGGAGAGCAAAACCTTTTTTCTGTATGACCGAAACATAAGTTTCAATCAAGACATGGTTATTTACCATACATCAAAGTGTAGTAAATTATTTTTTATTCATATTTCATAAGTTCATCGACACGAGTTTAACCATCTTTTAGCACATTCATTTTTTTCACCTGAGATAATATTTGACCAAATAAAATAATAAAGAACACTTGTCATTCTTTAAATGATGTAGGTATTGCACATTTGTGAAGGGATTGCACTTTCAGGTGGCGAGCGTCAGCAATTTCACTTCAAACATAAAAAAAGAAATAAATATACCCTTTTCAGTGGCACATGAAGCTGTCATAAAGCACATTTCAAAACCCACCTCACTACAAAAGAATCACACTAGTACAGTTTACTAAATAACAGCACAAATCCGAAATCATTCAAGTAAAATGCTAAGTAAGGAGAAAAATACAAAACTACTTTGAAGACTTACTTCAAACGGGTGGCATTGGCTAGGCGTGTTTTCACCCTGAAATACAAATGGTTTTAATAAAAAGGTAGGCAATGGGGGTACTTTGCTCGGCAGTATTATGCCGGATTCCACCCCATGAGCTCAATGAACCAAGAATTGACAACTGCTGTAGCCAAAATGCACCAGACTATAAAGAGTAGTCATTAGAACATTTAGCACCAATGGCAACTGGTAAAACAGCAAAAACTCTAAACTTCATTTTAAAAAGATTTGGCATTTACTAAGCATTTATGTGTAAGTGCACTTTCACAGTTTTTAATTCACAAATCAGATTAATAACCTCACTTCTATCTGCGCAAAAAGCCACAACAAACTTTAAAAGAAACAACAAAAACAGCTATATGACTTGCAGTGTCAACCTCTTTGGAAAAACTATTGGGGATGAATTACATTCCAGGTGAGGTGAGAGGGTTTCAGGCACATGATAATTGCAGCATTGTTGTAAATAATACAGTAAAATTCCCTTTTCTTTTAGTTGAGGTTGTAACAACCACAATCAGAGCACAATTCTGAACAAAACTGCCTTCACAGCATTCCAAATCCTTTGGAGTAAGTCATAGCTTTGAGAAGTCTTTCCCTCAACTTTTCTTTAGTAGAGTATTCTGGGAGCAGCAGTGCATTGAAGCAGGTGTGAGACGTTGGCAACCTGGAAGAAAGAAGGTAAATTAAGTTAGTAAAAACATGAGCCATGACTTGATCTGACACAGTGGCACTGTCTGGCACACAGACAATAATGACTTGATCTGACACAGTGGCACTGTCTGGCACACAGACAATAATGACTTGATCTGACACAGTGGCACTGTCTGGCACACAGACAATAATGACTTGATCTGACACAGTGGCACTGTCTGGCACACAGACAATAATGACTTGATCTGACACAGTGGCACTGTCTGGCACACAGACAATAATGACTTGATCTGACACAGTGGCACTGTCTGGCACACAGACAATAATGACTTGATCTGACACAGTGGCACTGTCTGGCACACAGACAATAATGAGACAGCAACAATTGAAATGGCACCTGAATACCATATGCACGTATCAGGACTCTGATTAGTTTCTGGCTCTGAGTGAGCTCTGAACGGGCTGCAACTTTAGAAAATACACTGAAGAAATATGTCTGGAATTGGGGCTGGGGTGGACTGCGGGATATTTCTGTGCATCTCTGTTATATTGTTTTGTTTTGTTATGCGTTTGTTTTGTTATGCATTTATTTTGTTGTTTTGTCTATGTCTGTCAGTTTCATATACAAAAGAAATTTAATAAAGTACAAATCATAAAAAAAAAAGAAATGGCACCTGAATCACTTTCTTTTATCATTGAGGGTATTTTCAGCCACACAGCTGTGTGCAGCGCTTAACCAATCAACAGAAAATCAGTTTAGTGTGTTGGTATTATGTAAAAATGTCTAATAGCGTTGGAGCTATTTACAACTTCACTAATATGTGAATACTCATCTCTGTTCCATGTTATAAGAAAACATAAAGTTAGGTTTATAACCAAATTACATAATGTTGTACTTCATAAACTAAATGTTAAATATGTTCTGGTCTAGGCAAGTTTAACAGCCATAATTATTGCAAAAATATTGAGAGATATGAGATGAGATCTACAAGCGCATCCCAAAGCATTGAGTTTGTGTACAATATGCTATATATGCATTTTCACCTACGACATGCCTGAAATAGTTACAATGGGGCAAAAAAGATAAATCACAGATGAATCAATGCATAGAGAAAATAATCACCAGATTAACAGATTATTAAACTAATTGCTTTTTAGTTTTTTGTAAACGTTGCTCTTACATGCCGTTTATGTTATCGTACCTGTCTGTGTCTGAGCCATTCTTGGCGATGATCATTTTTAACTTGCCCAGGCCACCCACGGGTGCTCTGTCTGTGCCAGTGGTAAACTGAAGGAACAATCTCTGCTGCTCCTCTCCAAAAGAATGAATAGTTTCCCAGAAATCCCTGCGTGCAGACAATAAAGAACAATGAGAATCAATGTCAGTATTCTGCAGTACTGTGATAATACAAATATTTAGATGGATTGGTGCCCTTTGCATGAGTAAAGACACAAAGGAAGATGAAACTAATTTACTTGATAATTTGACAGTCTTTGTTATAACCGCCGTCATACTCCGTTGTTTTTTGAAGTGCGTGAAAGTCCAGATTCTGGAGGGGGGGGGGGGGGGGGAAAGAAAATACATTTTCGATTACACATTGAAACTAATAGCAGCTGCAGAAAAACATGACACAATACATTCATCCCTAAGTGTTTTCTTACCCTGCTTCCGCAGATAAGCAGCTCAACTTCCTCAGGTCTAAACAAGTACTTCAGCGGGGACTCATTTGTGACCATAAGGAAACCCTTTTTGAAGGCCCTGAATTGCCTCTCCACGCTCTTGTTCAGTACGTATTCTGCATACAGGTCCACAAACTCCTAGAATGACACAAAAAAAAACACCACTTTAAACGAGTGGTTCTCAAACATTTTCATGTTAAGTATGGCCCTGAACCATGTTCATGTCCGAGGACCCCCATCTGAAAATCAGGTACCCCCATACAAGATTTGTGGGGTTACAAAAAATATAATCTCACACACACACACACACACACACACACACACACACACACACACACACACACACACACACACTTTTAAATATAAAAAAATATAAAATATATATATATATTTTCAAAATAGGGGTTAAAGTCGTTACACACATTTCTGATGCTATAAACTAATTTAGCTTGGTGGGAACCCCCTAGAATACCCCTCAAGGACCCCTGGGGGTCAATGCACAAAACCTTAACCATGCCTGTGTCACAAATCACTTGGACTACTGTAATTCTCTTTTTTCTGGACTCCACAAAAAGTCAATCAATCGCCTTCAACTCATTCAACACACAACAGCTAGAGTTCCTACACTAAACAGGAGATATGACCACATTACACCTGTTCTTGCCTCACTGCACTGGCTACCAGTGGCGTTCAGAATTGATTTTGGCACCTGTTTATATTTTTGACCTCCTGACTCCTCGCAAACCCACCCGTAATCTTAGAACAGCAGACAAACTTTTACTTGACACCTCCAAGACAAGGCTTGTGACAGAAGGTGACAGGGCTTTCGCTGCTAGGGATCTATTTCTGTGGAACCGACTACCGCTGGAATTTAGACAGGCCACTTCAGAGTCCACTTCCAGTCTTTTAAAAACTCATTATTATAATGGTTTTAGCTAGAAAAAATAGACAGCTAGTTTCTGCTTTCACTCTTATTTTTTCTTATAATTTTTTGTATTGTTCCTTTGTTTTTAATTTCTATCATTAAATTGCCTTAATTTTCCATTTTTTGTGCTGTATGAAGCACTTTGTAAACCTGTTTTGGAAAAGTACTATATAAATAAAGTGAGTCATGAACAACAACACCATTTTCGTTCATCCCTATAGGTGCTGCATAATCATTCTGAAGTACTGAAGACTGGCTCAAAATATTACATTACATGCACATGTTATGTAACTCCTCTCATCAGAAGTCATGGGGACTACAGTAACTGTTAGGTGAACAGCAGTGGCACAGTGCAGTCTGACTCTTTGATCATACTGTAAATATTATTTTCTTAAAAAAAAAAATAAGTTGCATGTCTGCCAAATATAGATTCTGACTATTTCTAACATGGGTTGGGTATATTGGAATTGGGATAAAGTTGTCTTGAAGGAAAATTCCACTACCACTAATAACCAAAACCACATGTGCAGTTGTGCCTTAAAAGCTATTGCCGTGAGTGCTGGATTTCTTCTTTGTTTAAACAGTTGTGCACGCATACATTCATAAGGACGATACTGTAGGTAATTCCTGTGCACCAAGCAGGAGGCAGATCTGCAATGGAATGCAATCCTTACAATGGACATTTTGGCTAATACCGGAAACTCCAAATGTGTGGTTTATTTATCTTCTTTTCCTTTCAGGGGTCGCCACAGCAAATCATCTGCCTCCATCTCACCCTGTCCTCTGCCTCATCTTCTCTCACACCAACTAAATTAATGTCCTCTTTCACTACATCCAAATCTTCTCTTTGGTCTTCCTCTAGGACTCCTGCCTGGCAGTTCCAACCTCAACATTCTTCTACCGATATACTCACTATCCCTCCTCTGTACGTGTCCAAACCATAACAGTCTGTCCTCTTTGGCTTTATCTCCAAAACATCTGACATGCGCTGTGCCTCAGTCTGATGTACTTGTTCCTGATCCTATCCATCCTTGTTACTCCTAACCATTAAACCAAATGTGTGGTTTATATAATAAGTGCAAAGTGGACTAGTTGAAAACGTTTCTGAGGCTTTTGTTCCGTGGCCCCCATAGCAATTGTAAAGCCATGTCTTGCTGTGTTGAATCCCTACAATGAAGCCATAAGCGATAGGCAAGATGGCATAACATTATAACATTTTCCTTTAAGCAAGTTAAAATTGCCCAACTGTCAAATATTCTCTCATACAGACATTGCATTGGTGAGGTTTTGGAAGGTTGAACTTGTGACCCATCAACATCACTAGTAGCATTTCAGTGCAGAATGTATTGCTGATAAAATGTCCGGCCACATAAACAAGTGCACTACATAGCCCTATCACCCCCGTGTCTAAGGTTATATAGGGTCACTTGTGCAGCGTGCCTCTCCCCAGCTACTGGAGAATTTGTGACACTGTACTGAAGTGACTAGATAACACGGTGGCGAGAGGGAAAAAACATTTCAGCCTATTACGCTTATCTCAGTGTTTCCTTTCCTTGAATGCACTACCCCAGTATTCTAGAGAAGTGATTCTCAACCTCTTTAATATCAAGGACCCCCATTTGATATGACTTATCCCTGGGACCCAATCCAAGAACATTTGTATTGTTAGACATAATTCCTTTGTTCTTTCATTTGATCAGAAGTCCTTTCCAGTCTATGTAATGTAGGTATAGAGATAACCTAACAATGCAACTCTGATAAAAACACATGTAATAATATGATAAAACTAATACTATCAATCATGTCGCCGGGGATGCCCCCTTCAAGGACCCCTGTTTTGAACTGCTGTAGAGCAGAATCCATCCTACAGCTGAAATCCTAACGAGATCTATTGAAACACACAAAATGCATTGCATCAGTAAATTACAGACCAGCATCTAATATGTAGTGTTGGTGAACATGAAACCTTGGGTAAAGGTATGCAACACTGTTTCTAAATATGGCCCATTGCTTAGGTCAGGTCATCTACCCATACCCACTTGTACTGAGTGTTGTCCTACTGGAAAAATAACAATGGAGTTCAGAAATGCCTTCACCTGTCTATTCTCCTTAGTAACTGGCAGCTCATCTCCCTCTTCTTTCAAGTCATATGTGACTGGATTTCCAAACAGGTCTGTCTGTGATATTTGGAAGGTGAGCATCATGTCCTCCTCAATGTTGCCATTATACTCCAGCAACCCCTTCAGACTCTGGTAGAGAACCTGCAACAGGAAACAAAGCATCGTGAACATCCCCTAGCAGCTAAAACTACTTTCATTAAACAAACTTCTACAAGTGACAGATTTGGTCAAATGTTACTGTGGTCACTAGTCATCAAATGTGAGAGGATACAGTATGCAGTTATGTTTGCCGTTTCTGAAATAAGGCTTAAGTGGTTAAGTAGAACCTACAAAATGATGAAACATGGTGACAAAAACTACACAAACTATTAACTACCTTGATTGTCTATCACCAACTTTGTAACCTTCGTATGCAGGAGCAAATCCGGTTAATCTGGTTATTGGTGATATACAGTAGTGATAGAAATCACTGTACACTACTCTGTGCCACATTTGAATATTTGTAATGTGATTTTGCTGCCTTGACTAGATAATAACGCAAACCTTTAATAGTTGTTATTAGGCATGTAACGATATATCGTATATCGATATATATCGATATTATATCCCGACGATATGTATCGATTTATTCAAAATCGATTATTATTATTTTTTTAGGGGGGCTAGTGTGTGATAGGAAATGTGAGCTGTAATCATATTCCATCATATTCACGTGCTTTTGGAGAGAAATGAGCCTCCATGCAGTCACTTTCAGTAGTAGAGGCCTGCCGAGGGGAGCTGTATGTGTCTGTGACTGTTCCCAGGTGATGGTCGTTATTGATGCTCATTAATACATCAAGGAAGGCAATTATGTTTCTGCACTGTCAAATAGGTCTACATCTATCCTAAGATGCCATCAAAGAAAACCTTTTTTACATGTTAACTCGAGCTAGGTTTAAACATGGAAGCATGTTTACAGTTGTTAAGTAATTTTACATGAAAAGTAATGCTACTTTTGCAATGTAGTAAAATAAAAATTGTGAAAAAAGCTTGGGGGGGGAAGATAAATCATTACAAAAAATAATTGTGTTGAAAATATATCGTGAAAAATCGTATCGTGAACCTCATATCGTGATACGTATCGTATCGTGAGTTGAGTGTATCGTTACATGCTTAGTTGTTATATTTAGAATGCATATTATGCATTCAGAAACATAGGAATGACAATTTGAAGTTCACTGTGAATCATTATGTTACTATACTGGATGAGAATCTGCCAGATCCACGAAGGTTCCTTTCTTGCCCATGAGCTTCCGGTAGACAACCATAGGGAAATGTACGTCCAGGATGCAGTTATTGTAAATGGCAAGTCCCAGGACTATGCCAATGAGGGTGTACTGGGCTTCAATTTCCAGCGAGGTTGAATTAAACCAAAAAAGCTTTGTGGCATCGTCATAAGTGAACATTCCTGTTGAGGAAATGGAATGCATGAAAACAAAAACAATACAATGACACAGAGAGGAGTCAACATTAAGCAGCTGAATCGACAGAACTACAGTACGTACCAATGTCTGGATTAAAGATTTCCTGTAAAACCAACTGGAAGAACTCCTTTGAAACACCTCCCTCGTCGACGCCTTGCTCTCCCTCAAATTCAACAAACAGCTGTTTCTTCAAGTCAGAGGGGTTCTCCATGGAGATCATCTCCAACTGAAACACAAAGTAAAGGATTGTTTATACGTCATCAAACGACCATGTCATACAACAAAGTAAGGAAAAAGTGCCAACACCAAACAGTCATTCAACATAGTTTGAATTAGCCTTGAGAAGTCACTGAAGATTATTTTCCTTTTTATTACTGTACGGATATGGATACTGTATATTTCATTTTCACTTTAGGAATGGGGGTGTGTGTGTGTGTGTGTGTGTGTGTGTGTGTGTGTGTGTCAACTAGACTAGCCGACTGAATGTGACTGTGAAAGTGAATTTATATATTTATGTATTGTTTAAAAAGAAAATAAATATATTAATATATATATAAATCATTGAGGGAGAAATATAGGATTGAGCAATTATATCCTACTACAAAATAGGCAAGGCAATACATGCATTTCTATTACCGTAACTTACTCTGACGAGGGCATCGTCAATGATGTGATCCCTGCGCACTTTGAGCTTCAGGTAGGGGTTGGGCTGCTGGCCCTGAACCATGCTGTAGAGTGCTGTGATGCGGCGCTCGCTGTACATCCTGATCCTGTTGTCGTAGTACAAACCCTGATTCTTGGTGATGGCATTGAGGATGAAGGGGCAGCTCTGGAAGGAGAACTTGGCCTCGGAGTCCACCTTGAAGAAGGTGAAGTCCTTATCCATCTCCACCACCTCGTTGAGTGGCTCATTGACAAAGTCCTCGAAGGGAATGAGGGGCCTCCTGCTGTCGATGCTCCGGACGCCCAGCTCTTTCTCCAGGTAGTCGACCAGGGGGCCCCTCCTGTAGATTCGCTCCTCCCCCAGCAGCTCCTGCAGTGTCAGCTCATCGTTCTCCAGGTCCTCGTCTTCCTCTTCGTTGTGCTCGATGTCCAGCTCTCCTCCTAGGATGCTGGCATAGTAGAACAGCTTCAAGCATTTTGTGGCGGCCACCACAGTCTCGTCGTCGTTGACCAGATTGTCGCTGTCGTAGTCGTTGCTGACGACCGTGAATGTGATGAGCTGCTGGAAGGTCTCCATCATATGACGGAGCCGCTCCACGCCGTAGTCAGACCACAAGTGAGACAGCTTGGCGAGCGCCGCCACCGGCAGTTTGCACATGGCCTTGCAGAAGAGCGGCATGGCCATCTCCAGGTACTCGGGACTGTGGAGGTTGCCGTTCTCCATCATGATGACAAAGATGTTGATGTAGTGGGGGTTTGCCTCGTACGCGTCGAGGTAGTCCAGGTCCAGCTCCAGGTTTCGGGAGAGGTAAGCCAGCGCATTAACCAGAGCTGCCTCTAGCTGATCGTTGGCCAGAAGCTTGTCGTACATCCTCCTCACCGCCTCGATGTCTACCGACACTTCATCAGGGCCGAGCCTTCGAGCAACACTGTCCTTGTCCGCGGCAGAGGAGGCGCCAGCGCTCTCCTCCTCAAGGTCTTCTGTAGGGGGGTGCTCAGCCTTCCTAAAGCTCTTTGTCAGGGCGTCGGCGTTGGAGAAGACCCTGCCTATAACACGTACGAGAGTGGAGTGGTTTCCTTCCCCTTCACAGAAACTCAGGATGAGGCTTAAGTTGTTCTCTGTGAGATAATGAACATCTGCAAAAGGAGGGAATTAAAATGATGAACCAAAGACATTGTTTACATATTTGTGTCCAAACCATTTAGAATTAAATCCTTGTTATACCTGCAAAGTCCTCTCTGTTGGGAAAGAGATTCTTGTCATTCATCTCACTGCTTAAGTCAGGGGGGACTCCGTTGGCACTGCTGTCAAGTGACTCTACGTCATCATATTCATTCTTGGAAGAGTTGGGATCACAGAGTTTTGCGTTAATCTTATAAAGCTCAAGCGCTCTGACAGCTGCCGCATTGTTATCCACGGGTTGAAAATTGCTGCATGATGCGCAAAACTCATTCGTGCACTCGCCATTTCCACAGCCGTCTGTTAACTGCCGAAAGTAGCGCTCGATTAGATGCTTTGCAGCCGCTCTCTTCCTGCAAGGAATCCGCAAGGATTTTAAGAACAGGATTCTCTGATTACTAAGACAAAAGCACAAAATGATATATTTTGCAATGCAAACATGAGAGCACACCAAAGGCATGTTGTTACATTACAAAATACAATAATAAACCAAATGCAATTGTATAGTAGGATGTTCTGTACTAAGCCTTCACTCTAGGAAAAGTGTGAATGAATGTTCCTAGACAGAACATGTGCCTCAGGGGGTGCAATGGTGAAGACAAGGAGTAACTGGTTGCATGCTTGTGCACAAGTCCAAAATGGTATGACTTACATTCGGCTTGGTTCAGATTTCCGTGTCGTAGGCCACTTCAGTCCTCTGAAAGCAAAGTAAAATATCACTTACATATAATGAATCTAAATGGCGTATCCGACTTTATATATGATGATGCCAATTCATACATTGTAGAAAAATAGAAATGTTAATTTCACTTTGGTGGCATACAGGGTGCTTCATTCTCATGCAGAAATGTCAAGGTTTAAATCCCATCATCACACGGTCTGTTTTTTGTCACATCTTTCTTTTTTCGATTGCCTTTCAGAAATCATATTATTAAAAATACATACAAAATAAAATGTCTCTCTCTTGCTCTCCACTTAGTCTCTCAAAATGGACTACTTGAATGTACTCTCGAACAGAGTTATGTATACATTGTGTGATATTTATTTTTGTTTAATATTTTGGTGTCAGCGTGTTGGTTGGCACAGGAAATATAATGTATTGTGAATTGTGTCTGAATAACCCCGTAAGGGGATGGGCTGCGAAAGGCAGCCAGACTCATTCATTCATTCAAAAATACATATCATCTTTCTGCCCACATTCATATGTCTGCATAGTGCACACTATACTATACATACTGTAGATCACTATCTATGGACAATGTACACTCATGCACACAGCAACTGTAGCATATGGATGACAGGGGGAGCAGTCTAGACTGGGTCTAAACTTATCTAAATGGATAGCTCTGGTCCATAGCCTTACTGCTTCTAGGGCAGAATCGTAGAAGCAGTAGAAGGCTATGGACCAGAGCTACTAAATGGATTGATTGAAATACATAGTTTCCTTGTCAAGCCTGGTGTTTTATTTTCATTTTGTAATAGTTGTTAGGTATTTATATTGTATTGTTTAGTACTGCATTGTTTGTATTACTTATCAATAAAGGTCAAAATCCAAAGTACTGTATGTTTCTGATTTCTAATCTTACAACATAATAGGCCTAATCATTATTATAATAACAATGATTTTGTTTGTATTAGTTTGTCACTCAAAACTTGTTACAAAAAGATTGTTACAATAAATCAATAGAACATGGAATATGATTTTTTTGAATGATGTTTGATGACGGTCATATGTTTACATGTTGTTAACTTGTTACCATGAATCAATAGAGCAACATGCATGTTTAAATATTACAATCAATCCATGGTGGAGAGAACAACATGGTGTTGCAACGAGATTGACAGCTGACCACCCCGCCTGGGCCAACGTGAGGGACCAGAAAACGAATCGGTTTTGGGTAATCTTTAGATTCCAACTTTCAACACGCCAAAACAATAACACAATATATAGCAAACTGAATGGACATTTGAACTTCATGTATATTCAATCAGTTTATACTGACCTGTGATTTCAACTGGGGCTGTTGTTGTCCTTATGTGACTGTGCAAAAAAAAGAGAAATCACTTCTCCTTACAGCTGTTGCTGTTATGGATGCAGTCGTTTGAATTATGTTCTAGGCCGGAGTTAAAATGTATGTTTCTACACTCAACTGACGAATATGAATATAATACTGAGTGATCGGATAGATTTGTTTAGTGAGTCAAATAATTTCCTCTACCATTTTGTCAACAACACAGACAGACATCTATCCCAGCATGCCGCGCGAGGTTGTAAAAAAAATCACAAGTTCAAGGAAGAACCTAGATCCCATAGCCCAGAGATAACTGTCACGCCGTGATTGGCTAGGTGTTAGATCCCATAGCCCAGTAGAGACAGTCACGCTGTGATTGGCTAGTTGGTTGTCAACGAAACGATAGCGTTTCTAAGGCAGTGGTTCCCAAAGTGGGGTCCGGGGACCCCTAGGGGTCCCTGAGGGACCCCTAGGGGTCCTTGAGGGACCCCTAAATTATAGTTTGGAACCAAACTCAGAGAGTGCGTTCCATGGTTAAATTAACTTTGATTTTACAATATACATTGGGGTCCCAGAGATAGAAATTCCATTAAATGGGGGACCGTAGCCTAATTCAGGTCAAACCGGGGGCCCTTGATATTGAGAATCACTGCTAGAGCCACAAAAATCTTCTCTTATGGGGGTCCTTGGTACATATTTTCAAATGGGGGTTAATGGGTATCATTTTGGGAGTCCTTGACATGAAAATGTTTGGGAACCACTGCTCTAAGGAGATCCCAGATAGCTACATATCAGCTTAACTTTAGTGAAAGGTTAGTTAGTCATGCAGTTATCAACACAAAATAAATATAAATAAATGAGTCTCACTCTCAGCTATAAGATTACATTATGATTTGAATCATATTTCTACATCAATTAATGGGTTATATAAACAGATATAAACAGAATAAAAAAGCGACCTAATATACTGACAATAGATATGCATTTTCAGAGCATGTTTATTTTAATGAGCAATCAATCAATTGCAAGTTGTAACTAACTTATACAGTGTAGGCCTACTTTATACATTTCCTGTTTATCTACACCAATAAAACACAATACCATGAGTTTCTTCTTCTTCTTCTTCTTATTGCGAAGGTCGCAGATTACTATGAAAACCTGTCCGTCGCTCCATCACATCTCCGTCAGACATCACGCCTTGTGACACGTCACAAGGTAGTTAGTAGTTAGTACAATATATAGGCACAGTTTCCTGAATAAGCATTTGATCCCCTATATTGCCCACTTTCCTGAAATAAACATACAAATACCTTAAAACTAGTCTTTAAATCAACACAATCAACACAATCTCTTTGCTGTGTTCATGAGATTCATGAGTGAGAGCCCTAAGTTATAGCTGCATTCACAATTAGGCTGTCTATGTGGAATTGCTTATACTTGGGTTTTGTTTCAGTCTCTGAAATAGGCTGCAACTATATCGATTATATTGTATATATACTGTATAGTGTAGGCCTAAATTATTCTATCTATCATGGGTTTTTGAGTAATCGAATAATCGAGAAGCGCATTTATTTTTCTTCATTTATCAATCAATCGATTGTATTCATTGATAGTTTCATACTTTGTCACACAATGGTGTCATGCAAAATAGGGATAGATTATGAATTGATTATTTGATTAAATTATCGATATTTCTGTTTTATAATCAATGAAATCCATTAGTTTGATTGCACTGAACTGTTGCACCCCTGCTGTGTAAAAAGCCCTCTGCAGAACAGCAAGTATAATATTTGAAGAAGCTTATGAGGTTGCACTGTATTATTTCAGATGCTAATACAATTTCTGTCTGCAATTGCTGCGGGCCAAACAGACAGCCCAGTCAGATTCATAACCTTTAAATCAGATTCATAAACCATAAATCAACACTGTAGCAGGAAGTCAAAACCATGGCAACTCACAATAGGGCCTTGTAAATTATGCATTATCTAATCCATGTGCATTTCTCCCATGGCGCTGGAGAGTGTTTGTAATTCTATAAGCGTGCAAGATGGAGATAGAGTCTTACCTCTAGTGTGACATTTTGTTTCTGTAGCGACCAGTCCAATCTGTCACACTAAGGAGGCACATCCACTTAATCTACACTTCTTGTTATGCCAGGGCCAGGGGTTATGATGTGTGGTTGTGTGTCTGTTAACCACATTAATGTTCCTACATTTTCAAACAAAAATAATAATAATAATGATTAATGTAACAACATTTTTGGAATAACATTTTGGACAGGTTTGATTGATTGAACACTTTAGCAGTTTGCAAAAAGAAGCACAGTAAAGTACAGTTCAATTCAAGGTCTGCTAGACTCAGGATTTTAAACCCAAGAAAACCTATGACTTGTTTCCATTGGGGTCCATTGTACTCAATTCATAGGTTCCCAACTAGATACTTATTTATTTAGTTACCAATTAGGAATGTATTATGAGATCAGTTTCACACGCATGATTCTGTGCATGATGAATTGACATGTGAAGCAGTTTCATCTATACTTAACTGAATCACTGACTGCTCTGAACACGACTCATTTTTTGTTTGTTTTCAATGTATTTTTATTGAGGTTCTGAAATTTCACAACCGTTCAATCACAATTCAATGTATATAGAACCACACATAATACATTGAATCCTATATCAACATAACATAGGAAAACAACCACAAAGTACCACAATACGGACATTACAATGCACAGACACCTGTATATTTGTACATTTCCAAAGCATATGTGCATATGTACCAACTTCTGTGTCACATTTATTACAGTTAGGAGAGCTGAGACCAAGCTTGCTTCTCAGTAGAGGTGTATAATGGAGTCTGTGTACAATTTTGAATTGTCTTTCTCTATCATTATTGCAACTCAAAATAGTAAGTGTATTTCCTATAATTGTTGTCCAAGTATTGTCTTCTATCTGACATTCAATCAATCAATCTGCCACTGCCTTCGAATATGATCAGTGGAGTGGTACACTCATTTTTAGACTGCATGCAGTTATCCATGTGAACACTGGGAGTCTCTGCAATCACACAGAGCTCAAATTAATTATCAGGTATGGCTTCTGTTTCTCCCTGGATGTGGATAGTGTTCCCCATATCATTTACGGTCCCATCCTATTTGTTTGACCACTTAACAAAATGTGCCTGTAACTATCTCCATTCAAAAGGTAGAAATCATTGTATATCACCTAATTTTAGGTGAATTGAAAACCTGCATGCAGTTCTGTTTACAGTATACTGTAAATACTGTGTCATATTGACATGTCAACTAACCATCTGACACAAACTGGACCCCATAACAAATTTGACAGATCTTCATGGTGTAGAAAAGTTTTAAAACTAGACATGTTCTGCTAGTCTATGTTCTACATGTATACTGTGTGTGTGTGTGTGTGTGTGTGTGTGTGTGTGTGTGTGTGTGTGTGTGTGTGTGTGTGTGTGTGTGTGTGTGTGTGTGCGTGCGTGTGTGCGTGTGTGCGTGCGTGCGTGCGTGCGTGCGTGCGTGCGTGCGTGCGTGCGTGTGGTCAGTGCAAGGGGAGGGTTCTCAGTGGGCGGAGTACACCACCAAGTACAAACTTGAGATGCCCCCCAAAATAGCTAGATTATTTAAGGAATATTTAAAAATAATTTGGGACACAGAGGCCACTGGAATTTGTGAATCTCTCTCTCTCTCTCTCTCTCTCTCTCTCTCTCTCTCTCTCTCTCTCTCTCTCTCTCTGTTATTTGCTTAATCAACACCACGTGCAATATGGTGTCTATCCAATCTTTGTCAACTATATTCTGCTGCATGCTTAATATACTCAATATTTGACAGACATGTTTATTATTAATCTAATTTGTATTTAAAATAACCCAAAATAACCAATCTTCAAGTTGTAAATCTGCACTATAATACTTCCATGCATTGGTACCAGAGCCATGAATATAACAGCTCAGCACGTTTTGTTGCAGTTATGTGTATTATTAACTGGGGCAAAATTATCACAAAATACCATGCATGGATAAATAAAGCATGCAGTTCCATCCCATCGCCAGTATCTAGTCACACTCGGCTTTAGATTACATTCACAGGAACAAGTCTCATCATTTCATTTTTTACTGCACAAAGGCTGCTCCCTGTAAACCTCTTTGCTCAGGCAGTGTAATGTTTGAATTATTCAAATGGACAGAAAGTAGGAATTTACAGCATCCGACTCAGGTAAATGGACCCCATGTTATAAGCCCATGTCCTTTGAACATTAGCGTTAAGTATGCTAATACTATGCGCCCATCATTTAATTGTGACATTAGATGGCCACACTATTGTCTGACGTAGACTGACTTTACATGAAATGTATATGGTCACGCTGTGTCCTTCCTGGAACATCTCCATTAACCTCAGATGCACTATCATTACTCTACATAAAATATGGGAATGCAACGGCAAGGATCTATAGAACAGAACAGGCATCCAGCTCTGTGAGGACTACTGAAGGTTGGTGGTAGGACACAGAACACAGGGCTGTACACATGCACTGCTAAGTGATTCCTGGAGGCGTGCCATCCTCATGGGAGTGGACAGGGGGTCACCGTGGCAATTAAAAGGGAATTGAAATATTCTGTGATTAAGATGAGTGTACTTCCAGCAAATTACATAGTAAAAATCTCAGTGTTCATATCTCTACTTGTAACTCAGAGATTATACAAATGTAACCAAATGGACCCTTACCATTTGGTTACATTTGTGCAATGTGCACTCTGGTTTTTGTTGAAACATTTTTATTTCTGATCATTGCTATAGACTCTATAGCAATGATCAGAAATAAAAATGTATAGAGTATAGAGTATAGAGGTCTTATCACCCGCAAATGTGGAGGCCCCCCGTAGTAACTCTGAGGATAGGGATCCCGGACCCCCTGTTGAAAACCCCTGCTATATTTGTTCAGTCTCTCTATCTCGCCACTCTTTAGTAAACAGAAAATACCTTTACAGTTCAGGATACAAATTCTATCCAGTCAACTCAGGAGAGAGAAACCCACTTCCAATTCACTTGTTTATCCTGTATCCTCAAGGAGTTCTCTCTCCTGATTGGACGAGATTGTTATTCAAAACGGAAAACGCATTTTTACAAGAGCTGGGGAGACAGGGTTAACGCCCACTCCATAGCAATTATTGCTATAAAATATATAGCTATTTAACACTTATTTTAACAGAATATCACACACACACACACACCCTTAAAAAAAGAATGCTCTCCGTGTTAAATGATCAGGATTTCACAGCCACACAGTGTACAAGTGTGTTGGCTAGTATCTGTGATCAGTCTAATTATCATGTGCTCTCAGATGTGTCTGTCTCGGAGGCCCATCTCATTAGCTCAGCTCATTTCACAACACCTCAGCAGTTCTCTGAGTACGCACCTCGTCTGAACAACAAGAGGGCAAAACATGTTAAACTAAAACGTTTCAAAGTTGGCTGCAACTGGATTCCTGCCTCACGGCGATGGAAAGACTCATGAACATGAGCCATACAGTTTAGCCACATTTAGCTTCCGCAGGATACGAGCGGATACAAGTGAACACAGTCACATGGTGCATCTACCAACTGGGTGACAGATGGCCTTGGCCCGCAAGAGGAGGTCCCACGTGGAGGAGGTTCGCTCCTAAAGTTCACATTGGTACCATGGCCCCATGCACTTAATGCTGAAATTCACAACTTTCTTTTAGTGAATAAAACGTTATTTTGACCAATCTCTATGGTAGAGTATGTTAATACATTATAACTAACACAACTGTAGCGTATTGGTCTCCCTGCTCTTCTATTGAGACATTTAGATTTGTGATCGGTCAAAAGAACAGCTACTGGTTAACAAGAGAGGTCACAATGAAGGTCACAATGCAATAGCATATCCTCTTACCAAACAGGCTTTCTGTTATAGCTCGCTTAACTGTAGCAATTTCAGCACTTGCACGGGTGCAGCGTTGTGCAAATATATAGTCACATCGTGACAACTTTTTAGATTTGACTTGCAGATTGGCAGTTTTCCTGTTATATTAAAAAGAAAACACAAGCCTGGGCCGGAATAGCGGTCTGGGCACCTAGGCTGGTAATCCAGCCTGACAGAGTGTTGCGGGTTTTAGTCCCGATCCCGATGACCTTTGCTGCGTGTCTTCCTCCCCATCTCTCTCCCCATTTCCTGTCAACCTACTGTGATCTATCAATAAAGGCAAAAAGTAAATAAATAAATATATATATATATATTTTTAAATAAGGAAAATACACAGATAATCTCAAAATAAGGAAACCAGCTACGTAGGTTGAAAGTCGGCTGAGAGGCAGCAAGGAGTTAAAAACACATAAACTATTCCTATAACCTAGCCTGTCAGCCAGCAGCATTGAGGCCCACTATTTATGAGGCAGCTTAGGAAATTGAAAATGTCCTGATTTCAGCCTGTTATAAAAGGATGGGCCATGAAAGCAGGTCAGGACAATATTAATGACCGAGCCACTGAGGCCAATGAGTCCCTTATATGACAACATGCAAATGACTTCCATTAACTATGCCACGATCAGTCTCATCTGTGTCTGGAGGCTGCAGGTCTTCACAAAAGCAATCAGATCAATGAGGGAAGATGGGTGCAGATTGAAAAGGAGTGTGCGCCATTCATCCTCGGGAAGGAAGCCTTTCAATCATATTACTCATGTCTTACATCCCGTGAGAAGAGATTTGACGGGTTTATGACAAGAAATTAATTTAGCTCATTTCAGCTCTTTTGCGTGCACTCACCGAGGAGAGCGCACATTGGACACACAGAAGCTGTCGTTTGCTAGAAGAGAAAGAAAAAAAAAGACAACCCAATTGTGAAGAAATATTACTGATACATTGCATCTCAACATTGCAAGGCAGACGGTGCCATCAGCACCAGGCCGCTTGAACCTTGCAATGTGGCCAGAGCGAGGTGTTAGCCGAGCAAATGCCCTCAGAGTGGTGCGAAGCCGCTGCTGCTGTCTCAGCACTCAGCAGTCTGAGCAGTCGCACATTCGAGTTATGTATTCAGTTAATACTTAAATTAAAACATTTTTGGAATAATGATAATATTTTTTTGCACAGCCAATCGGGCTGAAAAAAGAAGCCGCACGCCGCAACGGCACAAAAGTAAAATGAAAAGGGGAATTGCAGCTGATCAATCTGTCTGCTTTACACTTGGGCTTTGAAAGAGATGAAGGGAGCAGCCCTGTGAGGGCAGAGGAGTCATCATTATCTGTTCAAAGATGAGGAACTGGTTTGTAAAAAGTGCAGCGACGGTCAGTAATTTGGCCGGCCCATGCCAGTGGCTGCGTAAAGGCAGCATCAGCAGAGCAGCGTCTCTGTCCCGTGTCCCTTTCCCCTCATCATGCCTGAAAAGAAACATTAATAACTTCTCCTCCTGGCAAGGGACCACAGATGCTAAGCACACCAGGCAAAGACAAACTGCTGCACCAACAGGCCAAAGATCATCCATCTTCTAATGCTTGGTTTATGCAGCGTCGCACGACGGCGTCGACCTGCCGAACATAGCTGATTTTACAAGCTCCCAAGGCATTGTGTCCATGTCGATGCAGTGAGAGCTTGTAGATCGGCTATTTTAGGTGCTCAACACCATTGCACGACAAAGTATAAATCTGGCTTAAAAAGGGCCGGCCGCTCACATCCACTACGTTTGTGCGCAGCGTATGAGAATTGGGCAGTTGGTTTTGGAGACCCAGGACCAACTCATGGAAGCCAGGAGAAATGTCTGGCTGTGAGAGAGTTCAAAATGGACTCTGCATGGTTGGGAACAAGAAGGAGAAGAAGAGTCTTTTCTGCCATATCAAATGTGCTAGTGTTAGCCTACTACAGTATATACTATACTGTATGACCTTGCATCTCCTTTTTACAGTATGTTTCTTGTATAACACACATTTGCTTTGCCAATAGTCTCTCATGTCTTCCACGATATTCAGAGTAGAGAGTAGTGCTACCTTATGAAATGTACGCACACAAACATTCTGTATCTTCTTGTATTGTCATTTCCGTCCACGAAAATGTATTTTAAAATATATTTTTGTATTTCTAAGCAGCAAGCTAGATAGGTTAAGCTAATTTGATTATGTGCCTTATGTCCCACCTGGGACGAAGAGGATTAAGTAAGTAAGTAAGTAATTTGATTTCCAGGATAAATCTTACACGACTGCAAAGGGAAAGGCGAAACATTTGTATGTGTGATTGTGTGATTGTGTGTGTGTGTGTGTGTGTGTGTGTGTGTGTGTGTGTACCAACAGTCTGTCTCAAGAGACTACTCTGCAAGTGACAGCTATTCACTTTAAGAGCTGGCTGTGTCCTGCATGCAAGCCACCCCACCTTCTACTTTGGCTCTGTTCAAGGTTATTTTATGCTAATTAATTTATCCAGACATTGACTTTTATTTTTTTGGTCACACTTATTTCTAGATACATCAGTCTTTCTGATATATCAATCAAGGAGCAGCCCTAACAGTTAGTGACATGTCGCATTTAATTTACTATGAAAATGTACATTTCCCGTCAGTCAGTTACTGTAGTTAGTTAGTTAGTCACCCCAGGCATGACTCGTGACATCACGTTACATCACGTGACATCATCAGGGATGGAGGTCTCATATAAGCCCATATATGGAGATCCCTGATGTCATCAATATTGGCCAGCAACTCTACATCTGACTGCAAATCTCAAACCCTTAGATGTCCATATATGGAGCTGACCTGTTCTGACATTCCATATGTTGATCCTTCCTCATCCATCCTTCCTCTTTGATGATCCCCTTTGACTGATACCTGTCCATTCAAACTCTAGACGGGCCTGCCCCAAAGTTATTAGTGGTGAAAGCCGGTGAAAAGTAGAGTTCTCAACAGGCCCGAAAATTAAGGCCCGGACCTACCTGGGCCCTCATCAAACCCTGTACACTCAAGACACTGCCCCCGCTGCCACCCTTAGATCTCCATATATGGAGCTGACCTGTTCTGACATTCCATATGTTGATCGGACCTCATCAAACCCTGTACACTCAAGACACTCTCCACATATGGCCAGTACAGAATTCATTCCATATGTTGATCTGACCCCCATGCCAAAGCGCCTACTGGAAAAGAAGGCCAGGACTTTTTTGGAAAAGTAGGCCGGGACTTAAAAAAAAAAATAGGCCGACACTTTTGGAAAAGTCGTCCGACTTTTCGTTCGATCGATGGAACGATCGTTCGATCGATGGAACGATCGTTCGATCGATGGAACGATCGTTCGATTGTTCGATCGATGGAACGATCGTTTGATCGTGACTTTTGATCGATTTGTGACTTTTTTGTGACTTTTGTGACTTTAACTTTTTTGGGACTTTGTGACTTTTTGTGACTTTGTGACTTTTTTTGTGACTTTTTGACTTTGTGACTTTTTGACTTTGTGACTTTTCGTGACTTTAAAAACGATTTAAATCGATCAATTTAAATCAATCGATTGAAATCGTTAGATAGAGCAGTACCTGGACACTTCTCATCTCCATTGTACTAACTGATAGTGGGTATCCCCCCCGCACATTATTTCCCCCAAAGCTGTACATTGTGTTTTTCCTGTGATGATACTGAATTTTGTCGTTATTCTTCACGTCATGTCTATGAATTGATTGCATAGGACTGAAATGGAAACAAGGATTTTTTTTGTGCTCATCCCTTTTGGACTAAATGTTTGACTCTACTGTTTCTGATTTTTACATCTCTGTCTAATAAACTATTCAATCAATCAAATATATAAATTATTCTCACGCTAATTGTATTAGCGTGAGAATAATCCATAATGACATACATGTTAACTTTCCATGAATAGAAAGACCTATTGATGATGTCACTGGTAGGCAGACATCTTTTTGCAGGGGGGGGGGGGGGGGGGGGTGGAAGAGATTATTATTCCTGGAAAATCAGTATATGCACCTAATGGATATATATATCTTTACCACTAAAGCTATTATGGAATTATTACCTTATATATAGAGTAAATAGGTAAATCTAGGAGAAAATGATATTTAATAGGTAAACACACAGGCCCGCTCCAGCGTCATCCTCTCAGCACATGCACACACATACACAAACAGAGGAACACAGACAGGTTCCCTCACAGGTCAAAGTCACCTCGACTGGACCGGACTGAGCAAACAATGGGACCGGGTGGTTCACACACACACACACACACACACACACACACACACACACACACACACACACACACACACACACACACACACACACACACACACACACACACAAGCTGACTTAATAAAACACGTACACAACACTCACTCATGACAGAGGATGACCGGGAGAAGATGACCGGGAGAAGATGACCACACGATGGATCAGACCATCTGAGGAGAACTTGTGATTGGCCGAGTGGCGGCACTAAGAGACTATAATACTATGGAGGTTGTTGGTGAACTTCACTCATTGTCACTATAGGATGATGGGTCCAGAGCTGATAACTCATTATGAGCTCTGCGGTAATCAATGTTGGTAACATCTGTCTCTGTTCGTTATAGTATGATTGTATAGGATTCATATATTATGATTTGGCTCAAGCACCATTGTAACTAGAAATAGGACATAAAACGAATTGACATAATCTTAACTTCTCCTGTGTATTATTCTGCCTGGTATGAGTACATTTCTGAAATAATCATCAAACGAACGCGTGTTGATTCCATGTTGTTTTGTCTAATACCTCTTGGGAGGTTAAGGGTGAGAAACGGACTGGGATCTCCAGCAGGGGGGGGGACGACGACGACGACATAGAACCTGGGGAACATATATGACCCCATATAAGGGAGGCTGGAAATGTTGAATGGGGGGAATTGCTCAGTTGGCTTGAGACTTTAACAACACCAAGGGAGAGCTGCCAGGGTCTTTTCAGTTTCTTTAGTTCTTGGTTTGTTGTTTTTGTCTTTGTTTAGTTATCAAGTGTTTATTTCTTACTTTCGGTTTTTGAAAGTGTATTTTGGCCAGTAAGTCTGTTTGAAGTATTATGTTTTGCCTCAGACCTTGACTGACAATTCTGAATATGGGCTTTTGGAGGTAAATAAATACAAAAAAGATCTAAATGCTTGGATTTTGTCTATCCTTGGAGCCTTGACCGCTCGGCAACTGTTACAGTCCGTATTCTGTCATATTATGCAAACATTTATGTGAAAATACTGGCGAACATTTGTTGAAAATAGTAGATCTACAAGCTCTCAACGTGTCAGTACAGTAGGCCTACATATTGTGAGCCTGTAGATAAACTATTTTCTGCTATTGGTATAGAGTGGAAAAAAGTGGAGGCCAAGTATAATGTCAAGGGGGACCCTCACCCTGGTCAACAAGGTAGGATTTAAGTGGTTAAGGTGTGGGCCCACTAGCACGATGTGAGACATCACAGTTAGTTTGGAGCAATTCCTGGTTCAATATTCAAATATGTTGTGGAAACTCGAAGCCTTCACTACACATACTGTACACAGATCGAACTTTACAGTGAGGTAGGCGCATATCTTGTCCAGCAGTTAAACTTTAGGAGAAGTTATTTTAAGGATTATTTAAGAGTATTTCAAACAGAATTCAACACACTGATACTTAAAGGGGTAATGTGCATGTGTTTGTAAAACACCCACCAGCATAAAGTACATATCCACACCACAGCACAGCAGAGATGGAGAGTGAAGCTTGGTGGCAGTACACAGACAACCTTGAACCATGCATGGGCCATCAAATATTCTATCTTCATGGATTCAAAAAAGGCATCAAGCTCTACCTTTGTAAAAGAAACATTTCCAACCAAACAGCAGAAACGTTGTGTTCATTAACATTTTGAAACTAAGCGGTGGCAGCATGGACAAATGTAATTAGCAAAAGTGACATTTAGAGCCCAAATGTGATCAAATCAAATAGATCTGACATTGGAAAATGTCTTCACTTAGCAACTCTTTAATGCAGAAAATACAAAACTTCTGGCACATTGACCTGATGAATGTCAGTGTAACCAAAATGTTGGCTGATCATTCCTAACCTATGCACCTGTCCAAGTAGGTGTGCAAAGATCTATTGATGTTTGTGCAAGTGTTAATTAATGTGAATATTATGAAATGTCTGAATGAGCCGACATTCAAGTCCACAGGGTTTTTAACAGGTGAGAAAGTTCATTTGAATTCGCTGAGAAACAAGTCTGCATTCGTCAATGTTTATTTCAGATCCTTCAGTTGAATCACGCCATGCCGTCTCAGACACACATCTAGTGGGACAAACGCCTCTGGCCACTCCTATCACAACAGTCTAATCCCTTATAGGCCTACATAAAATCAGTAATACTGAGAAACACCTCTGTTTGCAGAGGCATGGAAAGTATTGCCTTAAACTCTATAGCGGTCAACAAACGGTGGGCAGAGGCACACTGGCACACGTCCAGATGTGCCTTGGGATTGTGAGACAGTCAGACAGATATATATACACAATTTATATTTACTACAGTACATCATATTTTGTGCACACTAATTCCCAAATGCAGAGGAAAATTCTACACCCCGATCAATTATATGAACAGTTGACATTTATCAATGTTAACGACTGCACACATTGACAATAACTGCCTTACATATATGAGTGATGTGTCCAGTCCTGGCTGTAGAATTGTTAATTATGGACTTCCTCTCAGTGCTCAGGGCTCCACAGGGGCAGATGAAGCCCTGCCCTGACCTCAGCTGGGTAGAAACATTTATATCCAGAGGGCATGCTCCCAGCTGTTCCCTCTTAAGTGAGCCTGGGGATCTGAAATTTCCTGTTCAATCAACTGGCTTCGAGACAGGCCCGTCTGGATAGAATAGATCATTCACAGAATGCAAGAATGCAATAAAAGCTATAACAGCTAACTCCACCACCTCTCTCCTTCTCATGCAAGTAATTGACAATATCTAACAATATCTAACACCAACACCAACTTTGATGAGGCAGTATTGCATCGTTTAAAAAATAGAAGGTTTTATTCATTTCCTTAAAAATGTATATTTTTCATTTCCTGAAAAATTAACATTTTGGAGTTATGAGGTTTCCTCCGGACAGCAGAGTTATCTACAATGGCTCTTGGAGCAAAAGAAAAGACAATAACAAAGCAGAAGGTCAAATTTGAACTTAACAAAACAGAACTCCTGTCCGAAGGGAGATACAATGAAGTTTCACAGTTAGTAGGCTAAGTTACATAGTAGTGGCGGGTCGGAGGAAGACCATAGGGATGTTCCTCGACCAGCTATGACACAGACTGAAGATATAGACGAATTCAGAAACGGGTCTCATGGTCGCAGCTTACGTATACTTTAAATGCTTATTATGAAGTATAAAGTACAGCAGCCTTGTGTTCATACAACAGAAATATTGGGTATTGGGTAAGACTGACGTTATGTATCTTTCAGGACCTTTCAGGACCCCCTAGTTTGACATGTCACATGCAATATAAAGCATAACGAAAATTAGAAAATCTTGCCTTATATAGGATGTTAATGGTAGGATCACATATAAACCCCTATAAAAGAAATTGCTCAATACCGACAGCCGGTCAGCAAGTGGATTCATGAATGTATGTACTGTATATAGACAATATTTTAGGCCAATAAAAAAGACTATAGGCCCTATACCAAATTTCCCACTTTAAACAAACGAAGCCTGTCAGCTGCCGGACTATTAGGGTTGTAATTTAGGACGCATCATCGGTAGTGTACCCTTGGTTCTTGGGATGTTTCGGCCTTGACACTATACACACTCCCCAAGGTGGCCAGCTACAGGCTGATCAGACCTGAGCTTGCGTAATTCCAAATTAGTCATGAGAGTCACCTTCATGTTGAATGGCAGAGAGACTTCTCTTGGGACTACATGCATGCAGGGGCGTCCTTTTCCCAGGGTCAAGCCTAAACTGACCACATACCTGTGTACAGAGATAACCAAGTATTATATACAGTAGGGCATGACAGTGACATGTAATCCTGATTCAACTCCCGAAAGTTATGATCATGCACCGTCTGGTTGAGCCATCAGAGCACACTGTAAGCTCATTGATCAGCTATACAAATCCATAATGCAAACAATTAATTTATCAAATTTGTTTGTTTCGTTACGGTTGTTGTCTTTCCTGTTTAAATAGCTACAGAACAGCTATAAACGTATCAAAAGTATATATATTTGAATTGAACACACAATGAAATCCTCTTTTGTGCTGTTAAGCTGGAATTTATTCAAGGCATATGTACAAGAGCCTTAAATGAGACTGACAACGCATCATCCAAAGGCGGCAAGCAGCTTGAAAAGTGAACCATTGTGAAGTAAGATAGACACAATCGTTAAAAAAACAGAACAAGCGGTACTGTACTGGAGGCCTATGTTGTAACTGAGAAAGCCCAAAGATGTTTAATTGAGGAATGTCTCTTCATGTAAAGTGGCTAAAATGGAATGCATTAGTGAAGAAGGCTGAACCCATTTCTTCTGGCAAACTGGATGCCACGCTAAGGCACGGCACAGGCAAAACACAACAACAGAGAATGGACCACACAGTATGATCTGAATAGATAAAAGCAAGAAGATGGACCGGAAATTTACTGAAAAGAAAAGTCAAGCCTGATTTATGCGTTGGTGACAGTGTTGTGCAAGAAAGAAAGGCATTGATGCATAAAAACACGCTCAACATCATTTTAAGGCAGAACACGTCGTTACCAAAGCATTATCAGGCTTAACCATACATAATGTCTCATAAATATCTTCTACAAACACAAAAGTTGCTCCTTGGTGAGCAATGACGCCCTATTATCATTTAAATGAACAATATCTTTATCTCTCGAAGGCTAACTCTTCCATTTGTAGTATCTTATCCAGTGTTAAGGCACATGCTGTTGCTTAGAAAATACATTTGTTTAAAAGAAAACTGAAATACAACTATATATATATAATATATAAATGATCTTTGGTAAAAGGTATACTTTACAAAAACATATTCAAGGTGCTGCTGCAAATTCTTTGGAAAACAGAAAAAAGGGTAGCATGTGATGCCAATTCTCCATGTAGCGTTTGATTACGGTGAGGTCTGCAAAAGTACCCACGATTAGGACTGGGCAATATATCAATAACGTGATATTACATTAAATATGCATATGGATATCATAATATTGTAATATGGCATGTGTGTTGTTTTTTTCATGGTTTTAAATCACTTATTTTGTACTCTCAAAAATGTCAGAAAATAGCCAAATGCTTCAGAACATGTGTGCCTTTGACAGTCCAACCAAGCTCACTAACCGGACAACTAGCCCTATGAATTGTAACCCCCAGAACACCTTTAACAAGCTCACGTGACATGGTGTGAGCCATGGGCATTTTTTGCCCACCAAGAAACAATTTAAAGAAAAATCTAGATTGTCACAATACAATATTAGCAATCACAATATCGATGGAGCATGGAGGTATTTGGTAAAAAATATATTGTGTAATATTTTGTCACAATCGCCCAGCCCTACTTGTGATGCACTTTTTAAATTGGTTTAAATACTGCATCAATGAGCACAAAATATCTCCCTACGAAACATGTCAACAGCAACTTCAACACTCACTGGCAGCTCTGAATCAATGCTTCATAGTGCAAAACATGCATCTTAAAGCATTTGATCATTTTTGACATTGCTTGACATTGACATTGACATAAACCAATGAGCTCTGCATTACAGCTTAACAGCAATGGACAATAGTAAACAATTGACTGACTTACAACATACTGGAATTGGAGAGTGAACCGAGTCAGTTTTGTCTGACAGCATGGAGGCAAAGTTTTTTGGTTTGTTGAATTCGTTTTGTGGTTCACATGGTTACTCATTATCAGCATAATGAGTAACCATGAACAGCTTAATGCGCGCACGCGCACGCACACACACACACACACACACACACACACACACACACACACACACACACACACACACACACACACACACACACACACACACACACACACACACACACACACACACACACACACAATGTTTTCAGGCGTGTGATGTCGATTTCTCGTGATATTACACCTTAAGACCTTCCTAGTTAATTGCTGTGAAATGTAACTTCCTTAAGTATACTGTACTCATGATACAACGATATGTATAGCTAGTCTATAGCTTATGTAGCCACTGGAATGTACTGAAATACAGAACAGCTTTAATAAACTTATCAAAAGTATATTTGAATTTAAAATCCAGCAATGAGACTGAGAAATAATGCTCTGAAATGTTGTGATAATCCATGTCGAGATACAGTAAGGCCCCGTTATACTTTGTTGCGCACCAGTGCCGAACAAAAATAGCCGATCTGTGAGTTCACAGCGCGGTGCACCACTACGTAGACTGGACATTTTTTTTATTGCAAGACATCGGCGTGCAATCAAGTATAAATCAAGCCATAGATTCAAGTAGGTACTGTAACTGTACAAGTAGGCACTGTAGAACGTGTTTGCATGGCAATCCTGACGTTCAGAGAGAAGGACGATTCTGGAGGTCTATGAGAAAACCAATAAAACGCTCCTCAGGCCCACTCATACTGTACCTGTTCAAGGCCAAATAGGGCGTTTGACACAAGTCAGAGTGGATTTACAGGCATAGTAGCTGAAAGAATGTGGACAGTACCTTATCATATTAGAGAGAATGTATACACTCAACTGCCCAAATAACCCGGTTAATGGAATGTCTGCGATCTGCAAAAATAAAAACAAACATTGCTCAAGTACTGAGATACATTTTTTCCAAATAAAGGTCTTCCAGAGTTTATTTTTGTTTTTTTTAAAGAAGAGATAATCCAGTTCTTCCATCTCCAATCTCTCAGAAATATATTTTCTTTAACTTTAGCTAAAACATAAGTACCTATTTTGTATTTTTTATAAAACAATCCTCTCAAAGCAAAAAAAGAAAAGAAAAAATATATAATAAAATTTTATAAAAACTATCGTGCAAATTGGAGGCAGAGTAACATGTTTATAATACATCATAAGGTGGTTTGGCGCGAGTGTTCTTCGGAACAGTTTGGCACACGTCCCTCTGACCTGGGCGCGGGACAAACAGCGCCATCGGCCTCCACGTTCCTCTTGTAGGTGACCCACTGGGGCCCCCCGGTAGGGGGCAGCGTCAGCTGAACACTGTCTTTCTGTGCGGGCAGTGGAGTCGAGGTGATCCAATTGGACAGGCTCAGATCCGAGAGGTCTAGAGTCCTGTCAGGGTCCTCGGCCGGAGGCGCCTGCGGCCGAGGAGCCTCTTTGGTAAAAGGAAGCGTGTCCGCTTCTGTAGCGGCTAACGTGAAGGGATCCGAGAGGCCCTTCTTACTGTCCGCGAACCCCGGTGGGTTCCTCTGTCCCTTGGAATGGGCCTCCCCGACGTCGCTGGCCCTTAAGAGCGGTGACCAGCTGCCGGGGGAGCAGCTGGTTGGTGATTCTTTCTGACTACAGTCTTTAGGGAAAGGCTTGGAGAAGGACAGGAAAGGAGGCTTCGGGCCGAGCGGCGACCCGACCTTGACACTGCTCAGGCTGAGGATATTCCTGCGAATTTCGCCAGGGAGTTTATCCAGCTGCCTCCCGACCTGGACGGGGCTAGGGAACAGTGTGCCTTGGCACGCCCTGTAGAAATATCTGCAAGATAAAGAAGGAGCAGACATGAAGCCCTGCTTCATAGAGGAGCCCGGGGAGGAACATGAAAGGCATCTGGTATCTATAACAGACAAAACTCGGCAGTAAAAAAAAGAAAAAGACTACTTGAACTGTGCCGAGATGAGGAGGCTTGTGTTTGTGTATTCATGCATCTGCACAACCTCTTGATGGTCTACTGTAAATAGCCATTAACAGATAACGCACTAGTTTAAACAACACAACCTTCGCTGCGGGGGGATATTGCGCGCCTTATGCCAGATTTAGTCAGTGCTTCTCAAAGTTAGGAACCAAATGGACCCTTATATGTCTGTAACTCTGATAGCATATCAATGGAACCAAACGGACCATTATGGGTCCAACTTGGTTCCATTTGTACACTCTCCGAGTTACAGAGTTCCGTGGTCCTTGAAAATAAAACGTTATTAAAACCACTGATAAGTGAGTTATAAAAGTATAACACAGGCCTCATCCACACACAACAAGCACCCTTTGACGACGTTCACCTGGGCAGCAGGGCCACGACTGGCGTGATGACACAGAGCAGGTAGAAGATGGGGTCCTGCAGCAGCCTCTGCATGGTCCAGTAGGGGTTGGAGGGGGAGTAGCAGGTGGGACAGGAGGCGTTGTAACACAGAGCCACCGTGAAGAACAGGGCTATGCTGAAGCAGATAGACAACCAGTTCATCCAGGTCTGCAGGGGGAAAGACAGAGGGTATTGAGAACAGTGGCTCACGAGGTAGAGCAGCTGCTTTGGATATCCCACTCCCTGCTGTATTGTAACTTCCTAGTCGAGCTTGGGTGGCAGGCCAATCGCAGCCTGGATTCACAGAGATTTCAAAGAAATCCTGATCAGTCAAATCCGTTCCTGGCGACATAAACAAATTTTATTTGTCCATTTGGAAATCAGTTGGCTGTTCAGAGTTCATCGCGACGAGGAAATCTTCATTACGATCTTTTTTTTTTGTTGATTAGCTTACTTCCTTTTTTATTTTCCAGAGCGTAATATTTCAATACAGCTTTTAGTTAGTATAGTAATATGAATCCAAACTAGTACAAACCAATTCCTCACTGATGCTCTCTAATGTGTATCTTTTCTATAAGAAAGCTTTCTCAAAGATTGCCTGACAACAGAAAAGAGGTTCAAAGCAAATGTAAATGGGCTACCCTCCTGAGTTGAACAGAACAATAAAACTGTATACTACGTGCTGCAAGAAGAAAACAAATACAAATAAACCTTGACAAATAACAGAAATGTGGTTGTAGGAGTATGCACATTTTATTTTGTGTAAACGATTTTACGTAGGGATTTACTCCCAGCACCACAAACATTTCTGAGTCTGCATATTGATCTCCCTTTACATTCTTGCCTCCCCAAAATATTTAAAATTACTTAGCCGCATGAACTGTCTCTAGTGTCTCAAGTTCTCTCAACACTGGGGTGTTGCAATGCGATGTGAGCTTGTAGACCAACTATTTACCATGAAGAAATTTGGTGTAAAGAGAATACAAAAGGACAAGACAAAGGACAAGACAAAGTATAGACCCCTGGGGGAAGTATATTTAAGTGGTTAAAGTAGGACAGATTTTTGTAAAAGGATATAGAATTACAGTAACAACAGTTGTCATTTCCACCCTTGCTATTAGTGATATTGATGCATGGGCATTAGCTCTGACCTTGATAGAGATCTGACATTCTTATGTTGAATGTTGTGCCGATGGCTTTAAATGTTTTTGTTAGCTGACCCTTTTCCACTGTTCATTGTTCTCCAACAAGATGCTGATTCATTGGATCCAAACATCCAGATCTTTAAACACAAGACTCACTAATAATGGTAAAACTATCCTTTTTAAACTCTCAAACTATCCTTAAAAAAGAAAAAAAATCTTTTAAACCTAATTTCTTAAATCCATATCTCAAAACAAATGTCAATGTTTTTAATTGGTCTGGTTAAATAGACTAGACATCTTGTTTGAAATGGGATTCATTTTAATTCGTCTTTGTGTGTTTTCTGTCTGTGTTTTTAATTATCCTGCAGTCTATGTTATTAGCCAGGTCTCCCTCCAAAAAATATATATTTTTAATTTGACTATCCTGGTTAAATAAATAAAAGTGTTATGTTTAGCCCATTGACTATGACTCACTGAATACATTACTGCTGTCCATCTTCGAGAGCATACCGTCGTTCATTAGATTTTCGAGGAAGCCAAAATCAACATGCATAGACTTGAAACTTGCTTGAGGTAGGTAATCCAATACTGGGTTATGACCCCGTTATTTTATGTCAAAGCTACAATGTCGTTACCATGCATTTACAGTCAAATTATTGGCTTAGAAAAGAGACCCAAAAGAATCTCCATGAATTCAAGGCTTTATATTATGGGGTGTGTAATTGATAGAAAATATGTATTTTGGGGTGAACAACTCCTTTTCCCCATTTAGTGCTGGAAGGTCTATACCAATTTGGGAAAGCATCTGTGTAATTTTTTTTTTTTGCAATAGATATAGATACATGGTTTCATTTTTTCATTTTAGTTGTTCTCAGGTAGAAATCTCTTATCTCCATATATTTACTTGATGTTTTATTTTCAGAAAGTTTTTTCAGAAGACTTTGTTAGGATTTAGAAGGAGTTTTCAGAATTAGCCTCTAAATGGGTCCAAATGGGTTAAGTGATTCATTCTTATTTATTCTTATATGTTTTCCCTACCTAAAAATGTAGTAGAGTCAAAAGTAACAATTCTATCTTTGAAATGTAGAGTGAAAGCCATTATTATCGAAATATACAATTACTCAAGTTAAGTACAGATATATATAGAAATAAATATACCCAAGTATTCAAGTAAATGTACTTGACCACTGGTCCTCACAGATGTACAGTACTACAAAGTAAAATCCTCAGTGCTAATTAATCAATTTTGTAACTCAGAGTTGGTCCATTTGGTTACATTTGGTCACTCTCAGAGTTAAACTAACACTGAGATTTTTACTGTGTAGAAGTACAAGAGTACACATTTGAAGATGGGACACATAATTAATTACAGGCACACAGCCCACAGTGCAAGGATGAGAGAGAGTGTGGTCCGTTCTCACCTTAAATCCCCTTAACTGACTTTCACAGCCATTTACCAGCGCACGCATTATTTTCCAGAGCGCCCGGGGCGATGAAGTACCTGCCAGCCGGGCATTTGGCTATGTTTACTTTTAGTCGATGCCGTTCACCGTGAATATGGGGCCCGTCTCTGCCACAAGAGGCCATCGTGTCCAGGAAAGGCAGTCAGCGAAAAGGACATTTTTCATGTACAGAACTTGTCAGGCAAAAAATTTACAGCCGCAGCATAATGGAACCGACCCTAATCCAATGCGGTGCCATAAATTTAAAATGCCTCATGACCAGGACTGCCTTGTAAGATATGCGAAAAGACACACACAGATACAGGCGAATACAAATTCTGTGGGAACGTGGGACGTTAAAAAAAACAAAGAAGAGTGAAGAAAAAAAATGACTAAGACAGCTATTTTTGGTCACTACTGTGCTTGTGTCAAACGGCGAGTTGCTCTGTGGTGTCGACAGTTTGCAGAAGGTACTGGACAGAGGCAGACTTAACTGTCAGGGTGATATATAGGCCCTGATTCTGCACAGCCTTCTGGCTCAATGTAATCAGCCAGAGCTAATGCAGAAGTACAGCCCTGTCAGCCTCCGCACGGCTACACTTGCATAGCCAACATGCTGATTGGAGAGGGCATGAGACAAGAATATAGATGTAAATGTAAAGCTTGATTTATGCTGCGTTGCCGTCGCTGGTGTCGTGCACAGAAAAGCGCAAGAGAGCTTGTAAATCGGCTATTTTCGGTGTATAAATTAAGCATTGGAATCAGGCTAAAGTGAGTACATTTATATGATTGTTTCCATTCTTATAGGTAGAGCAGGGGTTCTCAACCCGTGGATCGCGGCCCTCACGGGGGGTCACCAAATTATTTTGGGGGGTCCAAAATAGCAACTGAATGGCTGGAAAATGGAAATTAAGTACACATAGTGCATAGTATTTATTTATGATGTATTTTCTCTATTATTAAGGTTATTGTAAGCAGTCAATTTGTATTGGTGGTGGGGAGGAGGGCAGGGCGGGGGTCGCGAGGCCAAAGCATTTCCGGGGGTCCCCAGCCAAAAACGTTGAGAACCCCTGGTATAGAGATTGATCTATGTCTATAAAAATGAGTGAATTTGAGTTTTCATGACGCTCCGACCAAGCAGCATCATATTTCAGCTTATTATCTTACATAAAGATTCGCCCTCTTTTTTTTTGTTTTATCAAAGTTGCAATCCAGAATTTATTTTAAAGGATAAAACATTTTATTTTTTAATGTGTATGGATGGTAAATACAATATAACTAGCATATCTGCAGTGGTTGGAGGGTGTTCTCCCTAATATTCTACTGAGACGTACACTTAGATCCTGGTGTCGGCTAGGACACATACTGGTTCATACACTTAGATCCTGGTGTCGGCTAGGACACATACTGGTTCATACACTTAGATCCTGGTGTCGGCTAGGACACATACTGGTTCATACACTTAGATCCTGGTGTCGGCTAGGACACATACTGGTTCATACACTTAGATCCTGGTGTCGGCTAGGACACATACTGGTTCATACACTTAGATCCTGGTGTCGGCTAGGACACATACTGGTTCATACACTTAAATCCTGGTGTTGGCTAGGACACATACTGGTTCATACACTTAGATCCTGGTGTTGGCTAGGACACATACTGGTTCACAAGTAGTACTGCCTAAAGCTCCTAAGCCCAATATCTTCCCTGAGCAAGTGGGACAAGTGTACAGGGTTTGATGAGGGCCCAGGTAGGGCCGGGCCTTCATTTTCGGGCCCGAACTCTAGTTTTCCCCGGCTGTCGGGCGCGACTGCATTAATAACTTTGGGGCAGGCCCGTCTAGAGTTTAAATGGACAGGTCAAAAGGGAGACATCGAAGAGGAAGGATGGATGGGGAAGGATCAACATATGGAATGACAGAACAGGTTCTGACATATATCCATATATGGAGAATAGATCTAAGGGTTTGAGGTCAGATGTAGAGTTGCTGGCCAATATTGATGACATCAGGGATCTCCATATATGGGCTTAATTGCGACAGCAGGTCAAATTTACTATGACATCAGGGATCTCCTGTCACGAGACCTGGGCACCATATATGGGGGATTTCCCATGTATGGGGATTTTGAGTGACTGACGGACAAAAATGTACGATTTCATAGTAAATGCGACCTGCAGTCACAATAACTCCCTGTATCATGTCCTAATGTGAATGTGAACATCTTACCCAGGTTTTGGTCTCAATGCCCAAGTGAACCAGGATGGTGAATAAGGCTAGTGTGGTGATGGGAGTTCCCCATGTAAACAGATCCACATCAGAGTCAGCATAGGCCTGGAAGAACGAGAAGACAGGGACACAGACGGGGACAAAGATGGAATTTGGAGGGGGACAGTGATGGAGAAAGAATGCAGAATCAATTAGAATGGCTCAAGTAAAGGCAACACAAGGCATAATTTCACCATAATCTGCAAAGTTCAAATGGACTTGAAAGAGGCAAATTTAACTCACAAAGTAAGGAATGAAGAAGCAGACCAGGCTTTGGTAAAATGCATCAATCATGTTCATCCAGAACATATATGGCTTGTATTCCTGCAAAGATACAACACACTATGAGACAATGCATCAATCATGTTCATCCAGAACATATTTAGCTTGTAGCCTATTCCTGCAAAGATACAACACACTATGAGACAAACACGTCCACAGCTGTGTGGCTAACTGAGAGATACAGAATATCGTTGCTGTCAGGTGGAGATGTACAAAAAAAAAAAAAAAAAAGAGAAGAGCTTGTAGATCATCCACTACTTTTGCGTGTCACTCTTATATGACATTAGGGTATTTACGGAAAAACATACAAAGTTGAAATGTGTTTTTTGCCTGACAACGACGATATACAAAAAACTGTGAAATGAAACATCTATTCATGCATAGACAGCCTTTAACGATGAGGTTATTTATTGATTTACTGATGATGAACTGTGATCAATGATAAGTGTCTTTGAGGCACACAGTTCTTATGGACAGTGCAGTGACATGAATCTGTGATAACTGGATTTCATAAGCACTGTGCCTGTTCTGAAATGATTCCATTTCCTAGGGCTTTTCTTTCAGTGCTGTTTTATACACTCACTGTAGGATATACCAGGCACAACACCCACACACAGTTCTGTACAGTTGAACACTAACAATTACGGGGGGTGGGGGGGAGGGTGGGCTGACAAACATGGCAGGACAACAGGTTTACAATGGTGCTGTGAAACGAGGCGTTCAGAGTACATTCAGAACCCATTGTTTGGCTCATGCTATTAGTGAAAGTGAGTGGGACTTTTGTATCCCATTATGTGCTTAAAATATGTGTAAGGTGGAGATGATGGTAGATAAATTAAACAATTGTCATTTTTTTGAACAAATGTGCAAATGACATGGCCCAAATAGGGTTGGCAGTCGTAAAGCGGTTAATATATTATACAAAGTATGTAAGCAGCCATACTGCAGATGTTGCATCCGCTATAGTAAAAGTTAAAGGATAAATCCAAGCATGCTATGCTAGGTAGGGCTAACGGTGTATTTTTTTTAATGTTTTAAGCTGGTCATTTCAACTTCAAAACAGAAACTAAAATCCACCAAAATCCCTTCGAGATAAAAAATAAATACTTAATTATGGAATAACTGAGTTTTTCTATAATTTGAAGAAGTTTGCCTAATGGCAGCCTCTGTAGACATTTTTAAAGCACAGCTCAATACCCACTTCTACACCCTTGCTTTTAATTGATTTGTTTTTTTTAATTTATTTTGTTATTCATGTCCTCACTGTATTGCATTACTGCTCTTGTTTTTTAATGTTTATGCCTTGCTTTTCTTTTCTTTTTTTTCTCTCTTCATTGCTCTGTAAAGCACTTTGAGCTGCATTTCATGTCATGAAAGGTGCTATACAAATAAAGTTTTATTATTATTATTATTATTATTATTATTATAATGACATTCCAAATAGGGATGCCAAGTTGAAAGTAATGTACCGGTATTGGATGCATGACTAGAAAACGCTTACTGTATCAGACTAGAAAACACTTATCTATAACATATCACATGTAGATTGACGGACATGGAATCAATTACACCCAGTGTTGATCTGAAATCAGATTAATTTGCAATGTTCAGATTTAGGAGAAAATATGCATAAAAAAACTGAATTTGAGGTTAAATGTGAACAGTATAGGGGGAGACAATTGCCATCCCCTGAGACCCTGAATGACACTCCTGATTTGTATTTGTATAAATTTCATGTTGTCATATTTGTAACCATTTTAGAAAACCAATAATCAATAAGCCACATGAGCCTATGAGGGTCGGAGGCCCTCTGCTTCGCGCCTTGCACCACTACACCTCCTAGCAGTGGTCAAATTCCAGGCACACCAAGGCCTCTTTTGGCTTATTGCTTTTATCTAACAACGCTGAGTAGGGCTGGACGGACCTCTGAGTTCTGGCCGTTCATGTAGAGCTGAGGTAGTTGCTGGAGGGTCTCGGCAGTCACGTCCTTGTCCAGAGTGCCGGTGATGAGTTGTGGGAAGGCAGAGAACATCAGGTTGAAGAAGATAAGATACCACTGGTCTACCATGGCTGAACCTGAGAATCCACAGTAGAACTGATACCAGAAGATGAGGGCCACAAACATCTGTGGGAAACAAAAGGCCAAAACAAACCAGGGAATGGATAAACAGAACGGCATGACAAGACAAAACAAAACACTAATACGGTACATATTCATTCCCATGCTCTGGTCCAGTAGCTTGAAGCTTCCACTCCATATTTTAACCCATTCAGGCCTGACGTCGAAATTTTAAAAAAAAAGTTTTCTAAATCATGACAATTTTCGGAAAGATTTGAGGCACATTTTAACGATTTTTCAAAAATAGCAGACCTACAAGTTCATAGCGCGCCACTCGGTGGCGCGCTATGAGCTTGTAGATCTGCTATTTTTCAATAGCTAAATTATAACATGTTTAAAACACTAACGCTAACGTGACATGGATGCGTTCCAGGTCTCAATGGATTAAGATGGCAAATGTGGAAATCCACATGCTACTTTCGCTTTCAGAATGTTAATCTAAATTATATCTAATAAATGTTAAATAGCTAATCTACAAGCTACAAGTTGTGAACATACAGAGCTACAGCCAACAACTCACAACATTAGTTCCAATCCGAGTTAGGACCTGTGTCCCATACTGTCCACCAGTGGCCATGGACCAACAGGAGCTTCTGAAGGTACATTATTAAACATAATGTACTGTAACTATTAGCAGACCCAAATCTGAACATCCTTTGTTGTTTTATTGTTAGCCTGTCATGATGTTAGCCATGTTCACAGTGAAATCCTAAGAATTATGAACTTTGCACAGCTAAAATATCCTTTTTTGTTAATCGACTCGCATCATCACTAGCGGCTAGGACCCTATACCCCTAGTAGGGTACTAGCCGCTACTAATGCTGCGAGTCCAACACTGGCGAGGAGCACTGGCTCCTGTATTATCTATGGAAGTATGCAGCTGTATTCTCATGACAATGTAAATGTTTAGAATTGTGAGATTATTTCATGCCACTGGGGCGACACAGGGAGTATTGTATAACATGCATGCAGATTCAAAGTCAAACAAAGCGTAGACATTCTGGCCTTGTACGAAATGTTCAGTCAACATGGGCTGAACACATGATATAACTCGATTCACTCGGTATGCATAGAGCAGTGTTTCTCAAACGCTTTGAGGTCAAGCACCCCAACATTTATATGTGGCTGTGGACCCCTATCTGGGCCCCGTACCCCCAATAGAGAATTTGTATGCTAAAAAAAGATTCTGCGACGCAATGTGTTGTGATTCTGTAGATACTGTAAGTATAAAAGTAAAGTTGGTTTAACAGATTGTAACCCAGATTGTAACCCATTTTGGGGGGGAACCCCTTTTGGTGTTAGCATTATGTTATGCTTTAGCTATTGAAAAATAGCAGATCTACAAGCTCATAGCGCGCCACCGAGTGGCGCGCTACGAGCTTGTAGGTCTGCTATTTTAGAAAAATCAAAGAACGACTGACATAGAAACATAGCTTTTTCAGAAAACTGTCAGGATGTAGAAGACATTTTTAGAATCTGATCTCAGGTGAAAATGGGTTAACTACTAATTTGCTCGGAACCCCCTGGACCACAATTTGAGAAACACCGTCATACAGAGCTACAGCCAACAACTCACAACATTAGTTCCAATCCGAGTTAGAACCTGTGTCCCATACTGTCCCCATAAAACCATGGAATCTCTTAAAGGAGAATTCCATACTAGAAGGCTTTCTTACCTTTATTTGTAGTTGTTACGTCCCCACCAAAGAGGTCCAGGTGTTATTTTGTGCAAAAGTGCATTATTGGCTATTTCCCTTAAAGGTGTAGTGAAACGGAAATGGTGGACATTTATTGTGAAGTTTCAAGTTGAAACACCGCTATGAAGTTTCTGAACCAATCAGAGCGTCGCATCCCTTCAGGGGATGGGACGGTAGCTAGGGGCCGTAGCTATGCTGCTGCTATGCTACGCAGGACAGCGTGTGGATGTTTGTTTACAAATCAGATAGTCGTCCAGCTTTACCAGTTTACTCTTATGTGGCTTATTTCTACCCTATAATGTTTTCAGATACATTTTTTAGCGTGATGATTAAGTTGAAACCGAGTAATACACTCCCTGGATGTTATCTTGAATGGGAATAAAAACGGAAGATGTCTGTAATCAGTAGCAGCTGTGCAGCCTGTGCTGGACGGATGCGGAGATATGGGGAATTAAACGGGTGAGCTTCATTTTTATTGGCTTTTATCGATGTTGGCCTCGACACGTCATCACGTTTTTGTTTTCAGGAAGTAATAAAAAATATATTTTTATGGACGTTTGATATAAAAACACACAAAAATGAGAATTTTCTCGTTTTTTTGGCATCCATTGTTAGGTATGCCCATATGATGACCACGGATATGGTCTAAAAGTGTGAAAAACGTATTTTTCATTTCACTACACCTTTAACATAAGCCCTTAATGAATTGAATGGGGCTATGGGGTGTTGTGCTAATTCGCTTATTTCCATCGCTCAAAAATCAATTTCTTTTGTATATATCCTCTCTTCATAATGTAAATAGTATCCCAAGCGGCACACTTTATTTAGATGGAAATAAGCGAATTAGCACAAAAACCCAACCCCCATTGAGGGCTTATATTAGGGGAAATAGCCAAAATCACACCTGGACCTCTTTGTTGGGGACGTAACAACTACAAATAAAGGTAAGAAAGCCTTCTAGCATGGAATTCTTCTTTAAGAAAATCCTTTCTATAAAAAAATATTTAGATCATTCGGATTCACTTTAGAGACTTGATATGGCTAAAAGGGAGCTTACAGCATTCTTGTAGAAGAAATAGAGTATCATGTTGGCCAGTCTGGAGTAGCACCAGTGGCCGTGGACCAACAGGAGCTTCTGAAGGTACTGGAAACGAGGGAGAGCAAAGTCACTCGCCATCACTGCCTGCAGAGGAACAGAAGGAAGCAATTATTCTCATACCATGTTCTTCATTCCATTTCCTAGTTTTTCTGTCTTTTGACCACAATTGTTTGTTGCTTTTCTGCCTTAACTTATTGTAATTCAGATTTTATGCATTGTGGTTTTTATCCCATATGATTTGGCGTGTCTTTGATTATTATGAAAAGCACAATACACGTCCTTTTTTAAATCACATCCCTAGCTTATTATTTGACCGGGGTCAGGGGAGTGATAAAAGTTCAGAGAGGGAGAAAAGTGTGTACCGATTGATCAGCTGCCGTATCTGCTGTAGGGATAATACAAAGCTAGTGTAAAGCCAGGCACTGATCATTGCCAAGTACCACCACTGAAATGTTCACCACTACACACACGATTGCTATGGCTGGTTTGGAATCCTAGCATCCCAATTCCTGTAATGTCATAGTGGGTGAACATTCGGCCGATTTACATGCTTGTAGATCAGTTATTTTTGGTGAAGAGATTTGGTGTAGAGGGGAAAAAATGAGGGGACCAAGTATAGACCCCCGAGGGACCCCGGTTAACGAGGTTAATTCACCGCTGAGTTTCACCCTCCACACACACACAGGGAATCCACCTCCACCCTCCACACAGGGAATCCTAGCCTCAACCTCCACCTCCATCCTCCACACACACAGGGAATCCACCTCCACCATCCACACACACACAGGGAATCCACCTCCACCCTCCACACACACAGGGAATCCACCTCCAACCTCCACACACACACAGGGAATCCACCTCCAACCTCCACACACACACAGGGAATCCCAGCGGGACTACCATTTATTTTGCTGGGGCAGTTCCTCATCGAGCGCAACGTTCATTTATTTATTCAATTAAAGTAGCGATCAGTAGAACAAAGCGGAGATCCGGGCACACTTAATGTTAAAAAGGAGGAAAACTTTATTCAACCGACATGTTTCGACCTTTTCATCAGGGCTGCAAAGTAGCGAACAAATGCCATTTTCTCCTCGTCTTTGTGAATAAATAAGGCTGTGGGTAGTATGTGATAAACACATTATTGGCCATCATTTGTCACTGCCCTCGGTATCTAACCTCGGACTCTGGCTGCTTTTGATATGCTGGCGAATGCCCGGGCGATAATCTGAAATTTATTATCATATTACAATAATAAATCTTTTCTCTTTCCCCATTTCTCTGTCTCTCTCACATACTCATCCACTTGTATTTATTACGGTATAACCGTTCAAAATAGCTAATCCTGCTGCATTTGTACACCTCTATTTAATAAATCTTTTCACGAGAATAATCTCCCATAAATGGAGCTGTCCGGCTTTTGGGGATTCATCGTTGCAATGGCAGCGTGTTTGTGGTTGTCAGTCTCCATCAATCAGGATACAAAACAAAAGTCTCCCAGAAGTCTACTCGTTTAATAACCTGCATTTCAAAATGATCCCTGTAACCTTTGATAAAACGGCTCAAACTGTCAACCTTAACTGTCGACAAGAAAGATAACAGCAGATGCCTCATTGTAGAGCAATTTAGTTTCTGCTGCGCTCTAATAACGGAGCTTAAACGACTACATGGGGATGGAGCTCCTAATAGAAAGTGGGGCCTGTTAATCATAATGCGACATTTGCAGGGGGTTTGAGTGCAGGGGGGTGGTGGGAAGAAAAAGAAAAAGTGCATCTCAGCACACCCCGGACTCCCGAGGAGGGAGTGACTGCCGGCTCATTAAGACCAAATTTTATTAACAATGATTAATCTAGCGACCCAGTTAAGGAAGGGATATTGAGCTTTAAACAGATGTGCCACACAGCGGCTCGCCCTGGAAAGCCCTGCCTAGGAAGTTAATTGGACGGCTCCATCATTGCTATGCACGATCACCCTTCCTGGAACATTGTGTTAGCGAAATGTTCAGTGGAGGAAGGGTCAACAGCGCTGCCCTTCCCCGCCGCAGAAGCGGATACCTCAGCAGTGGCATTGGAAGTGGCCTTACAGAGCTGGGCGGAGCGGCGCTGGAGTGCTGTGCTCTCAGCAGGACATGGGCACAACGAGGGAGCCCTGACCCTCCTTGATACGCGGACATAAAAGGCGATCCAATTTGGAGTTGTGTGTTAAGTTAACGCCTATAGAGGCAGGTTCCATTAGGGATGGAAAAACACACAGCTGGGGGGGAATGAAATCAAGAGAACGGCTGAATCCACTTTTTTCAAGAAGATTCAGCGGGCGCTTCCTTTTAACTGTACATGCATTCTCTGTATGCATTCAATTCCAAGGACACTGGCACCGGCCACTTTACAACTTTGACATATACACAGACATACATGTAATTAGATTAGTTTCTAACCTACGGTAGTCAGAACCCTGCACAAAGCATCTGAAGCACTACGACAACAGACAAACTGTTCTTAATACTGCTGCAATTCTTAATTATTGCCTTTTTTCAGCTGTTGTATTTATGTTTAGTATCATTATTATTACTATTAATTCTGCTACATTGCCTGAGGAACCACAAATATTGTTTCTCTTATGTGCCACATGTACACAAGATAATAATAAACCGAGAATCTCCCATAGAAAGACTCTCATTAAGCAGTGGGGTGATCAAACAGTGATCAGTAGTTGGACACTGACAAGGACCAAGATCAATTTTAACGACTCAAGCCACAAAACAGCTTCAACGCATTGAGGTATGACACATTGTGAGCTTTTTGTTTTCGCTGGGCAACACCGGTGTATAAATGAAGCAATAGGCATAGACTAATTTGAGACTTTTTACCTATAATACCATGCCAAAAACAAGGATGCCAGGTTATTAGGTATTAGTTAATAGGTAATAGATTCAGGTAAAATTCAGGCCTGGGTGTGAAACCAGTGGGCAAGCGCTGTACTACACAATTTAATTTACAACCGTTTTATGAAACTGCACTGTGCATTGTCTCTTTTTCATTCCAGGACCGCATGGATTTCAGTGGTGGACACTGGGCAGTGGCTAAACCGGGTTCTAATCCGGTGTAGAAGAGGAAAGTTCAGCTTTAAGTAGATGTTTGAGTATCTGTGTACTTTTATTTGCATTTTTGGAAACGTATGACATTCACTCCACCACAATTCAAATATTTTGACCACTACATTTTGAACACTTACGAATTCTAAGTATAAGCAAGTGCTCCAGTACTTTAAAATCACAAACACATTTGACAGAGCCTAACTTTTACTTTGTCGTCAAGTAATAATTGACCAGGAGTATCTATACTTTGACTCAAGTACTTTCTGCACCACTGCTGGGTTTCTCCTTACCTGCATCCCCTCCTGTCCCGAGATCCCCACGCCCACGTCAGCCACCTGGATCATGCTGACATCATTAGCCCCGTCACCTGAGATTAATGCGCGGAGAGGGGGAGAGGGGGGAAGGGAGACACAGAGAGAGAGAGAGAGAATGTCCTCAAGCGGGGGAAACTGCTTTCACAGCGAATTGCAAACCATATGCCACACGGAACAATAAACCACACCTACAGTATCACCTACTGGTTTTGTTGTTATTTATTGCAGTTGGGGTATGATCTCTAGAGTCATTCTCAACCAATATTTAGAATCTGTGACATTTAATTAGCAAGTAAGGCTAAGCACACTACACTACACACCCCCCCCTTTTATGACCCTGAACATCTGGATGCTAAAAGTCAAACATTTTAAATGTAAATGTTTCTTTTGCTTCTGTATCGGTTCTACACTCTGCTTGTATACTGTTCCTGCACACCAGTGGTTGACAGCGTGGGGTCCAGGGACCGCCAGGGGTCCTTGAAGGGGTCCCCAGCTAAATGATTGATAGTTTGGAACCAAATGGACCCTTAATGCCCCGTACGGGTCCATTTGGATCAATTTGTACACATTCAGAGTTAACACTTAGGAATTTACAGTGTAGATCGGGGTCCCAGAGATACAACCAATAGAAAAACAGTATTAAGGCTGTTGCTTAGGCCACGGGGGTCCGTGGCCTAAGCATATCAAACTGGCGGTCCATGAAATGAAAAAAAAAACCCTGCTACCCATGCAAATCTCTCCATCACAAGGAAAGATAAAACATGATATCATATCATAGCAACTGCAAAACCCCACAATGTACCAAAACCTAAGCACCAAAGTTCAGCATATTACTCAGGGAATCAGTAACCACAGAGCACAGAAAAATATATAAATGATCAATAAATATTGAGCACAGGGGGAAAATACAGTGTAGAAATATAGTGTATCATCAATGGGATGTTAGCAATGGTCAAATAGCCTATTCCCAGACTGATGTCCACATTTATCATGAAATGATACTAATGAAATTAGATACAAATTCTAATTTATTTATTGTATTATATTACGACATTTCTAATTTATTTGCGGGCAGGCCCTACACTAGAGAGTAGAGACGGAAGAAAGAGAGGGGTACAACATGGTCCTCGGATGGATTCTAAACCCAGGACGCCGGCACCATGCGGCTGAACCACCACGATACCAATGCTGTGTGCAATATGTTCACCTATATTGGGGAGTGGTAAACTCAAGGATCTTGAAGGATGCGCATGTGTTGTTGTGGAAAGATTTTGTTTCGGTTAGTGGCATCCATCATGCTGAGATGGCAAACAGGCTCCCAGGGTACAGCTGGTGCTCAACGACCATATTTACCACCGCCAGTGATACTCAGGATACTCAATTTCTCAGTCCATAAGCTGCGGCATGTAAACACAACATCCCATTTACAGTAAACTGGATAATATGAGCAACATTAAAGTAGCAATGTCACCCTGAAAGTCTGCCAGAAGAGAAGAAAGAGTCTAGGAAGATTTTCTGAAGCTTAAAGCTTCAATACATAACTTATTTTAATGACTAAAATTGTATTTTAAGTTTTTAACCAATCTGTATAGTAGAATACGTTAATACAATAATACTTGTATATCTGCAGTGGTTGGAAGTGGTCTCCCTGCTCTTTCCTTGAGACATTTAGAATCTGGTGTCTGGGTAGGTGTGTTCTCTCTCTCCCAGGCCAAGAGGGAATTCTGCCTTGGACATAATTGGAAGACATTTGGTTTCCCTCGACCCAAGTTCAAATCCCGAGTAGGAAGACATGGCACTTACAGACTGCAGCTTTCATTTATATTCCAATGCGCAAAGGTGTCGCTTGCAGAAACACAGTCTAATATGTAGTATACATTAGGCTTAAGGCTGAAGGCTTCAAGTTATTTTCAGTTTGTTTTGAACAACTTGGAGCCTCTGCTGAAATGGTAGTGCTCTGTGGTTGTAGAAAGACCACTCACTATGCCTGGTTATTCCGGGGTATCTACCAGTTTGCTCGTCTCTCCTGTGATGCTGTGGCGTTTTGGGGCTGGTTTTCATTCCATTTTTAGCTGGAGATGGTTTACTCTTCACTGCAACAGCAGGTGGTGATCAGGGATCTGGGAGACGTGTGTGTGTGTGTGTGTGTGTGTGTGTGTGTGTGTCCTGGGCATGACGTTAAACTGCTCCGTTGTAACTACCACTGTTAATGTAGTGGGTGCAGATTTAAGATGCATTTGCAACCTCTGTGGAGTATACCGACAGCCGGTGCTGCCTGGTGGCCCCTCCCCTTCCAATGAGCAGCGACTGGGAAGAGAGGTGTTGGACCTGGCCTTCTAGCGGTGTGTCCGTCTGCTGTCGGAACAACAGTGGGTGGATTTTGGGCCCATGGGATCAGCCACGCTACGGGGACGTTGGGAACGATATGACACCGGGCGGCAATGCAGGAGTGGACTGGGAAATTGTTTCCTCTGGTGGTCCAGCCTGGGACCACAGACTGGTTGTTGGAGGGGGTTTTGAACTTAGGAGGCCTACACTAGTCCTTGTGCCCATGGAATGCTGGGTGACATGACATGCTTGTTGTATCGTGACTGAAGACACGCCTTGATTTTGTTGATGTAACTTTGCTGCACCTGAACTATTTATTTCCTTGTATGCAATTTCCTCTGTGTGGACATAAATAAATTGTTAAAATGTGTGTGTTGTGTGTGTGTGTGTGTGTGTGTGTGTGGTGAGGGTGTTATTGTTGCCACAGTAAGTATCGCCAGAGCCATGCTGGTCACGCATTTCTATTTCATATTGAAACGAGGTGAGTATCACTCACTGCACTTATTATTATTATTATTATTATTATTATTATTTTTGTTTTATTGAGACAGACAGAAAGCTGCAAGGAGGACAGTGCATGGGAGGAACAGGAAAGAAGGCTCTGGTGGGATTTGGTCCCCATCCAGGCCTGGCACATGTGGCTTCTGCCCGAGATGGGACCCTTTAGCTGAGCTCCACTACAGTCCATTACAATATGTCTGGCCCAGGCCAGCCTTCTCGCAATACTGGAGACAGGTGATGCTGGCGCTAGCACACAGTAAAATCCTCAGTGTTAGTTTAATGCCAAACATATTTGTATGAATATTAGCAGCCATAGTTATTACTTATGTATAAAGACATTGAAACTATATTCCTGAATCCTTTAAAACTAGTTCTCCCTGTATCCTCCAACACACCTTATTTGACCAAACATTGTATGATTGGAAGAAAGGTTTAAAAACCTAGTGAAATGAAAAATATGTTTTTTTACACTTGTAGACCATATCCATGGTCATCATATAGACATCGCCGTGAAATGTTGCGCAATAACATGGTATTTCATGCAAATGCAAACTGTACAGTAGGTGTGACAGTTGCATGGATGCAACATAGTGCGTTATGTCTGGACAGGCATGCAGTAGGTATTGTGCATGGAGAGATGTGTGCAAACGGAGTGGTTTGGTAGAAGAAGACGAACAAAGGCGAACGTATAAACGGGCGCAGGGCTTTCAATTAGTGTGGCAAGATACTCTAAGCTTGTCCGTCCAAACACAGGTGGTTTTGATTACAGAACTACTCCGTTTTTAGTCTCATTCAAGATGACATCCAGACAGTATCAACTTGTTTTAAACTTAATCAGCACGCTAAAATATGTATCTGAAAACGTTATAGGTTAGAAATAAGCCATGAGCTTTGTGCCTGTCTCTCTGTGACATGTAAACAAACCACTCTGCATGTGTGTGCGTGTGTGCGTGCGTCGTGCATGAGACCGAACTACGTCCCATAGCCTGGAGGGATGCGACGTTCCGTTTGGTTCAAAACACACAGCTTTCCTTTTCAGAGTGAAACTTCAAAATAAAATGCCTGAATTTTTCATTTCATTTAAGCTCTTAAAGTGTCTTGAGTCTATTCTACATACTGATTTATAATGTTTGAGTTCTTTCTTTTGATCTGCTTTTATTGCTCGTCTGTTATCGTCTGTTTTCATTTGCTCCTTTTGTTCGCACGGTTCTATTTTTGTGCGTTTTTACCCATTTAATGTCTTTGTAAAAAAATAAAATAATAATAATATATATTTTTTTACAAAGTGTAGTGTAGAGTGCATACATACGCACTCATCTCCTGGCCGGCATATTGTGCATTGCTCCCCCACCACCATCAGAGTAGCGATTCATAATTCAGAACAACCTTCGCTGCTGTTCACTTTGGCTTAATGACACGGAGGCATAATAGAGGTGTCATCAAGTGACTTATGGCTGTCTTTCCTGTGTTTGCTGTGTGTTTGTTAGCGTTGCACTAGGGGACAGTCCTGTGTTTTTTTTGTCTGCCAAGCGCTTTTCCTGTCATTGCTGTGTTAGCATTAACTTGGAGTGGCTTAGTGGAGACACAGGAGAGAGCTAGCACGCCCACCCACACAGTAAAATACAGTTCTAAAGGAACCAAAAGCACCTATACGGGTGCTCAGAACCTCCGCACCCCCCCTCTCCAACACGCACATGTGCGTGCGGCAGGCGTAATCACTCAGAAGCGCTATTATTCGCCATGTTATTCACATGTACACAGTAAAATCCTCTGTGTTACTTGTCCTCTGTGTTAATCTTGATTAAAGTAACCGTCCATTTAGGACCCATGTATACTATACTGTACATGACTTGGGTCTCTGGTTTAAACATGTATGCACAGTACACACAGACAGACCAACAAATAGACTCTGCAAAGAATATTCACAGCTATAAGGCCTACAAAGAAAGTACTGTGTGGACAGCCTGGTACAAAGTCAGTACAGTATGTGGCAGTATTTAAAAAAAGAATGAATAATATGGAAACGTACGCATTTACACTTTTTTCATTCTGTAATTTTGTCTCGGGCGATTAAGGATTCAATATAAAACGTAACTGCAAAGTCATATTTATAGATATACTACTAGTCTACTAGTTAATTGTGTTAAACACAGATAAGTCTTGTGCAAAACATTCATAGATTGAGTTTGTGTACAGACAGGCTGTGGCTGTTGCACACGTGTGTTAGATCTGTGAGTGAGAGAGGTTCCACTTTTTCTTTGAAATCAGACACGTTGCCAAGAGAAGCTTGGCAACGAACAGGCTCCTTTTCACCAACTTTGCCTTTTAAACACCATATGGAGTCACAAGAGGTTCCAGAAACGGTGCCATTTCCATGGTTCACCACCTATCGTGAGTTGGCTCTGAATGCTATCCTGGCATCAGACCGTCGGCATGTCGAGTACCACCTTGCTCGCCCGTCACCTGTATGGTGAACAGCGGGTCCCAGGGCTGCATCCAGAGGGCTCTTCCCTCTACTTGCGTGTACACTAATGATCAGTGTACACGTGCACACTCATTTCTTATTTTTAAGTGGTGCAACCACTTCATTAAGTAGCTTTGTGTGTGGCTGCCTGGCTGGGTCTGAGCACAAAAATAGCATTTGGTTGGTTTTCAAAACCAAGCGTTTAGCGTGTAGCTTCATTCCAAGGCTTTTTCAGAAACCTTGGTGGTTTCTGAAGGTACAGGCTGGCAGTGGCTTTCTTTGTAGGCGTCGCATTGCTAGTCGTGGTTGTTGCTGTTGTTCCCCCCGGCGGCGAGGGGCTGACCCTGGCGGTGCCATAGTCAGCCATACATACATTAGCATTAACATTTCTATGGCCGAGGGTCGTTAAACTGAATGGATGTTGGGCAGCAACAACAACGACAACGGCGCAACAATGGACGGGGGAGGGTCGGGGTTACTTTCGCTGAAATCTAACGGCACACCTGGGCATTTCAAACGGCACACTAAAGTGCCGCGGCACATAGGTTGGGAAACACTGCACTAATCGTTCATACTTCCACGGTTTTCTCAACAAACAAAATACATTCATTACCACTTAAACCATGGCGACAAAACAGCTGATCTACATTCTCACAACTTGTCAATATGCAACTTCAGCTGTTTTAACTGAATTCGAAAAGTTTCGCCTGTAATGACATTAAATTGGGACATCAGGTAGGCAGTGGTAAAAATGTGTGCAGGAATATGTTGGGTGTGTCAAGTGACAAAAGATTTCTAAAGATAATAATTATGTAACCAGCTGCGTCACTTTCGCTCCCATGTAGCTGACATCTGCCCAGACACATTTAAATTATGCCCTGCAGGAAAACAAGAAGTTGACGATGACATGCTGTGCGTGTCAACCTGTGACATTCACAAGGTGGCTTCCTCGCGTCTTTTGACAATATGCTCACGTCTTCTATAACGCTACATAGCTTCTCATTTAGCTAATGTATTTTCACTTGAATAACAATATCTACATGGTTACTTCAATATTTCACCTTCTGGTGCAGCTCTGCATTATAGAAAACAATGATGGGGGGGGGGAAGCGACATGCAGCAGACCGCAAGGCCAGCGGGCACCCCGACTTATGGGCCTCTTAACCCATTTTGACCCGAGATCAGATTCTAAAAATGTCTTCTACATCCTGACAGTTTTCTGAAAAAGCTATGTTTCTATGTCAGTCGTTCTTCGATTTTTCAAAAATAGCAGACCTACAAGCTCGTAGCGCGCCACTCGGTGGCGCGCTATGAGCTTGTAGATCTGCTATTTTTCAATAGCTAAAGCATAACATAATGCTAACACCAAACGGGGTTCCCGCCCAGAATGGGTTAATAGCTAAACACGAGATATCTCGTGATTGGCATAGTTTGTGCAGCTTGCCAAGATCGACATTGGAAGACTTAGAATTAGGTTATTATTAATCCAGAATCGCCAACCTTATATTTGCTGGTTCTTGGCTTCTCCGTTGCCTGGCAACGCTTTGCTTCCGTGTTGTGACGTCATTGAATGTTTTCTCCATCCACTCTAACAGCGTTTTTCTCGGAATTGAAGCTCAGATCGAGGTGATCATACAGAACATCGATGTTTTAGGAGCTCAATAAAAAATCCCTGCGACTTCGCGGTTACTATATTAGCGTTTCTGACGAAAGAATAATAACTAGCCCACCCCAGAAATGAACGATTATTACTTCCGGTTAACCGGATCAGCTTTTGGGCTCTTCAAAATAAGGGCTCGCAGCTGAAAAGCTTGGCGTGACAGACCTAACCTTGAACTTAACCTTTGCAGAGAAAGAGTTAAGTAGTCCGGGATATAGACAATCAAACTAGTCCACATTCCTTCACTAATCATATTTTTAGCCCTTAAGTAGGCTAATACATTCTGTATTGTGATTCTGAGGTTTTATCTAATATAAAGCAGTAATCCGTAATGTCCTTTCCCAAAAGGGAGGTAATTGCAACTGTAACACCAAAGATGTGAACTCGGGCCTCCCAGATGACACCACATCAAGGAAATTAACTTCTTGTTAGAAAGCCAGTAGTACTGTAAGTTCTGAAAGCAGCAGAAGTCCCAGAGGACCAAGGGTGAAGGACACAGGGGGAACCAATTTTGCCAGATATCTACTCATAAAATAGGGGACTGAAACAAATCCTAACAGCCACTGCTTTCATTGTAGTTGGAGACATAAGGCATTACATTACTTATGGTTTGGATTATTCATGGTGCTTACAAGAAGCAATGTTCTAAGCATTGACCACCTAAAATTGCACAGTCATAATGTTTCAGAGCAATAGCAACATTCTTGCAAGGCACAGTGATTTATGGGAGGAGGATTCTAAGGTTAAATGTTTGGAGCTTTCCTGATGAAAACCACCTGTTCGGTCCCATCATCTGTTTTCCTGGAATCACTTAATAGTTCAAACTGCGTTGGCCTCGAGAAATTCTAGCAATGTAACCTTATGTGATCCTTTAGCACGGACATTTTTATTTACACTTCACAGTATGTTTAGTATTATTAGTGTGGTTGCCAATAGGCAAACAGACAACTGTCATTCGTTTTTTATTTTCTCTCCTCTGACTGGACGACGATTACACACCCTATCTATCTGAAGGCATCTTTTTCCCCAGGATTGCACTTTCTAGTTGTTATTATTATGTAGTTGTAGTAATATGTCGCATTGGACATTTGTGGGGGGAAAAAAGAGTCCCTGACAACTGTTAAGAATAGTCGAATAACTTCATACCTATGGCAAGGGTCATGACCTTCAGCTTGTTTCGCACCAGTTGGACAACCATGCTCTTCTGTAGTGGCGTGGAGCGACAGCAGAGCACCGAGCGGCAGCTCCGGGCCACGGCCAGGAACTTGTCCTCCAGGCTCTTGTCCAGGGCGTAGGCCAGAGTCCGCCCGTCGATCACAAGGCCCAGCCGGTGCACCAGGAAAGGAGTTGCGTGGTGGGAGGAGGAGGAAGACGAGGGGGGATAGAAGGCGAAATCCGGTATGTCCCCGGGGAAGGCCTTGGTGGATGCGGCCTGGTCCATGGAGCTGCTGCAGGCCCCAACGAACTTGGCCTGGATGTAGTGTAAGCTCTCCTCCAGCAGCAACGCACACGCCTCCTGGTTCAGAAAGAGAGCAACGTCAGAGGACATTATGGGTGCAACAGTTGAACACACTGATCGATTAAATCGATTATAAAAAAATAACCTATTTTAATACAATAATTCATTTGAAATTATCAGATCTACGAGCTCACAATACGTCTCGTATTGAGTGGTTAATCATATAAATCAATTTAGTCAGATATAAACAAATATATTACAAATTCTTCATGCCGATTCCTTGATCTATTAAAAAACTAGAAAAAGCACCCCTCCGGGCACAGGTCTCCACCAGGGCAGGTCAGGTTGTGGCCTCCTGGTGGCGTTATAATAGGCCAATATGAAAAGAGTGACATTTCTTCTTACGCCTTGGATGGCAATTGGATGATTTGAGGCATTTTGTTCCAAAAATGTATTTTGCAAAATTACACCTGTTGGTGGCGCTCTAACAGGCCAATGTGAAAAGGGTGGGATATATTCCTCAGCCTAGTAGGAAAGTCTGTGAAAGATTTCACGTAAATTGCACGCTGCGTTCATGATTTGAGGCTTTTTGTTCAAAACGGGCCAATCCTGCAAACTTTGAAAGCCAATGTTAGCCAATTAGGATGGAATCTGAAATATCGGACAGATCCGTCTTGAACACATGACTATAGAGATACTGTGTACAGATTTGCGGGATTTTTGGACAGAATCTGGAGGAGTAATATAAAAAGAAATGTGTTTTTCAAAAGTCAGCCTCCTGGTGGCGCTATAACCGGCCGTTCTGGAACATTTGGGGCATGAGGTTCATCGTTGGCATCCAGGGAGTGTGTGTGCAAAATTTGGCATCGACTGGGTTAACGGTGTCGGAGATTAGCTGGTAACAGACGGACGGACACAAACTAAGTGTGTGTGCAAAACATACTCTCCCCCCATGCCTTCGGCCTGGTGGAGACAGATGTAGAAGCTCCCAACGTGTTGAGATATGAATATGATGCATTTTGAGCTTGTAGATAGGCTATTTTAACTATTGGTTTATATATATATTTTGTAAAGGAATGGTTTTGGTCATAGGTTTCCACCTGACAGCAATATATGTTCTGTATCAGTTTGAGCAGATTCCATTCAAATTGGCTACTATGACTGCCTATGAATTCCACAGGCCTGGGTATACAACCTGACCTGGCGGGGATCTGCGCCCCGGGCCCAGCCGCTCAGCGCTCGTATCAAGTGAGTTGTCTCTGTTGCGCACCGAAAACGGCTTGAACTTCCCGAAAACGGCTTGTGCTCACGGCAACAGGAGCACACGGCAACTGGCACGAGAATTAGTCAGTCGCTTCTCTGTCACAAGCTTGCGGCCGTGGTTAGATGTTCTATTGTAAATAGCAGACCTAACAAGCTCACTAAGTGGCTCGGTAATGAAGTTTCAAAGATGTAGTATGCACATAGCGCAAACAGGACATGTTAACTGAGCCATGTATGATAATGTACGAACAACACGCATTTGTGCGACCACGCGACAGACTATCAAATTAGCCATGGTTCACATGACGCTCGTACTTCACAGTCATGTTTCAGGGCTAGTATCAAATATGAAGGACTGACTATCGTAAATACTAGAGACTAGAGACACCTCGGCAATAATATCGCAGAGACAGTTTGTGTATTTTTGGACCACAATTCTTGAGACTACTCAACAAAGTCGGACAGTGTTTTAATTAAGCTACTTCAATTTCCACATGACTGTGTTGTTGCTGTGAAGTGAATCTTCATGCCGCGCCAACGATGGGATCATTGGGATGTATGGTTGTTGCCAACTGTCTTGACAGAAATAAGCTAACCAACCTCCAAAAACCAGGCAAGCAACTGTGGGGAAACTGTGGCTGGAAATAAGCGGACTTGGCAACCCTGGTTAATGCTGGCCTCTGATGCTGGCTTACGACATCAAGGGGGCAGGAAACTACGCGCTCGAGCGCCGTTCATGCAGCCGGAACTGGGATAAGATCTTTGTTAAGCATGTGAGCCGCCATTGGAGCCGCCATTGGACTGGACCCATGAAGTGAACGGAGTTGTCAGACGACAAACTAGCTGGCGAACCTGACGTGTACATTTCCAGGCTAATCTTTGACCAGCCTGCTTTGCAAGCAGCTGGTAAAAAGGAATCTATAGAATAATCGTCAAGAAAATAATCGATAGTTGCAGCCCAAGAGGATATGTCAATATTCAATATGGCTCACACTATGGCTCAACAGAGTTAACAAAGATAAGAACGATGATTTTGCTGAATTAATTTTCCCTTACACTGTTGATAAGCAGTAATATGTTCAATGTCTTCACTCCGAGTTCTTATCATTCATCATATTGTAGAATTTGGTATATTGCCCAGCCTAAGTTCAGAGTTTAGGATTTGGACAAAAAACTGTCCAACCCACACAGCGTCTGGCTGCTAGAAGAACCGACAACACAGAACCAGACAGACAACAACCAGACAAAATGTCTATTTATTTTAGCTAATGCCATTATCTCAACAAAAACTGGAATAGAAACTCACCAACAAGTAGTTCTCGATAAACTTGGGGTGCCAAATGTTGCCAAAATTATGGAAATCACATCTACACACATCTACAGTCACATCTTGGAAAAAATTAAAACACAGAATACTTCGCTTGGCTGTCTAGTGAATAATTCAGGGAAAGTGTGAACTTCCGTGAAGAAATCCAGGGAAAGGTATAGTGCAATACTGTGTGAACAGGTGTAATAATAATGAAGCTCACACCTGAGAGTCTGCGTTGAGGGTGATCATTTCTTCCTCGGGGTCCAGCAGCTTGGAGGCGTAGGCGATGTTGACGGCGGTCTCCTGCTTGTCGCCCGTCAGTACCCAGATATGCAGGCCGGCCTTCCGTAGCGCGGCGATGGTCTCGGGGACGCCGTCCTGCAGTCGGTCCTCGATGCCCGTAGCTCCTGCACACAAGCACGCACACCATGACATGACGTCCGACGCTCGCAGACTCGTTGCTTGTATCGTCCGACAACATTGTCAAATTTCATATTCTATGGAAGTCAAAATGAGAACGGTTTCCGTATTTGACAGTATTGTCCACATTAAAAGGTGGGATATGGGACTGTCAATATGACTACATTGTGATAGATGGATGCAGAAATACTTCTTAGAAAACTTAAAGGAAGTCCATTTGTTTTAATTTCAATAGAGTTTTGGTGTCGTATGATGGTCGAAATATTGTTATATAGAATTTAAAATGTTCGAGGATATCATTTTGGCTTTAATCCCAGAAAAAGACTCCTTCTGTCTTAATAAACTCATATTGTTTATTCATTTTCATATTTGTTTGACCAGCTTTTATTTCCACTAATTATAGTTGCATCTGAACCCTCCCTGCCATCGCATCCCTGGTGGACTGAGAATGCTGCCCTCAGAGGTCAAACGTACCCAAAAGTTGAAGGTTGGTCTCCAGTCGCTGGGCCGATTCAAAGAGCAGCTCTTCTCTCCCCTGGATGGCTGTTTCAGCCTGCAGGTGGTGCTGCAGCCAGCATGCATATTCCTCCTTACTCAGAACCTTGCACACACACACACACACACACACACAAGCGCACACGCACACGCACACACACACACACACACACACACACACACAAGCGCACACACAAGCACACACACACACACACACACACACACACACACACACACACACACACACACACACACACACACACACACACACACACACACACACACACACACACACACACACACACACACACACACACACACACACACACACACACACACACACACACACACACACACACACACAAATTAAACCCTGGGAAAACCCCAGTGGAGAAACTTTTCAAACTTCTCCGTGGTGGTAGGGGACTCATAATAACGCACCAATCTATAAGAGTATGTGAGGCCTTGAGATGGCGTTTTATCACATCGGCATGGCGATGAGCTTTTACACTAGGGGAGGCAAAGAAACAGGGATATAATGAGCCTGGCTGTTGTGTTGAGAGCATAAATTAGCAGCCTGGGAAAGTGGCACAGATTGTGGCTGAGTCACAAAGAATGTCACTTTGGAAGGCTTGCTCCATATCATCATCCGAAGGCAGGCTTTGTGAAAACACCTAGGGTGTTTTCACAACTAACCACTGCAGAGACACAAAGTCATCACCATCCTGCTTGTACTTTTGCATCCAAAATAAAACAAGCTAGTAGATGCTAAACATCCCAAGTGTTAGATTTAGACTAACTCTTCAAATTAACACAGATTTTCTTTTTTTTTGCTGTGAATAGGGAATTTGTCAAGTTGTCTTTGAGGGTTGGTACCATTCTGTGTTACCTTTTTGGCAATGCACAGCGTGCGCAGACCATCAGCGGCATACAGGTTCAGGTAGTTCTGGGTCTTGTAGAGGACCTTCCGTTGCCGTTTCCCTTTGGAGTTATCTTGATAAGACATAAGAGAGAAAGAAACCAACATATAAAGGACCAAGACTAAATTCTCCATCTTTTCAGGGAACAGACAAACAATGATTCACCAGATTTGGTACCAGAAGATTCCAAGAGGCTTATGATGGCCATCTGTCTTTCACACCTAAACTAAGCCACATGCTGCTGCCTCCACCCTTTTCACGTTTGCTCCCCTTTGCTGCTGTGTCTGGACCAAATCGAGCAAAAAGAAGGAACGCTTCAACGATTTCTTGGTTCATTTTCAATTTGCTGTCAGGATGAGCAGATTTCCACAAATAAAGTCACCTTGCAGACACACAATTCAAGTACTGTTTTGATGTAACCGAATATAGAATGTTGTTTGTTTTTGGCTACTTTTGGGTGAAAGGAAACATTCAGGGTTACCCAAAATAGTCAATTTACAAGCTTGTAGATTGGCCATTTTTGGTGAGCCATACTGTGGTACGAACTACGAAGGAGTAAAAAGGATTAAGCTGAGCCGTGGGACTCGTATGGTACCCACACCGTTACAGCCGGGTAGAATTAACAGGCTTCATATGATCAGTCTTCTGATACAGCTGCACTGTGCCAAGTTAAACAAAAACTCCCAATCTAAGCCACCGGCGCGAGAATCCGTTTTAATCTCAAACACTGGCCTCTACTCTGCCAGAACGTGAAAATCAGTCTCTTTAATTTCATTTAATCCAGTAATAATAAAATAAATAATATATATATATCTTTTTTTTTTTGCTTTACTCACATGTTAGACAGCCTACATACGGATCCGATGTGCACGTCCGACATATTACACCTTTTTCTGCTCAAAATGAGACAAAATCTGGTGTTTGGGAGGTTATAATACCCTGTTCTAACATCGCGAAGACCAAAACAACTCCATCGCGGGTCCACCGCTGCCTACACTGAAGCCATAGACATAAAAAGGTAGACACCTCTTCCGGCCGGTAGTCACTTGAGTGACAACGAGAGACATGGAGGAGTCGCATGAGTGACATCACTTGGGCAGCGACGCAGCGTGCCGCCAGCAAATGCCTTCAGCACTTCCGCTTGACTTCCTGCCTTCAATGGAAACACGTCGCTCCAATGATCTGCAGCGGCCAATGAGGCATCTATTTTTTTATATATCCATGAGTGAAGCCACACTACAGCTGGTGGGGGGGCTGCACTTCCTGGTTGCCCACAAGGTTAATTAAATAAGGTTAGGAAGCGAAGACCGTACGGTGGACTCCATGTTGCTCCCTACTGGAAGGAAAGAAACATGCGCAATTGAGACCAAGGAAGCTGAACGCGGAAGTGTTGGCTGCATATAGCCCATTGCGCAATTTTCTTCCTTCCAGGGATCAATATGGAGTCCACCGTACGGTCTTCGCTTGCCCAGGATCTCTTCTTCTATTTTGGTATTTTGTGCATTTGACGGGCACTGGCCTCACGATCCACACCCCCCTGTGCACTTAGTATTTACAAATCAGCCCCAAAAAGAACAATTTGGTCAATTTTGTCCATGGATTATATATATATATATATATATATGCATTCATAACAAGGGAACACTTGCCCTACTTTGTTATTCATCATTATAAATTATCTCTCAACCTTTTCACATCAGCACTGATAATTTTTCCCTGAATAATAGATGATGTTCAGTAGCTTGTGTCGGAAAGCCTTTACCCTCTCGGCTCATAAAAAGTACTTCCGTGGACATCGTGAGCTCTCCGTTTTGACAAATAGCTGCCAGGACCAGTAGGCCCAACAGTAACAGATGCTGGTGGAACAGAGTTGCTCTGTGTTTGTTATTTTACTCCCTTTAAAAAAGGAATGTTGAAACATAATTCACATACCGCACCTACCATATAAATAGATAAATCTGAAAACAGAAAGCTGAGAAATGAACATAGAATTTTACATTTGAGAAATAAGGCCAATATTAAACAGCAGACTTCAGCGGGTTCAAATCCAGGACCTTCTTCTTTTAGGGGACGATCACTCGAACCCCATGTCAACCCCACCCGCCATGTCTGAGACAAGTATCCGGCAACTCCACTGTCCCGCTGTTCATCATGTTACCAAATCTAACTTTAACCATCTCAAATCATTTAAACAACTGTGAATTCTGTGGCAGCATGCACATTTGCCAACAAAAGATAGCTCAATATGTGTGCCTGGTGGCTGAGTGTAGTAGAGCAGACCTGGAGTTCAATCATGACAAATAGCTTCAGTCACCCACATGGGAACATAAACACACTGACATAATACACAGACGCACTTCAAAGACACACCCAATCCCCCGGACGCCTCGTGTCCGTCTGTTCGCCTGCAGCACCTTCATGTGTGCTGTTATTAGAGTGACATGGAGGGGCTATACTTCCTTGCTAGCTCTGCACTCAATGGAGCCATTGTGGAGGTGCTGTGTTATGAAGAGGCTCCCGCTTGCACTGCACTCTAACTGGCCTGCTCTCACCCAATGGCAACACAAAGTGTAGAGTTGTCTGTGGAAGGACACACCCAGCCAGCCGGCCACGCGAGCAGACACAGGGCGAGGCACATGGCAGAGCACCGGGTGGGGCTTGAGGGGGGTGGTTGGGGGATATGGGGGTGAGAACGGTTCCAAAGGAGCCATCATCTATTCCACCCTCCCTATTCTATAGAGCACCATGCCGTGAATTTCAAGTGAGTCAGAGAACGTCTTAAAAATATGGCACACACAGTGACGGCACCCAGGTGCAGCTAGGATATTTAACATGACGAGCATTCAGCACTATCCCAATGCCGAAAATGCAAAGGGAACCAAACACAAAGCAACCAATGCAATAACTAATACGATTCCTCAAAAGAAAAGGACTGTGCTTAAACTGTAAAACACACCAAGAAGAACTAAAGCAAAGCACGGATTGCCTTTTCTCCAGTGATGTATAGCTGTTAACAAGCGCTCATTCAAGGCAGGAGGATAGCATTTAACTGAAGTCATATTTCTGCCACGCCTGCCTTGCTAAAGATGAACTCCCAGTTTATAATGACCAAAACGGAGGCTCCTATTCCATCAAAGTCACTAACCAGGACAGAGAAACAAGTCTCCTATCCACACATGAAAGGCTGTTGCAACCACAAAGCCATTTGTTGTTTTAAGAACTGTGTGAATCAGGCAGGCACGGAACAGGCTGCGAACAACCAGACTGGCTGAAGTGATTCAAAAGAACCCTAAACAAAAAAAGTTGAAAAACCCCTTGAAAGATATTGGGGTCTCATGTCCTTCCGGTTGTGCAGTAAAGGGCCCAGATGTTTTAACATGTGGCTACCAGAGCCATTTATGAACAACTCTGTTGCAGTGTGTTCCTGGAAGAAGAAGAAGAAGAAGAAAAAAAGAAACACTTTTTCCAACACTATTTCCATCAGTGTGCTTTTCTTGTTGTTGTGGCAATCCTTCAATGCCCCCTCCCCCCCGCCAGGACAGTCCTTGCTAAGCACTCCTGGACAGGCGTTTGGTGACTGTGTACAGAGCATTAGCGGAAAGTGCCTCTATGGCCCTTTGCGTGCCTCGAATCCTAACGACCCGCTACACCTCTGCCATTAGTACACCGTAACAACAACTTCAAGAATAACGAATAAGGCAACAACAGCAACATTGGAAGAGGGAGGTCTTTTTATTTTTTTATTTTAGAGAGAGCATAATGCTCTTATGGACTTACGTCCTTTGGTGGGGGGAGACGCTCTAAAAATAAGACCTCTTGTAAAAAGGGCAGTTCTTGTCAATTTAATTTCCAGTTTTTTACATCATCGGAAAAGGTGAGTGGGAGAGGTGGGCCCTTCAGGCGGTATAAGAGAGAAGTGCTATGCAGTGTGCTGCCCCATGGCCAGAGTTATGGCTCATTTATGCTCCACCTGCCACACATTTTCAGCAGTACGACACCGTCGTACTACGAAGTATGAATCAGGCTTTATTGCCCGGGCAAGCTGCCCTCCGACCAAAGCGGCTGGAATATTTTAAACCAAGGTCATCATATCTCCACACACACACACACACACACACACACACACACACACACACGCGCACGCACGCACGCACGCACGCACGCACGCACGCACGCACGCACGCACGCACGCACGCGCACACACACTTAATCACTGGCGGATGGCCAGTGCCACCGAAAAAACTCTTCCATTTGTTAAGGTGTAGGCCGCCGTGCCATGCGAAGATTACATCCAGTGATTTGTAGCCACGCTGGTTCCCAGCCAAGATCAATCCTCAGTGGAGAATTAAGTCTGCAGACAGCAGATGGGTCGACGCGCCGAGAGAGGAAACAGACTTGGAAACGCACACACACACACACACACAGGCTTCACAACCGCATCATAAGACGGTGTTGACACACCCTGCGGTGTCGTCACCTTTCCTTAAATAGCACGCCACTGACACCTTTACCGCCGAGTTATGACAGCAATAAGAGTCACGACCACGTCAACGCCACAAAACATGGCAGCACCCCGACGGGAGCTCAGCTGGTTAGTATGTGTACTGCATGAGCACAGAGCTGTGGTACTTCTGAACTGCATTCACATCCATCTCAACCACTGGCATTTCATCCCATCCCTCTCTGGTCACTGCCATTTTCCCTGTCTACCTCCTTTTTATTATGTACGAAATAGAAAATGGACCTTGGGATTGGGAACCTTGGGTTCTAATAGCTACTCGGACATGATATAAGTCCAAGTATTGTCGATCATCTTTATCGGTTGCTTGCTTCTGTACACTGTGAGCGAGGAAACGGGGAAAGCAATTCCCTTCCCTCTCAATGCATGTGCAGTGTTGTGCACAAAGTGGATTCTGCCTATATACTGCATACAGTATAAAAAACGAGACCTGGTATGGAATTTCCTTCCGCCTATTTCTCTTAATATCAGTTACACTGATATTGGATGATGTATCGATTTTTATATCACAAGAGGACTTCCGTCAAGGATAATATAACATGAATACAGCCATTTCAATTCCCACAAAATATGCATTAGGACTGGAAGTAGCTAGAAGTGTGATTTCGAGAACTTTTTGGCCTTGCAATGAGAGTGAATGGAGTCACTACTTGTGGTTTCTTGCTCACAGAGCAGAGAAGCAACAGATAAAGAGGATTGATAATAATAATAATTATTAATAAGTTCAACGTTGCTTTAAAAAACACTCAAACTTTGATTATTCTGTCATTACTGAAAATGTACAAGAATGTAAACATTCTCTTCTCAAAAATCCACATCAATTTCAATATACTGTACAAGTTTGCGTACGACAATGAGGCTTAAGTGGTTTAAGTTGCTCACCGGTGGCGGGCGGTCTGATGAGATCCATGATGGCGGAGTCGGCTCCCTTGGTGTACACGGTGATCTGGTCCGTCAGTGGGTGGCGGACCACCACCGACATGCGCTTCCTGGTGGAGTCGAACCCCAGCGTGTGCAGCAGCTCGAAGGTCAGCTTGCCCAGGTGGGGGAGGTCCACGGTGACCTGGTCGGGCAGTCGCCCCACCAGGGAGCACTTGTAGGCCCGGGCCGCATAGACCAGCGCCGCCTCGTCGGGGGACTCCGCCTCGTAGCGCAGCTCGCCCTCCTCCACCGGCGCAGCCCCCCACGCCTTGCCGTCGTACGCCGGCGGGACGGGGCTGAAGGCGTGCTCCAGTCCCCCGGCAGGCCGCTCCTCCGCCAGCTTGGTGAGTGTGCTCTCGGCCGATGGAGAAGACAGCGCGCTGGAGCAGCCGCGAGTGGACGATCGGCTGGTGACGAGGCTGGACGAGCTGCTGCTGTTGGAACCCGAGGTCAGCCGGCTGGGCGTGAATCGCTTGATGAAGTCCTCGATGGTCTTCACGGGAGACTTCAGCTCGTATCGCGTGCGGACCTGCAGGTGGAATGCCGGGAGGGAATTGGGAGAGTAAGCGTAAGTCAGAGTACTCGCATTTATACCTCAGCCACAGTCGTGCACACTGTTGTAATGGACAACCGTAAATGTTAAAGGAGAATTTCAACTTTCTTAAACCTGGGCCCTATTTTTTTATGCTTTGGACCTGAAATCAAGGATGGGTGTAAAAGCTTAAAACAGGGGCAATCGTACACTGAAAACAATACCTGAATACATGATCATATTCTTATATCTGTCGGAAAATAATCACCCTTTTCAGGTCCATTACCATTACCCTTCATTTCAGGTCCAAATCATCTAAAAATAGGTAAAAACAATTTAGACCTAATAAAATACTTTTTAAACCAATCTTGTGAATGCACTACACAGTGAAATCCGTAATGTTAAATAATGCATCCATTTGTAACTCTGAGATTGTACAAATGTAACCAAATGTACGCTCACAGGTCCACTTGTACCCTCTCAGAGTTAAATACAGTGGTGTTGGCTATATAGATGCAGAAACGGTGGCTGCCATCCCATAGCCAATCCTTTATTCCAAGGTGGTACAGCACAGCAGCAGAGTCTGACTCACTTAGTCGTCTCCTGGAGCCCAGAGCCACGGTTCTCACATATAAATCATTCAGGTGCCGGCTTAGCCACAAGGGCATCGCAATAAAAAAGTGAGCAATTACAATGGCACAGAGGACACGCACACATAACAACACAAAATGCAAACAATAGGCAGCAAAGGGAGAAAAAAATAAAAAATAAATAAAATCATGCTGTATGTCTTTTTTTCCCTTTTTTTTTTTTTTGATTTACGTTTCCCTCCAACATTATCAGATAACCTTCACATATAAACAACCCTTTTTTTATGCCACGCTAGTGTACATTGCAGGGCTCTAAGGAATGGCTTTGTCAGCCAGTTGGTTCAAACCATTTTGGTTGGTCCGATTAAGGGGGCAGCACGGCCTCTAGGGGCCACTAGTGGGTCTTTTAGGCTTTTAGTCTTGTTAAGTGTTGCGCACAGCCAGGGGTTTAGGATGAAAAGCAGGGTGGTGAGCTGAGCCCTGCCGGGAGAGGATGTCACCTCCTAAAACCGGAGAACCACACCCAGGGTTTAAACAAAACAAAAATAAAACAAGGGTACACAATTGAGCCCCCTGAAGCACACCATGTGTTCAGACAATTGGTGGAGTTAGTTGGAGGTTGTTGTTTTTTTTTTTCCTGTGTGTGTGTGTGTTTTCATAAACTGGGAAGAAACATTTTTTGTATTGCTATTCAGTCAAGATATATCTATGCATATATTATATATTGATTCTGATGATGAAACTGTTTCAATAATGCCACACTATTTATACTAGCCACGTGTTCTCCTATGACTATTATATGCCTACTAGCGCTATATATCTTGACTATTGTTGGAGTCTCTTTATTTTCAACCCTTTTTGTAACCTGCTCTGCTCCTGAATGTTAATTTCCCATTTATCTCCCCATTTTATACAGTAGTATTACAACCAGGGCCGTGCAAAGACATTGTGGTGGGCAGGTGTTCAAGCAAAAAGAAAAAAAGGGGGACTGACCCCTTCAACACACAATTCACATGCTGTCACTCACACCACTGCCTTCCATAATCATGCACGCACACACAACTTAAAACACACCCTGCCATTATATATGTGGCTATATACTGTATGTTATATGGCTGGAAAACTGATCCAGGAGGCAAGAAAGATGCCTTTCAGTGGGAAAAGGTGCATTTGCCACTTCAAGCAGTGTTTATGATGCTTCATATTCTCATCTCTTATTACAAAAAGGAAAACACACTGCCGTCTGTGCGACTATTCCTTCTCCAACAATAATACACTTGGAACTTGAAGTAGTACACTTCAACAATGACAATGACATTGTTACTGCCTGTTTTAATACAAAAGAAAGACCACTATTTGAGGAACGAGATCAAAAAGACTTTACTCTTATGTACCTGTACTGTACACAAGATGTAACAATAAACAAACCTCAATCACTAACAGTACATATCTATTATTATTCTGTGATAGCCTTTATTAGGATCTTCTAAAGCTTATAGTATCTCCCATCCAATTTAGGGGCAATGGCACAATCAATAGCATGATGATGCAGACTGTATGAGGCATGATTTTATCCGTCCTTAATCCCAGGCTCCTTAAAACACACACACACACACACACACACACACACACACACACACACACACACACACACACACACACACACACACACACACACACACACACACACACACACACACACACACACACACACACACACACACACAGTGGTTTTTTTCTGTCATTAATTAATTGTAAATAACGTGTTAAAGTCCCGGCCCTATAGTGCGCTTGGAAGAGTTGTTTGCCTTTGAGAAACTCGGTAGGAAATCCATGAATGGTCCCTAGTCAGAAATTACAACTTTCTGGCCGCATTAATTCGTTGACTGCCTCTATTCATTGCTAACTTGTGACTTACTACATTGTTTACTACCTTGGGACAAGTGGGCTCTTCACCAACTATGATCAGATTTTAAACTATTTACAACCAGTGGAAACATCTACAAAACACTGGTCTGCTTATCTGTGGACAGTAACTGAGACAATCACTCACATTTGGTTTACTTTTCACGCACGCACGCACGCACGCACACACGTGAACTTGTTTACGTACTAAGTGTACATATAAAGGCTATAATTGCTAACAGTGGACAATGATGTGAATTTCAGGCTTGCTTTTTGTGGCTATTTACACACAGTTAACACAACATTAAGCATTTATTTTGTAATAACACGTCGTGTTCCTTTGGAACCAAAAACAAAGTAGGACATTAGCCACATTAATCCTTGTATCCCCATTTTGGGCAATAAAAATAAAATACATAAAATATTTTCAAACATGTCACACTGTGGTGCGTTGTGATCTTCTAGATCAGCTATTGTCGCTATTCGTCTCATGGAGAAAGTAGGGTCTTAAAGGTGCACAATATCAAGGAGGTGGCGTGCTCCGTTAAGTGGTAAAACAATCTGTGAGGTGAAGGTTTTACCTTCTGTCTCGGCTGGTTGGGGGAAGACACCACCACGGTGTTGCAGATGGTGAGGGCGATGAAGAAGTCCATGATGTCCGAGAGGTCAGAGGGCAGCTGGGACATGGGCTGGCTGTGGAAACGCATGAAGTCCATCTGGCTCGCACATTCGTTGACTTTGTCTAAGAGCTGAGGGTCAGGGGTGATGTCTTTCTCCTGGATGACAAAAACGGAGGTTGTTTTGTCAATATGTGGAAGCCGGCCTCTAGGAATGCAGTGTTTGTGTGTGGGTGAGAGTTATAGTTTAGATAAATATATTTTTTCTCCCTTTATTTGGATAGTTAGTTGAGATAGACTGGGAATAGGGAGAGAGAGAGAGATTGGGAGTGACACGCAGCAAAGTTCTTCGGGCTTGGGAATCGAACCTGCGACTCGCATTACAGCCTATATGTGGTTAAGCTTTAACCGTTAAGCCATCTGCACCCAGAAATACTCATTAATACATTTTTATTTTGTTGACATTTTCATGAGTGCATAAGTAATTTTAGATTTCTAGTTTTCATTTAGTATATTCAGTTAGTTGGTGTCTTAGTTTTTCAGATATTATGAGAAAAGACTTGATTCATAGAAGCTGAAAAAGGTAGGATAAAAGAATACATGGCATTAGATGTGATCGATGGGAAACAAAGACTGTGTGTGTGTGTGTGTGTGTGTGTGTGTGTGTGCGTGCGTGCGTGCGTGCGTGTGTGCGTGCGTGCGTGTGTGCGTGCGTGCGTGCGTGCGTGCGCGTCACTGGGACTGACCATGGGGCTGCTGAAGGCAGTGTGCTTGGACGTGTGTGTGTGTGTGTGTCACTGGGACTGACCATGGGGCTGCTGAAGGCAGTGTGCTTGGACAGGATACTGGCTCTTTTAGCCTCTGCCCTGCTGCCCGTCCTGCGGTGAGACTTGGTGCTCTGTGAGCGCAACACAACCTTGGCACTCTGGTGGCTGGTGAGGCTGTCCCGTCTGGGCAGGGTTCCTCCATGGGACATACACTCCTCCTCTTCAGAGTCCAACTCTTGGTACATTGCCAGTCTTCTAGCTGGAGGATGAGAGACACACAACACGTCATGAACTACTGGCAGGGCCTGAACTTTTCCCCCTATGACCTAATTAGAACATACTCTGTGTCTCTGACATACCGGTGGAAAGATACTTCAATCTAAATTGATGTCCACTGTGTGGTGGGGCATTGTTAGGGAAATTATGCACAGGAATAAAGCATCAGAATCAGAATTATTGTCACACCACAGATTTAGTCCATCACCGTGCTCATATCTCCTACCCACCATGGCCAACACTTCCTCAAATTCATCCATTGTTTTCCGTTTTCCCTCAGCTTTCTCTCTACTGCCTATCTGCGCTCAGCTCAGCTCAGCTCAGCTCAGCTCAGCTCAGCTCAGCTCAGATCAGCTCAGCTCAGCTCGCAAAATCACAACAAGCAAAGCCGGGCAGTGCTGTCATGTGTCCTCCTGGCCGTGATGAGTGTGTGTGTGTGTGTGTGTGTGTGTGTGTGTGTGTGTGTGGGGGGCGTGGGAACGGGGGGAGCTACGGGAGGCAGTGTAGGAAAAATACGTTCGTCGTTTGCGTTGTGCTGGCTATACTGCGAGCCCGCAAACCCCGCCTCCCCGTTCCTCTGTCCCCCCCCCCACACACACACACACACACACACACACACACACACACACACACACACACACACACACACACACACACACACACACACACACACACACACACACACACACACACACACACACACACACACACACACACACACACACACACACACACACACACACACACTTGTGCGAATAGAGGGAAAATAATGTAGTCTACAAATAACCGCCATCAGAGTGAAAAACGCCTGGCTTTAATAATCCTATCATGAGGACTAATGATGCATATTTTTTAAATATTGCTGCAAGGTCAATATTAATGGGACCATACAAAGCCTCATATTTGAAAACAATCAAGTTGCATCAAGTGGTCTTTATAGTGGTTTATGATAGATCACACTCATATGCAACATATGAATGCCTCTCGGTTGCTAGGCGATCGAGTGAACAGCAAGGGTGAAAGGAGATCAAGAAAAGAGGTAAAAAAAATAATCTACATATTTACACATAAACCTAGATAAGGTATAAAGGTACGTGAGCATAGCAGCAGGTGTATACTGTGCACTATATACTTATATTAAGGACGTTAGTTAATTTCTAGGACGTCTGGAGACGTCTTGGGCACAAATTGGGTTAAGGTGCTAAAATAACAGTCTAGTCTGTCTGGACTGCATAGTCTACATAAAAAGAATGACACTGGTATAATCCACGGGTAGGTCCATGAGGTAGAGCAAAGAAAAAGTGGTATAATCCGCAGGTGGGTTCGTGGAAGAGCTACATCCAAGCCACTTGTCCCTGGTACAATGCACAGGTAGGTTCAAGGAAGAACAAAGGTCTGAGACCAGCCTGACAACATCATCGCCTGTCATCAGACGGGCGACTGTGCCGAAACAAGGCTTGTGTCTTGTTCGGCAGTCCAATGGCAGACACATGCCATGTTCAGAAGTCTGTCTGACAGCAGTCAGATGGAAGCGGAGCCCCTTGCCCGGCCGCAGTCGTTGTAGGGCGTTGAACAGTTTGTGTCTTGGGTGGTGCTCATACAGTACAGTTCCTGGAGCTCGGGGAGCTTGCCTCCCAGTCCCATTATGCGCTCTGCCGATCGCACTACTCACTGTAGGCTGCTCTGCCGATCGCACTACTCACTGTAGGCTGGTCTTTTCTCGGTTAGTGTGGTTTCCATGCCAGGCCGTCACGCCTGATAACACACATTCAACTGAGCCGTTGTAGTAGTAGAGCCTGAGGATGCACTGTCCTACTCCAAACTTCTTCAAGCGGCGGAGCCAGTACAGCGGCTGGAACTTGAAGTCTTGAACTCGCTGAGCCTTTCCACTGCAGCGCCATCGAAGCTCTCTGCGGCCTCCGGAAGTCCACGATACGCTCCTTGGTCTTGTCGACGTTGGGGGCGAGGTTGTTCTCCTGGCACCAGAGTGCCAGTGTGTCAGTGTGTTGATCTCGTCTCTGTAGTCAGACTCGTTGTTGTTGGCGATTCAGCCCATCACTTTCCTGTCGTCTGCATACTTTATGACGGTGTTGGAGTCATGTGCAGTCATGTGTACAGGGAGCATGATTGATAACAGAGACATCGCATGATTTATACTAGCCAATGAGGGGAGACATGCTTTGCTAACTTTTGCTAGCAGGGTTGGTTCTATCCTGCTTTATTAGAGTATATATTATATATACACAGTATATATACAGTATACTGTATACTGTATGCCAACAGAGCATACTTTTATCACAATTCACTTTGTTCGCTGGATCCAAGCAGACGTATACATCAGTCATATATATACCATATGTATAATATACATACAGTATATTATATCTCTCTATCTATTTATCTCAACAGTGTCATCATCCGTGTCATCTTGCTTGCAGATTTCAGTTTACTGAAACTACATCATCGATGCTCTTGACAGAATATCGGTTCTTGCTACGCTGGTTGCGTCTCTGGATTTATGCTCAGACTAGGTGGCTGCAGCCGGTATGAGTGACTGTGGCTGGATGGATCTATGGGATGCATGCTTCTGTTACGCTTGAGTGCTGCTTTCCAGTAGTTAAAACCTAGCTTGGTAAAAACAACATCCCTCCCATTGGCAGCGACATATTTCTGACAGGAGAAACAGAAAGCATGCCTCTTTCCAGCCATGGATGTGTGCGGTAGAAAGAGACACTACAAAAGCAAAGAGCTGTGTTTCAAAATGTTTTCTGAAAGCGGTGAAACGAAACCCACCCAATCAGAAGTCAGAAATGTTACGGGAACTACGGATATTTTCAATTTGGCCAATATATTTCTTCTTCATTTTTGATTGGGTGGTCCACAAAGAACTGGCCCTATTTGTTACCATTTTGGTCCAACGGTTAGCTACTGCAATACGCATGCATGACAACAGACAGCTCCTGAACAAAGTCAAGAGGTGTTATGTATATTACACCAGCTCAGACATAATAGTCATGTCCAGGGGGTGTACTTGTATATCATGTTGCCTCACACTACAGAAAGGGGAGACAGGCCTGTGGGCCACATGGCTCGGGAACTGTTGGTTTCAAGGTTACTTACTACTTATAATAAAATAGCATTAGCTCAATAACACCTTGGATTTTGCTTTATTTGCTAAAGAGAAATACATAGTTGTTTCAGCACAAGCTGAAACAACGACTGGCTAGTTGGTTGTTAGGTCAACCGAGGATAGATTACATTCCACAGCATGGATGATTGGTCTGTTACAGGTTAGTTCATTGTTAGGACAGACTAAATCCCATAGCCAGGAGGGACGAATGCCCTGTGATTGTGACTCTAGCTCAGTTGGTGGGACCGATTCTGATTAGATGACTGAATTAGCAAGTCAGTTAGTCAGTCAGGGACGCGTGATTATGAATCCCACCAACATTCTGGAATAGAACCGCCTTACCATATGTCTGATTGGCGAACATACAAGTCATTATATAAATATGATATAGTGTGAGCCTTGGCTGCCCTCACCATTGGCATCATGGGAGTACTCCACGCCGGCCACAGTGCAGCGCCTGAACACCATTTTATTCTCCGTCAGGGTGCCTGTCTTGTCAGAGAAGATGTATTGCATCTGTCCCAGGTCCTCAGTGATGTTCAGAGCCCTGCACTGCAGGTGAGAGTCTGTCTCCTCGTCGTACAGCTCCATGTCCTGATGGATGAAGTACACCTGGCAGATCTTGACGATCTCAATCGACACGAAGAGCGAGATGGGAATCAGCACCTAGGAGAGCAGACAGGGCATTTGTTACCAGGGGTCATTTACAAGTCGGAGCAAACACTGACTGCAGCGAAGGAGACGATGTATTGCTCTCTGCTGCAAGAAAGAACTCCTGTCTCAAGTCAGGGCCTGATTGTCTCTTTAACCTTCAGTCCATGTCGTATCATTTTTTATTACAACGTGCATTTATTTCCTGAAAAAACTTTTTCAATTCAAAGTTGTGTTCTTTTATGCCCCTGGCGTGATGATGTTAGCTTTCTCACACAACTCCACAGGGAAATTAGACAGCTCTTAACCCACTGCTAAAGTGGGTACAATTGAGGCACAGTGTTGGTGAGGATAATGATTTTGCCTGGAATACAAGAGCCTTGTGTTTTTAATTCAGATCAGGTTTCATAACGTTGATGGGCCTCAAACTTTTCTCAATTATTGTTTGGAAGGTACACATGACCATAAATCAATCTTTGATGAAAATGTAATTAATCTGAAGTGTCACTTGATAAAGTTGATACCAAGGGACCGTACTGCAACAGCTGAACATTTTGTCGAAACATTTCAACGTGACATTTTAACATGCAAGCAAAATACTACCCACAATCAATAACTGACAGTTTTTTTCCCCTTTTGATTTGTAACAGTATATGGTTTATAACTGTACAAAGAGACAACGCCCCTCATCTGGCAAACTCTTGATGGCCCCAACTCATTGTAAAGATACTGATGTCAAATCTAAACAGAGAATGTCATGGACATTCATTAGGACTTAGTGATTACATTTATGATTAATCAAATATTAAACAAGCTTATCCCCAGGTTGGCAGAGGAAGTGTACATTAGATAATTGACACTGGGTGAAAACATGGGTTGCAAAATCGTGGGATAAAAAGTAGTGCCCCTCAAAAAGAAATAGCTAAAACAACCGATCTACAAGCTTTCAAAATAGGGATGCTATTATTGCTATACTGTATTTTTTTTAAATTTCCACACCTAAATACATTTTTATTTGAAGCAATATTTTTTTGTAATCAATTAATGGACCCGTGGACCCGGACATTTTGAGTACCCTAAAGTTTTATGTTAGAAATGTTGAGTATGGGTCCCCAGCATGTGGAAACTGCCGGATGCTAACTTACATATGTTGGTCAATTTTCATAATTTAATAGCATAATAAGCTGGGGTACCATTAACACCCCGAACGCCCGGGGTTATTTAATCCATTAAATCATAGCGCCCAGCGAATTATAGCAGCGGAGCACTTTTACAGATGGACCGGATGTTATCCCGGATGTGGCTGAAGCAGCTAGATGTAGCCAAAGCACTCTTGAGGCGATCGACAACAACGGGAGGTATGATTAATTCTACGGCGACTAGCGGCAGGATACCGCGGTGGGCCGTCTAATCTTTGCTTAGAATTGGACGGAATGATTTAGATCAAGAGTTATTAACTTTTTAAGATTTTCGGTCTCGTCGGCTAAACAGGGGGGGGAACATTTAGCGGACTATACCGGTGAGACGGTATAAATCAATTCCTCTCATATAATGCAATAAATGCATCTTCACACTGGGCATTGTTTGATTAGATTACAACATTGCACATACACTACTAACTTTGCATATAGGTACATCTACAAAGAGGGACATGGCATATCTCGTATTTAAAAGTCCCTGCAAAGTTGTTTCTGTAATGGGAAGTTCTCTGGTGGCTACCTGAAAGACGATGATCATGGTGAGAAACAGATACATGGCTGTCAGGGCAGGCGATAAGTCTGTCCCTTCAGGACTGAGAACGTCAAACACAGGCCTCTTATCGCCGTACTGGAACATCCACAGCCCGTGACCTGGAAGAGCACAAGCACAAGGTCAGCTCATGCTTGAAAACAACAAGATATAAATAATACCAGCTTGGTAGTGCCGACTTCCAATCATCAACTGGTTCTTTGTCTTTCTCAGTCATGTCCAAGATAATGAGGCCAAAGCAGGAGGGGTTAAGGGTGTAATTTTCTGCAAAACGCCACTTGTTTTGCATGACGACCAGAGAGCGCGCTTATACACACCAATGGCGGTAAACAGGCACATGACCAGCAGGATGATGACACACCAGAACACATGTATGTTCATCTGACGCTCCAGCTTGCTGCGCTTGTAGCGTGGCCCGTTGTTGTTCAGCATGGCCTTGGTCTCATGACCTGCAAGAGGATGGCTGTTACTAATGGATAATGACACAAACACAAGGTCCAATACAGGAATTACACAAACACTGGGTCCAATGCATAAATGTGAAACAGAAATATGGAAAACCTTTTTTTTTTTTGTGGTAATTTAAAAATAAAGAAAGAAAATACAATAATATGTGGAAATTACTTAAAATGAGAAAGATTCACCATAAAAACTGCTGAAAAGGCATATTGACTATAGCCTACATGTTATAATATTAAAGTAGAGGAGAGTGCCTGAGGTGCTCAGTGTTGGTCAGATATTGTACATTTACAATATAAATAAACACATACATTCAAAACCAGCTATACTTGCAATGGTTTGGAAGCCACTCTAGTATCAAATTAAATGTATATTGATGATAGACGTATCCTTGCATTTGCTTATACAGAGCTTGGGTGAGTTTACCAGGGTGGACATTTTCAAAATGTCTATGAATTATTTATTCTTTTGGAGAATGCCAGATTATAGCCAATATATTTTTCCACATGATGAATATGAATTTCCAGCACTTAATTATCATGTACTGTATGACCGTCTTTAAGGTCGATTTATATTTCATCAACGGTGTTGCAGGCATAAAATACCTGACGTACCCAATCTACAAGATCACAACATGCATTGTGGCCTTGTAGATCTTTTTGGCAAAGAGATTTGGTGTAGACCGAAAAAAGCGGTCCAAGTACGGAGCCAGTTGAGGTCCAGTTTGCTCGTCTAGAGGCTTGGCCCACCTGCATAGATGACGATCCCCACCGCCTCCTCCGTGTTGCGGATGGTGCACCCCCTCAGCAGCAGACTGTCTTTGTACAGGCCGTCTCTTCTGCCACTCCGGTGGATTCTGACAAAGTCAAGAGTTTCCAAGATGTAAATATATTATCATCGCTCTCGGGTGGAAAACTTTTCAGAAAAAAGAGCCCGTGTTCGAAAGGATCCAATGTAGTTATTTTAATCACAATCTCTATTTTCATTGGCATTTATAAAACCCATAAATGATGTCACTGTAACATAAACAAATAAATTGCCAAAATGTCCAAACCTACAAGCTTGTGGAACGGCTTGTAGTTCACGTGATGTGGTATGTTAGAAAAAGGTCATGGGTCAATTCATTATATGAAAGACAACAGTTCAAAACGAATTTGTGTTTGCATTGTGTGGTGGAGCAGCAAAAATCTTGTGCAGACTTTAGGTATTTAAAGCCAGCAAGACGCTAATCGCATATTAGACACACACCATTGTAGGCTAGACAATGTCATACTGTACAATACATGATGCTACAATGACTTCTATCACCAGCAGCTCAGCTTTTATGTTATTGTTGGGAGGTCTCTTCTTCTTTTTCTTTTACACAAATGGCGTCATATACCATATACAGTACGTATACTGTATAAGGTACAGTATGTAAAACATAAATACCGCTCATGCACGATCAACTGTACCCGCTGACCCAGTGTGTACGAGGAAAAATACAGCTCCCCGAGACGACTTCAGTCCATTCTGCTGAGCGGCTCCATCGATCACTCTCTAAAGCACCTCTCAGTCCTCGCCTCAGAGAGAGACGCCTTATCTCAGCACAAAATCCCTCTGATATACAAACACTGACCTCACCAGCAACTCTATTGGCGAGCACCGCAGGGGCACCGAGTCAATCAGGCGATGCACGGCTTTATCGCTGACCCTCAGATCTTGCTTTAAAAAAAATCTAACATTTTCAGCTTATCAGGATCATCGAGACCAATCCCATGGAAGGCTTGAATTCAAAAGCGGCTCTCCTGGGTGGCCCACTGGAGAAGTTCAAACCCCTCTTGTAGACAGAAAAAAGAAAGAAAGCAAGACGTATATTGAGCAAGTATAAAATGTCAGGGGGCGGGGGGGGGGGGGGGGGGGTTATGTGCCTATAAGTGGGAGAGCGCTAAGCTTTTAACGTGAGCCTTAATCCCCTTACTACAATCGAGGATTACAAGTGTGTTAACTTAAATAGTCGGCGAGCGTTTAGCCCGGGGAGTGATGCTCAATCATCTGAAGCTCTATTGAAGCACCTCTCTTTCTCCAACGTGTCACAGTGTCAGCATGTTTACTAACAGGAAGCCTTCAGCCTTTGGCCTCTTGGCAGCAGGCAGACTGATAAGTCACAACCATCATAGATTAATAACCATGTCCCTGAGCTTCCCCCCTCCCATTTTCTTTAAGCGGTTTGCCACGGTTCATGGCTCGGCCCTTGTCAACGCAGCACCCTCGGTCAGTCACTGAATTGATCAGTCTGAGACACTCTCTGAGGCGCACACGCACGCACACAGTGTGGCAGTGAGTGAGATTAGACTTGGTGCCATTGCCCCCGTAATGTAATAAAACATGGTTGAGACGAGCGTCGCCCCCCTTACCTCAAACCCCCCCCCCCCCCCCCCCCTCACACACACACACACACACACACAAACACACACACACACACACACACACATCCCGGCACTCCACTGTAGCCTGGCAACGGAATGCTGGCTGCATCTGGTCTCTATCAGCGCCCAGAATAAATGTCAGAATCATGTGGGCCTACGGTATCAGCTGACAGTACCCCCGCCCCCACCCTCTCTCCCATTCTGTTGAGCTCAAAGCACTTCCATTAATGTCTGTTCGGCAGTTAAGAGTAGATCCTGAACGAAATATCGCTCTGACCTTGGTATCAGCATATGTAGCTGATGTGTCGTGATTTTTTACCAATTAATGAAAGATGAACAGTTATTATACGCAAACATAGACAAATTACAGCAAAAGTTCTATCAAAAATAACCTATGATTGGAAGTCAGCACTAACAAGAATTGGACCCAGAAATCTGTCATTGTTTGGGCTCTAGTAAGAGCTCATCCGACAGCCTCCCCACGGCAGAGGGTCAACCGGACAGTAAGCAGGCTTGGCTTGCGTAGTACTTGATTGAAAAATCGGGTGAAAAAGGTCACATAAACATCATCGTTCAGGTCAACCAGCGGTTGTTGCCTCGGTTCAACTCAGGAGAGGAGTTTGATCTCCTTTATGAAATCACCGTGTAACACAACGTTCGCCTTGTCAAGTTGCTCTCGGTCCGCGACCCTGTGGTAGTGTCAGCGTGACCCGATTTCCGGTCATGACCGGCCCGCTGTTTAGAGATAACACAGCCGCGAACGGTTGGTTATGTGCTCTGAGCAGCCAGACAGTGCAAACTGAACCGACCCTCTGTCATTTTCTCATTAGGCCGAGAAGCTGACCTCTGTTCCTCCAGCCAGCGGATGTACACACACTCAGCTCCGACTCACCACTTTTTTCAACACCTCCTACACAGCCAAATCCTTCAGTTCATTTAACTCAAAGAGCCAAGAACGTTCACCCCGGTGTAGCTAGTTTGGAAAGATTGCAGAAACAGCTGATCTACAAGCTCACAATGTGTCGTAATGCAACACGTTTGTGAGCTTGCAGAACGGCTATTTTCGCCTCGCGACACCATCATATGAAAAAGTAAAAAATGGGTCTTAAAGTGATATTTTGTTAGAATTGTTAACTAGCTCTATATTTTGTGATCATTGCTGTATAGTGATCCCTAACGGATCTCCCCATCTCTCTAGCTCTAGTAAACATAAAATCAATTTAGATACAATTGGAAGTGATTAAACAAAGAAAGATGAGCAGACAACATTGGAATACAATAAAATGTAACCTGATCTCTCCCAATTAAAAAATATTTTTTGTTTACTAAAGAGCCGGAGAGACAGGGAGACAGGAAGTGTTACTGAACAAACACTCTACAACAATAAAAAGAAAAAGAAAAAAGCTTTTAACCTTGTTGTAAATGTAAACAGAAATGTATCACTTACACCTATCCTGGCAAAATAAATAGTCTGGCGACTAATATCACTGTAGGGCTATTTCTTTTTCAGCTCTGGCAGATTCGTCTGGTTTCCAGGCCAACTTAAATTAACACTGAGGATTTGACTGCCTTAACCAGAAAACAATCACATAGGTAGGTATATCTTCTTGAGAGACAACCATTTCCTGCAGCTCCAGCATGTAATGTCTATTGTTAAGTCAGGGGGGAAACCTGAGATGCTGGGAGGCTCCGCTACCGGGCTGCTGAATAAGTCTTAGCAAGATAATTATGGCAGGCAGGTCATTTGAATAATGCTAGCGTACATGAAATGTAAACGACTTTGTTACAGCGTGTGTGTCAGACTCTCTCATTCATCCAGTAATACTACAGTCTTAAAGGAAAAACTAAGCTGATGTGTATACAGGCCTTTGGATGACTCACACCTGAATGTCATTGAGAACAAAGACAGGCAAAGCCGCCTCGAGTTTCTGTCGTACATTATATTTGTGTTGGTGGTGGGTGAGAAGGAGGACAAGGCAAATTAAGTCATTCAATTACCAAGATTCACTTCTCCATTATTCATGTTTGCATCTACTAGGGTAGATTGTGGAGATGATCAGTTATGCATACGGAGAAGGTGTTGGCAAGGACATTATGCTAATGTACTCATAATGGCATGTTTGTGGTAAAATAGAGGATAAATCATCGTACAGGCATTCTACTCCAAATCCCTGCAGCTTTGTGTGTCATTTCCTAATATCAAAATAGGGCATTTCCAATTAAATGTATTAGATTATTTGGTGGTGCGTCCAAAACAGAAAACACACAAACAATAAAGAATACAAAAAGCATGACAGTACCATTTAACAGAAACAGGTAAACAAATTGCTGCATTCGGGTGACTACATCATGAAGCGCTAAAGTTAAACACAAAGACTGCTTGACGTTTCACTTTTAGGACCAATAACTACCAGTGTGCTTGTCCCCCATTTCCCAGAAGTAGTTCCATCCATCAAACTCAACACACTTCTTGCTGAAGCAAGCCAATACAGCACCAACTAGAAAAAGTGCCCTTCTGGGCACAGGTCTCCACCAGGAGGATAGGACTGTGTGAGATGTTTGGCAAAATGTTTAGTAGTAATATAAACATGTTTGCCTTGTATGGCAATTGGATGATTTGAGGCATTTTGTTCCAATCAACATGTTTTGCAAAAATCAACCTGTTGGTGGCGCTATAACAGGCCAATGTGAAAAGGGTGGGATATATTCCTCAGCCTAGTAAGAAAATGTGTGAAAGATTTCACGTAAATTGCATGCTGTGTTCATGATTTGAGGCTTGTGTTCAAAACGGGGCAATCTTGCAAACTGTGAAAGGCAATTATAGCCAATTAGGGTGGAATATGAAATATCGGACAGATCCGACTTGAGCACATGACCATAGAGGTACTGTGTAACGATTTGTGAGATTTTTGGACAGAATCTGGAGGAGTAATATCCAAAAATGTGTTTTACAAAAGTCGGCCTCCTGGTGGCGCTATAAAAGGCAGATGCGGAAAATGCAGGTCAAAGGTTTGTCCTTGGCCTCTAGGGAGTGTGCATGCAACGTTTCACGCAGATCGGTGCAGTTTTAGGTAACAAATGTGAAAAGCTGCCTCATGGTGGCGCTATAACAGGCCGTTCTGGAAAATGCGGGGCAGAGGTTCATCGTTGGCATCTAGGGAGTGTGTGTGCAAAGTTTGGCATCGACCGGGTTAACGGTGCCGGAGATTAGCTGGTAACGGACGGACGGAAGGACACACGGACGGACACACACACACACACACGGACGGACACACACACGGACGGAGTGCAAAACATACTCTCTCACCATGCCTTCGGCCTGGTGGAGACAATTACAGGTATACTCACATGTAGCCTCGGAAACGGTTCAGGTCATTGTTGGGCTTTTCACATTCAATTATACTGTTGTACTTGGAGGGGTCGAAGTCACAATCCTGCAAACATAAAGGTACAATTGGTTATTTATTGGTAACATTAAGATACAACTGGCACATCTAGCACAGGTGCAGGACCAAGAGTGGAAAAAGATAAAGAATAATATTTCTGCACACAAACTTTCCAAGAAGCTCCCAGTCAAGGCTGTATTTGTAGATTAACGTTTCGACGCAAGGTCTTCTTCGCAATTTACTTCACAAAATATTATTGCCACTAAATTGGACAGCTGAATTAAGGATACTCAAAGAATTTCTCTAAAACTGTAACTTTTGATATTTTCGACCATTATGTCACTCTCCCAATGTTTTGGGATAGTGCCCAAATTCTTACATGACGCTTTCTGTTTGCACATTTCCATACCTGCCAACATTATCAATTTTCACGACAGTAACAATGTTGAGCCCTTTCTCTAGCTGTCCAGACTGGTCATTTATCCCGTTAATCGATTTCAGAATGATACATTTAATCAATTGGGTGTTTTTCAGTTTCTTTGTGTTGTGGTACTGTACCTGGCAACCCAACCCAGAGGCACAGGTGCACATGAGCAAACAGTAAACACCGTACCTGACGTGAGTTCCCTGCTCTCACTCAAACATGCTTCGCTCATGTTGCCAGTGATAATGGATGAAATAGCTCTGAAAAAGCAATGCTCTTTTCTAACTGCTAACCACATCAGAACATTGGTGTGATATTTTTAAAGCAGCTATAACATGCATTTTAAAACTGTTTTTAATATTTAATATCATATTGTCTGACTATGTCCCTCAAGAATATTTCTAATGGTTTGAGCCTCAATCACCACTGATATAACCAGTCCAGATATTTCATTTTTGCTTCTGAAGCTGTTTTAGCTGCAGTACCACAATGTCCTGAAGTGATGGGGGCGCTGATATGCAACTTATTTAACCCATCTGCTGCCCCCTGCTGGACGCAGAGCCAACCGCAGACTGCCGAGCCGTTTGTAATGTAACACACGCTGGACTCACATCCTGTTTGGGCGGCCATCTTAGATGCTAAATAAATAGCGTCAATGCTAGCGAGCTAAAATGAAGCCATCCTTGCTCTAGAAAGCGCCAATGTTCCCATCTAGACCACCGGATAATCAGCAAAGACCTCCGAACATCGCACGTTTTATCCAAACCATGGAGAGCTCTGTAGATTTCGAGTTATTCCACTTTTTAGTCAGCCTGTATAAAGGGAGGTGAACGGGAGCGCAGTTGCACAATCCTGTCTAGGATCGCTAAAGAAGGAAAGGCCTAGAACTGGAGGTCTAGAACTTCTAGATGTGTGTCAGGCTTGTCCAGATATGGAGTCTATGCAGATGTCAGAACATCATTGTACACACATACGTACACACAGAGACTGCGCATTCATAGATAGAGACTATGTGTGTTGAATTATGGCAATGTCAACTGCTGCTTGGATACAAAACAAAGACTATTTGCCTTTATTAATAACCATACATTTGGAGTAACAACAAGCATGTTATTGTGTAGCTAATTAACTGGTCGCCCTGATCTCCCATCTCATTTACAGTAAATGAAGCAATCTAGCATGATGATGCAGACTGTGGTGCTCCATCACATTATGCTTCCATCGTCTTAGGTCTTCCCACACTCCTCCTCCACACACATACTGTGACGCACGCACGCGCACGCACGCACACACAGTTTGCAATGTAAATTTTAGATGTTTCTGAAAAATGTATGTTGCATATATCAGTGGTGCTCAAACGTTTTCATGTCAAGGACCCCAAAGGCTGCGGAGCCCCATCTCCAAATATTTTGTTCAAGGGACACCCAGAAGCAATGCTTTGAGTAAAATATCATGATAAGGTGTCGATTTGACACTATGACGTAAATTCTCCATTCATCGTCAATGGGAATTTAACAAAAATACCGATTTGCTCTTCTACATATGATGTAAATTCTCCATTCATTGTCAATGGAATTTAATGTTTGTGTTAGGACAAAAACACATGATGTAAATTCTCCATTCATTGTCAATGGCATTTAATGTTTGTGTGAGGACAAAAATTTACACTATAGCTGAACATAGGAGGGGGCAGGGCTAGCACGCTATGAGTGTGTATATCTGCTAGTGATGCACCGAATATTCGGCCACAGAAAATATTCGGCAGAAAATGGCTAAAAATGCATTTTCGGCCTATTCGGTTTCGGCCCGAATAGGCAGAAAATATATCACCGAATAGTGTATGCAATTATGCATTCAAAAGACCTGAATAAATATTTTATGGACCCATAATAGTAAGTTAAGTTTTGACAAACATTTATTTTGCCATAAATCAGGAAGCTTTAAGGTACGGCCATGACAGCAATGGTAGGAAAAAAGATAGATAATATTAATCATATTCGGATATTCGGTATTCGGTTTTCAGCCAACTGTTTCCTATATTCGGTTTCGGCCAAGAATGTCCCTTTTGGTGCATCCCCAATATCTGCTATAGTCAATTGCAGATAACCCAGAAGATCTCCCTCTTTTACACAGCTGAATATTGGCAGGTATGCATTTCACAAAACAGATTGGTGAAGGCAAACATGTTATGCTAGTGTTACAATATCAATATTAAAGAGTCATTTCTACACTATAGCCTTAATTTTTATAATATATATTTTTTATGTTTTTTTGTGGCTTTCGCCTTTATTTTATATTTTTTATGGAGGGACAGATAGTAGGCTGACAGGAAATGGGGAGAGAGATGGGGGGATGACATGCAGTAAAGGCCGTCGGGATCGGGAGTCGAACCCGCGGCACACTGCCAGACTGGATTACCAGCCAAGGTGCCTGGACCGCTGAGCCACGGCCCAGGCCACTATAGCCTTAATTTATAGGATGTTTTAAGTTAAGGGCCTACATTGGTACAAGTAAAAAAGGTAGCACTCAGGCATAATGGTCAAAAACAGTCTAAAGCATGAGAGAAGCCTAGTCATTATAAGAGGGGCTTATTCACACGTGGGTGTTTGTTAGTCATTGGGTTGTCCACTTTAGCTGGGTAAAGAGCACACAGCTGAACAAACCAGCACACAGACAAACACCCCTGAATCCTATTAAACACAGAATGCACCACACACAAAGAAGGCTGAATTGCTCCTTTTTTTTTCATTCTTGATCTATTTATCTGAAGTTATCTGAAATTCAAAGAGGAAGCAATTCATCCTTCTTGTGCTTTCAAATTAAACGCCTTAGATTTCTCAATATGCTGTTCAAACTGGTTTCCTTTTTTTAATATTTCTGGTTTGAGCCGTAGCCTTTAATCAACTGTGCAAACTAAGCATTGGCTTCACTCACTCAAGCGGAATTAAGTCTGTACAGTTTAAATCAGACTTTAACGGGCAGTTAGTTTTTGTTTTCTACAGTAGACTATGTCAGATGTTGCTACTGTGCAGGGTAATGCGAAGAGTTGAAAGCCACAATTAAGTCATAACCAAATCACAAATTAACCTTGAATACACACCTGCAAATGAAAACCACAGAGCTAGAACAACACAGACTAAATTCTAGATGACATGGGAAATGGGAATCGTGTAAGGTGGCGGGCCACAGGTCTCAGTCTCACCAGGTCATAGAAGCTGCGGACCACCTGCCTCTGCTTCAGGTTGGTCTCTCCATCCAGGGTGGCCGTCTCGATGTGGCACAGCCGGTCCGGGTCGCTGGTGCTCAGCAGCAGGACGTCCGCTGGGAGGATCTCGTTGCAGCGCAGCCTGATGAAGTCTCCCACCCGGATCTCCTTCCAGTATTTCTCCACATAGCGTCGTTCCAGCCTGTCCAGAGGAAGAATGACAGGGGCAAAAAAGCATGCTTAAACTTAAATTGCGGTTGGCAAAAAATGCGCCACAGCTGTATTGTTCTCATAATTGAGATGTGGCGTAAACGGAAACCACAGCTCAGCTTCTGCCAATTATTTTTGGAAGGCAAAAAAACCCCCAGTAAAAACAAACTCTGCTGTGTAAAAAGGAACCGGCCTGCAATTCTAAAGTGGTGCTTTGTGGCACACTGCTCTCTCAACGACTTCAACCTGCGATGCATCTTAGCACCAGCAGTAAATACAGTAGGGTTGCATTGCATGTCTAATGCAAAGTCGTTCAGTCAATGAGCAAGAACACCGCCATTCCTCATCGGAGAAAAAAATAAATAGAAAACATTCCCTGTTGGAAAAAGCTCTAAGGGCAAAGTAGTGTAGCCTGGGAGTGGAAAAAAGCTCTGTTCCATTACCTGATCAGGGTGTGATAACATGCTTGTGTGCAACTGTGCACGCATGGAGATTCTCTCTCATATTATACAGAAAACATGCAAAACACTCAAGAACAAGACTCAATGAATCAATGATGCATAAAAATAACTGATTAAAAACAACTTAAGCACTATTTTATACTTCGTCATAAGACAGTGTTTTGTGAAAATAGCTGATCTACAAGATCTGCTAATTCATTTTGCCACAATATAATAACACGACCAAAATAGAGACGACAGGTGGACAGTGGTTCCTGAGGACAGACTCTGCCCTTCCATTCCGTGTGGTTCAACAGACAGGATTCCCCCGCGCAGACACAAAAGAATCCCGCTCATGTGACATTGTCTTCATGTCACACGGAGGACATGGGTTAAGGAAAGTCTCACTGAGGCAGACTGTGTCTATTTTTACGCAGTGCTGCTAATACAGTGGTTTTCTTCTCAGAGCAAACAACACTGGTACTGACAGGATACTGTGCGTCACAACAAGAGCACACGCGTTTCCTTTAGGTGTTTCACTTGAATTTTCTCAACAATTCAGTTTTCCAGGTTTTCTAAATAATGCATGGCTCGATCTGCTGCGAAGGCAACTGTTCAGAACCGTCACATGAGCTTTGCAAGGCTTATAGAACCCACTCCATTATTTATTAATAACCAACCCCCTCCACACACTAATGACTCATATCCCAATGTAGAAAACCACATTTGTTTCTTTAATTCTGTCTGAATCACAGTGTCCCTGTGAAATATCCAATGTATGCATTATATAATAACTATATAGTTATTATATTACAGTAGTGAATATTTTATTCATATACTCTGTAATTACAATGACAATACAATTATAGAAACGATTCTCTATCATAGCATAGGCTAAAGGGACGGTTGTTCAACATTCAGACAGGAGCAGTAATGTTTTCAGAGGCAATGTGGTTATTGGAGCAAAACATTTCAGGTAATGTGATTGTGGGAGCTATTTAGTATTTTTCTATTTAGTATCAAAGCAGGGGGAGCTGGGGGTACATCCGTTTCCCGGCCCGGGATGCCATGTGTGTGGCATGATGTGGGCACACAAAACACACACGACACAAATTATCAAGCCTATAGCTAAAATGGTAAATAAATGGTAAATGGTGCATTTATATAGCGCCTTTATCCAAGGCGCTTTACATAGATTGTGCATTACATTCACCCATTCACACACACATATTCATACACCGATTGCGGCGGAAGCCATGCAAGGTACCAACCAGCACATCGGGAGCAATTTGGGGTTCAGTGTCTTGCCCAAGGACACTTCGACATGTAGCCAGGAGGAGCCGGGATTCGAACCGCCGACCCATGGATCATTGGACGACCTGCTCTACCTCTTGAGCCACAGCCGCAGCCACAGCCGCTAAACATGTTCTATTGCAAATCTTACACTACTTCTATATTAGACATTATATTCAAAACGGATAGCAAATCTTTTGATTACATAGACCTAAGCTTCAATGCCCCGGGGGTCTGTAAACAAAGTTAGCGAGGCCAAATATTATGACAAGATGAACATCTCCAGGCAGAAAAGACACTAACCGGTCTGCCATCAAAGACCCTGGAGTATTGATGTTCAGGAGAACATAAATGCCTGAAGGCCTTACTCAAATGCGTCTTACTTTTGCTTCATTAGCCACTTAAACCCTATGAACTTTGGTATTCCCATTATAAGGATGCTAGTGTTCAAACAAAGGGTTACTTTTATCTGTACTTTTGGTTCAATTTGACTTTCATTCTGAATACTTTCTCTCACTTCATTAAAAAAGGAGGGGTACCTTTACCTTCACGTTCCCTTCAATTTGACATTAATTCTGAATAGGATGTACAGTATACGTACATTACAGCACAGAACATATTTCTAAGCCTGACAAGCATGGTCTTGGTCTAGGTTGGATAGGAGTGACATTTGAAGACAGCAGTAGCTCATTAATTCTATTACCACATCATGGAAAACTGACTTACTAACACAAGAACAATCCTTGCAAAGAATCAAATGAATGTTTAAAACAAATGTGCACAGCTAACATAAACAAACCCATGTGAACTGACATGCAGTTTTCCTGATATGTGAATCCATGTGCGTTCTTGGAAGCATGTGATTTCCAAGAATTCTTGTTAAGAATTATAATACAGCAGCCAGAAGAATGCAGATAAGCAGGTCTCTAGTTAGCTGATATCTTTGCCTGTCAGCCTATTTAATTCAACATTGACACTAACAAGACCCATAATCTACCCATTAATAAGATTGCTGTCTGTGCCATCATTATTCATCCTGTGTTGACTATTCTATGAAAAACTGATGCCCTCGGTTTTGACTATAAGCCTATCCTGTACTGTGAACAGTGCAATGGTTCTAAATTGGAAATACAACTGTCATTCTTGTTCTTGTGGCATTAGAAATTCCTAAACTCTTGCCATGGACTGGGTGATTTCAGACAGTGAATTTAAAAAAACTACAAACCTAGCTGAAGAACACAAGAAAACTTGAATTTGAAGAAACTTTTGTTGCTGCACCACTCATATGCTCACAATGTGGTTTATAAATGATCTGTCAAATACAGCTTGGAAAAACTAAGCCTCACTATATAACCTTTTTTGTATGAATAAAATTATATAATTGTGTCCAATCTGTATCAATGGTAGAGTATGTAAATACACTATAACTTATACAATTGGGCTGGCTATATTTTGTCTCCCACATCTTCTATTGGGACATTTTGATCAACTCAAATGTCATGTCTCACCTTAGACACAGGATCAGACAAGATTTACCCCCTGAGCAAGCAAGACCGGCTCTATTAAAAATGTCAGCACTTAAGCAGGAGACCAGGTTCAAATCCGGGGTAGAAGAGGATACATAGTGCTGCTTTAATTAAGAGAACTTAATCATGTTTCTTGAGAGGCAAATAAAAACCGCTACTCTACTGTATAACTTATCACAACCATAAGGAGCATGTTGACTGTTGAATTGTGAAGATAATAATCAGTTTAGTTAGCCAGTTACATAAGAGTGCCTTGCCACCTTGTAGTCTTAGTGCTGTGGTTGTACCTGCACTTGGGCCACAGAATGTGCCGATGGACAGGGCTAACATGTTTACATAAAGCACCTGAGGAACTAAATAATTCCATGCCTGCAAGCCAAATCTAAGGGGAGTTTCATTTGACCAGTTATTATGCCCCTGCAGAAAGGAGGTACAGTAAAGCAGTCATAACAAACTAAACAGTTAGAAGAACACAGACTATTCTTCATGAATAGATAAATATTTGCACTTTTGATAAAAAAGTGGAATTCCTTCTATCATAAACAATAACTCCCAACCAAAAAGAAGGGTAAAAAAACAGCCCAGGAAAAGTAAATGTTGGTTTATCTACAGATGAACCAACATCCAACTGGGTTACTTTTCCTGTCAATGCTGAGATCCTGATTTACTTACACTAGGAGGAAAAAAGTAAGGGGATCATGTAATTTTCTATTTAATCTGTTTATAGGTTGTAGTAAACAGTGAAGCGTTGCCTAGTTGCGAAAGAAGATTGTTTTTGCCCAATATTGACCACAGCACAAGAAAATTCAATTATGACCAACTTTGAGAACAGCTTTGGCCAAGACCTAATAGTGAAGTCACTAAACAGTGAGCCTTTTGATTACCATGAAATATGCTCTGTACGGGGCTGACAGTGCTGCTTTTCATTAAGGTCATACACTCTTCCTAGCTCAGAAAATAGGTAGGCCTACCTTTTTAGTCAACTCAGTATTGCAGGGGGCAGGGGCTAAGAGAGCATATCTGATAGAAAAGTACAGTAATTTAGAGGGAATATCCTTTGATCAGGCTGGTCATGTACCACAAAAACCATATGAACCCTGATAGGCAATACACAGTAGGTAGTACAGCTTCCATTTAACTGACCGCATTTCCATATTAAAGGGATTAATAATGTGAAGAGGAATACTGTAAGTAGCCTAGCCTTCTTTATCACCTCCTAGACTGAGATTCTGGTATCCCTTCGCTATCCCTGTCTCCAACCACAACCAACGGGCCTTACTGCCATCGTGGAACAGCTGGCTACATGGGACTTGTTGCAATATTGATCATCTGCTTGCCTTGTAGGCTACTGTAGTGCTTTTGGAGGAATCTAAATAGTCCTGTAATAAAGTGTTTTGATCAAAGCAATCTGACTGTGGTGAGCTGGCTGAAGAGATCTATATCTATCAGGGTGGCGGTGCATAAACATAAACAACAGTACAAAACAAAAATCATTCATCTTTCTTGTGTCCATGCTACAATGAACATCACTCACACAGGCCAGACAACTAGTAACAATGTAGCAAACCTGTTGCTACACAAAGTAACAGTGTTTGTTTAGCATACCTGCTGTAGACCAGACAGTCCATATGATTTATTTCTTTATCAGATCTGTGTCTTCTATAATCCTCCCAGAGATCTTTGATTGCAGTGACAGATAAGATGAACACTACAGGAGCCAGTGCAAGTTCAGGTTGAAATGCATTGACAACCGGAACGAAATTCAACAAAGCGATGAAAACAAAATAGACATTGGCAAATCTGTGGAACTGTTCGAAGAGATTCTTTGGTAGAAAAGATAGGAATGTGTATTTGGTCGTTTTTATCTTGTTGTTTGCATAGTGACGGTTCGGGTTGTCCTCTCCCTTTGCGTGATCATACAGTATATTTGCGTGGATAATCCTCGTTTTGTTCTCCTTGTTTCTCTTCTTTCTTTGTTTTTTTACTTTAGAATCCTTGGCCATCCCGGCTTCTTCTTCGGTCTGTCGCGCCATGCCTCAAACTTTCCCAAAGTTTTTGCTTTCGTCCCCGTTTCGCAAAAAAACAAAACAAAGGAAAAAAGAAAGTGCTATGTAATCATCGTTTTAACGTGGATAGAATGATCTGATCATTCTTTCTTTTCAATCGAGTTTCTCGTTTTCGTCCATATCGTCTCCTCTTTCTTCAGCCAAGAGGAAAACTTTTGCCGTTTCGCCTTTTTCCTACTGCTGCTGGGAAGATGCTGAAATATTAAGGGCCAGCATAACTTCTCGACTTTCAACAGCTCGATCGAAGACTTGTACAACATGTGGATTGACTCGTCTCTGGTGTCGTGTAAACTTTTTCTCGTGTAAAGCTGCGATTCTGCGCAGTTTCAGCACAATGGGGAGGTTCGTCAACGTGGGGGAGGAATCTGACCCACTGGAGCCCCTCCTCTATCCAACCTGTGTGTTTTTTGTGTCTCCAAGTGCCACGCGGTACTATCATTGGAGTTCACGCTGTCCCTTATCATGCCATAAGTCAAAAGTGCAGCGTTTATGATGACACAGCTGATGTGTTTATATAAACATGTTGACTTCGAAGAAGATACATTGTACCACAACACTTCAATATTGATACTTTTTTTGTTAATCTAATACAAACATGAACTTTGTCCGTTTATCTTCTGTTCTCCCATCCATGTACAGTATCTTGATTCTTTCCAAAATGTCATGGACATTTATTTGCTGCTAACTGGTTTGGTCAGGACAGCACAGCACACAACACTATTACACTGTATTGTAGTATGGTGTATATTAAGTTTATTATACAATTTAGTAGCCTATTTAGGTGATAACAAACAGTGTTAACCCCGGTGGAGAAGACTGTAATATGACTGTCATATATATGAAATATGAATATGAAATGTTAGCCATTTGAAAAGACATGAGCTTAATCACAAAACAACTTTGCTGTGCAGGAGCCAGGAGAGCACCAAAAAATGTGTTTAAAAAAGTGTGTGGTGATCAATTACTGTATTTGTCTGCAGAGGCAGAAGCTATTAAGAATGAATGTGCTATGTGTTTTGCCTTATTGTTTTTAGCCTACTCAGTGCTGTTGCTGGCTTTTTGAGGGCATATAGGCTCATTCAGCCTCTTGCCTCACATCCAGCTCACTTGGACAATTCATCACGGATACATTTAATTGTTCCCTATGCCAAGATGCCACACAGAGTACAATCAACCATTATTTGTTAGCCCAACAGCTGGATAGTCCTGTAGCAAATTGCTGTGGACCATGGGATAGGTCTTTGATTTATCTTCTTGAGGGCCTCTGTTGGCTAAGTGGCCGGTCTGTCCCTGGAAGTGCTGAAATGTCAGAATTGCAAGTCCTGTGTTCATGTCCAGGATACTATAGAGCTCATGAAAGTCAGAGAGGAAGTGATGTGCTTTTCTACTGCTCAAGGCTTGAAGTTTTACTGCTTAAAGAAAGATGAAACTTGGGGCTTATTTTGAGTTTCGTTTTCCAGTTCAGGTTAAAAGTTACTGCACTTTGGGCTGCATACAACTTGTTGTACACTAGTGATAAGCCAATGGGTCCCAGACTCCCCAGATGATTAGCTTAATGTGCAACATTAAACAGTAAACAAACCAACATACACTATAAGTGTATAGGGTATCTGCACATTTCTAGAGTTACAATTTAATTACTTTTAAGACATTTTTATACCAAATTGTCAAATATTATGTAAGAAAGAGGCAAACATTGTGAAAATAGCGGACCTACAACAAGCTCACAACGGCTCGCAGTGCCTAAAATTCCAAGTGCTTGTCAGGGTGGGGGGTCCCCCGTTGAAATAGGATTATTTTGGGGGGTTGCAGCCTTTTAAAGTTTACACAGCTATAGCTAAAGAGATGAATAATTAGATTTAGGTGTATGATGATTGTACTAGATTAGAGGTATTGACAAGTGGTACACCCATGGCTCTGGGCACACATGTGTGCCCAGACCCAGAGCACCTATGTGTCATTAGCTGCTGCAGCTGCATTTCTTTACTAGTCTGCCATGTTTTTAATCTGCTGTAGTTTTTAACCTGAACTGGAAAACAAAGAAAATAAGCTAACCAAGTGTTTCATGCCCCTTCTAGCCCTATACTTTATAAGCGTCCCCCAGGGGTCTGTGCTTGGTCCCCTCATTTTTTCCCTTCTACACTAAAGGCCCTATTTTCACAAGTGGTTTACCCCTTATCCCTAGATCGGGCCAATAAGTCAACAAAATAGCCAATCTGCAAGCTCAATCTGCTGTTTTTGTCAAATGCATGCCCAGCATAGGGACGCTAGGGTTCATGTGGTTAAATGTGGATATAAAAAAGTGCCCTTCAGACAGATCATTAGATGATATGTATAGTGTCATTATATAGATATGTTCTAGTCACGTTCTTAGCTTACGCATGTTTCGCGATAAATGCATTTTACATATGTGATGTATTCCCATGCTTTTTGTTCTTGCTTAATGTAAATCGCTCTGGATTAAGAGCGTCTGCTAAATGCCTAAATTGTAAATTGTAAATTGATCCTGTTCCTCTCCTGTTGACCACCCATCACTTTCTGGTCCTTAATGATGTTGTTAATACCTCATTATCCCTCACGATGGCTAAATGATTCATTCTTGATTGTAATATTGTGTCTTTGTACCAAAATTATAACAGATAACATTGTTAAAAGGATAAGTAATAATTCCATACTGGTATTATAAAAAAATAAAATGCACCTAGAGATGCAAACCCTTCTGTCTCTACATTCCGGAGACCTTGATTGTGACCTTGGCCTTTGACCTTGTCAGCCCAAAAGTGAATAAACTCTTCAAAGCATGGGACTTAGTCCCATTATCTGTCATGAAGATCAGCCCATCCAGTCTGAGTCTTGATCTATTTTCTTCACAGAGAGAATTTGTCCTTTATGACGTTAGTGCTGTTACTGACAGCAAATGATTACATCACTTGATTTAATGAGACCAGTTATGTATTTCAGACATTGACCCTGATTGTGACCTAGCTTGACCTTGAATCATCTGTCCTGTAAAAACGATCATGATTATGATCAGGATCAGAGGTAAAATTTACCATCATCATCTTCTTTGTGAAGACATACTGTAACACTTGGCACTGACAGAGCTATGATGCTGCCCTCTTCTATCCTAGCTTTATATAGTTTTCGCCTTCTGTCATACAGTAAGTAGGGGAGGGCCCAGTGTAGCACTACAATGTATCATATGTATGCTTCAGTCATCTCTGCCTATTTGCTTGAGTTTACACAAATTAACAGTAAAAATACATACATCTATCTGTATGTTGTTTTTGTTAGACTAACCCTAGTAGTATCAGGATGTTAGCCATGTTCCAACATTGACATTGTAATAATAAAATAAAGTAATCAGCAGGTCTGCTGTTCCCAACAAGTAACCAGAGAGCCTGTGTAAATATAATATATTATAATTTCTAACTAATTAAATTGCTTGCATGCATAGCCCTTTCTCTACATTATAATGAAAATTGTAGTTTATTTTTCCTGACCACCAGAGGCAGTGTTAACAATAAATGTTATCCATATTCTATGGTAAAGCATTTATATCAACAATACTTTATCTACAGATGACCTAGAATGACACAGGTCAGTAATGCCTCCCCAATGCCACGTTTTATTTTAAGATGGAACCCCGCAATCCAAAGATCTGCTCTTCTCACAGATCGAAGATGATTCCATGCAGGTCAATCAATACAATCAGCAGACATTGTTCTGTGCTATGACATATTTTATTACTGTTAATACACCATTGGGTAGGAGCATAATGTCCATTCTGCAAAAGCTGTGGGCAACTCCAGTGATCTGTTCAGTTCCTCCGCTGTCAGAAAAGCACTTTCACCGTCACCGCCAGCGTCACGGCAAGTGCTGCTCTTCTGTCAGTGCAGTTACAAGCAGGCCAGCCTTTACTAGGGATGGCATTTTCTGCACTGTTATCTCTTACAATCCACAATGCGGTCGGGTGAAATGTTGTTGCCACATTTATTTTCACAAGCTATTACCAGGAATAGAGTGTGTGCAATGGCACCTGCAGGGATGGGTGGCTATTGGACACATCAGTTGACATCACACAGCGAGTTCGGTTCACTTTGCTTTCTAGTGACCTTTGAGCATCCTCAAGGTTCTTACCATCCCACATGTTGTACACAGGAGATCTTCCCCTGGTTGTCACACTGTATGGAACAGATACGTCCCTGTTCAAATGGAGAGCTGAGTGACAGCACAGGATAATTAAGTATACCCTTGGGAACCAATGATTCCTGAGCCATGAGGCCCATAGGTCATATCTCCTTATTTCTGTAGTGTGAGGCAGCTGGACATGATGGTAGAATGTTGCAAGGGCTTACGTTACCCCTCCAATCCAGGCCTTGATGATGAGTGCCAAAGGGAGGCGTTGGGTACCATTTCTATAGTCTTCTTTGGTATAACCTGGCTGGTGATTGAACCCCCAACCTCCTAGTCTCAGGACACTCCAACAACAATGTCACTGGCCTGGTATAACCCAGGATGGTCGGGAGGCAAATAAGAAATGTTGTGGAATGTGTGGAACATTGCATTGTCTAGGATAGGATGCGATAACACTTTATTAATCCCCCAGGGGGGAAATTCAGGGCGTAACAGCAGCGAGGATCAAAAACTTGCACACAAAACTGTGAACAATAAATACAGCAATAAACCATACAATAGGTAGAGCAATAAAGTACACTCATTCACAAAGACACACACACACTACTCGCTCGCAAACACAATAACAATACAACAATAAACTACACTCAGGGGGTGCCCGATAACCGATTGGTTGGGGTGCATACCACCTGGGCTCTGATGCCTGGTGGCGAGTCCCCAGTTCGATTCCCAGGCCGACCGGAGCGTTTGCTGCATGTCACTCCCATAATCTCTCTCACCCCGTTTCCTGTCTCTCTACCAATAAAGGTAGAACATCACCCCCAAACAAACATACACACACTGTGTGTGTGTGTGTGTGTGTGTGTGTGTGTGTGTGTGTGTGTGTGTGTGTGTGTGTGTGTGTGTGTGTGTGTGTGTGTGTGTGTTGCAAAACAACAATCCATGAATTTGTAGGAGGTGGGCTTAAAGAAATGCCTCAGGGACCATTGTGAATTTGCATGGCTAGTACTTGGCACAAAGGAACGCCTCAGCTGCTGTTTTTCACCTGGGGAGAATGAGCCCCAGGCTGGAGGTACTCCCCCTCTATCTGCTATAGACAGGGGTGGAAGGAAGGGGGTGTCCGAGAATAAATGCTCTTGATTTGGTCCCTCGTCCTCCAGACCACTGGTTCCCAAACACTGGGTCGTTTTGCCACATTTTGTTCTTAATTATTATTATTTCAAAACATTTTCAAAAAACATTTCCTAAAAACCAATAATTTCCATAAAGTAATTTAATAAAAAAAAAAAAATAGATCCATAAATTAGAAATCAAATTTTTAAGAAGTAGCAAACATAGCTGATCTACAAGTTCACAACACGGTGCAAAGCGACACGTTGTGTTCTTGTAGATCTGCTATTTTCACCAGTTGGGGTCCCGGCCAGGCAAACATCTAATCTCCCTTTTGGGTCACAGGCTAAAAAGTTTGGGAACCAGACTGTCCAGCTAGAGTGCTAGACCAACAACACTTACAACAGCACTGGCCTGCCTCCGTTTTGTGCAGCTCACCAACCTTCCAGCACACCACAGCAAAGAACAGACTGGTAGCCTGCTGCTGCTGACATCAAAGGACCTGCGCTGAGCCCCCTCAGGGAGAACAGTCTGCATGCTCTGTCCCTTAGAGTCAAGATCTGATTGCCTATTCAATGCCATATCATACATAAAAATAAGGCATTTTCTTGTTTATCATGTCATTTTTAGATTTCACATTTGTTGTCTTTTCCTTCAAAGTTGTTAAAAGATTACAGAACCTATTTGGAATAACTGAGTCATGGCCATTTGAATTTTGTTTGTGAAATTAATCATTTCTCTAATGTGTTGGAGTATTTGGAGTATACCATATCTCATACGTACTGAAATGAATGGAAATCAGTGGCTTCTTCGAAAACCAAACCACATTAGGCCCTGGAAATGTGTAGCAGTGTCTACTGTGAATCATAGTCAGAGTGCAACCAGTGGATGCCAGACCACTGGTAAGATGACCAAGACAAGACTTAATGTGTACCAATATTGGAGCTAGATAGACAATGGTCTATATCTCACTTAAAAAGAGACCAATTATAATATCGACACTCACATCATAACGTTGTGGTTTACTGACTGGTTCTGTAAACCACAATCTGGTAGAGCAACTACACGAGCCTCAACAAGTGCTAACTGTATTGTTCCCTGGTGTAACAATTCTTTCGACTGTTCACCTGTAATGGGCATTGTAATTTCTTTGTAAAATATTAATTGTATAGTTAGTATATTATTAGATTAGATTAGATGCATTTGCATACTGTTTTGTAAACGATTGTTTTTAGTATAGGTAGATCATATTTGTATAGAAAGGCCTAACCAGGGACTGGGGTTGCAAATTAGCCTTGGCTATATGAACATATATTTTTTGTATATGTGCAACATATAGGATATGTGACATATTATTTGAAATATTGGACAAACTAAATCTTTAAAAAAAAATACAAATACAAATTAATATATGTAATATATATTCATATATTCATATATTTTAAATAAAACCATAGCACCACCATTAGCCTTTTCATGTCACGAACCCCCTAGAAAGCACCACAGTTTGGGAACCCCTGCTCTAAAGCCTACACACCACTGGGTCCAGTGAGTGCCCATGATCAACACCGCACTTCTAAGCCTCAGAGCCATACGTGTCCCTGGTTTACAGGACAAGGTTGCACACCACACAGGTGAGGTAACCCGTGCTGTGCTCCAATACAGAGGTGCGCAAAGCAGTTGCAGAGCACAGAACCAAAATGTCTCATGTGGAAGGCACATCGTCTAACTCTGTGTTTTCAAGCAAACATTCCAGATATGAGCTTTACTTTTCTGTAGCAAAAATGTGTCATAATTTGTGTCATAAAGTGCATGGTCCTTCAGGTTTGTAAGATTCTGCATTCTGCTGGTGCCTGGTTGTAATCTCACTACAGTACATACAGTATCAATCACAGAAACAGCACGCCCCGTAACCAACAATCCTAAACGTTTTTCTTTTTCTTTTTTTTAATACATGCCTTATTTGGATAATTGTTGCATAAAGTTTGAATTTCTCTCTCTAGGAGTTAATATGTTATTGTAGTATAAACATATAGGCCCATGATTGATGCCGTTGCAGAACATGTAGATATATGCAAACTACATTTTGCCACATTTGAGGTGTTGACATGAAGACAGATGCACTTTGGTTCTTTTCATAGACAGCATGCAAACTGCCAGAAGAGGGCATGAGACTCAAACCAGTACGTACAGCTCTACTCCTGACATCTCCAATCCACTAGCAATGTCTAAACCACTGTTTCCCAAAAACTGGGTCGGGACCCATTTGTGGGTCACGAACACATTCTTTATGGGTCCCTTTATGTTTTGTTTCCTAAATTCAGTTTTTAATGATTACTAGAGCGGTGCCAGTTGGTCACTGGCCTACTTGGAAATGCATATGCCCCACCACAGTTATGTCTGTGCCCCTTTTATGTGCCCTTTTATGTGCCCCGTCTATGCAGATGTCAGAACATAATTGTGATGTCAGAACAGGCCAGCTCCATATATGGAGATCTAGGGGTGATCCTTGGGTCCTGCATGGGGAGTCCGAGACATCACATTTCTCTTTTGGGTCACGGGCTAAAAAGTTTAGGAACCACTGGTCAAAACTATCTGTAAAGCTCAATTCACCCCAAGGTTCTTTGTGTGTGCGCGTGTGTATGTCTGACTGTACTTTTCGTACAATTGTGTGGATGTGTGTCTGGGTGCAGAGGGTATATCACAAGAATTCCTTTTAACACTCATATATGTAGGTGTGCCGGTGTCGCACACTGAAAATATCAGATCTACAAGTTCACAATGCTTTGTTTGTAAATCGGATATTTTCGGTATGCTCAACTAAATATAAGTTATAACCCAGGCTTTAGGGGTGAGCACTAATCGTTTGGATTGCAGGCATAACCTCCTCCATCACTGACAACTTCTTCTATGCTCTGTGTTAATATGAGATTTCTTCACTCCCGGAGCATATTATGTTAAACCTCAATAGAATTGAATCAGAGGACCTCCTCACTTTTCTGTCGGTCTGAGTTGAGCAGTGAATGAGAAGATGTTTGCATTAGGGAATTCAGGCCACAACAGGCTTTCACACGTCGGCATTTCCTCCCACCCACCTATACTGTACCACCGCCGTCTTACCTCAGAGGTCATTCACAGTTTTTCATTCACAGAGTGTTTGGCTTTGACAAATTAAGAGATTCAGAACTGAGGTATCCGACTGCCAAGACTGGAAATCAGTCTATTAAGCCGAGAATGTTCCCGTGTTGCCTGGAGACTGTGTAAGATGTGTTTGGCACCTCTGAAGTGATCTGCAAGGTGCTAAGAAACGCTGAAAAAGGAAATCCATAAATCTGAAGGCGAAAGATAGAACTCGACGTGCATATGCAGTCGACACTTCATTTAGTTTGGGATGACAAAATGTGTCGAGATATATAGGGGAAGAAGAGAGGCCCTGTTCCGGCCCTGTTCTTTTTGCAAAACTAATTTCCACAATTGTCTCTGCTTCCTTTTACTGAATCAGAGTGTGTGTGAGTGTGTGTGAGTGTGAGTGTGAGTGTGAGTGTGAGTGTGAGTGTGTGTGTGTGTGTATGTGTATGTGTGCGTGCGTGTGGCTGTGTGCGTGGCTGTGTGCGTGCGTGCGTGCGTGCGTGCGTGCGTGCGTGCGTGCGTGCGTGCGCGTGGCTGTGTGCGTGCGTGCGTGCGTGCGTGCGTGCGTGCGTGCGTGCGTGCGTGCACGTGTATTGAGAGACAAATTCAGACAATGTTTTGACTGTAGGGTCCATCCCGGATCTACCAGTATCTTCCTTTTCTGCTTTCCCGGCCTACGTTGCCTCTCTCCTGTCTAAATCTTGAGAGTGTGCTTCTCACTGTCCTTTCAAAGGAATAAGCTAGAGGCTGTACAACAAAGTAGGTCTAGAAATAAATAGACCCCTGTTTTATCAATAGCCTCGGACCAACATCCTTGTTGGACCTTGACCTGTAACTATGTAGACCAGGTCAGGCAGGGACAGGAGCAAACGTGTAGCACACATACCTTCAATTTCTCAAAGGTAATCGGCAGTAATTCAGTGTCCGGTGCTGCTTTGTTATTTTAGTGTGCAGCAGATTCTAAAAACAGAAAAATACTTTTACCAGCTAAACCAAATGTAAGGATTGTTAAAAAAAAACACATGGGCCAAAAGTGGATGAATTAGCATCCCTCTCAATGACTGCTCGGCACCTTATTCCCACCCTGCTCATAATGAATCCGAGGGATGGATATTATCTTTGTCAGACAGATAAGGGATGACTGCCGACTCCACGGATCTCTCCGGCAGGCCAGGAGTAAACCTGCTGATTCTGTTGAAGTCGCAGATCAATCTGCTGGAATGATGAACGGCATCTCAAGACCATCGTAACAAAGCGACAGACATCTAATCAGTTACTGCAGATGGCATTCAGGACCCCGGCAAAGCACTGCAGTGTTATAAAGAGCTCTCGGGTGTTAAACGCGTTCAGACAGTGTGTGATGTGACGAGTCCTCCATTTCCACGTTCAAGTCTGTGTTGTACGGGCAAATGCATGATGACAGCAATGCTTTTGTTTGAAGGCAGTGATTCTCAACCATTCATTTAAAAATGACCTGATTTTTATTAGGACACAGACTGGGGGTCTGTGGCCATGTCTTACCTTTGATACCATGTCTGGGACCCACCCAAAACTACACTGCAAAATTGTTCATTACTAGTGTACAGCACCGGAGACGACATGTATAGGCTACTAAATTAACTTTGACAGATGATCAGATGAGCAGAGCAGACACACTTCATTTGTTTCTGTTCTAAGCATGGGAAAACTGTGAAAACCTTTATTCATTGGATTCATATAGGAATAACTAAGCATTTGAAATGCCACCAATTCTTTCAGATTGGGATGGAAATGCATGCATTTAGGCTGTCTATCCGTACGTATTTGTTGCCAACATCGTCCAACCCGGACTTACATTTTCGCTTGATATCGTTTGACTGGGTGATACGACAAATTTAAGCAGGCTTCCCAAAGAATATGGATAATTTTTAATCTTACAAAAGTGTTAAGAAATGAGCGATCTATGGCTTAAATGCCAGTGGTCTTGACTCCAAATTTTTGATTAGTTTGTGCACTCACCCATGGTGCGACGTTGGTGCAGCCTTCCCACGGAATATGGAGAACTTTTAATTAAAGAAAATAAGGTTCAGAAATGACTGATCTATGTCCGACTCAAACTTCAGTGTTTTTTTTATCTATGGATAGACAAATGCCAGCAGCTGACATTTCTATTAGGAGCAGTGTTGCCATATTGTGTCAGAGAAATAAGCAACCAGGTCTATGAAAATAAACCTTTTTTAAATGAAGTGCCATGTTGTTATTTTCTAGATCGTCAGTGTGCTATATCAAGATTCATTTTAATGACACCACATTAAAAATTCCAACATATTTTGATTGTCCACGAATATAACGCGTTTCCTTCTTTTTAAATATTTTCTTTCACATTGTTATAATGATCATTATTACTCAGAACGATAACCCACTTATCTCCCAGACTCCCTCCCCAGTCAGAGTTCAGAGTTTTAATGAATGTAGAATGTGCAGGATGTAATTTACATACAAATGAGGACTTATAATTAATTTGACAACATTTAAAAAAATTGTTTATTTTAAACCAAAAATACTCACAGCTAGTGCCTCCTTTGTGCCAATGTTGGCACTGGTGCCTATGAGGTTGCCTATACTACCCCATTTGAAAATAGCCAATTCACAAGCTCACAATGCGTTGCGATGTGAGGCATTGTGAGCTTGTAGATCTGCAATTTTCAAAAATTATCTTGGAAATAAGTGACTTAATGTGAAATATTTTTTAAACATTTTAACAACACAAATCTGGCATGGGGTCCCTGGCACAAAATATGTTTAGATAGGGTCCTTATGACAAATGCATTCATCTGGGGGTATTTTACATGGACATGTCACTGTGGTAGAATCACTGGTTTAAACAACATTAGGAAGAAAGCCCAAATAAGCAACTACACTTTAGAAACAAGCCCAAAATCACCCAATCGGCTCTTCTGTCAAATCAGTGTCCATGATGTCATGGAGTAAGAGCAGTAGGAGCAGTGCACCAAAGCATTATGGGAATTGTAGTCCGAGAAGGAAGTGAGCCCAGTGTCCATGGCATCATGGACACTTTGAAATAATAAAATATCTAAAAACATAAAACCCACATAAAAACCATAGGAAATAGTCTCACAAACATCATTTAAAATAAGATCGGTTTGCAAAAGGGGTGAAGTTTCCCTTTAATTAACATGAACACTCCCACATTGCTTAAAATAAGATTGCGAGTCGTAAGCCATATGTGTGCTCAGCGCGACTTGCATAATATGGATAATGCATACGATGGTGGCGTTATGACCTAATTATGGCATAACACCTGAATGTTAGACGCACATTATAGGGCCCTGAGAGTGTACAAAATGTGCACACTCTGAATTACAAACCATGCAGTAAGGGTCCATTTGGACCCCTGGTGGTCCCCCCACTCGACATAGTTTTACGGTTTTGGATATACTTCCCATCATGCATCTTTTTATAATCAAGGGGTGGCACTGTAGTGATTTAGATGTCACTTAGATGCACTGGGTACATACAGTATTTAAAAATCTTAACCCGGAAAGCTCCACTACAATAAAACATGGAGTGTACTTTATGGAAACAAGACCCATAAATGAGAGAAATTAATTAAGAACTTTAGTACCCCAGAAATGTGCGACCATATCATGTTGGTACCTTATGGTAGAGGCAGATGGTTGTAATATACCATGGTTGACTCCTAGCCTAATAGTTAATCTCACTTTACGGCACAGATGGAACTCTATAGGTGTGATGCTCCCACATGTAAAAGCAAATTGAGAAATATTATTAGGTTGGTGAGGAAAGAGCTGTAGAGGAATGAAACAGATACAGAGGTAGTGCATTTCCCAAACAGGCTGGGGAATAAGTGGATTGTGACTTTGAACAATGCTGTATTTATAATTACTGTATGTAAGAAAACCTGTGAAAGACAAGTTAAAGGAGAATTTCGGACTTGAAGGCTTTACCTTTATTTGTAGTTGTTCCCACCAAAGAGGCCCAGGTGTTATTTTGTGCAAAAGCCCATTACTGGCTATTTCCCCTACTCTAAGCCCTCATTGGGACGTTGGGTTTTAGTGCTAATTCGCTTATTTCCATCGAAATAAGTAGTAAAGTGTGCCGCTTGGGATACTATTTACATTATGAAGAGAGGATACAAAAAAATGATTGATTTTTGAGCGATGGAAATAAGTGAATTAGCACTAAAACCCAACGTCCCAATGAGGGCTTAGGGTAGGGGAAATAGCCAATAATGGGCTTTTGCACAAAATAATACCTGGACCTCTTTGGTGGGGACGTAACAACTACAAATAAAAGGTAAGAAAGCCTTCTAGTCCGAAATTCTACTTGACTTTTGTATAATCCAGACATAATTACATTTGTTCATGTTTAGTCTGCATATTCTGTAGGCCAACTGATGGGCCTAAAACATTCCCTAGTCTGGGGACCACCACAGGTTAACCTAAGCCACGTTTTATTTATCGGAATTGTAAAATAGCCGATCCACAATCCCACAACGCACCACAATGTGATGCATTGTGAGCTTGTACATCTGCTATTTTGAAAAAAAATCTAGAAAAAATGTAATAACTTAGAAATTGTTTAACCAAAACAAAATGTTCTCTTATGAGGGTCCCTGACACAAAATATTTTCAGTTGGGGGTCCGTGGTCAAATACTGAATCTGGGGGTCCCAATTCGCATGAAAATGTTTGTGCCCTAGACATTATGATAAAATTAGATTTATGACTGGAGGCGGGGAATTGGGTTGTTTAAGCAGCCAGTAATACTGTGTAGGACATAGATAACCCAACAATAGAAGGAACAATCAATACAGCAGAAACATGGAGCAACAGCAGACAAGCGCCCAGCTCACAACGAATAAGGTAAAAAATAGAACAGTCAGAATCTCCAACATGGGCACAGATACAGACTAGTAGGTGTGCAAAAGAACCTATATTTTCAACTGAAAGAACAATTTGTTTGTTCTTTCTTTTTTTCTTCTTTCAGTTCAAAATATGAGTCACAGAGGCAGAAGAAAAAATACCAGCAACTGGAACATGACAAGATGTTTTATGGAAAGAGCCAGAGATCGGGAGAGAGAGGAAAAATCACACCCGTGTGAAGTGAGTGGTGCAACTCTGTGTGGGGGTCCCCGGGGGGCCCCCGGAAGTTCCAGACCCACAGGACCACAACCAGGGTGCCGGGCCGATTCCGGTGAGCCGCCCCACATCCGAAATGGTTGAAAGATGACAGAGTTACCGTGTGGGGGTCCCTCTACTGTACCCTCTACTGTACTGTACTGTAACTGTACTGTACAGGCACACCCGAAATCATCATATATACAGTTAATATGTGCGTGTGTGTTTGTGTGTGTGTTAGGTTGCACACAGGTGGTGAAAAACAACCATGCTATTTTCGTGCTCATACCCAGCCAGGCACCCACACACATAGCTCAAAAAAGGGGTGGACAACCCAACCTGATTAACTGTGTGGGACACTTTTGGGGCTTAAGTTAATCAGGGCACCTGAAACGTACACTGATTTCTAGCAAGAAAGAGTAATTCACCAGAAGGTAGTGATGGAACAAAGGAGGGGGCGATACCAGAGAGTTTTAGACAAGCGGCAGATCTGGGTCATTGACTCACTCCAGTAGCACAGATAGCAACCCTCCTCAGAGCACATCCAAATTAGATTCCTCTTATTGTTCCTATACCTAGGTTGATTGTTTCAGTATTGGACTGAGGTAATCATCCATTGCTTAAATCAGATGTCAGGCTCTAAAAAACTATGGAAGAATAGGCAGGTATCAAGGAAGAGAAAGAACATCCGCACACTAGTTTCTAGAGCTCCGAGACTTACTTTATTTAAGAGGCAACAAATTGGAATGTGTTGCCTCTAAATAAAGTAGTGTGCGGATGTTCTTTCTCTTCCTTGATGTTTGCCTTGATGCCTGACATCCAGCACCTGGTCTAAATATAGGCATTGAGATGTGCACACCATCTTCTCTGTGAAGAATAGGCAGGTGGCAGATCAACCCTACTGATTTGTGACCCCATGCCCCCCTCAGTGAATATACAATTATAATTATACAATGATGAGGACAGATGTGTGTGCATGGCAGGTTGCAGGCTCATACTTCTGCCCTGATGTCTGCACACCCCTGAGACATAATGCAAACCTCACCACTCTATTTAATGCCGTACAAGCCATTCCATTCTTTAGACAAAGTGGCTAAAAACACCATTAATGCCCCTGTCCATTAGTTGAATGAAAAATAGAAATGCATCTCAACCCCACTTCACTTTCCTCAGCATTTTCAGAAAGGCTGGTGTACAAATACTTTACTATGTTCTAAACTACATTTTAGAACATAGAGGGCAAAACCTGACTGCAGAATGATCCAGACATCAGCTTATCAAAGCCTAAAAGGTAGAAGCATTATCAGGCACATCCCCTAAAGGGTAAAGGCAAGATTAAATCAAGGCCATATAGTAAAGCTATATATATGGTCAAAAGGAGGGAATCAATACTCCAGAATTCATTGCAAAGTAGACAGTGAAACGTGTCTGCTTTCTCACTCTCTGATTATCTGATAGACAGCATTCTGGAGACCATATTACCTCGCTCTCCCTTAGCAGTGCACGCTTCTCAGTGAGACGTGAAGCCTTCGAGATTCACGATATCCTGAGTCTCCTGACCTTTCTTAATACAGAAATAAGCATGACAGGTTATCTGTGTTATCAGTGGTATTGAGTGCGTTCCACTAGGTGTCACAGTAATCTAGATGGATTGCATTCTGATTTATGGACCGCGTTTGTCACACACTGACCCTGAGAGGAAATCTATGGTCACATTCCGCCGGAAACACCCTTTAGATTGAGGTGTTATTCTTGTTCTATGTTAGCATGTGCATACAGCTATAGCACACACAATTGTGCTATTCACTACTCGTTCTCAATATAGATGCATGCAAACAATATTTTTTTTTAAATTCATGAAAAGGGGGGCTTTCGTTTAATTATTGTTGCATTAAAAGGTGAGCTCCGACAGTGTTTTCTCATCAACAACAAAAACAGAAAGGAAAAGGGAGTAAGATTCTGTTCTGTAAGAAAGTTGGTCCATTAAATATATTACATTTAGTAAATAATGTATAGTTTAGGCCTATTATAATACTGCATTGCTGCTTTATTTCTGAAAGACAGGAAAGGTGGGAGAGAGAAGGGGGATGCAGCATAGAGTCTGAGGTGGGAGAGAGAAGGGGGATGCAGCATAGAGTCTGAGGTGGGAGAGAGAAGGGGGATGCAGCATAGAGTCTGAGGTGGGAGAGAAGGGGGATGCAGCATAGAGTCTGAGGGAGAGAAGGGGGATGCAGCATAGAGTCTGAGGGAGAGAAGGGGGATGCAGCATAGAGTCTGAGGTGGGAGAGAGAAGGGGGATGCAGCATAGAGTCTGAGGTGGGAGAGAGAAGGGGGATGCAGCATAGAGTCTGAGGTGGGAGAGAGAAGGGGGATGCAGCATAGAGTCTGAGGTGGGAGATAAGGGGGATGCAGCATAGAGTCTGAGGTGGGAGAGAGAAGGAGGATGCAGCATAGAGTCTGAGGTGGGAGAGAGAAGGGGGATGCAGCATAGAGTCTGAGGTGGGAGAGAGAAGGGGGATGCAGCATAGAGTCTGAGGTGGGAGAGAGAAGGGGGATGCAGCATAGAGTCTGAGGTGGGAGAGAAGGGTGATGCAGCATAGAGTCTGAGGTGGGAGAGAAGGAGGATGCAGCATAGAGTCTGAGGTGGGAGAGAAGGAGGATGCAGCATAGAGTCTGAGGTGGGAGAGAAGGAGGATGCAGCATAGAGTCTGAGGTGGGAGAGAGAAGGGGGATGCAGCATAGAGTCTGAGGTGGGAGAGAGAAGGGGGATGCAGCATAGAGTCTGAGGTGGGCGAGAGAAGGGGGATGCAGCATAGAGTCTGAGGTGGGCGAGAGAAGGGGGATGCAGCATAGAGTCTGAGGTGGGAGAGAAGGGGGATGCAGCATAGAGTCTGAGGTGGGCGAGAGAAGGGGGATGCAGCATAGAGTCTGAGGTGGGAGAGAAGGGGGATGCAGCATAGAGTCTGAGGTGGGAGAGAGAAGGGGGATGCAGCATAGAGTCTGAGGTGGGAGAGAGAAGGGGGATGCAGCATAGAGTCTGAGGTGGGAGAGAAGGGGGATGCAGCATAGAGTCTGAGGTCAGATTCAAACCCGGGCCAGCTGCAGTGTCTCTTTGCCACCGGGGTGCCCCGGGCATGAAGTTTTCATAGCATAGTAGATAGTATCTAAGGGGCGCGTGCACGCAGGCAGGCAGGCAGGCAGGCACGCACGCACGCACGCACGCACGCACGCACAGCTTAGATCAGACCAGTATATCGGTGCTCCCCCCCCCCACCTCCCCCCGGCCCCCTACCTTCCCCTTTGGGCAGATGAACCATACCCCTGCCTTCCTGAACAACTTCCCCCTGGGCAAGGTCTCTTACTTAGCAGGGATATGACAGCTTCTGTCTGTTTGAGAGCAGTGGTGGTGACTGCCCTTAAGAACAACTTTGAGGTATACAGTATGTATTATAATTAGAAATAGAATCCAGGAAAATAGAACCTTTTTATGTTTTATTGATTTCCAAAAAGCTTTTGATTTCGTTGATAGAGATCTTTTATTTAGGCTCCTTATTTCCCCCCCACTCCCTAGTCTCTAACCTTATAATTAGACTACTTGAATGTATACACTCTCGATCAGAGTCATGTATACATTGTGTGATATTTATGATATTTATTTATTTATTGTGTTTATTATTTTGGTGTCAGCGTGTTGGCACAGGAAATATAATGCATTGTAAATTATGTCTGAATAATCCCATAAGGTATATGGCATGGGCTGTGAAAGGCAGCCAATCACAAAAATAAAATCATTCATTAAAAAATCATTCATATACTTTTACTTTACTTGAGTATTTACATTTTCAATACTTTATACAGTATTTCTACTCTAGTAATGTATAATGAGTCAAATATAAAAACGGACAGTTTTTACAAAACATACATTAACCAATTAAGCCCTATTTTATACTACAAGCTCCACACATTGTGCTTGTAGGAAAATTGTCAAATGGGACATTCCGCATGATGAGGACAGTACTTTTACTTTAGGTACTTTAAGCATATTTTGATGCCAAAACCTTTGTACTTTTTATATTTTGAATACAGGACTTATTTACTGTGATATTGCTACTTTTAGTAAAACATCTGACTACTTCCACCACTGTATTACGGCATTGCTTCTGTGCAGGGCCACTACTCAAGCAAGCTGCAGCTCAGGTGCTGCAGTGGGTGAGCTTCACTGATGCAAAGATGATCCCTCGTGCAAAGCACAGGGATGGGTCTTCTCCAGCAGGGGAAATCATGCAGTTCAATAACATACCTGGAATGTAAAATATCCAGTGCTACTGTATCTACTGCTACTGTACCTTGGAATTTCAAGAAACACAGACAGAAGTAATATTTTATAAGGTTGAGGTTAATGGCCTAATACAATGACAAAATAAACAAATAAACAAATCTTTAACAGGTGTTCAACCATGGTCATATAATCAAGGATTCTATCAACATTCCCTGGATTCCTTGCATCATGATACCACTCTTCACTTTTTACCATAATGGGCACTACAAATGCAACAAGTTGAACTATATGTCATATAGAAACTCTAAACTTAAAGGACAACTTTCGTTTTTTTCAACCACGGTTCATGTTTTAGGTTGTTATTAGAGAAACTAAAAGATGAGTGTTATTCTTTTTTCATTTGCTGCTTTCTTTCGTTTTAGGGATTTAGCTGTTTTTTACAGGGGGGCGGGGGCATTCGAGCATGGTGCTAAATATGTATTTTTTTACAAAATATTATGGCGATTTATTTTTTTATTATTTACTATAGTCCTAATAAACCCCAGGAAATTACATCTGGCCACAAATAAATCACAGGATCTACTGAATGTGAAGGTAGCCTACTGGGGGGAAGCCACACTGTGTGTCATAGGCTCAATGTCAGTTTGACACATTCAGTAGATCTCGTGATGTTTTGTGGCCAGATGAAATTTCCTGGGGTTTATTAGGACTATAGTAAATAATTAAAAAAGAAATCGCTATAAAATGTTGTAAAAAAATACATATTTAGCCCCATGCTCGAAAGCCCCCGCCCCCTGTCAAAAACAGCTAAAATCCCTAAAACGAAAGAAATCAGCAAATGAAAAAAGAACAACACTCATCTTTTAGTTTCTCTAATAACAACCTAAAACATGAACCTTGGTTGAAAAAAACTAAAGTTGTCCTTTAACCCTATAGCTTTCACAGCCACCCTGCATGGTGGAGATATGCCCCATTCTAATTAGAAAGGGTGTCGTCCACTGACTCTTATAGTGTAAATGAATACATTTACACATTTAATTTGATTTAACTGTATATATGGTAAGCTGCTGTATGAAGGAAAGTAACACTGGGTCAGATACTTTATTGTAAGCCATACAGGTGAGAAGTGCGATTATTTTTAACCTAGATACAATTATTTTCTTGGGTTGATTGAATTCCAGCCTCTGCATTATAGTTATGAAACCATATTAGAGATGCCAGTCCCAAGGGAAATAGTGACAATCAAATTAGGACACAGATGCCTGTTGGACACACCAGAGAAATGGGGCCAGCCTCCTCTAGGCCTATGGGTACCACGTTGGTCCACAAATAATAAATAACACATTTGAATGAAACCATCCATCAAGCTATGAAAATAAATGCCACGGTCTGACACAGCATCTTCATCAAAGACTTGCAGGATTTGGCACTATACCAGGGCAAAATGTAGATTTGATGTTAAATTGTTATGGGGAAAGCTGTTCCTTAGCTCATTAAAACGGGGATAGCATCTGTGTCATTTTAGATTTTAGCGTTGGCCTTTCAAAAATAGCAGATCTACAAGCTCACAAACACAGCGCATCACTGTGCAGTGCTGCAAGCTTGTTGTACCCACTGTTATTAAATTAAATCTTGAAAGTGTTTGAAAGCTTTTGAATATATATATTTTTTTAAACACAAATCTTCTTTTCTGGGAGTCCCTGAATATTTTCAGATGGGGGTCCATGGCCAGATGGGGGTCCATGGCCAGATGGGGGTCCATGGCCAGCGAATACATATCATTTTGGGATCCTTGGCACGAAAACTACTGATTAAGGTATATTTGCTATTCAAAAATAGCACATATACAAGCTTATATCGCACTTTGAAGCACTACGAGTTTTTAGATCTATTTTTGAAAAATCTTTGATTATTTAAATTCTTTTAAAGCGAACATTTGTAATCAAAAATTGCTTCTGTAAAATTGTCCCTGTAACAATATATTTTGATACGGGGGTCCGCAAATTAATTTGGGGGTCTTTGACATGAAAATGTTTGAGCACCACTGATATAGCAACATCGAAAACTGATGTAGAAGACAATTATAGAATCGGGTCTTAACACAATCAGTGCCGATATTTCTTTCAAAATAGAAGCTCGGGGTGCCAGAAAGATATGGCCGCTTTTACTCTGTAAGCCCCCCCCCCTTCCGTTCCAGACAAAAACCGGGAGACATGTTTTTGCTTGCTTACCTCGCTAAGATTACGATAAAGTCGCTGATGATCGCTCGCTTCATATTTTGAACGAGAGGCATGTTGAATTCAGAAATGAAGAGCTTAGTATATCCATCTGGTCAAAACCACGGAGAGCTCCTTAGATTACGCGCGCCGAGCCTTTCTTTGTGAACGGTAAACAGGGAAGTGAACGGAGTATGGTGCAGAAGGAGAGGCCAACTAAAAAAAAAAGAAAATAAATCTTGTTTGAATTGCGCTAGGACGTGTGTAGCAACCCGTCGGTTGGATTAGTTATGACGTTCCCACACATCGTACAGTCTAAATGGGTTAATGGGCTAAAAAGAATGATTTCAAACAAAATGTTCGTTTTGCTACCTGCTCAAACATGTTATTCCTAAGCCACAGGCCGATTGAAACAGGAGCCACAGACAGCACGTCATGGGAACGCAACCAAGAAGACCCAATGATTTATTGGAAATGGCATCAGAGAGGTTCTTGATTAATAGCCTGGCATGAACCCGGAGGAAACTGAAGGGTACTTCTGAGGGGTCAGGTGGCCTGCTTGGCAAATCATTTATAAAGTGAGCATCCCTACACAGAAGCCAGCGGTAGTGGAAGAAGTACAGTTTTAAGTAAGCAGTACAATACTACAATGTAGAACGCTGAACTGGTATAAGTGAAAGGCCTGTATTCAGAAATGTACTTGAGTGAAAGTGCAAAAGTTCTGTCGTCAAAATATATACAGGTATAGTACCAAATATATACAGGTATAGTACCAATATATACAGGTATAGTACCAAAATATATACAGGTATAGTACCAAAAGCCTACTCATTATGCAGAAGGTCCCATTTCACATTTTTTTCTCCATTCAAAATAAATCTTAAAAAAATAGCAGATCTATATGGGGACTAGGTTGGTGGAGGGTGTGTAGAGCCCAGGATCACATTAGATAATTGACACAGGGGTGAAAAATGGGTTACAAAATCGTGGGATAAAAAATAAATAAAAAAATCTACAAACTCACAACTCTTCACAACATGATGAGCTTGAAGATTGGCTATTTTCAAAGAGCCGAAGTAAGCCCATACAAAATTTGTATTATGTTTTGTATTAGTGATCAAATAAATAACGGGTCGCACACACCAAGACTGCAGTTCAAAACATTTATTTCATTTTGAACAGGGACAAGCGTTTCGGCTATCCAGCCATGGCTTCACACACTGATGAAGGCTGGATAGCCGAAACGTTTGTAACTAGAAGTACAGGAAAAGTACCTAAAGTTTTACTTTTACAGTAAGTACCATACTCGGGTAAATGTACTTATAGTTACCTTCCACCTGGGCACAGAAGCCAGTATACTTGCACTGTGACTGGTACATATTAATGAGAAAGCCTACCAAGTGAGCATTTCTCACGGGAGTTTATGAAGTGGATATTGCTCTGCTTAATTACAGAACCATCCAGCCTTTTAGATAAGATGTGTTTAAAATTAGTATCTCTCATAGGACTTGTGCAGGGATGATTCTAGGATCTAGCTAGCAGTTGGATAACAACAAAATGTGTGTGTCTGTGTGTGAGTGTGAGTGTGAGTGTGAGTGTGAGTGTGAGTGTGTGTGTGTGTGTGTGTGTGTGTGTGTGTGTGTGTGTGTCTGTGTGTGTGTGTGTGTGTTTTGGAAAATCATAAATAGAATATGCTGTTTGCAAAGGTGATCAACCTCAATTTGAATGTGCATGTACACAATAGGGGTGATCCATGACCATGATACAAGAGGGTTGCTTGTAAATCCTTTGATGCAATCTTAGATAAGCCTATTTGATTGCACTCAATTGCAGCATATTATTGTCTTGATGTTAAGTAACATTAGAAAGTAAGTAAACGTGTCTCAACACCAACTGTTGCTTCTGTCTTTCATGTCTGTGTCGTATATGTGTATTCAATTTAACATTTCCTTTACTGTATGATATATATCAAGAACTCAAGCCAGCGGACACAATACATCATAAAAACATCAAACATAACTACTATTAATACATGGTACATCTTTTAATATCCCTTTGTTCTGATGACCCTGTACCATGTCAGTCCATGTGTGCATTCTATACAGTTCAAATTTACATTTAAATCAAGACATTTGAAGATTCTAACATCCATCAAAGTTGTCTTATTTGGGGATTTGTTCATATAGGTAAAAACAGAATCTATGCAAGAGCACATTTGTCAGAGAGGTAGGACCCAATTGAAGGACGAGAGGCAGAGCTGTTTTTCACAATTAAGAGTTTGTTGTGCTATCTCTTTAGCATAACCTTTGACTGTACTACATGTACTGTTAACACGCTTGTTAATAAAGTATTCAATGAATCAATCAATGAATCAATCAAAAGATATGTCAGACGTCTGGCAACAGACGACTGGCCACATTAAGTCCAAGAACACAATGTACCCATGTAGTTACTGGACCCAGTCTAGTTGTGATTAAACCCCTTTCTGGTTATTTATTCACAATGCTTGTGTTTTGTTATTACTGTTGATCCGTAGCACTTGATAAACAACAGTCATTCTCTCAGCTGTGCATGATCTGCTGCTTATCAAAGGATTCAGCTGACTGCATCCTGAATGTATAATATATTTAAAGTTCTCTGTGCAGATCAGCCCAAATAAATCAACGTAATTAACTCAATAATTGATTTGATACAGTTTCTCCCTAAATGGAGCGTTTTTTGCTCAATCTGCAGAAGTATATGCAGCCGTGGGTTACTCAAGGGAGTCATTTGGAGAAAAATCTCGCAAAAACAATTGACACGTTCTGCCAGAGGGTAAGTCACTGTTAATTACACCACACAGGAATCTAGAGCCATTATATGACCCTTTAATCAATGATTCAGTGGTGGATACATGCCAGCTAACACGGTGGTCAGATGAGCTAATGAAGACACAGGTCTCCTTTTAAGCAAATAGTGTTTTAAAAAAAATCACACCCGTGTGAAGTGAGGGGCGCTCTTATCATCTTACAACATCGAGGACAGAACAAACAGACAAAACAAACATTAAACTCTGTTCATTGTTAATGTCATTTAATGTTTGTGTTTAGTGACAAAACAAACATTAAACTCTGTCCATTGTCAATGGCGTTTTTAATGTTTGTCTAAGGAAAAACAAACATTAAACCTGTATATAGGAGGGGCTAGCGCCCCTCAAAAGAAATCACACTTGTGTAAAGTGAGGGGCGTCCTTATCATCATACATCATCACATTCCGTGCTCAGCCAATCGAATCATCACAAATGGGGGCATTCCCGCATGAATGTATGGGGATAATGAGTGACTGATGGGAAATGAACGATTTCATACGCAAAAAATAACAACTGATGTGTACACACCTGCTTCTGTCTACAATAAAAAATCATGTTTTGAGTTTCCAGCTAAATGCACTTGAATGAATGAATGGCCTAGCTTTCCAGGAACGGTAGGCTGCAAAAAAACTGTTTTTCTGTTTTAAAATTAATGTAAGAACCGTTGGGGAGGGGAATTGATTTCCACAGCATTGTTATAAATCACCAAAATTATTATTTAATTCCAAATCAACCTCATCTTGTGCCCACAAGGCCCTGTATAGGTATTGATCCTATAGTCTCAGAGGAAGAGTTATTGCACATAAATCATTAAAAATGTTTTTTGCTGTTATGTTGACCAAAGCTTTTCTATGACTGGGTGTGAGACTGGGGATAAATTGGAAGCATGCATGCGTACCAACATTCTTATTCCAGGCTAATGCTCAGAGACATCGAGAGGCATTTCATCCATATAAGTCCAGAACTAGCTCATCATCTGACCCAGAGGGTATAGAAAATGTCACTGTTCATCACTAACACACTGAAAGACAGATACCTAACGTCCAGCCATAACTGAAGTGGTCATATGGTCATCAATCAACAATTGATCGGTTACAGATCATTTTGAATCACGCCCAGTAGGTCTCGCTGTGTGTGGTGAAATTATAATGTAAGTGGGTTTTGCAAGCTGGTGCAATTTATTTCCACTGTGGATGTGGATGGATTCCGCAATAATGCTTATGAACCTGCACCAAGTGTCCAGCTGAAAGAAATAAATTAACATTTTGTTTTCTCCACCACCCACACCTCTCCCTCTCCCTCCCACAGTCGACTCATTATGATCACATGTCTCTGTGGAATATCCTCAGAATTGAAACTTTATGCAGAGACACAATTAAGGCCCCAGGACTTTCTTTGAAATGATTTGCTGTCAAAACATTTAAAAGGGTTGTTACTAGCAGCGATAATTGCACAGTGAAGGTAAGAGAGCAGTATTTTCAAGTGTCTTTCTCCTCAGTACAATAATTCTACGAAGATAACCTTGCATTGCATATACACTTTCTCTCTGTCTCGTATTTAAAGATGAGAGGCCGTGATTTGTGTACTTTTTCTGTTTGTATGTGTCTGCAGAGTTAACATTACTCTAATAGACCCCCAGGTGTGGTTAGAATATTGAAATATGTCTTCTCTGTGTATTTTTGGTTTCTCAAAAGGCCCAATCGAGGACCAGGTCAAAAGGCCCAAACGAAATGACAGTGATATAGTGACATCACTATATCATCCCCTCCCCTAACTCCTCCACCTTTATCATACAATCAAACAGCTGCGAGTGCAGTTTCAGTTAAGGTGGATCACCACCCATCACCACCCACCCAGGCAAACTTAATGAACTGGTGGGTGTAGCCACATAAAATCATTTTAACACTTTCTGTAGCCTACACAAAAACAAATCGTACCTGGTGATCATGTTTTACGGGGGACAAAATCACGGCACTCATCTTTAACATGTTTTTCTCTAGGCTACATAGTAGCCTACTGTATGTGCTGTTACTGTGCTATTTTTGCAATGTGACCTTCAGTAGAATCATCATCACACTGACAAACAGTACATATCTGCAACCTACTGTATAGTTTTCTTGCAGGCAATATGGGGCCCTGGGGATGAGACAGAAAGGCTTCTTCAACAATGTGTTGGCCCTTGTTAATGATTCAAAAGTATGTATGCCTGTGTTCAAAGAGAAGAACTTACATTAAATGAAAAAGGATGCCATTTGCTATACTATATATCTCTGCTAGAAACCAGCTAACTCCAAATTTTAAAAGATTAAGAAAAAATTAAGTTAAAAATTTACTCATATTTTCAAAACAAAGCAATTGTGACTTTATATTGTCATATACTTGCATGAGAGGGGGAAGAGGGTGTATAAAAATACACTGTTCAGCCATGTAAGCTTCTATAGGTTTTTCCCTAGTTGTTAAACTGAGGAGGCTTTATGAGCACATCTAACATGTAAATCAGTTTCTCACCTATGTGCTGTAAATCTGTGGTGAGAAAATGTGAATCCAAGAATATTCAGATCAGTTGACTGCATTTAAAATTCCTACAGCTGTTCCTCAATTTCCTTTTTCCACAACATGAAATGTACGTCAGGATGTAGTTTCTCTTGTACAATGGTAGAACGTATTGGAAATGCTATCCAGAAAATAATATCCAAATGTATACCATCTTAATCTTTTAAGTAAAAAATAATCACTTTATATAGTATTGACATGAACTGAAGTCATAAACTAATAGTAATTAATGTGTATGACTATGAGCATACCTGGTCCTCATTCTTCCCTTTCTCTGCTCTCATTGTTGACATTTTCCTGAACCTCATATGATACTAGGTTATATTATGAATCTACTAGGTTGATACTAACCTAACCTGATACTAACCTCACTGTAACGAAGACTCTCACTTCTATTCATATCAGAATCTGGGAGAGTTGGTCATTGGATATTTAGTCTCCATATATGGGGATATTCGACTAGGACGTCGGGCTATACGACATATCCGACTAGCACGTTGGGTTATATGACATATGACATGACAATCCCTATATTTGGTCAGGGTTGACCTAGTGCTGATATCAGATCGATGTGGTAGAACCCTTATATGGATAGATCTTATTGGCTCAGTCATCCTGAGAAAGCATAATCGGATAATATATAACAGGTCTGCTTTTTGAGTGGTGCAAACCACTCCAACAACCAGCTTCTGTATCTGTGTATGTGTGTACCTGTACGTGGGGCCACGCACAGGTGAGCATGTTTGCTATGGTTAGTGTGTGACGTCACTCAGTGCACCACTCAGTTCACACGGGTGTGATTTTTTGTGTGGTGCAAACCACTCCAACAACCAGCTTTGTCTGTATGTGTCTATGTATGTGTGTACCTGTACGTGTGTGTACCTGTACGTGGGACCCAAAAAAATTAGCATGGTTACTATGGTCACTGACATTACGTCAGACCACAGCTGATCAGGCTATATAAGACCTTGCACCACTCAGTTCACACGGGTGTGATTTTTGAGTGGTGTAAACCACTCCTACAACTGGCTTTGTTAGTTTACGTGTCTGTTCGTACCAAAACGTTAGTTTACGTGTCTGTTCGTACCAAAAAATTTGCATGGTTGCTATGGTCACCCAGTTCACACGGGTGTGATTTCATTACGTCAGACATTACGTCAGACCACAGTTGATCAGTCTATATAAGACCTTACACCACTCAGTTCACACGGGTGTGATTTTTTAATATAGGTCTGCTTTTTTTCTTTCCTTTTTTTTTTTTTTGCTACTCGTCGAGGGCGGTCACACTTTTTCTCTCTATCTCTCCCTCCCTCGTGTGTTATCCTGCCTGCCTGCTGCTGCTGTCTGTCTCTACCAGAGAGTCTCTTTCTACACTGTCTCTTCCAAACTACTATGGAATTAGTCAACTGGTCTCTGAATGAGAGACATTTTTTCAACAAGAAAATTGGGTTCTGGAGAGCCTGCGCAGTGCCCTGATGGGACGTTCGTTCCCTGCAGGTTATACCCATGATTATTTCAAGACCTGGCGTGTAATGTGCATGGCGATCCTCAATGTGGAAGATAATAAGATGTGTATCTATTTGGATTTATGGCAACAGGATTTCTGCTGACTGGGCTGAGCATTGGTCTTGTGTACCGAAGAATTGGAAAGGTGGCAGCACTGAACGGAACCCCTAAGCTGCCTGCCATGGTGGTCGAGCTGGGCAGGGCAGTTGGGGAGATACATCGGAAGATGGATACGACCTTGGAACGGGTCAGCGCCCTGCAGAGAGCCATAATGGACAGAGAGGAGACATAGCCATACTAACTATATCCCCTCTCCCTAAAAACAAATCTAGATTCCTCCGCCCTCCCCCCCACCATCCTGACTTTCCTGGGCAGGGCAGTTGGGGAGATACATCGGAAGATGGACACGACCTTGGAACGGGTCAGCGCCCTGCAGAGAGCCATAATGGACAGAGAGGAGACATAGCCATACTAACTATATCCCCTCTCCCTAAAAACAAATCTAGATTCCTCCGCCCTCCCCCCCACCATCCTGACTTTCCCATCAAACTTTCTCATGGACACACAAGTCCTACACACAGGCGCAGGACTGTGAGTCAGTGGTATAGAAGTGAACCAGCTTTGGATAAACAAAACAAAACCAGCAGCAGTCCAGTCCAGTCAGTGTCCATGCACACAGCAATTTAACATTGAGTAGATTTTCTGTGGTCTGGGGTTTTCTGGCTCAAACAAGTGCTCTGATTTGCCTGTGGACTGTGAGGTAAGAGTCCACAAATACCATATATGACATAAGGATTTGCCAGCAGATGGCACTGTTGAGGGATTTAGCCTGTTTTCATTGCAGCTCAAAAGGCTTCAGAACACAGAGAAAACCCCAGGCCACAGAAAATCCACTGAATGTTCAAAGTTCAGGTTGTGTGGGTGTAATTGGGGTCATAAAACCTAGAAGTTGTACCGCCACCCCAAATGCACATACAATACACAGTATACGTCTGTATTTAGACTATTTATTATTTTAGTTTCAATGCACAGCGTGAGCTTGTAGATTGGCTATTGGTCAAAGTATAGGGCATAGGTGGTTAAGGCATGTTTTCTAATCATTCAAATCTAGTAACTACTAACTCACGATTTCAAAAAGTGTAGTGGAGTAAAAAGTAAATATTTGCCTCTAAAATGTAGTGGAGAAGTAAAATTGGAAATACTCAAGTAATGTAAAAAAATAGGCCTACCTCAAAATTGTACTTAAGTAAAGTACTTCAGTACATGTACTTAGTTACTTTCCACCACTGAAAAGAAATGTTGTAAGTCTGTTTGTCCCCCAGTATAATCAAACAAAAGGCTTTGCTTAAGTTTGACGGTGCATTTTAATGACAAATGACCACTCACTAAGGAATGTCCCTGAACCCTGCATGTAATACACAATGAACCATCGCAATATCTCTAAATAACATTAGCTCCATGCTTCAGAGCCTTAACATATGCCCTATTGGATCTGGAAAGATGCCCACAAACACTTTAAATAATGAAGTATACACACCATCTGATCGTACGTCCTCTGGTAAAACAGTCCAAATACTAGAAAAAGTGCCCTTCTGGGCACAGGTCTCCACCAGGAGGATAGGACTGTGTGAGATGTTTGGCAAAATGTTTAGGAGTAATATAAACATGTTATTTTGTTTGTTATTTTTTTGCAACAATTTTCTTAATTTTGTTGAGGAAATGCAGAGCCAGATCACTCATAGCATGAGGATAGAATTCTGGATGAGCAGGACATGTGCAGCATTTCGTACAAAACGGGCCACTCCTGAAAACTTTGGAAGGCAATGTTAGCCAATCAGTGTAGAATCTGAGAAATCCAACAGACTCGTCTTGATCACATGACTACAGAGATCATGTGTACCGATTTGCGTGACATTTGGATGAAATCTGTGCGACTAACATAAGCAATGTGTTTTGCAGAAATCGGCCTCATGGTGGCGCTATAACCGGCAGATGTGGAGGGATGCAGGGACAATGTTTTCCATGGCCTCTAGGGAGTGCGCATACATAAGTTGTATACAGATCGATGCAGTTATAGCTAAAAACAGGAATTGGCCTGTTATAGCGCCACCTTGAGGCTGATTTGGGGAAGAAATGAGTGGCATGTCGTCCTCGGCCTAGTGGAAATGTGCGTGTATAATTTCACGGAAATTGCACACTGTGTTTGTGATTTGTGGCATTTTGTTCGAAACGGACCAATCATGTGAGCTTTGGAAGGCAATCTTAGCCAATCAGGATGGAAGATGGGAAATGGTGCAGATCCGTGTTGATCACATGATACACTAGATAGTGTATACCGAATTGTGTGATGTATGGATAAAATGTGTACGAGTAATCTACAGAAATGTGTTTTGCCTAAATCGGCCTCATGGTGGCGCTATAACAGGCCGTTGAGGAATATGTGGGGCAGAGGTTCGTCGTTGGCATCCAGGGAGTGTGTGTGCAAAGTTTGGCATGGATCGGGCCAACGGTGGCAGAGATTAGCTGGTAACAGACGGACGGAAGGAAGGACGGACGCACACACACACACACACACACACACGGACGGAGTGCAAAACATACTCTCTCCCCATGCCTTCGGCCTGGTGGAGACAATAAGGTTCATTTAGCACAGGGGTTCTCAACCCGTGGGTCACGACCCCTCAGGGGGTCGCCGAATTATTTTGGGGGGTCCCCAAATTATAACTGAATGGCTGGAAAATGGAAATGAGGAGTTTCCATATAGTACACATAGTACATGTGCATACACCTTTCCTAATGATTATATCTGGTTTCAGTATTTATTTATGGTGTATTGTCTCTATATTATTAAGGTTATTGTAGCAGTCAATTTATATTGGGGGTCGGGAGGGGGTCCCGAGACATTGCCAAAGCATTTCCGGGCGTCCCAGGCTATGTCTGATTTAGCAGACATAGCCTACAAACAAGCAGACCAAGTCTTTTCTTGTTAGATGAAAAAAGCTCAACATTGTTGCTGTTGGGCACGAACGTTTGTATCTTGCGATGTAGTCTTGTGTTCAGAGATCTCTTGTGGCCTATTTCCAACAAATAGGGTTGAAAGTTGCTACGTTTATCTGTGGGTTCTGTAAATATTGTATTAACAAGAGCTTGTATATATGTCACAGTGACAGTACGATTGGAATACCAGTCAGATTGAAAAATGTTGCAGTTCACACAAGTGTGATTTTTGTTAAAAGTGCTCTTAACAAACATTAAAAGTCCATAGCCTTGGCTGCCATGCATTGGAGGTGCTTGCGCCCCTCAAAAACACTAACCAGGGAAACAGCGCCCTCTAGTGGCAGTGACGTCAGACTTCAGTGGTCTCTATACTATGCTAGTTAGTGTGGTTGCGGATAGGCAAACAGACTATTGCTATTGGTCTTTTTGAGGGGCGCTAGCCCCTCCTATGCCCAACTTTGTGTTTCTGTGTGTGTGTGTACCACGGAAATGATTTGATTGGCTGAGCACGGAATGTGATGTATGATGATGTATGATGATAAGAGCGCCCCTCATTTCACTCATTGTTTTTTGTCCTCTGATTGGACAACGATTACACGCCCTACCTAATTGAAGGCATCTTTTTGCCCTCGTACGATTGGACAATATATGGTGACATCACAATTATGTAATAGATAGGCAACCACACTCGCAATTCCCCAGGACTGCATCTTTCTAATTTATGTTAATGCTGCTATTGCAGCAAAACAGTTGACAGGAAAGTTATATATGAAATTTGAGAGGCGTTGTCATGTCACATGACATCACCCAGGTGAAAGCATTTATTGACAGAACATACAGCTTGATGTACAGTACGCTGGTGTTTCTGCAGCTATGCTGTTCCCCAAAAGAGTTCCAGTTGGAAGAGAAGGGTTAACAGACACCTCTTCCAAACAGTCCGTTTCTGAACATCTCCAACAGTGCGAGCCATGAGCAAGCCTAGCTCTCCCAACCTGGTCACCGATGCATCAGTCATCCACAATCCAGAGGTTCCTGCTGCCTCATCCTTGCGGGGAATGCCACAGTCAGACGAGGACGACACTGGGGATCTGAACAAAACCTTTGGGGTCCAGCGTTTCCAGGAGATCCTCACCCCTGCCGATGTAATCCCTGAAGACCACAACTACCATGAGGAGGACATTGAGTACAATCGTCACTCCTCTCATCACACCCACCAGCCCCTGTCCAAACTGCCCTCTGAGGGACGAAGAAAGAAGAATGGCAAGAAGAGAAAAAAAGACAACCTAGGTCACAGCGGGGGCCCCACAGAGGAGGAAGGGGAGGAAGGGGAGGAAGAGGAAGAGACAGAGCAGGACATGTACAATCGCATTCCCACTGATGAGAGCGAGGCGCAGACCCTGGCCTCAGCCGACCTGGACGGAATCAAAAGCCATCGTTTTGAAGATGTTCCTGGTGTGCGGAGACACCTGGTCAGAAGGAGTAGCAAGGGCCAAGTCGTCCACTACGGCAAACACCACAAAGAGCCCAGCAGTCGCAAGCAGGACCGCATCCCAAATGAGGTGTTCGTGGAGCTGAATGAGTTGATCATGGATAAGAACAAGGAGCTGCAGTGGAAGGAGACAGCACGCTGGATCAAATTTGAGGAGGATGTGGAAGAGGAGACAGACCGTTGGGGTAAGCCTCACGTGGCCTCACTGTCCTTCCGCAGCTTGCTGGAACTCCGCAAGACCATCTCACATGGGGCGGTGCTGTTAGACTTGGACCAGAAGAGCCTGCCTGGTATTGCCAACCAAGTTGTGGAACAGATGATCATCTCCGACCAGATCAAGTCTGAGGACCGGGAGAACTTTGTGAAGGCGCTGCTGCTAAAACACAGTCACCCAAGTGATACGAAAGACTCTGACACCACCATTGACACCGATGTACACATCGATATCGAGAATCTTAAACTACATAGTGGGGGCATATCCAAACATAAGCTGAGACTACTCGAGAAGATCCCGGATAATGCAGAGTCCACACTTGTCCTTGTGGGTAATGTTGACTTCCTGGAGAAGCCCACCATGGCATTCGTCCGACTAGAGGAAGCAGTGCAGTTGGGCTCTGTCTTGGAAGTCCCTGTGCCCGTCAGGTTCCTTTTTGTCCTGCTGGGACCCCCCGACACTAACATGGACTACCACCAGATCGGACGCACCATCTCCACGCTCATGTCTGACAAGCACTTCCATGAGGCAGCCTACATGGCAGACAAAAGACAGGACCTGCTCAATGCCATCAACAGCTTCTTGGACTGCAGCATCGTGATCCCACCATCTGAGATGGGAGGGGACGAACTCCTCCATTCGGTGGCTCGCTTCCAGAGAGAAATGCTCCACAAGAGGGAGGAGGAACACGCAAAACTATTGCAAGAGAAGGCGGTTACTGAGCCTTCAAAAAAACCAGATGACCCCCTGGAGAGGACTGGACTCCCCTTCGGAGGACTCATCAGAGATATACGCCGCCGATACCCTAAGTATGTCAGTGACTTCAAGGACGCCCTTAACGGCCAGTGCATGGCTGCTTTCATCTTTATCTACTTTGCCGCGCTCTCCCCAGCCATCACATTCGGAGGTTTGCTGGATGAGAAGACAGGGGGGCTCATTGGTGTGTCTGAGTTGATTATGTCAACGGCCATGCAGGGCATGGTCTTCTGCCTACTGGGAGCCCAGCCGCTGCTTATTGTGGGAATGTCTGGGCCACTGCTAGTGTTTGAGGAGGCCTTCTTCTTGTTTTGCAATTCGAACAAGATCGAGTACCTAACGGGTCGTGTGTGGATTGGCTTCTGGCTCATCATCATTGTGGTCATCACGGTGGCCTTTGAGGGCAGTTTCCTTGTATGCTACATCTCGACCTTCACCCAGGAGATCTTCTCCTTCCTCATCTCCCTCATCTTCATCTGGGAGACCTTCAGCAAGCTGTTCAGTATCTTCAATGAGCACCCACTGGGGTCCAGCAACACTCAGGACAGTGGGGAGCCCAACACCGCACTGCTCTCCTTGCTGCTCATGGCTGGAACATTCTTTATCGCCTTCTATTTACGCAAGTTCAAGGACAGTGCATTCTTCCCCGGAAGGTTCCGCAGGATGATTGGTGATTTTGGAGTACCTATTGCTATACTCATCATGGTGCTGGTAGACTATAACATAAAAGAGACCTTCACAACTAAATTGAATGTTCCTAGTGGCCTCTCTCTGACACGCCCAGATAAACGTGGCTGGCTAATCAGTCCAGTGGGGTCTGATGAAGATTTTCCCATCTGGATGATGTTTGGTTCCGTGCTGCCTGCTTTACTGGTGTTCATTCTCATCTTCATGGAGACCCAGATCACCACGCTAATAGTGAGTAAGAAGGAAAGGATGCTGGTAAAGGGTTCAGGTTTTCATTTAGATCTGCTGCTCATTGTGGTGTTGGGGGGAACCTCTGCCCTGTTTGGTCTGCCTTGGATGGCTGCAACCACGGTCCGCTCCATGACCCACGCCAATGCCCTCACCATCATGAGTAAGGCCGTCGCGCCGGGCGACAAGCCGCGTATCAAGGAAGTGAAAGAGCAGAGGGTCACGGGGCTGCTGGTTGCCATTTTGGTTGGCCTGTCTGTTGTGATAGGTGACCAACTGAGTCTGATCCCTGTAACGGTGCTGTTTGGCATCTTCCTCTACATGGGTGTGATGTCCCTCAACGGCAACCAGATGGCAGAGCGTATGGTGCTGATGCTCATGCCTCCCAAGTATCACCCCGACCACACCTACGTCCGCAAGGTGCGTACGCTGCGGATGCACATGTTTACGATCATCCAGGTGGTGTGTACGGCTGTGCTGTGGGCTGTCATGTCTACCCGTGCATCACTGGCCTTCCCCTTCTTCCTCATCCTCACAGTTCCTGTTAGGATGTTCGTCCTCCCTCGTATTTTCACACCGGGAGAGTTGGCATCTTTGGATGCAGAAGACACAGAGCCGAAGTATGACGAGATGGAGGGCCATGAAGAGCACACAGAGATGCACTTGCCTGAGTAACGTACAATAATGCCCTTAGCAGACACAAACCTTTACTAACTAAACAAGACCGTGTGTATGCCTGGCGCCTCAAAATATTACAACTCCCTGTGAGTGTTTTTGAGTGGTGCAAACCACTCAAATATAATACCAGCTTTGTCTGTATGTATCTATGTATGTGTGTACCTGTACGTGGGGAGCATGGTTGCTATGGTTAGTGTGTGACGTCACTGCACCACTCAGTTCACACGGGTGTGATTTTTTCTTGTTCACTTGACTTTCATGACGGCCTGATATACTGACATGTGTGCCAGTTGTTTGTATAATGCGCTAGCCCCTCTATGCCCAGCTTTGTGTGTCTGTGTGTACCACGGAAACATCACGTCCATGGTGTAAGGGAACCTAATAAACTTTTTGAAGTTTTGGAGCATATGAGGCCTTAACTTTCTTTGTTATTCTAACCTCAGGTTTTTTAGTTGGATGGGTGGATGTGTTCTTCTCAATGTTCACTTTCTGGGCTCAAAGGACCACTTGTCACGGGGTATTGATCATCAGATCTGCAAGAATGTGGGACAACCGAGTTCCGTTTAACCCATTTATTTTCCGTTGCACACATGAGGCAAGGAGGTGATGAGGCGACCATGGTTATGACACCAACCAGAAATCAATAAAATACAAAAATAATAAATAAAAATCATACCCGTGTGAAGTAAGGGGTGATCTTATCATCGTACGTCATCATACATCATCTCCTTCCGTCCAATCAGAATTTGTGTCCTCACCTTCGTCGTGATACGCAATGTTTACACAAACACTCAAATTGTCCATTCATTGCTAATGGGATTTAATGTTTGTGTTAGGACAAAGTTTGTGCACATACACCAAAAGCTGGACAATGGACATAGGAGAGGCTATTTCCCCTCAAATGAAAAACTAGAAAATATTGTTCCTGAAGAAAGTGTGGGCTCGAGTAGCTCGCTAATCTATGACCATGTATTGTATTCACATGACGTCACAGCCCAGTAGCCAATGAAAACGGGGCTCGCTACTCGAGTCCACAACTAGAATTCTAGCACAAAGTATGTGGAAGTTGCCAAAAAAGTAAACTCAAAACCTACAATGTACATTACAGTATACTGTACATGTATGATGTACAGTAGAACATTCCCTGATGCAGTCCAGTCCAGGTTTGAATGTGTTGTTATAGCAACGCTATATGGTTGGCCTGTCTTCATGCAATAACCTTTACAAAAAGAAAATACACACCTGCATGAATCTGAACATGTTAAAATTTGACTTGATTTCTAGCATACAGTATGTGGAAGTAATGCCAAAAAAGGTCAATGGGCTAGACTGGATGTGTATTCCAGATATCTGTAATTTAGTTCTTCCTAGTCAAAACTAACGTTTCATTATATGAATTGTGGATATCCATGATTAGATTTCTACTAGTCACAATGCATTTTTGGATATACAAAATGTAATTATGGATGTCTGGAATGTTTTCTTTTAATTTTGGATATCTGAAATGGTAGTTTCTCCTAGTAAGAATTGCATTGTAGATATATTAAATGGTAGTTTCTCCTAGTAAGAATTAAATTGTTGATATCCATAATGTGGATTTTAGATATCCAGAATGCAATTATGGATATCTGAAACTAAAAGCCCAATACACATGAATGGAACAAAGTGATGTCATTTCTCCTAGGAAGAATGAGGTTATGGATATCTGAAATGGCAATTCTGGATAGGAAGAAGTCATTGTGGATATCTTAAATTACAGTTTTGGATAGGAGGAATGCCATTGTGGATATCTAAAACGTTAGTTTTGACTAGGAAGAACTGAATTACAGATATCTGGAATACATATCCAGTCTAGCTATTAAATGTTAAAACGGCTTGCATGTGTATTAGTTTCAGAACTGCATTCTGGATATCTAAAATCCACATTAAGGATATCTACAATGAATTCTTACTAGGATAAACTACCATTTCAGATATCTACAATACAATTCATACTAGGAGAAACTACCATTTAATATATCTACAATGCAATTCTTACTAGGAGAAACTGCCATTTCAGATATCCAAAATTAAAAAAACATTCCAGACATCCATAACTATATTTTGTATATCCAAAAATACATTGTGACTAGTAGAAATCTAATTATGGATATCCACAATTCATATTATGACTAGTACAAATGTAATTTTGGATATCTGAAATGGTACTTTCTCCTAGTAAGAATTGCATTGTAGATATCCGAAATAGTAGTTTCTCCTAGTAAGAATTCAATTGTAGATATCCAGAATGTTGATTCTAGATATCCAGAATGCAGTTACAGATATCTGAAACTAAAATCCCCATACACATGCATGGGAAACGTGACGTCATTCATGGCTGAGGGAAGTAGGGGTGCTGGGGGGGCTGGAGCACCCCCTCCCCCCAGGCACAGCCCCCCCTCGGATAGGAGGGGGAAAATAATAATGATTTTAATCAAAACAGATTTCTGTTACTAGGCCTAATAAATATGCTGTATCACAGTATCGGCACCTTATCCTGGTTAATTGCCTGTGTCAGTTTGCTCATGGGTGGGGAGAGGGAAAGTAAAAGCCACTTTTCTGTGTGAAAATGCGCGAAAATGCGTGTGCACGAGGCGTGTGCACGCACATTTTGCGGCGCGCGCACCCCCTACTAAGCATTCAGCACCTCCTACTGTAAACATCTTCCCGCGGCCATGACGTCATTCCTCCTAGGAAGAATGAGGTTATGGATATCTAAAATGACAGTTGTTGATAGGAGGAATGTCATTGTAGATATCCAAAACGTTAATTGTTACTAGGAAGAACTGAATTATAGATATCTTGAAATACAATTTCTACTAGTAAGAATGTTACTATGGCTATCTTTAATTACAATTATTACTAGTGAGAATGCAGTTTTGACTAGGAGAAATGTGGTTTTGGATATCTAAAACATATATTACAGACAGGAGCGTGGTTCGATTAAAAGTTAAAACGGCTTGCTATAGTCGAGGGAAATCTGGAGGTCTCTGGTGGAGCTAGCTAGCTGTTGCCCCCGCGACCCGACTACGGATTGCGTTTGAAGATGGATGGATGGATGGATGGATAAAGTTTTCACTGTGACTGCGTTTTGTCAATTTTTGAATTGATTGATTGATTGTCAGGGGATTGCGTCTTTATTGCTGCAACTCCAGTTCTTGGGGTGATAGCATGCCATGAACTATTGAACACATCATGCTGTCCCAGTGAAAGTCTTCACTGTTAGGTGAGAAAGAATTTCTACAGTCTATGGAAAGAATTAAGCGGCTGGTGACTCCATATGTATTAGAGGAGACACATGGTTGTCTACACCCTCCCCGGGACAACTGTGAGGGTTGGCAGTGACAGGGACTGCAGGACACATGTGGGGAATTGGCAATAACTAAATAATTAACCACTTAAACCCTATATACTTTGTTGACAGAGGTTGCCCAAGGGTCTATCTGTCTCCTGAATTTCCCCAGCCGGCTCAATAAAAGTTTCTATCCATCTATCAGAGTTGGGGTCCGTTACTCAAAAAAGTAATACACTACACATTACTTTTGAAAAAAATTACTTTATTACTCCATGGAGGAAGTAACTAGTTACACTACTCGTTACATTACTTTTGCGTTACTCCATAAAATCGCCTGAGATGAGGACATACACAAGATCTTTCTTTATGCTCTTTAATACCAGGTTGTTGAACAAGTGAAGGAATAAAACAAACACACTTGTAACAGGTGTTACAAGAGGCTAGTTTTAAGTTCTTCACTGCTTCATACATTATTTATTTTGTAATGTGAGTGAAGTCCAATATAACTGCAGTGGACGGTTGGTGAGCACACTGTGAGTAATTGGAATCCGTGTTACATTGTATGCGAGTGGGCAGGACATGGGGTGTGGGAGTGGGCAGGACATGGGGTGTGGAAAAACTCCCCATCTGCACAATATTGGTCATTCTGATGAAGTGCTTCACTAATCACATCTATCTGCTACATCATGCAGCGCGCACGCACACGGGCGGGCGGGCGCATACACGCACACACGCATATGGGCAAGTTATGAGGGCAATTTTATGAATGTCATTTTTAGCTATGTTTTGTAATTTAAAAAAAAGCTGACAACTATATTGCTGCGTGTTGGTGTCACCCATGGAGCTGCAACATGCTGTGAACACTCACAAAATCTTTATTTGGTGCGTGACACTAGTGCGCAACTCTTAGTAGAACTCACTCAGGCATAACTCTAAACCTAACCCCTAAACCAACCTGTAAACGCCTAGTTCTAACCTTAATCCTTTTCTAACTCTTAATATCTTATATATAATAACCATATTTCTCTTGTGAGAACAGGAACATTGTCCTCAATGTCTATTTCTCAAATTCTACTATACTTGTTGGGACATGTGGCTCTCAAAGGTATAGTAAAATAAGTGCAAACGCACACACTCATGCTGGCACATACTGTAGGTAACACCCAGAGTGTCTTGCCAAAAAAGGCCCTCAATCTGGGAGACCTGAGCAGTATTATTGGCTATTGTTAATAATGACTGCATCATTAGTGGTGTCTGGGACTGTAATGGATGCAGTGTTCTGCTCAGAATGCATTATATGGTCTCAGAAAGTTCCACAGAGGGACAGCCAACCAGGAGAAAATCAGGGTTGGTAGTGTGTGTGTGTGTGTGTGTGTGTGTGTGTGTGTGTGTGTGTGTGTGTGTGTGTGTGTGTGTGTGTGTGTGTGTGTGTGTGTGTGTGTGTCAATCAAGTGTAGGCTACTTTAAGTATTGCGAATCATATGACACAGCCTCGCTTCCACATGAGTGATGTGCTCACCTCGCTAAACAATGACCAGAGGTGGAAAAAGTAATCACATTAGTACAAGTAAAAGTACTGAAAATTGGAAATATTCAAGTAAAAATGTAAATGTACTTAAGTTACTTTCCACCACTGACTTTAAGTATTACGAATCATATAACGCCTCACTTCCACATGAGTGATGTGCTCACCTCGCTAAACAATGACATTACATTAGAACCAATCACCATGAAGGCCAACATTTTTGTAGTTGTTCGTTCCAAGTGTGAAGTCATCCACGTTGCAACTGATTATACGTACTGTACAATGCTGAGGGGCATTTCTTTTCTTTGTTTTAATGTTTTTTTTGCGGCTTTCGCCTTTATTTTATATTTTTTTAAAGAGGGACAGACAGTAGGCTGACAGGAAATGGGGGACAGAGTGTGGGGAGTGACATGCAGTAAAGGCCGTCGGGATCGGGAGTCGAACCCGCGGCACAATGCCAGACTTGGACTACCGGCCAAGGTGCCTGGACCGCTGAGCCACGGCCCAGGCCGCTGTGGGGCATTTCTATCAGAGTTGAATCCGCAGCCTACCAGCGGTGAGAGTTCACAAGTGTAAAATGCGGCCGTTCGACTGATGGAATTGTATAACGCGGCCGTTTGACTGATGGAATTGTATAACGTGGCCGTTTGACTGATGGAATTGTAAAACGCGGCCGTTCGACTGATGGAATTGTATAACGCGGCCGTTTGACTGATGGAATTGTAAAACGTGGCCGTTCGACTGATGGAATTGTAAAACGCGGCCGTTCGACTGATGGAATTGTAAAACGCGGACATTTCACTCACTTTAGTTTTCCTTCCAGGATGATAAGCATGTTTTGTACAGCATGCTGATGTACACAATACATTGCCCGATTGCAGGAGGTGAACGTTTGCTTGATGGAAAATCTATAAATAAATACACAGCAAATCAGAGTGAATATAACTGATTCTGACAATGACCACATGAATAAACAATCACATAATCTGTGTGTGTATATAGGGGTGCATCAAACAAATTGATTTTATGAATTATAAAAAAATGTGTGAAGTGAGCGGTGCTCATAATACATCACATTCCGTTCCGTGCTCAGCCAATCAGTCGAGCACATTCCATGAACAGACAGACAGACAGACAGACAGACAGACAGACACAAAGCTGTGCATATGAGAGGCACAGAGGCCCAGGCCGCTGTGGGGCATTTCTATCAGAGTTGAATCCGCAGCCTACCAGCGGTGAGAGTTCACAAGTGTAAAATGCGGCCGTTCGACTGATGGAATTGTATAACGCGGCCGTTTGACTGATGGAATTGTAAAACGTGGCCGTTCGACTGATGGAATTGTAAAACGCGGCCGTTCGACTGATGGAATTGTAAAACGCGGACGTTCGACTGATGGAATTGTAAAACGCGGCCAATCGACTGATGGAATTGTAAAACGCGGCCGTTCGACTGATGGAATTGTAAAACGCGGATGTTCGACTGATGGAATTGTAAAACGCGGCCGTTCGACTGATGGAATTGTAAAACGCGGACGTTCGACTGATGGAATTGTAAAATGCGGCCGTTCGACTGATGGAATTGTAAAACGCGGCCGTTCGACGGATGGAGCAAAGGCACGGAACCCTTTAGGGTTAGCTAGTGTCTGTTGGTTGTGGTGGTTTCAGGCAGGGTTCGATTAAATATCGTAAATACCCTCCATACAGGAAATCAAACCCTGGGTGGTTCTAAAACCTCCATGTGGTTTAAACACTTAAGCCCTCAATAATTATTTGGCTGTTCAAAAATAGCCCTGCTATTTAAATGACAAATGTTGACAAACTATTGTCTTATGGAGTTCCCTGGCACATCTTTTTAAATGTGGGCCTGTGGTAGCTGTAGCATATACTTGGTGATAAAGAATATGTTTGGACTAGTACTGCTTTCAGAAGTAGGTGTAATGGTGGAAGGAATCATCATCTACAGCTCATCCAGCTCATCAGTTTAGTTCACCAGCATAGTTTGAAGGTCTAAAACCATCATCAGTATCACTGTTAATATAATGTTTTGTAATGAAGAGTAAAATGTTTTAAGTTGAAGGGATACAGACTTGCCACAGCCAGTGATGTGCACCTCACTGACTGAGACAAAAGTTATGTGCTTTATACTAGGGTGTGGTGGTGATTGCTGATTCCAAACTGGTGTCACTGAGTGAGTGAGTGAGTGAGTGATCGGTGTGATGGGCTGCGAACTGATGTAGATGGTACCGTGAGGTCCGTGACCATACAAATACAGAGATACAATTATAAACCTGGGTTACATAACTCTGGTCCAGCATTAGGGCTATGGACCAGAGCTAGTGTGTGGTCAGTTAAATAAAAACAAATCAAGACTACAAACACAATTTGTCGGGCCAAACAAAGAATTAGAAAGTAGAAAAAAACGGCAGGTTACAACACTTTTTTTGTTGTTTTTCTTCTATGTAATTATTTGTTTGGTCCAAAATATTGTGTGTGTTGTCATGATTTGTCACGACTCGAGTTGGCTTCGTACGACGCCTAAAAGGTCTTTAAATAAATACTTTTTGAAATGTCTATGGGAAAAATGCATTGTGATTCATTTCCTGGGCCTGGCGTCGTCATGAAAGGGGGCGGGACTGCAACGCTCTATAACCTCAAGTATACATCTCGAAACACCAGCACCACCACTGCTGTTTAATTGTGTGTGAAATTCAGAGCAAAAATTGTAAAATAAAATCTACCAACACAGTGCAAATCCTATGCTAGTTATTGACCTTGAACTAATGGCAAGCTTCCTGGAGCGTGCTTTACTGCTTAGCCAGCCTGTCCCAACCCAACAATGTTCGAAGTTGACTAGAACACACACACACACACACACACACACACACACACACACACACACACACACACACACACACACACACACACACACACACACACACACACTTTTGTGCTCTGAGTGCTCACAAACACCAACTCCGCAAAAAAATACTTTGCTGCATTGCACATTAGCTTTTTATTCCACACCATTTCACTCACTTTAGTTTTCCAGGATGATAAGCATGTTTTGTACAGCATGCTGATGTACACAATACATTGCCCGATTGCAGGAGGTGAACGTTTGCTTGATGGAAAATCTATAAATAAATACACAGCAAATCAGAGTGAATATAACTGATTCTGACAATGACCACATGAATAAACAATCACATAATCTGTGTGTGTATATAGGGGTGCATCAAACAAATTGATTTTATGAATTATAAAAAAATGTGTGAAGTGAGCGGTGCTCATAATACATCACATTCCGTTCCGTGCTCAGCCAATCAGTCGAGCACATTCCATGAACAGACAGACAGACAGACAGACAGACAGACAGACAGACAGACAGACAGACACAAAGCTGTGCATATGAGAGGCTAGTACCGCTCAAAAAATGCAACAATCGATAATTCGATGGCTGCTACGTGGCCCTCACACCCAGAGCCTATAGACAGAGTTCCGCAAACTCCGTTCACTTCATGTGGCTGGTCTAATGGCGGCTCTCCTACATAGACTTCTATTGAGAATGGGTACAACCAACTGGGACAAGTCCTGGACCGGAAGTAGGCAGAAATGCATGGGACTCAGGCAACAGCCCTCTTAAATTCCTTTATTTTAGATCTTTTTGTAGTAATCATACAACATAAACATTACAGAGACTTTAGTTGTCACTGTACAATACTTTAGAACAGTTGTCATGTTGCACACATGCCTAAAATAGCTCTTATTTGCGCCGCCCTCGTTGAAAACAATGTATTTCAAACTGCCCCCTCAACATCGCAACTCTTCTATTAGATGGCTCTGCTCACACCTAAGTTGCACTGCCGATCCAACCAATATATCTGTGTTGGGGGCTTTGTAGCCGGGCTGTGAGTAGCCGTTGTATTGTGTCTATACATGTGCCCATATATAGACGTCTGTTTCTGTCTGCCTATACTGTGCCCCTTCTATGCCCATATATGGAGATGCCTGCATGTCATCAGTATATGGTCAATATGGGCAATTAGGCATTGGTTGGATTGGTTCCGGGAACTGGAGATCCGAACAACTATACGGCAGGCACTGCTACTGCGCACGCCGACTCCGAAGTCTGTCGGCCCCATATATTTACATGACCATAGCGGGCAGATCTAGTAGCGCACTTTTCTGTTTTATCGTTAATAAAAAAATCACACCCGTGTGAAGTGAGTGGTGCAACACCGTGTGGAGGTTCCCAGGGGTCCCCACTCCCCAGGGGGTCCCCGTAACATCCAGACCCCCAGGAACGTGCCCAGGGTGCCGGCAACGGTTCCGGCGAGCCAGCCTGCATCCGAAACGGTGTTTGTGTGTGTGTGTGTGTGTGTGTGTGTGTGTGTGTGTGTGCACGCACGCACGCTACGGAGAGAGACAGAGAGTTATTTCATGAAAATCAAGATTTAACGTCCTGTCCTGTATTTGAGGCACCAGGAAATAATCCCCCATTCATTTTTCCCATAGACGTTTCAAAAAGTATTTATTTAAAGCCTCGGACAAAGCCAACAGCCGAGTTGACAAATCATGACAATAATAAATGACAATTTCTTTGGGGGCTGAACAAATAATTAAAAAGAAGAAAACATTTAAAGGGCAGGGTACAACACTTCTTTTTTTGTGTTGATTTGTCAATTGGGCTGTTGGTTTTGTCCGAGGCTTACAGATCTTTAAATAAATACTTTTAGAAACGCCTATGGGAAAAATGAATGGGGAATTATGTCCTGCATGGTGCCTCGTTGTTCTGAAAGGGGGCGGGACTGCGACGGAGCATAAATTAGGCAGAAGTCTTGCTCATTGGTCCGTCTCCTTCTCTGCTGTGTTACAATGGCACTCCGCCCCCACGTTTTATGTATGCCCTGTTCAGATTAATTATACTGCGTGAATGTACAATACAAACACTCAAACAGCTTGTCTCATTAGGTTGAAGAACGCCTTATTGCTTTGCTCTAATTATCTCCCTCGCAAGCTTATTTTCTGGAAGGGGCCCAATCAAATGGCTGATTTCGTTTCTTCATATGTTTTATTGGCTCGTATATTGGGGTATATTAAAAGAGAGACAGAGATAGAGAGATACAAAGAGAGATATACTGTACAGAGAGAGAGAGAGAGAGAGAGAGAGAGAGAGAGAGAGAAAGAGAGAGAGGAGAGAGAGAGAGAGAGAGAGAGGGGGGGGTCTTCATTTTCACTCGCCTTGTTCTATAAGTGATTTTTTTCCTCACCACTCGTGATAATTTGTCTCTAAATAACCTCATTATACAATCAAAACACCAAAGTACTTTTCCTGAGGAAGGTGTGCAGTCTGCCATTCCCCAAGGGTTTATTTGGTTTTGTGACAGAAAGTTATTTTCCCTCAAGAGAATTCAGTGAGAATGGAAATGTAGCTTTTATAAAAGCCGACTTCTCCTTTTATTCATCAAAGTCTTATCATCATGTCCCTTCATGCACCAATTGATACACTATTCCTATGCTCAGTCAGAAGCATGCACATTGAGTAGTGCAGAGAGTATTTAGATGGAGTGCCAGTGGTTGCAGTGGACTTGGTTTGCCTTTTATCAAGATTTTAGAGTGGTATGGGCACTAGCTGACTGTGCCACACATAATTTAATCTTTATCTTGTTGCGAAGCTGCTGTTTTCCTATAATTTTAACTTTTCAAAGAATCAAAGAGCAGAGATACAGGGGCTCTATTTTCATTATTTTAACTATTTAAAAATGTTTTTCAAAATAGTAAAAAAAAAAAAAGAAAAAAAAAAAGGCAAAGAAGTTTAGGGATAAGCGGTTTAGCATGTACGAAAATATAGAGCCCCTAGTCTGGAAGCAAAAGAAGGGGATTGCTCCTTGAGTCCATATTTCTTGATTTCCTTCATTCCTCAGTGGCACATAAAGGTGCTGGTTCGACCCCTACTGGGGCCTCTTCTGTGTGTAGTTTGTATGTTGTCCTTTCCTTCCTGTGGGTTTAATCCCACACTGAAATACATACATGTTAGGGACATGCTGACAAATGCACTGGCCTTAGATCTTCAGGTGTTTAGAGAATGGTTGATCCTTAAGCCACCACTTGTGCCAAAGTGCCAAAGGTTCAACAAAATGACAAAAGAGACAAAGAGAGAGGAGCAAGAAGGACTGGTAGAAGATAGCTAGCGCTCACATCATGATGTTATACTGCATACAGAGCAGAATTAACACACCTGCTGTTCATCTATCTGAAGTGTAATTTCTGAAGTGAATGATGGCGGCAGAACCAGAGCTCTGTTGGAGTGTGTAGAGTAGGGCCTTAGTCTTACTCCTCCTCCCAGCCAACACTCCCCACTGACAGGTAGTACCCCCCCCCAGATAGGACGTATAGGGCCTTAGTCTTACTCCTCCTCCCAGCCAACACTCCCCAGGTAGTACCCCCCCCCCCCCCCCCCCCCCCCCAGATAGGACGTATAGGGCCTTAATCCTACTCCTCCTCCCAGCCAACACTCCCCACTGACTGGTAGTTACCCCCCCCCCCCCCCCCCAGAGAGGACGTATAGGGCCTTAGTCCTACTCCTCCTCCCAGCCAACACTCCCCACTGACAGGTAGTTATCCCCCCTTTTGATTTACATCAAAGGGCATGTGAGCTCAAACCCACAATTCAACATTTTGGTTTTAAGATGTTGATATTCATTTTGTATTCATGCTTAGGACCCCAAATCACACCTTGGAAAGCATGAGTGTCTATTTCAAACAAAGTGTTTTTTGACAGCAGGAATTGCCTGTCATAATTTGACCCCCCAGTATTAGGATGTTTTAGGATGTTGATATTCATTCATCAGCCAACACTCCCCACTGACAGGTAGTACCCCCCCAGCCCCCCCCCCCCCCCCCCCCCAGAGAGGACGTATAGGCCGTAGACCACACAATGGAGTCTCGTCAACCCACGCTACACAAAAAGCCAACACATTAATTGAAGCAAGGTAATGAGACAGTAACCCGGCATGATAACACATATTACGGTTATGACTAACCGTTGTTGCAATGTGATACAACAGGAAAAGGAATTGTAGAAATAATGAAGATTGCAGACGATGACTCACAAATGTTTAAGAACACATTACATCGGATGGTGTCGACCTTGCGAGGTGTGGGAAGGATAATGGTTTGCATGTTGATGCAAAAAGCAAAGCATTTATGATTTAACACTTTTAATATCAAAACAGCATAAAAACAACAACAACATGGGGCAGGGTGGCCAATTTAGGATTTTGTTTTCCCGTCAAATTTGCAGATGGTGATCAATGAATTGAGAAAGATGACTGCAAGCATTTCATGTTCAAATGTAACAAAAACTGAACATGTTGAAGAAGTACGGTATACTTAGAAATATTACAAAAGTATAGGAAATGAAAATGGTGTCCTAAAAGTAAGAAAATTATGCTGTAGGTCAAGGTCACTAGCCCAAACATCAAACATCCGTCAAGGTGACCTCGAGCAAGGCCCTTAACCCAACTGCACTGGAGCGATAATACTCACTGCTAAGGCCTGATATATACTTGCGCGTATTGTGTTGCACACCACAAATAGCAGATCTACAAGCTCACAGCGCGTCACAGCGCACAACTAAGTATAAATCAGTCTTAACTGTGATGACAGTGGTTGCCTTGGGAAGCTCCCTGATGTGAGTGCGTTTACCTGTAGGCTCATTAATATGATTGATGTGATGTCCCTGGTTTGATTCTGGCTGTTGTCCTCTCTCTGTCCTTGGCTCCATCTCTCTCTACTACACTGTCCTGTCCTAATTAAGCAAACCTGCAAAAAATAGACATTCGAAAAATTGATTACGGTATTCCAATGTGCCAACGAACAGAATCTTCACAGGGGGTATAATCTGGCAGGGATTGGCGTTTTTCTGTTGCTGCACTAGAGCGCGTGTTCAGCGTCGAGAGGAGAGGAGTGATATCATGTTGCTCCGCACGCGTTATGTCCTCCCTGTGGATCAGGTGAAAAAAAGAAACTGGCGACTTCATGTTTATCGGTGGAGACAAATGTGGTTGTCTACACTCTCCCCAGACCACCCATAGGGGTGTCCGGGGCAGAGACTATACAAACATGGCAGCAGCAGCAAAAAAATTAAATACAAAATGTCTGTATGAATGCAAAAATCACAAGAGCATGTTTCCATTGTATCTAATCTAACTCATATGCATATTGTAATTACTCATGAATTAATTCTGAGCCAAATCTTTTAAACACGTGCTGATATCACAATTTTATGTACAGTCTGCACCTATTACATGTAAACATTTCCCTCTTGAAAGAATCAGGGAGAGTGCTGACAAGAGCGTTCCATTCACAACCCTCATTGAAAACCTCAGCCCTTTGAACAAAGACTTTAGTTTTATGCAATGCAATCCATTCTCTAGGGGCCAGTGCATTTGTTATGGTATACTGAACAACGTCAATCTGGGAAAAAATGTCTGCCATGCTGCGTGGTCGTCTGACAGGTGGTGTCACTCCTACGCGATACAAGTCCCTCAAGCGAGCAGTGCAGATGGTGCGGTGTGAGCTGAGCCCTCAGTTGTCGCTTTTGCACGTCCTATACTCTCTAATCCTTGCTCTCTCGTGGTATTTCATGCCCTCGTATTGTCAACCCATTAAAGAAAGAAGAATGAAAATGGTCACGTTCTGATATTGTGTATTATATTTACAACACATTGGGAAATAAGATGACCAAACATAATGTCATGTAAGAGGCTAAAACAAAAACAAAAACACCAACCAAGCATTTCATCAAGCAAAAACATTGTCCACAGCATACTTATGTAAAGTGTATAAGTATGGCAGAGCTGACAGTGTGCAGTGTTAACAGTATGTACATTACATTTCAAAACAATCACAGAAATCTCCATTTGAGGGCTTCAGTGCAGAACTAACACAGGACTGCAGAAATGGCTCACCCACTCACCACTTATACCATGCAGGGACAATCCAACCCAAGTGAAATGAGGACACATCGTGTACATGTGTTGTATGAGCGTGAAAGATTCAATAAAAAATATCCAGGGTCTAATGGGATAGCAGTCCGATATTAAGAGATAGTTTGACCGCACTGTAGGCCCTACTTTAGGAATGCACAATATATTGAATATCGGTCATCAAATCATTTGTGTATGAGGTCATCATATCATTAATGGCTGCTAATTATTGGTATTGGACAGACCAGTAGGCCTAATACATCAGGTCATAACAAAGTCGTTTTTAGAAATCTGTATCCAGCATCAGTCACAACAGGTGACCAAACCCTACTGGTGGAAACGAGTGTTGCAAGATCGCAATCAATACAATATAGGTCAATATGACTATAGAAAGAATCGGTTATTGGCCAAAATGTCAACATCATGCATCCATACTGTACGTATATGTCAATTGGTGTACTGTACCAGATGATAACAAGAAAATTAAATCAACTTAAAAATTGCAGTGAACAAAGTCAAATTGACAGGGAATTGCCCTGTCCAAATACATGCAAATTGAAAGTGAGAAATACTACAATACAAAGGGTTGTACAAAATGCTGGTATGGATTCAGTGTCTGTCTATGAGTCAAAACCTGTACGATTATGTCAGACCAATGTTATTTCTTGAGTTGCTAACACAGCATTAAACTGAACCTGTGAAGTGTAAGAGAGACATCACAGTAATTAAGCACTTTGAAAAAACCAGTGTATCGCTTGTGGCAGCAACCCCAAGGCAAATTAAATTATTTTTCCTGTCCCTGAAAAAATCTTTCAGGGACAAGGAAATAATCAATGGGTATGATTCATTTGCTTGAATAGGCTCAGTAAAATCCTCAGTGTTAATTTAGCTTCAAAGAGATACTTAAATGAACACAGCGGATCTAAAAACATGTATTCTGGACCTAAATAAATATTATAACTGAAAAAGCCACAAATCTGCATTTGTTTTTAGTTCCCCTGTGTTAACCCATAGCGATAACTTATATCACTATGATCCCAGTTTTTATTGGAATTATGGATATAAACGTAATATATGGCATAAAGCACTGTAAATAATCTTTTTGATATACAACACTGTATACCATTGTTAAACAAAGAATCTTCTGAATACGCTGGGTTTCTAAATCCATGAGTGAAAATGTCCATGGACCTTCATTAGAACAGAGCAGAGGGCAGTCATTTACATGACTGTCTCTTAAAGGTAGGCGTCATCCTTATTAGCGTACATGCACATCTGCACACTACCGGCTTTGTGTTGTCCGTGTGCCAAGGTCTGTGCTCTTTTAACTCTTTTGAAAAAACAAACAAAAGAAATGTCAGTAAGGATTTCACCGTGCCATGCCCTTCTGACAAAGAAGTTGTACTTTCTCATTCACAAACAAATGAGAAACGGTGGGGCTTGTGAAGGGGTAGAAAAACCGAACGTTAGCCACGGTTCACGAAATTATTCACGTGAACCGTAATAAAGCCAGTAGATTAAGTTGAAGAGGGAGAAAACGGAAGGAAATATTATCCGTGACCATCTGTCGATGGCGTTTACATCGGTCAGGTCCGGGATTTTGATTTTGAGCTGTGACGATCGTCTACGCAGGCGTGTCTTCTTTCGAGGCGGAGCCCTGTCCAGGCTTTGCCGGCTCGCGCCAAGCGTCCCGCTCGGCTTCCTGTACTGGACCCCCGTGTGGTCGAACAGCATGGAGGAGTTGCGCGACTCGCTCAGACTGGTCGTGATTTCATTTCCTGCCACCTCGTTATGGATCTCCAAGGTCGTCAGTAGAATGTTCCCCTGGGAGTCGACCTGGACCTGAGCAGAAGAGACAGACAGTGGTGTTAAAGACGACACGGCGGTGGGGGCGCTCGGTGAGTAATGACACGGACACATACAACATACATCAGGACCGGCCAAGCATCTTCCACAGATCTGACAGATTAAATCCTCGGCAAATAGAGAGTGGCCTTCAAGGACAGGCCTCCTGGCCCAAAAAACTGTTCTAACAAATCAGCCCTGGTTGGATTGAATGGTTCCATTATTCATGGCAGCTCCAATGTCTCAGACAAAATGCATATAAATCATTGTCAAGGTGGTGTATGGGCAAAAACTAAAGATATAACTTACAAGACATGATCGCGATGTCAAGCTGAAGAGGCATGCATGGGGAAAAGCATCTGATAACAGCCGCTCTCATTTGATAATATATGAGTTAATGTGATTCTGTGATCAGTGTGAGTATTGCACTTGCTGAAATTGTTGAAGATATCACCACTAACCCCCTGTACATCTAAATCAGAAAAAAGTGTTCCATGGGACATACTGTACATACAGTACCTGTCTTAATCTTATCTAAGATCCTGTGAGTCTGCACAACATTGCAATATCCTGACCTATTGCAATGTCCGACCAGATATGGAGAAGCCTTATCAGTTTTTTTTTATCAGAGAATGTCCGAAACATGATGTTTTGCTTCGATGCAGGATTCTCAATGGCACATCAAACGGCACATTGGAGAAAGGTAAAACAGTTTAACATCAAATTTTCTCCCAACAATTAATGTTGACATTTTTGACAGAAAATCGGTAGAAAAATCATGCCCCAGTGAATCACAATTCATAGCCTATTCAGCAATAAAAGTCCTAATATATCTTTTGGTATTGTGCAGCCTTGATAAATAATTCAATGTATCTTGTGCTGCTGCAGCAATATCCATACAGATATTCCAACATCCAAGAAGAGGCAAAATAATGGAAGACACAGGCTTAATGGGGTGATGTGATGGGGTGTTATGACAAAAATGGATAGAATGTATGACATGTTGATACACAGGTTTCTTTGCTCAACAGGGAGGCAAAACTTTGTATGGCAGCAAAGTTTCAAGAGTTACAGGAAGTTAGTTCACACATGCGGCAGTGATGACGCCTGCGTACCTCATTGGATTGTCTAGATTGTCTAGACGATGCCTTGCAATTGCCTCCATCCAGAACAGACTAGCCAGGAGAGACACAAACACAAACCCCTTCATCTGAACTTCAGTCGCAACAAGGCCATCAGTATCAGGAGGCAGACAATCATAATAGCTGATAGTAAAGAATGACTTCAACTGCATACTGTACTAGTTCTGTGCTGAATCTGAGGCTTGCAAATCTGTCTAGCATTGTATAATGAAGCTATAATGAATAAGACATGATTACATGTGATAATAATAATAAGTCTAGCTAAACTCCATTTACAATGATTACATGTGATAATAATAATAAGTATAGCTAAACTCCATTTACAGCAAAACATGGTTAATTTGACCGTGTCTATAATTCTTACCATGGGCCCATCCAATTTGTCCCGTTCAATGTTTGCTTTGAGAATCTTCTCAGCCATTTTCTTCTGCATCTGCGGGCCTCTTCCGAAGAAGATATAGTTGACAAACGCATACTCCAGCAGTGCCAAGAAGACGAAGACGAAGCATCCCATCAGATACATGTCTATAGCTTTGACGTAGGGGATCTTTGGAAGGGTCTCTCTCAGATGAGTGTTAATGGTGGTCATCGTGAGCACGGTGGTGATCCCTGAAAGAAACAACAGCAGAATGTAAAGTGTCACCATAAGGATTTTACAGCACGGAATGTGAAACCTCATTAAAAAGTGTGTTCATTTGATGCGTGGTATGTTGCATTGCCTTTCAGTGTAAGCCAAATATTCAGCTGTTCACCGACACCTCTCTAATTAACACATTTCCCATGAAGAATAAATGTCACAGCTTGAAGTTAACATCCCCTTTTATAGGGTTTGACAGTTTGTTCTCATTGAACCGTATACGCCACCCGTGACAATATTTACTTTGATTGTTGTCGAAGGACACAATTAAAACTCTCCCATGCATGAAACTGGCCACAAAAGTAGAAGTGATACCACCTGATACATAGTATACAGTAGATCTCTGGCTCTAGATGTCATATCCTCTCCTTGTGGTAGCCAGCATGTCCAAGACATGTTTCCCTAAGGCAGGGTTTCCCAAACGTATCTGCCAAGGACCCCCAAATAGCCATAGTGTCTGGCAGCTTATAATAAAAAAGTGAGGGGCGCTAATATATTAAAGTCTAACTCATGTTAGATGTAAAACAAACGGTGCCAGTGTCTCAATGTGACGAATCTGCCGGCTGGAATAGCTGGATAGCGGAAATTACGTAGATGTCCGTACCTTCTTTTTTACAACACAAAAACAACCAAGGAAACAAGACTAAAGACAAACCAAACAAGGAACAAGAACAGAGGACGCAACTAAATGTCCAAAGACTGAAGAACATAGCCCAAACTGAGAGAAAGCAAATGTCCAGAGCTAAAGAACATGGCAAGAAGGGGCAGAGGAGCAGACCATGACACAGACCATGACACATGGCTATAGAGGGTATGCGCGTGACATCATCATCAAACCAGGAAGTTATGCAGGAACGCCTACTGAGTGGCAAAAAACTACTTTCTGGCCTTGACAGCCCATACATCCAAACAAACTGATTGCATTCAACGACATTAAACAATGTTAAACTCACTTTGCCTGTTGCTTTGCCACTCGATTTGCCACTCGATGTGCCATTCACTTTAAGCATGCGCATACCCTCTATACAGTATGTTGAACCTTCATATGAGTCAATCAAGGGTCATTCTGTTGATATGTATCAGGTGTGCATAAGGTCGGCTGCACAATCAAATCTAAGTCAGAGTCTCAGAGTTGAATGAACACCGAGGATTTCGCTGTGTGTCACGTCCCAAGGTTTGAATTCAAATTATTTACCAGCCAATGAGTCACACCACTCAAGCGTGGAGTGAATATGATTGGGTGAAATGAGAGGTCACATTCCTCCATGCTAGAACGTGTAGCGGAGATCTATATCTTGCTGTGCTAAACAAAACGTGTCTCTTTAATTGCAACTTTAATTAAAAAGCAATTGGTACAGTATAACATTGCAGGCATAGAATGGTTTGCCAAAGAACCCTGTCTCTAATATGAAGTCATCTCCCTTTGAATTCCCTCGCCTCATTAGCAGAGAACACCGCACTTCAATGTCCAAAGGCTAAACCATGGGCCGCTTTCATCAACTGCAAGGATATAGTTGCTGGTGGGCAGAAACCTTGTATCTCCCATATTTCATCTTTTAGTTTTTTCATAAATTAATTGTATGTATACTTTGTCATATTTCAAATAGCGTTGTTGCGATGCTATGCCTCTATTCTATCTCTATCATTCCATATTATAACTCTTCCTATAACTGCAATATTGAGAGCTTGCACAAAAAAGAATTGCACTCACTCTTTTTACACCTGTTATCATAATGATGTGGCAATAAGGTTGTTTCTGATACACATTGCTGTTTTCTTGATTTCATATAAATCTATTAAAGGCCTTTTTATGTTTGGATGACAGTTCTGATAAGACAACCATGTGTGTACAGTACGTACTGCCACTAATCAGAGAAACATTAATGATTGGTGTATCACTAACGGTCTAACAGTCTTATTCAGTCGTTTACCACATATTTCCCATATTCAGCCGTAGAGTATGACCAAAAGTACTGTATGTGCATAACGTATAAAGAGGGCCTGCCTTAGCTGCCACACAACATTTTTTGTGAAAATCGGATAAAAAAAGTGTTAAGTTAAGTGATTGTCATCAGCCAAACAGATGTGTAACCTTCAGTTGTGTAAACTAGTTATGACAAGGCCCAATGCATTCTATTACGATGGGCCCCAGTGCACACAAATTAGTTATGAAGTGCACGCACGCACGCACGCACGCACGCACGCACGCACGCACGCACACACACACACACACACACACACACACACACACACACACACACACACACACACACACACACACACACACACACCATTAGACCTGTGTATAAATATTTGACCAACCATGTGCTGGATTTTATAGTGGAGTTGATCAGGCTATTGTAAAGGAAGAGAGGCCAAAGAGAAAGCTACTGAATCAGAACCATGGATAGCGCTCTCACACACAGTAACTTAAACTGATGGTCAATCAACTCTAACATTTGACTAAAGAGATACAGAGCTAACTTGATCAAATTGTTTCTGTCGGATGGAAACCATGTACAGTGCTTATACTACTCACAAGCTCATTTTTCAAGCCCAGATCGGCTATTTTCGCTACTTTTTTGCGTGCCACTGTTGTACGACAAAGCAGGGTATTCATTTTCAAAAACAAAACATACAAAGTTGAAAAATTGATATACAAGGCGTCTGCCCGACAATGATGAAATGCATCCAACATGATGTTCTGTCTAGCTTGCTATCCTAAAGTTACCTGCTGTATGGTTGGTGCCACATAACTGAGGGCAGTAATGCTGATGCCAGCTGAACTACTGCATTGCTGCTATATATAAAAAAAGGAATCCAATTTAGGGAGCTTTGCTTCTTTCTCCTCCTGTTCTATTCTCTCTTGTCTTGTCTTATTGCTGCTTTTATGTTTGAAAGGCAGGTCAGTCTTGATGTTCACATTTTGAGCCCAAACTACGTATATCAAAACAGAAAACACACATATTACCCAGCAATTGTATTGCTTATATTACACAAATGTCATATATGTCAATATTCATCATGATATTGACAGATATGGGCTTGCCTTTTGGAGGGCATGTAGCAAATGACACCAATTTAGTGTATAATTTAACACAAATTCTTCTTTTTCTATGAGCCCCTTGACTCCACAGGCCCTAGTGCATCTGCATTGTCTGGACTTTATCTACATCCAGCTGGGAGCAATAATGTGCACAGCAAATTTAAATTCCATGACATTCCAAAGTGGAGAACAGTTGGACAGATGGACTTTGTCATGCATAGAACCATACCTGGTATAAAGAACTACAATTACATTAGGTCTTAGGTGTATGTATCTTCAGTGCTCAGCCCCAAATACCATTTGTCAACACAAACTGTATTTACTTGGCTCCATCATGGCTCACAGCCTGTTTAGTTCTGTCCATTCTCACTTACATAAACCTAAAGTGTTGCCGTGCGTGCGTGTGTGCGTGCGTGCGTGCGTGCGTGCGTGCGTGCGTGCGTGCGTGCGTGCGTGCCTGCCTGCCTGCGTGCGTGTGGGTGTGAAGAGCACAGGAGTGCTGTACTCTACGTGGCATTGATTTCTCCATAACAAAACCAAGAGCTCTTTCTGAGTTAAGAGGAGAATGGGTTACTCATGTAAAAAGAAAAAGATCTTGTCAGTGATAACAATTTCTGTAAAGAGATCTACACATAATAGGAACAACTCTCACATAAAACTGATAATAACTGCTGCCATTACAAGATAAGTAGGCCTACAGTATAGGACTTGAGACATTATGTTTCTGAAAGATTTGATTTGTCTAATGGCTATCAATCGCGGCTCCTCGTGTCCACATGTCGAAGTGTCCTTGGGCAAGACACTGTACGCCACATTTCCTCCAATGAGTTGGTCGGTGTGAGCTCGCCAAAATTGGTGTGTGAATGTGGGAAGTGAGGATGCTGGCATTGACTGTTCGCCCAATGTATGAATGAATGAATGAACCATTGTAAAGCGCTCAAACAGTGCTCAAACAATTCATTAAATTCATCAAGTATATTAAGTTGTTGATAGTGAATTTATTTATTTATTTTTCGAACACAGTTCTTATTGACGCAATATAAAAAAAGTCTATGGGAATTCAGAAATCAGACTGGGTCGGAGAAAACAAATGTGACGCAGGTAGAATGCGGGTGCGCAAATTAGTCAGACTTCTCTTCTATTGGGATCCCTGTCATTTTAACTTTACCTAGCTGTGGGCGACTGTGGCTCAGGAGGTAGAGCAGGTTGTCCAATGATCCATGGGTCGGCGGTTCGAATCCCGGCTCCTCCTGTCTACATGTCGAAGTGTCCTTGGGCAAGACACTGAACCCCAAATTGCTCCCGATGTGCTGGTTGGTACCTTGCATGGCTTCCGCCGCAATCGGTGTATGAATGGGTGAATGTAATGCACAATCTATGTAAAGCGCCTTGGATAAAGGCGCTATATAAATGCACCATTTACAATTTTAGCTGTGACTCTCATAACATTATTATACAAAGAAATTGTATTACAATAATAAATTGAAATTCATGTATTTTTGTAAGTTCAGTTCTTAGGAACTAGACAAACTTATCTTTTTGGGTCTCTCTAAGGTTTGGGGACCCTGCTGTAGGGAATAGACCTAGTGAATAAATGCAGAGGGGCAGTATAGCAATTGAGGAATAGCCTCCCTTGTGATTAAATTTGGAGACTACAGTAAGTGGAATTGCATTCTAACTGCATTGATCTCTGTGTGTCTCAGCGAGTGGTGATACATTAGAGCTTGTAAATCAGAGTCCACCGCATGCCTGTCCCCCCAGAGAGGACTTGTGTAGACTTGTGAAGGGGCCTCCCTATCTTCTAACTAGATCTCTCTAAATGTACTACACAGTGGTATAGTACATTTACTCAAGTACTGTACTTAAAATTACAATAGTAGGCCTATACAATTTTGAGGTACTTTTACTTTACTTGAGTATTTCCAATTTCCAATACTTCTACTCCACAACATCTCGGAACCAAATATTGTACTTTTACTCCACTACAATTATTTGAAAACTTTAGTTAAAATTACTTTGTAGATTTTGATTAACCACTTGAGCCCTATATACATATCGGCCATTTGAAATTAGCCGATCTACAAGCTCACAATGCGTCGCGATGTGACACATTGTGAGGTTGTAGATTGTATTTTTTTTATTTTTAATACCTTTGAAAACTTGAAATGGGACATTCTGCATATTGAGTACTTTTACTTCTGTTACTTTAAGTACATATTTATGCCAATACTTTTGTACTTTTACTCAAGTATAATTTTCATTTCAGACTATTTCTATATTGTATTATTGATACTGGCTGCTATGTCCAGATGGGGCTACAAAACCAGCACCGCTATCTGTGAATGTGGAGAAGTGGACCATGCGATGCAGTACTGCCTTGTCTGCCCTCTACTACCCAACCCATGCAGCTTAAAAGATCTTGCAAAATTCAATAATAATGCAAAGGACTGTGAAACAAATGGGAAACTGTCATCTAACCACATGCTTCAAAGACACGAAAATAAGAAGAATTATTGATACTTTTACTTAAGTAAAACATTTGAATACTTTGTCCACCACTGCTTCTACCTAGAGCTCTCTACATGTACTGCATCCATCGGTGAAGCACCTGAGCTTTTAATGAACACGGCAACTGAAAGTGACAAAAAATGCGATATTCGGGGCTTGATTAGAGCTTAATTTAACTTAGATATGACAATAACTATGATCGGACGGAAAAACAACCACCATAGCTCTGCCGACTTTTACTTCCGGATCAAACTGAAGTAAACATCCGCTAACCTTTTCTGCTGATCGTTCAGATATGGCTGGCACCTGGTACCTAATGGCCCCTACACACTGTAGGAGTTTTAAAGTTGTCGGCGAGTCATCAGATCGTTATGTATTTCACACTGCAGGAGTCTTTTTTTTAAATCGTCTGTCATTATATCTTTGTGGCTTTCACACTAAACGATTGGTCGCTGACTAGGCATCACACACTGCAAGAGTTCACCAAGATGCGATCCCGATATAGGCTATACACATAATTTGTTTTTTATTCCAATTTATTTTGACATCTCACGCACGTGCAGGATGCCGTGATACAAGCGCGAGACCGACACATGACGTCTCTCTCTCTCTCTCTCTCTCTCTGCGTGCACGCCACACACACACACACACACAGGAAAGCCAGGCTACACAGGGCGAAATCTTTGTGATAGCGTGTAGCCTACGTGGGCTGCAGCGAGACAGGAGTCACAGGACGTTAAATCTTGATTTGAGTGTCTGAGAGAGACACACACACACACACACACACATACACACACACACACACACACACACACACACACACACACACACACACACACACACACACACACACACACACACACACACACACACACACACACACACACACACACACACACACAGAGAGAGCGCACAAGGTCCAAAGTTTCCTCCGATGCGGTTTTATCAACATTATTGAAATTAGTTGGTTTTATAGACTATTTAACAGCAACATTGGGCTAAAATAGCTACCATTGTACGACACAGGACAGGTATTTACCCAAGGGATAAAGGTTATATATTAGACAGACAGACAGACAGACAGACAGACAGACAGACAGACAGACAGACAGACAGACAGACAGACAGACAGACAGACAGACAGACAGACAGACAGACAGAGTCGGTGCAAGTGCTCTCATTGGCTGCAATACAGGACTTCTCGGGACGGGCTCGCAACCCATTTCATACTGTACGATGTCCAGTCGGCGACAGAGCCAAATATCAAACCTGCTAGATATTCAGAAGACGTCGGGGAGACGTCGGCGAGCACTTTTATCGGCGCTATATCTTCTCGCAGAGCCTTTCACACACAGCGAGCAAAATCTCTGCGATCAAAGCCCGATCTTTGTCAGATCGGGAGTTTTGTCGGGGAGCATAATCGGCGCAAATATCGTGCAGTGTGTACGAGCCATAAAGCTCTGGCACCCTCTGGCATTCAAGGAGTTAAATTCCTTTTTAAATTCATAACTAAACTATAATTAAATATAAACTCTATATAAATCTATACAATAACTAGTGACAAGGTTTTGATTATAATCAATCGAGACAATCAAAATAAGCGTATCCTTTAAAGGTTTCATTAGATTAATTTTCATGAAACCTAAAAGAAAAATTGAGGGGGTTCCAGTTAAAACAAACAAACAAACAAAAACTATGGTGTGCGCATGCATGGACGTGCACGTAAATGAATGTGCGTGCACGATCATGCATAACATGCATGACTATGCGTTGTAGGATCTTGAGGAGACACACACACAAGCACACACTCACACGCACGCACGCACGTACGCACGCATGCACGCACGCACGCACGCACGCACGCACGCACGCACGCACACATGCGCGCACACACATGCACACACGTGCACACACGTGCACACACACTCACATAAAGGCAGTACCAGCCATACATTGCACCTACACACAGTTGGACTGCATCAACTTACAGACCCATACGGTCACATGCACGGCACCCACACACTCATAAACACACACACCGCTGTTTACGCTCATATCGTGAGCGTACGGACATTTACGAGCATTGCCACGTTAGGTGTGGAATTCATGAACTTGAACCTGGCCGTGACGTTGGCGGACGTTGGTCGTAAAATCCGCTCAGTTCCAAGTCAGCCCTCCGGGTGGTGTACCAGTGATCAAGGCATGCGTATATTTATTTAGAAGGCTTTAGTCTTCATGCTGAATCAATAGTCCCCAAACCTCAAAAAAGATATGTATGTATGTGCCCAGCATTTGTCAACACACACATACATAAAAGAAGAAAATGTGTCAACTCAACTGCTTAGTTTATGTTATGCTGATGCAAATTCCACTGGTTTGTATTTGTATTTATTTTGTAGGCTATGTAGTTGCATTCAGAGCTTAATTATTAGGTCGCTGATCAGCATGTTGACAGAGACTCAGCTACTCAGCAATTAAAGTTTCATGTAGGCCTAATGATTTAAATAGACTATCCCTTTGCTGCATGAGCACCTATCTGCTTCCATTTGCGTTGTGGTATTAATTTATAATAATGTATATTGATCACATGGACGCCACACACAGAATAGCCTAATAACTTTTACCTTGATGAGGAAACAGCTATAGTTGGATCGGATGAAATCTAGCTTTTCCGACGTCCAAAAACGGATTAATCGATAAATGTTTGAGAACCACTGCTCAAAAACCACATTGGACAATGATGTTTGACAGTCAGCACAATAGTTGCTTATTTTTTTGACTTAATTTCAGACTTTTTTGGATTTTCTGACTTGATCTGGCCTGTTAACATTTTCATAGACCTGGTTGCTTGTTTCTTTCTCACAGTCACCAAATGTGGCAACCCTGGTCAAAGCGGTGGTTATTGTGGCTCTGTGCTGGTTGTGATGATCATGGATGTGTTTAGCTTGGCTAGCAGCCAAGCAGCAGGCTGCTACTATGGAGTTATTGTCATGGATAACAGTATTTAGCGCAATTTTATGTCCCAGAACCTATGGCTCCATCGCTGCCGCTTTCTTTTCTAGCAAGTAGAACTTTAATGTGCGGTAAACACTAAACAGAAACACGTCTCCATGCAGTGCTGCTCCGCCTCCTCTCACAGTCACACACACACACACACACACACACACACACACACACACACACACACACACACACACACACACACACACACACACACACACACACACACACACACACACACACACACACACACACACACACACACACACACACACACACACACACACACACACACACACACACACACACACACACACACACACACACACACACACACACACACACACACACAAAAGCAACCAAAGGTATGGCTCCCCCATATCTTGCAAGTATGATCGAATCCTACAGTACAAACCCTCCCGCGCACTCAGATCAGCCAACGCAGGGAAACTGGAAGTATACCTTCACTAAAAACGCCGGGACAACGCTCCACATGTCCCAAAATCTTCTCCCTTCTGGCTCCAAAACTATGGAATGCACTTCCCATTACAATCAGAACTGCAGCCTCACTCCCAATCTTCCGCCGTAGTCTGAAAACCCACCTTTTCAGACTCCATCATGGCCCGTAGAACTTGCCCTAGCCCCTTAGATAGCACTTTATGTAGACTTAGATAGCATTTTATACAGACTTATAGCATGTTACGTAGACAGCACTAGAATTGCATTTTATGTAGTCATAGCACTTTTATGTAGTCATAGCACTTTATAGTACATATGTATCGTATATGTATAGTTTATATATATAGTTTAATTATATAGATACTCCACTGTTACGTTCTTAGCTTACGCATGTTTCATGATAACTACTTTTTATGTATGTGATGTAATCCCATGCTTTTTGTTATTGCTTAATGTAAATCGCTCTGGATTAAGAGCGTCTGCTAAATGCCTACATTGTAAATTGTAAAGTACAACCTTGAACCTTGAACGGAATATCTATGTTCACAGTGAAAGGGACGTGTTGTTGAAGACCCTAAGAACCATGCCCACTCACTACGCATGTTCCCTTTGGGAAACCCAGCCAATAGGAAGAACCGCACCCTTTTCCCCAGACCCTTTTCTTCTGTACCATCCCGACCCTGAACCCCTGATACCCACCTACCCTTTCCCCTTTCCATCAACTTATTCACTTTTACAATAAATGTACCTATACGCTTAAACCTTGCTGGACTGTCTGAGTCTCCCAGTTCATTTCAATCGTACATTTTGGGTGTTGTGTGTGAAAATAGTCACCCTATGCCAGTGGTTCTCAAACTTCTTTGTCTCAGGTCACCCCTGTAAATAGCTTTTTGATCCAATGTACCCCTGAATTACAGCAGGTCAATGCATCGTGAGCTTGTAGATCGGTTATGTTTTGGTCGTCCGTCTTACTAAATATAGAGGTTTTAAGACCTATTTAAGAAAAATATTGATGAATTCCAAATATTATCAAAGTATTCTGCGTCACCTGTGGACTTGCGTCACAGCACCCACTTTGAGAAACAAAGCATTGGTCCAGGATCATTTCATACCTAATGCCACCCTGGCAGCAGAGGCATCATAGTTGATCCAGAAGGATACCCAGGATAGGATGGTGATCAGGATGGATGGCATGTAGGTCTGGAGGATGAAGTATCCTATGTTTCGCTTTAGCTTGAAGCTCAAAGACAATCGTGGATAGGAACCTGTGGAGAAGCAAGGGGTAAGGTGTCAGACTATTGCCTGTCAGACTGGTAGTACGTCGGACCAAAGATATGCACCCAGGAGAGAGACAGGCGGAAAGCAGCCCTATATATTTACTTTGAGAGAAACACAGAGCTATCTTGCTTTTTCTTTCAGCTCCTAGGGCAATGGCCACATGAACTGGCTTCATTGCCATGGAAACAAGTAAGAGGGGTCCAAATTGCAATAACTTAGCCTTGAGGGAGCGATGACAACAAGTATACAAAATGTCCCAGAGTACACAATGTGATGCTGAAAGGAGCGCAGCCCCACATGACCATGCATCACTCACTCAAGCTCACCCACCCACCCACCTAACCCACCCACACACCCACTCAGTGGTCATTGGTATTGCCCATGCAGCTTGAGGTAAGAGTTGGCACTAAAAGCACATTGCATCAAGAGACACATACTGTATCAAATTTAACATGCACATTTTGACATGGTACTTTCTAAAGCGTCATGATCCAGATAACTACCGGCATGATGAACCAGAAAGACTGTGTTACATTGGACGTTTTTTGGGCACCCAGATTGTAGTAGTTATACTTCCTTCAGTGCCAGTGGTGTTACTAATGATACTAATCCACTGACACTAATTATTTAACTGCTTCTGGAAAATAGTAATATGGAAATAATAGACTTCTTCCTGAGGGTAGAGAGCGGGGTAGAAGGTCAAGTGTCACTTGTGTCTTGTTTTTGTATTGTTTTGAATTGTGTTATTAATGAAATGCAGCTGGTCCTTGTCTCCAAGACACATTTCTCCCGGGAGACAAACCTGAAAAGAAATCTGTATATCCTATCACTCAATAATTACAAACCAATTTATTATCTTTCATATCTCAGGTACAATGAAGTCATTTAACCGAATTAATCGATTTTATGAACAATAACAATCTTTTTAAATAATAATGTTCAATCAAATGTTTTGCTCACCACAGCACAGAGACATGAAGCTCTGTAATGACCTACTGTTAACAGTAGATAGATTTTTGATGCTGATATTTTTTCTATGCTGATACATTAAGAATGTTGTCCATCTAAAGCAGGGGTTCTCAACCCGTGGGTCGCGACCCCTCGGGGGGTCGCCAAATTATTTTGGGGGGTCCCCAAATTATTTTCAAAAAAAAAAAAAAAGAAAAAAAAAAGGGTTTTTTTTTAATTTTTATTTTCACGATTTTTCAAAAATAGCAGACCTACAAGCTCGTAGCGCGCTATGAGCTTGTAGATCTGCTATTTTTCAATAGCTAAATTATAACAATGCTTAAAACACCAAAAGGGGTTCCCGCCCAAAATGGTTTAAGGTTATTGTAGCAGTCAATTTATATTGGGGGTCGGGAGGGGGCGGGGCGGGGGTCCCGAGACATTGCCAAAGCATTTCCGGGGGTCCCCGGCCAAAAACGTTGAGAACCCCTGAGCTAAAGGACATTTCCCACCTGGACTACTGTAATGCACTTAATGCAGAGTCAGAGCTCCCTTCACCAACTCCAACTAGTGCAGAATGCTGCAGCCCACATTTGAACAGACACAAAGAAATACGAACACATTAATCCTGCTTTAGCCAATTTATACTGGCTGCCTGCCAGTATTATTTCGTATTGATTTTAAAATTATACTGATCGCCTTTAAAGCTTTAAATGGTCTCACTTTAAAGTACTGACTGTGATCGGCTAACCAGCGCAGCTAGTTATTCCTATTCCCAAGCTTTCATTGTTTAATGTTTCATTTTAATCTGCTATTCCCCGTGTTGGTTTTCATTTGTTTATTTTTATGTGCTTTTCTTCATCTGTTTTCTTTTATTTGTGCTGTTAATTTATTTTCTTCTGTGAAGCACTTTGTAACCTTGTTAAGAACAGTGCTATATACATAGTAGTACAAATGTTGCACCAGGGGTTCTATGCCTGGGGTCGAAGCAGATGCATGCTGGGATCAAGACCATGTTTTTTACGCTGAAAATTAAACGTAAAGCAACTTTTTTTCAATGCAAAGAATATTGAATGTACCCCACAGGAGGGGAAGTGCACTAAAGCATTATGGGAATTGTAGGAATTCAGCAATCCAGTCAAACCCTATAGTAAAACACAGAGACTTCATTGTTTTTCTGGCCATAGGGTGCAAATTTGAAATTGTGCTGTTATCTACTACAAATACTATTAATATTGAGTGACTGCAGTTGGTGGTGAAATATCCCTTTAAGCTTTGCCAGTGCATTTTTACAAAAGTACATTTGTACAAAATGTCTTATTTTTAATGCCCCAACTTTCTTACAGAGCAAAATCTTAAAGCCCCCTGTTTAAAGAAATAAACAAAAAAAGAAAAAGAAAAACATTAAGGATGCCCTTTTCATTAATCTTAAAAAAAGTTTGTCTTGGCTTTTAAAGTACAATCCTGGGAAGCATATTCTACCGAGTACCACCTCAGAAACACAATGTCAAGGCATTTGAAAGTCTCCTCCTTTGAACCTCTGGTGGTAAAACAAACCAATACTGCCCTCTCAGGTCACTTGAACACAACGTCGCGTTCAAGCCCAAAATCCATTTTACATACATCATTAGTCCAGCACTGGGAATAATCATCATTGTGATGCCTCTGAGTCGAGCATCAGAAGGGAATCATTTATGCTTTGGCTCTTCTCTCATATGAATATAATCCTTTATCAAGTACACCCAATCCCCCTGCTACCACTACCTCCTTTTCTTCCAACAGTTTGAATAAACAGACGGATAATTGCCTCTCCATTCATATTCCCAGTTCTAGTGTTGCAGTGAGAGCCTGGAGGAGGACACAAATTGTGTAATGAGATGAGCCTTTTGAAATAAATTACAAGAAGGCCCTCATGGGGAAACAGGCAAAGCGGCACACAGCTATATGATCTTGGCCTTCATGCCAAACTTTGGCAAAATTCATTACATTCGAGCACCTCCCTCACGTGCAACTGTTGGGAGTGTGGAGGTTCCACAGCAGAGTTTGATATCTATCTATCTATCTATCTATCTATCTATCTATCTATCTATCTATCTATCTATCTATCTATCTATCTATCTATCTATCTATCTATCTATCTTTTTTTTTTTTATCCCACGATTTTGTAACTCATTTTTCACCCCTGTATCAATTATCTAATGTGATCCTGGGCTCTGCACACCCTCCGCCAACCTAGTCCCCATATATGGGGGACATGGGGAGAGCAACGGACTTGAACTCATGCTTCCTTCATGCCTGAGTGTCCAAGTTGCTCCTTTACACCTGACAGGGGGGAGTTTCCCTGGTTGGACGTAGCGCGTGGAAGGAACACGTTATTCCAACCAGTTCCTTTCCCCTCCATCAGGCGCCCCGGCTGGCCAGGGGGAGGCAGTTTAGACACCAGGATTACTGCATGTTTTTTGTGAGGGTACCTACCCTAGGGGACACGGGGAGAACATGCAAACTCTACACAGAAAGGCCCTTTCGCCTGTGTTATTATTATTGTTATTAACACACTACCATACAAATTGTATTCACTAAAAAAGTGATGGATTTCAGCTTTAAACAATTGATTCAATACTGCAAATTATCGTCTCTTCCTTCAACATACCAGTTGAGAAGACCACGTTCTTGGAGACCAGCTTGTAGTCCACTATGGAGAACTGTGGGAGCTCAATGCGGGTCACCCCCGTCACCGCGTTGTCCCCTCCTTTCCAGTAGAACTCAATGTCATCCGTAGTGTAGCCGTCTGTGGGTGAGGGTGAAGCACACAGAGGGTAATAAGCACTGTCCTGTCATTTTGTTACCAAGAAGATAACAGGACTAATGTCACACCAATGCTGGAGTGACATTTCACATGTCACGCTCCTATGCCACCAAAATGTGGAACGCCCTACCAACAGTCCTTAAGACTCCCTTGACTCCTTCAAAACCGCTCTCTAAGGGCACCTACGGACGAGACGGCTGCAATTCGAAACTGACGTAAAATCGTAATCCCCCCCACCCCTCTTCCCCTCACTGTTTATGTTTTTTCCCAGTTTACCTCCTTTTATGATTACCTGTTTTCGGTTATATAGATGTGTAAATTTGTATGGTTCTGATGAATTGAAAATGGTGGACCCTATTGTAAACAAGTGTAATGCTTTATGGTGTCGTCCACAGTTAACAGTTTTTGTATTGAGTTGTGCTTGAAATATACTGTAATTCTGCAAACTGTTAAAAAATACTTCAATCAATGTGATTAAGTCCCATGAATCACAAATGATATAGGTACAAGCATCACTGTCGGTTAGAAACATTGTATCTCCACATTATTTTTATGTCTTTTATGACAGTGTCAGAAATAGCGGATCTACAAGCCCACAATACGTCACGATGTGACACGTTCCGAGCATTTATTTTGCTTGGCTATTTGCTTTTATATATATATTTTTTTTAATTATAACATTTTGTAAAAGTGAGAGTTGAATGTGGTTAAAGTAGAATATTTAACCAATGAAAAGTATTAACAAGAGCTTGTGACTAAATAACTTCATTGGATTTATTGGAACACAGTGTCAAAATTTGTCGCTGTGTCCTCGCTGGCACACAAGCTGACACAAGGATTCCATGACCAACGACAGCTTTATGAGGGCAAGTGTGTTGAGAACAAGGATGGCCAAAGAAGATATTAAAAATCATAAAACCAAGACCAGTGACTCCGTCCTTGTGTGTTGTGCTTACTGTCTAGCTAAAATCACTCTTCATTGGCACAATAGCTGTAATGTCTGCATTGTCCTCTAAATAAAACAGCCACAGATTCTACTGTAGATTATCACCCAGGATTTGTCATTGCCCTGGGCATTTGTCATTGCTATGAGGCCCTAGCTGTACTTTCATTGTCACAGAGGGTGACAATGAATGGCCAGGCGATATTGTGTTCATCGCATACCTATTTAGCCACTCACAAATACAATGAGAAAATAGCATCTGAGAAATGCGGTAAACTGTGGCCGCGATGTTTGACATGCTGAGTTCCTTCTGCAGTCAGGTCACTCAAGGGGACAGTTCAGCAGACGGTGGCACTTTGGCTGGCACTGACTGGTCAACTATATACTGCCATATCACCCCAAGGGCTGATAACATTAACCCATTTTGGGCGGGAACCCCTTTTGGTGTTAGCATTATGTTATGCTTTAGCTATTGAAAAATAGCAGATCTACAAGCTCATAGCGCGCCACCGAGTGGCGCGCTACAAGCTTGTAGGTCTGCTATTTTTGAAAAATCGAAGAACGACTGACATAGAAACATAGCTTTTTCAGAAAACTGTCAGGATATAGAAGACATTTGTAGAATCGTTCCCAGGTCTAAATGGGTTAATCAGCCTCAATGTCCAGTTCTTTTATCACGCCCTTCACACAGGGCAAAGTATATCATACCTTTTATTTGTTTATTTATTTATTTAATTTGATTTTGAGTCATAAACTGGGCTTTTAACTTACAGCTCTCGATTTCCAAAGTGCAGTTCTGCTCATCCAGTGGGTATCTCCTCAGATCCATCATGCAGGCTGCTGTGGTTGTGATTCTGAATTATAGACAAACCCAAGAGAGAAAGTCGCATCATCTGGAGGAAATTATTGCTTTACAATTTGATTTACATCACACTGCGGGAACAAACCCCCTTGTAAAATGAAAAGGATTATAAGTGATTTGAGTAAGGGATGAAAATTTTCATTTTTGCTAAATTCTGTGTATTTACATTGCATTTATGTAATGTCCACCTTAGAGGCCCGGAACTATTTAATCCATTTCATCCAGGATGCCCATCATTTGTAGCGCACGGACCACTTTTACCGGCGCACCGGAAGCTGGTGTGCATGTCTGTGTAGCAGCTAACAATAGCCACACCACTCTAGAGTCGATCGACAACAACGGGAGGTAATAATAAATCTATCGCGACTAGCGACTGGACCGCTGAGCGCCGTCTAACACAGGATCTTTTTTCAGAATTAGACGGGATGATTTAGATCGGGAGTTATGATCGTTTTAAGATTTTCGTTTTCGTCAGCTAAACAGGCAGGGGCGATTTTCGATGACGTGTCACTTTTTGACACGTCATCGGATCGGGCAACAAGCGCTCCAAGGCTCTAGAGCGATGCGAACGGTTTTGTTATCATTAATCTCCGTCCTGTTTATCAATCTCTGTGTTGGGCACTTGACCATGACCTTGAACTTGGACGGAGAACTCCGCCCTGGGCTTCCATGGTGTTAATATGCATTAATGTCTAAATAAACAAATAGAAAAGCGCTATCAAAATGCAATCCATTATTATTATTATTATTACATTTATTATATTATTCCCACAATTTTGCAACCCATTTTTTCACCCAGTGTCAATTATCTAATGTAATCCTGGGTGCTACACTTCATCTGCCAACCTGGGGAGAGCAACAGACCTCATGCTTCCTTCTATGCATGAGGAGTCCAAGCTGCTTCTTTACACCTGACGGGGGGGGGGAGTTTCCTCAGTTGGACGTAGTGCGTGGAAGGAACACATTATTCCAAACAGTTCCTTTCCCCTCCATCAGGCGCCCCAGCTGGCCAGGGGAGGCAGTTTAGAGACCAGGATTACTGCATGTTTTATGAGGGTACCTACCCTAGGGGACACGGGGAGAACATGCAAACTCCACATAGAAAGGCCCTTTCGCCAACCCCACCCAGGGTATGGGCACTGATGACGCAGAGGAGAGAACACCCCCCCCAGCGCCCACAGCATCCCCAGTGGGAATCGAACCCAGGAGGACCTTCTAGCTGTGAGGCGACAGAGCCTCTACATTTATTTATATTCTGTAACAGGGGTCTACCCGTACCTCCAGCTCTTAAACAGAAAATACATTTTCAGGTCGGGATACCAATTTTATCCAATCAGGAGGGAGAATTCACACAGGGCAAAGGATAAACAAGGGGAATTGCAAGTAATGACAAATGAGCAGTCAAAATTGGAACTTAAACATTATAAATTTTAATCTGATTGGTACTTTCTCTTGATTGGCTGACAATTAGCCACCTACCTGGAAATGTGTTTTCTGCTGGAGAGACACAGAGAGACCCCTGCTACTTAACAAACACTCTATAGCAATGATTACTATCATAATATAGTGCTTTAACCTTTTAACAAAATATATTTTATTTGGAGTTTGAACCAAAAGATATCACTTAATTCACCTACCCTTTTATTGCCCAGCCCTAACACCCATATTGAATGTTCAACACTTCCACCTGCCCCTTCACTTCTGGCATACCTAGATTAGGTGTCACTGTGATTAGGGCTGCATTAGCCTCAGCAAAGGGGCTACAGCCTAGTAAAACAATTATCTCACAGCAATAGTGTCCTTAGCATTATTAAAGCTAACCTTGTTTTTATATAGCAGCGCATTGTAATGTTTCTACAATGTATTTTTGTAGTAAAACAAATAAATAATACAAAATAAACTAAGCTTACTCTTGGTTTACAGTACTATTATGAGAAATGTTATTGGAGATGTAAGTGTTACTGACCCAATGTCTATTCTTATCAGTGGAGTTTAAGTGATTCTGTTATAGCTTACTAGTTCTCAAGACTGCATGATCATCATTTTAGACTTAGAGCACAGCCATCCACAGATTATAGTGAACTAACATAATTACTAAATGATTGCACAAAATTGTATTAACACATTACAATTACTTCATTGTATTCTCTGCTACGCATTGTACTTTTAAATGCACATTTTGGCAATGCAGTGGCATTGTAGATTGAAAAGCAGATTGTCTGCAAATTAAACTTAATTGGGTTTGAGTTCTTATTGTACTGAGAAGCCAAGCGGTAGTTTCTGCACACACATGGCTGAGCCGCAGTACATTACCATAAAATCATGAGAATTATGTCCTTAATGCTTCTAGAAGAGGGGCAAATAAAACACTGACTTTTTGCAATCGATTGATCAAATCTGCCTCGATAGCTCTGTCATTCCTTCTATATACGTTATTGCACTGCGGTTCTTGTGGTTAATATGATATACACACAGAATAATTTGATACGAGTGTTGCTGTCCTCTTCTCAGAGGTACTGCGGCAGCAGAAATATCATTCCTGCAGGATAAGGCTTCTGGTTTCTGATCCCATGACTATCATTTTGAAAGGAGCATGGGCGCTGGCTCCACTGCTATCGTGTTTTAGTTTTAATGCAGACAATAGTAAAAGTGACTGTAAGAACACATTGGGGAGGCAAACACTCAACCCTAGACCAGGGCATCGGCTGGTGCAACCACTTCCTTAAGTGACTATGTGTGTGGGTGGCTGGGTACAGTACAGTACAGTTACAGTACAGTACAGTAGTGGGTACAGTAGAGGGACCCCCACACGGTAACTCTGTCATTTCTCGACCGTTTCGGACGCGGGGCGGCTCGCCGGAATCGGGCCGGCACCCTACAAATTAAATGTATACAAATCTTTTGAAAATAGCAGATCTACAAGTTCACAATGTGTCGCGACCGACTATTTTCAAATGGCCGGAATATATATAGGGCTGAAGTGGTTAATGGAGGCTATGTTTTGTAATAAAAATCACACCCATGTGAAGTGAGTGGTGCAACTCCGTGTGGGGGTCCCCGGGGGATCCCCGGAACATCCAGACCACCATGAACGTGCCCAGGGGGCTGGCCCGGTTCCGGCGAGCCGCCCCGCGTCCGAAACGGTCGAGAAATGACAGTTACCGTGTGGGCTCCCCGGGGGTCCCTGGGGGGTCCCTGGAACATCCAAACCCCCAGGAATGGGGGTCTGGATGTTACCAACCAAGCTATTGGTTACCAACCAAGCTATTTTCGTGCTTGGACAGTATTTTGGACAAATTAAAGTTTTCAAATAATTGTAGTGGACTAATAAGTACAATATTTGCTTCTGAGAGTGGAGAAGAAATAAAAGTATTGAAAATTGGCAATACTCAAAAAGTATAGTAAAAATACTTCAGAACTGTACTTGAGTAAATGTACTTGAGTAAATGTACGTAGTTACACCATTGGACAAAGGAACATGCATGTTCGAATGGTGAACAAATTAGAGGACCATATGGGACCATATTGTATGACTGTAGACCACTGTACTTGTCCCACATTGACCATATTGTATGTAGACCACTATAAAAAATACATAAAAAATGTAGCCAATAAAATCAAATTCAATCTATCTAACTTCAGACACATAAGACCATATCTCACAACAGACGCCGCTAAACTCTTCATGCATGCTATGATTTTTTCACACATAACATACTGTTTCACAACCTGGTCACAGACAAATCAGACAACGTTAAAACCCATAGAATCACTTTATAAACAGACATTAAAAACCCTGGACCAAAAGCCCAACCGTTACCACCATTGCCATATAGTTCAAAAGTACAATTTATTTACTTTTGACAGCTTCAAACATTTTTCAGATGCTTGTCTCATTTTTAAAATCTTAAATGGACTTGCACCTCCACCACTGAAACAGTACATATATCGAAGGGACAGTGGTGATAGAACAACAAGGGCAACTACCAGAGGAGACTGTGAAGTGCCAATCAAACGTAGTGTGTTTGGTAAAAGAGTCTTCTCTGTTAGAGCCTCCCATCACTGGAACAGTCTCCCTACAGAAATAAGAGAGACCTCCAACTATTTGACCTTCAAATTTAACCTGAAGAGGTGGCTAAAAACAAATCAAGTCTGTAATCATGAGTAACTATCAGCACTATTTAGTTTTCATCACCGGTGTCATTTTTCCACTTCACAGTTGTTCTGTCCCCTGTACCATGTTGATCTGTTCCTGTATTGTTTTGTGTTTTTGTATGGACATAGTGGTGGGTGCTGGCACATGCACACATGGCATCAACGCATGGTGTGTGTGCTGGCACACTATACATTCTGTCCTTCTTTTATCTGTATTGTACTATATGTGTCATTGTATGTTTAGTTTTACTACCATTTTAAGAGCCTGCTCAGGGACTACAGATGAAAATTAGCTTATGGCTAACTCTGGCACATTTACATGAAAGTGAAAACTGAAATGTTGATTAATGAGCATTGTCCATGTCAAATAAATAAATAAATAAATAAATAAATACTTTTCCCACATTGACCATATTGTATGACTGTAGACCACTGTACTTGTCCCACATTGACCATATTGTATGTAGACCACTATACTTTTCCCACATTGACCATATTGTATGTAGACCACTGTACTTTTAAAGGCTTCCTTTTTAGATTTTACATTTGTTTAAAATGTCTGGAGTCATTAAAAGTTCACCAAACGTACCTGAATAGTTGCTGGCTAGTGCATGGTTATCAGTAATGGATACGGTATTTGAATTTCATCTGTTCCCCAGGGACTATTTTCCAAATAAATCTGTGCTTTGAAATGCATTCAAATGTAGCTATAATGTAACTTGGACAAAAGCTACTGGGTACAAGTATATGTTCACGGTATTGGATTACATATTGTAATGAAAATAAGTAAATGTTTTGTCAAAATCGTCTGCAGTAATGTCAAGTAGGAGTCATCATCAATGGGCTAAACACCGGAATGAGCCTTTAACCACATGAACCCGTGTCACTATTCTGGTCATGTAATAATAGGTGAACATTCAGAGAGAATAGGCACATGCATGTTTGGTGAAAAATGACATGAAAAATGTGATATGTTGCAGGTAATTTTCAATAAAGTGATTTGGTGAGAGGGAAAAAAGGAAGGGGCAAGTATTAGACCTGTGGGGGTCTGGGCCTCTGGGCAATGAAGTATATCATTTCAGTGGTTAACAATTATGCCAGTGGTTCTCAAATGTGGTCCATGGACCGTCCGTCAGTGTTACTTGAGGGGGTTCTAAATGGATCCTCCTTACAGGTCTACAACTCTGAGAGTGTGCAAATGAAACCCAATGAACCGGTAAGAATTATAGGGGTGCTTTAAATTATATCGTTTGAGAACCACTGAACTATAGCCATCACCTGGTTCATGGGTGACTAATACAAATTTTGCATCAAAGTGGAAGATCTATTCCATTTACTGTCCAGTGAGCCTACTCATAGCCATTCAAGGGACATTTCCCAGAGGGAAAATCACAACAATCAAAAATATATAGCGGTTTCAACAGGAAGAGCATCAGTGGGAGTCTAGCTGCAGCAGTTGTACTCACCTTAGTCCGTAGAGAACGGTACCGTCCGGGTGGAGTCGGATCATGCGGTTCTTAACTGTAACACCATGCACAAAGGACTTCTTGTCATTGAGGAAGTAGGTGTCAGGGACCCAGAGCTGGTCTGCCACCCTGTTGTCTAGCGTCAGGTTGAGAGGGATCCCAGTATAGGATAACCTCTTATCCCTCCAGTACTGCTGGAAGTACATAGTCAGCGTGTAATCCTATGGACCAAAGGAGAACATGGGTCATAGACGCGTCATATTGATGCTATTACATGGCAGATACAGTATATAAATAATGCAGTATTGTTTCCCAGATCTGTGGGACTCTCTCTGGGGTAATGTAATGTTGTTAGTGAACGCCGTCATAACTGTAAGTTCAGGGTTCACTTACTCACAGTGAGTTAAGGCTACCACATAGGTCATAGCTACGTGTCTGCAGCCCTGAAGCTCAGGATGGATTTTCTGTAGTCAAGGTGATATTTATAGAATTGTCAAACAACTCTGATTCTCAACAACCGGCCCCGGGCGGCCATTTTTCAAGAGCTGTCTAGAGAAGAAACCCTCCTCAGCCCTTCTGCTCAGAATTGTGGCACTAGCCCTCAGATTATAGATTTCCATTTCTGCAGCCACAGCATCGATACCATGGCTCAGCTCTGAAGGCTGATTAACCCAACAACAACCCAAAACTGGAGCATGAGTGGCATGACAATAATAATACCATAATACCCAATCTAAATATTTAACAACATGAACCCTAGCATTCCAGACAATATTATTCAGGGCAGTCGATGAACATACAACAATGCCAAACATTTGGCAAAAATAGCACATCTACAAGCTCACACGGCGTTGCAACGCGGTAAGTGGTGATATAGCAGTAGCATTGACGTACAGTAGTACACACATCACCATGCATGTTAACATAAGCCTGTCAATAATTCAGAGGACATTCTTTTGATTTCCAACCGGTTCCACAGGTGGAGCCATCAAACAGAAAAGCTTTTTCCTGCGGCTTTAATGGAGCTCTTTACTAGCCCACTTGGCTTTGTTCTGCTGACTAATGCCCTCTTAAATAAATAAGCAGGACTCAGGAAATAAACACAAAGTTGGCAATGCTGAGAATGCCTGCATTTGAATCCACGGGCACAGTAGCACACTCATGACAGGTGTTTAAGTACCTCACTTTTCCTTTGAATGTCCTCTCAACACTGGTTTAACTATACTTTCAACCTGGTACCCCTTTTCATTTTCATAAATAGGCTAAATTGCAGATCTATAAGCTCAAAACGTGTTGCATTGTGACACCCTGACGGGCTTATAGATTTTTACCTCATGACACCATCGTACAATGTGTAGAGACCATTGGTCAAAAGCAAGCCTACTGTATTACACCATCCTCAATGTGTTTGTGCGAGAGAACCATTATGGCGGTCATAGTTTGTCAAGGAGAATTATGACTCCATCCATTCTGCTTGTTTGGAAGTTGAGTCATCACGTGCTAGGAACTTGACAGTGTTACCCACCAGTTAATTTTGACCTGCAGTTAGCAGGTGTTAATTTCGAGCCCTCATTAAATCACATACATTAGTTTGTTTTGTCAGAGACTGGCCCCCAGGGGCCAATGCGTCATGCATGGGGACAAGTTGGCTGTAGGGTAGGCTGATTTGACTGGTGGTCAAAGTCAAACAACACTTATTGCCTCAGAGAATCTCATAGCCTCTACCTCTACTCAATCATTGACGACTAGATTTATAGAGATCTAAGGTTCAGGGCAAATTGTGCTGGTCATCTGCATGAACTGAACGTCTGATTTACTAGGGTAGCAGCTAATTACGCAATCTGTGAATGGGACCGCCTCCTTAAACTATTGTATCTGAAACAGCGGTTATGGGCAGCCGTAGCAGTGGGAAGAGTGGCCACCTAGTCACCAGTTCAACATTGACTCACCCAGTAATGTTCCAGAGCAAGACATATCACTAACAGCTCCCCCTGAGTGTTCTTTGTTACCACGCAGTCATCTGTTCTCTCCCCTCCAGATAGTATTGTATTCAGCTCACTGATTATTGCTTTTATGAATGCTTATCAATCAATATAGTGATTTATGGTGTCGATTGCCTTTTGGAGGTCCAGCATGACCATGCCGCAGTATTTGCCCGTGTCCACCTCATGTTTGATGTGGTCGTTCAAATAGAGGGTATGCGCGTGACATCATCATCAAACCAGGAAGTTATGCAGGAACGCCTACTGAGTGGCAAAAACTACTTTCTGGCCTTGACAGCCCGTACATCCACACAGAAAAGTCATATCTGATTGCATTAAACAACATTAAACGATGTTAAACTCACTTTGCCTGTTGCTTTGCCACTCGATTTGCCACTCGATGTGCCATTCACTTTAAGCATGCGCATACTCTCTATAGAGAAGGCATGTGTAAGTGGAATGGGATGTTCTGAAGCCAGAATGAATTCGTACATTAGTTAATGGTTAGCAAGATATACTTTTCAACCTGTTCATAAATAATTTTTTCTATAACTTTTGAGATGCAACTAGGAATAGAAATTGGGCGGTAGTTGTCAGGGTCTAATTTAATTCATTTTCTGTACAGGGGGGTTATACTCTCGCTCAGTTTCTGACTGCAGCCTAATGGGGACTGCCCATATCTCCGACATCAATATTACTCTGACTACGTGGCTTTGCGTGCGGTTAGGGTTAGGGACAGGGTTAGTAATGCGCGAGTCAGCTGTTGAGTAACCTCCAAAGTTCACGTGGAGTGTTTGTTTTCATCAACTTTATCATTGAGGTATTTCTTTCTCGCAGATCTGGTCATGGCAGTTAGGCTACCAATTTTTTTGCCTATTGAACTGTTATGGAACTGGTATATCTATCTAGAAAGCAGCTTATATATTTATTTATTTAAGCTACGAGCTTAATTCTTTTTTGAAAAGCCAAAGAAATCTAAAATAACACAGATGCGTTCTCAGTTTTAATGGGTTAATCAAAGTAAAAAGCTACATTCAATACTGATTAAGTCATTGATTAATTACAGAAACATTGTGCAGGGCGCATTGCAACTGACAAAAATAGAATTTGGGTGACTATTAGGAGTATTATTATTATTATTAATTAGGAGTCATAAAATGAGCTCCTGAACAGATAGATTAACATTTCAGATGAACATTGTGTTTTCTGTTTCTGTAATGTGTCCATACAGTGGGGGAAAAAGGAAACTGTGCTGAGCATTGATTGTCAAAACAAGCAATGTGATATTCCAACTGCAGTGCTGATAACAACATCAAAATGACGTGTAGGCTTGAGTTGCAAGGAGTTTGACTATTGCTGGTGTTGCGCCAGGGAGGTTTCAAGGTAATCTCTGATTTGAATTGCGTTACTCCTTACTCCTAGATACTATACAATCTATATAGGTCTATATAGTTCTATGGGTTAGGCCTAGAACTCCTCCCATTATTTGTGATCCTCCCATATGCATATGCACTCCCATTATTTGTGCAATATTCACTTAAATGCATAAGGATATAATTATTATATCCTTCCATTACTTGTGTAATCTTACTTTAGATGCATTATACATAAAGGGGAGAGGCACATAATGCGATTGGATTATAAGCAAGGTATGCCAGAATGACAAGCACACTGCATTTCCAGGCCAGTGCACCCATTTGATGTATGTTTTGGTCCAGAGTGCATATGAAATGAGGCTCAAGGGGTCTTTCTTTGTGGAGTTTGCATGTTCTCCCTGTATTTGCACGGGTTTCCTCTGGGTACTTTGATTTCCTTCCATACCAAAAGACATGCATGCGTACTGGAGTTGGCCCCTGGAGATGCACTATGGCTGCTCATTGCACTCAAGTACAGTAGTTAGGAATGGGTAAAGAATGTGTATTCGACCGCGAACCACAATCTGAAAATATTTTATCAATCTTTTTATTTGATTTATTGGCACATCTACAAGCTCACAACACATCACATCACATTGTGATCTTGTAAATCAGTCATTTTCAGTAAATTAAAAAAAAAGTAGTAGCGGGACGGATATCCCACAATGATCAGTCGTTGTACCAGCAGGAGGTGACAGATCTAGTATTTCCTTAAAGTGGTTAAACTGCTGCTTTAATACCTTAAATAATTTTGCTATGGACCCCCTGGCTGGAACCCACTCGAGACCGCTGCCCTATAATAGCACAACAATGGACATGTCGGAGCTTGTGACATGAAAGTTAAACTGTAAGTCAATATTTGTGAATATCCTTTGGTTATAAGACAATGATGCCTCTACGTGTGACAATACTGACCCTTTGCTAGATAAGAAAGCACCTGTATTATGTCCAGTTTCCTAACAGATCAAAGTCTTTAGAGCCGACTGAAATTCTAAAAATAATTCTAAGAAAACGTTGTGAAGCAAGGTGAAAGTTGGTTCTGCAGGGATTCGAGGCTGAGCATCAGATAATGAGAAGAGATGTGTCTGGTGAAAGGCTCTGGCTCTGTGACAAGTTTTGCCAGCATTCTTTTTCACTTTCTCTCTGGCACAAAACTCCATGGGGCTCCATCTTGCGGCAGGGGCCCTTTTTCCTTAACTTGGGGATTTAGTATTGTGTAAGAGGCGTTCCCCCGTAAAAAATGCTGTCTTGTGCCACCACCTAAATCCTTAAAACACCTCCGCTACCCATTACATTATGCATAGGTTTGGGTGTTACGCAACTTAAACCAATCAGTGTGCCAGTAGTCAGGGAATATTATCAGTATAATGTCAAATCTGGGAATAACTTTCTTACCAAGAATTTTCTTCACCAATGTGTTTGTAAAGGTGTCTACTAACATATCCCACATTGGTTTATATTCAGCAACCCTATGGGAATCTTTGACAGCTGCTGAAAGTTGGGGTACCATCAACAACCATTATAAGGCAAAGATGTTCTAAATTTCATTATGCTTTAAGTAGCATGTGACGTGTCAAACTATGGTGTTTTCATGATTCTGAATCCATTCCAAGCATTAGTTTTGCACGAAAAACACTTCTTGGGCTAAAAACGGCCATTGCCGTCATTACAAATGTGATGAGGTCAGCACATTTGGGCATATTTGGGCAAGTGGCTATGGCCAAACTAGGGGGTCTATGACCAAACTAGGGGTCAAACTAGGGGGTCTTCATGATTCCCATTCCAAGCATTAGTTTTGCATGAAGAATACTCCTTGGGCTAAATTTGGCCATAGACACTTGCCCAAATGTGCCCTAATGTGCTCAAATGTGCTGACCTCATCACATTTGTGATGACGGCTATGGCCATTTTTAGCCCAAGGAGTGTTTTTCGAACAAAACTAATGCTTGGAATGGATTCAGAATCATGAAAACACCCTAGTTTGACACGTCGCATGCTACTTAAAGCAAAATTAAATTTAGAACATTTTTGCCTTATAGGCCTAATGGTTGTTAGCTGTCAGCAGCTGTCAGCAGCTGTCAAAAATTCCCCTAGGGTGGTTGAATATAAACCAATGTGGGATGTTAGTAGACACTAGTGTCTACTAACATCCCTGCGGGGGTAACCCGCAGGTCCCGCGGGTTACCCGCAGGGTGGGCTGAGCCGAGTCAAGATATTTTAACTTTACTGGCGGGGCGGGTTGGGGCGAGTTAAATAATGTATACTGTGATTTTTACAAATGATTATTGTTGCCACGAGTCCTGGGAGGAAATTTGCGCAGCCATCACTGGTGATGCTGAAAAGACCCCGCTGTATTTTATTTAATCGTCAATGTTTCGATTAATTCAGATCATTCATCAGGACATAACTGTACATCATCTTTCATCAACTATGAAGCTATGAAATCATCACATTACACATTAAAATACAACGGTAAATCTCAGGTAGAGGTGATCAACTACATTTGACTAAGGATTTGGAAACCCAAAATATGTACTTCGTTTTGGTCTGACTTCTGTGAGAAAAGTGAGCTTGACCTTGGGCGCAGAATGCTGAAATGCTAAATCAGACATTCAAACTAAGTTGATACTGAATCTCTGTATGCCGTTTTATTCAAACTGAACTTCACATGGAGGCAGTACAGCTGATAATCTTTTTTCTATTTACAGAAAAGCAACAGAACCTACAATGAACTTGACCCTGGGCGCAGAATGCTAAAACACATAGTTGCATACTTATACAAGCCACGCTGATCCTGAAACCCTGTTTAAAGTTTCATTCTCTCCCCAAAGGAAGGATGTTCACTGAGAAATGACAAGCCTAGGCATAACACGACCCGCCGCTCACTGGTATAAACAAATGTGTAATTTGTGGCAATCCCTAGACCCTAGCATATGGACATCACATTACCCTCGTAGATCATGTCTGAAAACACCAATGCATTCAAAGAACATCCAGATGGCAATGTGTGATAACCGGTGTTAGTCAGCAATGGTGGGAAAGTACTCAACATCAGTACTTGAGTATACTCATGTTACGGCCATATAGGCCTGTGCGTCTGCCCGGGGTCTGTGTTGGAATTGGGGAGTAGTTACAACTCAGTCATAATCATAATGTACCTTTTCCCTTCCTAGAAATGAAGTGGCATCAAAAGTATAATATTTGTCTTTGAAACATAGTGGAAGTACCCAAAAAATGCAAATACTCATGTACAGTACTCAAGTAAATGTTATTTGTTACTGTCCACCACTCTGTCACAATCAACCACTGGTCCAATCATAGACGTTTCAGCATAGATACCATCATCACTTTAGGTGATGCTGCTTTTTAGTGCATGTGACATTTCTTCCCCCTTTTTGCAAGAACCGAATGAGGGAAAAGTGTTGTTTTTCCTCAGATACGTAGACAGCAGGTTTCCAGCACTGGTGACTAAATGAGTCCCAGTTGTGCCGTCTTCAGCTCATGCTCTCATACGTAGACATGCTTACTGTGTGCCAGTCAAACATCGTTTATGTCAACTTAACAGTAACACCAGCGAGTCTGCTGGGAGTACAGGAATAGCAGTCAAAGACTCTTGTCTCCATGTGAGCAGTTGGGGGGGCTTGCCAACACTATTTAAGGCTCCTACTGTAAGTGCTCCCAATACGTGTTGTATCACATTCACTGGTTCTTGCATTCTTGACAGCCATGATCCTCTGCTAGGCTTGGAAACAAAAGGTGCTACTTGAAACCGATGTGATGTTTACGGAGTATTCTCATGAAAAAGGAACGGATATTGTGGGCGGTGGGGATCTAGGTAGGACCTATTTTTATGGTGATATTCAAGATGCAGCCAGAACAGGGTTGCAGATGGAATGAACCGAGGATCAGTTTATGGTTTCGGTGCGTGACAATGGCATACAACTAACTATAAATAAAGTGGAAAGGAGTGAAGAACATAAACTTTTGAATTATCTGATTTGTGGATAAAGGAAGTTGCAGCTCTGGGTTTCTCTTGTGTAGAAAAGTGGTTTACATACAGAGTTAAATGAGCTCTATACATATCATCAGTCCTAACCTAGTGAGCATCCTCCAGCTTGTTGCTGTACAAAATGACTACAACCAATTAAGGTAATAAAGTACAGGTGGCTCAGGGGTAGAGTGACCGGATGGGAACCGCAAGGTTCCCAGTTCGAACCCAGGCTCCCCCAGAATTAGTGTCGAAGTGTCCTTGAGCAAGACTCTGAACCCCTAATTGTTCCCGATGTGCAGGTTGGTGCCTTGCATGGTTTGCTCCGGCATCGGTGTGTGAATGTATGTGTAAATGGGTGAATGAAATGCACAATGTCTGTAAAGCGCCTTAGATAAAGGCACTATAAAAAAATGCACCATTTACAGGTGTCCGATCAAAAGACAATAATCCACATACAATAATTTTGTTTTGGTTCATCAGCTGGTAATTAAAAATTAAGTGAGGGTAGCTGTATGTGGCATTGAAACATATGCCGGTTTATGATTTACAGCAATCAATTATGCTTCGATCTGGTCAATTATTAGAATGTTGCTGTGCAATGGAGCTTCAGTCTAAAGAGGAAAATAAAGTGACATATTCTTGAAAAGATTATAGCACTTGAAAGTATTCAAAAACCCATTCCATCTAGAATGATTTAGTAGTACAGATAAGGAGCAAGCAAATATTCTGGATAGGAACTGGCAGCATTGACACTCCCTGTATAGCCATCTGGGAATCGGAAGGTTCAATCCTTGGCTTCATGGCGAAGTGTCCTTGAGCAAGACAGAACCGTTATCTGCTCCAGATGAGCAGGTTGGATGGTGTGTGAATGTATGAAGGAGACAGTAGTGTGCATCCGTGGCCCAGGTGCAACACAAGCAAAAATACATAATGTCCTGATGAAGATCAAATATATCGAAACGTTGAAGACACAATACAAATACAGATGAGCTTTTCCAGCATCACCAGTGTGCAGACTCCATTCTTCTTTAATGTATGCATGTCACACACATTGTAAAGTAAAGAAAGAAAAGCAGGTGTGCTTCCTCTGGATGCTGCCCTTGGTTTTGAGGCAGTGGGTGCTCAGCTATAAATACAATTTAAATCAAATACCACCAAAGTGGAAAAAGCGGCACTCCAAAATAAAAGATGCAAGAGCAAGACTGGCTCAGATGCAATTTCTCATTTAATTGAGAATGCTTATGCGTTTCGGCAATCAGCCTTCCTCCGAGTAGATTAAAAAGAATCTGCTCTGAGGAAGGCTGATTGCCAAATGCGTAAGCTTTCTCAATAAAAATGCATCTGAGCCAGTCATGAATCTTTTATTTTGGAGTGCCGCTTTTTCCACTTTGGGGCTTTATGACACATTGTAAAGTTGCGATAGAATGAAAACCATTTGACCATTTGAACTTAGGTAGGATAATGTCAAATCATGTGGTCAGATTGTCCGATGGCATATACCGTAGTTATAGACTCAAAGGCATTATTTCAAACTACAGCAAATGTTGTTACAACAATGGCAAACCTCCAAACCTTTCTAATCACCATAAACCGTAAGTACACCCTGTAAGAAAGAGTTTTCTTTAGCATACTTGCATAGCAGGTTAGGAATCTTTATGCTTCATTTCGAGACACACCTGAAGCCTACAACAAGTATCAGTACAAAATAGCAGCTATAAAACATATCAATAAAACAAAACATGAGTTTCATATTAAACAAGCCATGGCCTAGGCCTGCCGCCTACATGACCATAGACCCATATGTCCAAATCACCAGGATTATGCTTTTAACACCTGCTACATAGTCAAATGCAGCCCTGCAAAATAAATAACTTCAGCTTATACAGTAAGATTATAAGGCATTTTTGCATTTTTCCCAACCTTAATGCCTCAACTTATGGAAAACAATGGTTGCTGCCTTCCAAAGAACAGTTAAATCAATGGTTCTTCACCTCTTTTCCTCTGAAACTCTCAGGTGAATCCCCAGTAAGCAGGTCTTAGAGCACCATTTTTTATTTAGAGTGCACAGTTGGAGTCAAGGGTGCAATTACCTTATCTGGTGTAATATCACACTACTGTATCACGCTGACGGCAACATTACTCTGCTACACATCTACAGAAGGAAAAACCTCACGCACGCAATGGCTGTTTTTACACTCTCAGAGCTAAATTAACACAGAGGGTTTAACTGTGTAGAAAAGTGGTTTTCAACTCTTTTCATATCAAGTTCCATCCGCAATTCCATGCTGTATTGATGTTGGTACCATTAGGAGAGATAACATGCAAACCTTGGTCAAAATAACAATTCTTCTACATTCTCTAATTGTGTAGACTTCTTGTAAATTAAGTAATGCAGATGTGTAACAATAATGTAACTCTTCAGAGCGTTAAATAAAACCAAATAGACCCTTTACACTCTCAATAGTTAAAGATCTAATAAGGCCCACTTGGTTAGAAGCTCTCCATAATTTATCTGGGGACCACCTGGAACCTCCTCGAGGACCACTGGTGGTCCCCGGACCACTGGTTGATTGAAAACCACTGGTGTAGACTAATGGCTACTTTGTGCTTCATCCTACGACGGTGCGGATCGCTAAACAGATATAACATTCCACAACGTGTCATAGTGATGCATTGTGGGCTGCTATGTTTGATGTGTGAAGTATAAATCTGTGCTCGGCCTACCTTCTGAGGCTACTACTCCCTTAGTATAGCCTACAGTTGCCACGCTGTCATGACTTTCCAATTAACACTGCAAGTTACTTAACAAAATAGAGACATAGGCCTACAAGCTATGCACATCATGGCTGTGACAGCTTGTAGATCTGTTCTTTTGAGGCACAAAGGAGACAGCATGCAGTAGGAATAATTAACCCAAATGTGACAAAGTCATGCCATGTCTATGGTGCCTGCTTGCAGAAATGTAATACCACTCGCACGCTATTAAAGCAAAGCCGAATTTGCGCATATCGTACCAGGGATCAGCTGACTGTTAAAGGGAATGGCACCCGCCACGCTGGTTGCAGGAGGTGACGCCCTAAACACACCCATGACTAATTCAAGGCCGTTTTGCGCACGCCACGGGTGTCGGAGAGCGCATCTTACCGTGCTCATAATTGCAAAATGACATTGGCCACGCCTCCACCTCTTAAATTCTGTCATATTATATGTCATATAATATGAAGTTCAAAATGGGGCCCTGAGCCTCTTAACAGCAACACTTCCTCCAGACACAGAGGTAGATAGTAAAATGAAAGGGTTTTCTTCTCTCTGACTCATAGCTACTGACAGAGCACAGTATAACACAGCTACTATTTATAACATTGGGTCGATCTGGACTATATAGTTATTAGGAAAAAACAACAACAAAAAAACACACCAGTGTATTTAAATCTCAGAGGTAAAAAGAGATGAATTATTATTATTTTGTTTGCTATTTTCACTATTAAAGTGGTTAAGGGTATGGTCACACCTAACTTCTGCCTATGTGGCCGTCTTTTTTTTGTTTTTTACGATTTGGTTTTGGCTTTTCTGCCTTTATTGATAGTATCAAGTGAAGATAGACAGGAAAGAGGGAGAGAGAGAGAAGGGGAGAGACACGCAGCAAAGGTTCTCATGAACGGAACTCGAACACGCAACACGCTGTCAATTCAATAGATAAAAAGTGTATTTGAAGCAGATAATTGCTCGAGGCCATTGCTGCTTTTCCTCCTTTGTCCAATCGTATGAGTTGAAGACGGACCAGCCTGGCAACATCAAGACAGAAGGTGCTGCAAACTACAGCCTACTTTTTTAGGGTGCACTGGCTGCACAAAACAGGTGGCCGCCATCAGCCTGCAACCACTATGCATGTGTGACAGTAGCTAATTCAGTGTTACAGTAAATTAACACTCTGGAGTTTACTGTGCATTTAGCCTATTTTTGGAGTGCACTTGTGAAACATAGGCTGTTTATAAGTATAGGCCTGTATATAAGTAGTATATAAGTATAAGTATATTGTTTAAGAATATCAACAAATTGGATTTTACCGGGAGGGAGCCATCGTATTTTTTTAAAAGACCTACGCAAGGAAAATAAGAAATATATTAATAATCTCATCTCCTTGACAACGGGCTCTCTGCAGCTCACCCACACAGGGTATGGGCCGATACCTTGTGTGACTCCGGCTGTTTCAAAGATTGCAGCCAACACATAATTATTATGCCTTTTCACTATACTTGAAGAGCAAGTGATCGAGAGACAAAGAGAGAACCAGAGGGAGGGGAGGGGGGGGGGGGGGGGGGGGGGGAGAGAGAGAGAGAGACACACAGACAGTCCCATTTTTAACCTCTTAAAACCATGAGTTATATTATTATTATATTATTATTGTATTACGATACGATACGATACGATACGATATAACTTTATTGTCAGCTTGCACTGAAATTTGTTTTGCGTCCATGACCGTTCAAGATACAGACAAGACAGACACAATACATTACAAAAAAAAAAAACATTACAGGACTCAAATCACAGAAACAGACAGGAACAAGAACATATCCTCTAGGTTACTGATTTTGGTTTAAAAGCAGAACAGACTGGTGTACAAAAGAGTTCTTTAGCCAGTTTTTCTTATATTTAGGGACTCTAAAGCGCCTCATGGAGGGCAACAGTTGATATTCATCATTTAAAACATGTAAGGGGTCAGAGGAGATACTCTTCGCCAGTCTAAGCATGCTCTACAAGCCGGTCAACGCTACACTGGTACTGTTTCGGGTCATCACTGTCAGTCATCAAAGATATTAGAGTAGAATCAACTGAGTATTTCAGAAGAACCTGGTTTGACTCGCAGGTGTTACAGTCAGCCGTGTAAAGGGTAAACAGTACAGGTTAGCTAATGCATCCTTGGGGTGCACCAACTCTAGTCCTGAATAGGAACAAAAGGATTAATGTGTAGCTGAACCATTTTAGGGAGGAGCAAGTCCGACTGCATGTATTGTGTTGAATGCAGAAGAAGAATCTAGGAAAAGTCATCTAGCATAGGATTTTGGTTTATCAAGATGTTTGGAGATGAGGTATTATTATTACTAGCCCTTACCCGTTGTGAGATATTGCCCCCCCCCCCCCCCCCCCCCCCCCCCCTTGTGGCCGTGGGGGGTACTGCGGCCTGGGTGCGTTTTCGCATTTTTAATTCACTAATAAATTCATTATTAATTTGTAATTTGTTAAATGGGAAAAGGGGCCTCGTTAAGACCTCCATATTATTATGGTCAATTATGTGTGAAAAGTGGGAGTGATTTGGTGCAGGCAGTGTGGAGCTACGTCAGTGTTTCTGACAGACACACACACACACACATTCAGACATTCAGACAGACATTGACTGAATTATAGTATGATATGATGATATGATGATTAACTCATTTACTGTCACCCGCTATCGAGTTAATTCTGTGAGTGGCCTCATTAAGTGCCAACCCAGCTTGTATTTTGTAACTTTATGTTGTGTCGTAAACAGTAAATGATCTGTGTTATTATAAGAACAGAAATCCACTTATCAACCAATTACAGTATCTCAGGGATGTAGATATTAATAAAGATAATTGGGGGTTAAATGTGTTATAATATGGGGGACGCATGGTGCATACTAGGAGGCATGGTGAATGAGACAGAAAGGCAGGAAGTATCATATGACAGACAGAGTAGGAAGTTGCGTGCTTTACACAGTGCATTAGGACGGATGTGTTTATTTTCCTAGTTCATTCAGAGACAATGTAACGGACAGGAGACATTGCTGTAAGTGCTTATAATGTGTTATGTGTATGTACGTTTAAATGCTCTTAACATGGCAAATCAGGCTTTATACTGTACAGTTTAAGTAGAAGTGTGTTTGTATGTGAATGAGTGTGTTATTAGATAATTGTTAATACAATGGCCAAAATCAAATGATTGTTTGCGAGCATTATTGCAACTTTGAGGAAGTGTGTGTTTGAGTAATATAACGGTGTGTGTTTAAATCACAAGTTACCATACCCGTCTATTACACTCCCGTGCGGAGGGTTGAATCAGTAATTAAGCAAAGCTATGAAACGGCAAAGTTTAGTTATATCCGTACACCCGCGATTCAGTCTAATGTCCATCACCACTTCCCGTAGCAGAGGGGTCTTTTATTTTGAAAACCCCCAAATTCATTCCAAATGAAACGGAGGCAAAATCAATCTGGTGATCATCACTTTAACTCATTTACTGCCGACCCGCGATTCAGTCAAATGTCCCTTATCTCCGTCCATAGAATAGGTGTCTTTTAAACCCTAAAATTCACACCGGAAGAACCCGGAAGTAAACATCTGCCATAACTATGCTGCGGATTGTTCTAACCCGAGGTAGCGCAGATTTGTATTGAGCTCCTAGCATCGCCGTTCCGTTCAATCACCTCAATCTGAGAAGAACACTGATAAAGATCACGCTAATAAATGGACGTGTGTCAGCACCACGCTCACGCCCTCATTCCAGAGATCATCATCTCCAACCTACTAAATCTACACACCTGCTCCTCATTAGTCCACGCCTATATAATCACCCCCTCTGCCACTCCACTTCAGTCAGTATTGTTTGCCTGCACTAGACACTAGCCACTCTACACGGTCCCGTCCGTTTATAGCTTTTGTCTGTGTTTGTTGGTGAATCAAACTTTGCTTTTGACTACGACTTTTCCCTTTTCCCTTTGTACCTTTGCCTGGATTTATTAAACATCCTTGAAACTAGATTGTCGGTCTAATAGTATGTCGTAACTAAAGCCTGTACCCATATTAGACGCACGCACGCACGCACGCACGCACGCACGCACATTGTGTTCCAGTTCCAATTTTCTCTTTTTGTTTCATCACTTCCAGTTCTCTTGCCTGATTGGATGAAATTGGGATCCTGAAATGAAAATATATTAAATATATATATTAAATATATATATATATATATTAAAAGAGCTGAAGAGACCCGGAGAACAGCTACTGAACAAACACCTACTCCATAGCAATGGTTACTGTGTGAATATATAATTATTTAACACGAATTTTACCTTAAAAAAAGGAAAAAGAAAAAAAAGAAAACTAATATCACAGTACCTTAAACTTTTGATTATAGATAAATTCATCACAGTAATTCTTTTTTTTAAATTAGCTGGTCTCACTTTTGTTTTACAACAAGAACAGTAGTCAAATGTAAAGAATATATATATATATTTTGATGTGCATTTTGGAGCGGCTATAATGTAATTGTTAGGATTATGTACTGTACTTGTGAAAACCTTTATTAAAAAAACACTAGGCTACGCTAATGAGTAGAAAGCATTAAACCCACAGCTTTGGAGAACTTATTCCCTATTTGAGAAGCTGCTAATTGATCCCATAAAGATGAGTGAAATGAGCTAAACTCAACATACCTTCAAACTGCAAGCAGACAAAAAAATGTTTCCATGAGTTTGTCTGTCTTGGTAAGTAGAAAGAAAATCACACAATTCCCCCAAAACCTTGATATCCATTTAATGCCTATCTTCGGCACTCTACTTATGCCTATCTACGGCACTTGTTAGGATTTCGCCATGGTTCGTGCTGTACCATTGCTGCACTATCTCTATCTGCCCAGCGGTTCTCATTGTGCAGGATAGAGACATTTGGAGATTTCCATGCCCTGACCATGACAGAAACAACAAATGGGTATACTTTTTTCACAACGTTCACTTGCCAGCTCCGATCTCATTCAACTGTGCTAAAGTGATACAGGTATCATGGTATGTATTGTATCTGAACGGAAAACAGGGGTATCATTTAGGGTCCCAGGAGATTTCAATTACCTCAAGTTCGGTTGCATACTTTCTCAGACTAATTTCTGTTGATTTCTGATCTGATTTTAGATTTTTAGATTGCACGCCCGTCCATCTACATATGACACGTTTTCTTGTCTGCAACGCAACCATACATTGATTCATTAATAGTGAAAATATCAGATCTACAAGCTCACAATGTGACACATCGTTCGTGACGCGTTGTCAAGCTTGTAGATCAGCTAGTTTCACTATTTTTGAAATGGGGCCTAAATGGTAACTTTGCTTTGCTCCTCTGACTGAAGAAGGAAGAGTGTACTGTAATTTCAGGACCATGGATAGCTTACAGTGTGCACTTGGTTGCTTAGAATACCATGAGGAAAAATGATCTGGTTCAAGGGCACACACTTCCGCTGGCATAAACTGATTGCATAGTTCAGGTTGCATAGTTCATGCAACCTGATCAGTGAACAGTGTTCATATTAGTGGCATTATATTTCCATATGAACCATGGAATGTGAACCATTTTTTGAGCTGAGCAAGAACACCAAGAAAGCTACAGCACTATGACCACCCAGGCATACAGCTGTTCCATCTAATCAAAGAAACCTCATTTAATATTCAGGGACAGTAACCTACATTTACTTGAGTACTGTACTTACTGTAAGTAATTTTAATGTCTGTACTTTACTCAATTGTATCAATATCTTTGGAAGCATATGACTTTCACTCCACTACATTTCTAAGACAAATATTGTTATTTTATCACTTTGTGGCCGTCTATGTAGCCATTTTTTTTACAATGGTTTTCAATGGGAAAGGAGCGTTTTTGTTGGTATTGCTTTCCACGTGTTGCGCACACCTTGTGTTTATGTGCTCTATATGCGCCAGGTTGCCCCAAGTAGAAAAATAAGTCTATTTGAAGCAGATAAATGCTCAAGACTGTTGCTGCTTTTCCTTCTCTGTCCAATCGAATGGGTCGAAGGCAGACCGTCTCCTGGCAGATTAGACAGAAGGCGATGCAAGCTACTCACTTCTTCAGGCTGCACTGGCTGCACGAAACAGGCGGCTGCGCACAACCTGCGTTTATCAGCCTGCAACCACTGTGAAGGTGTGACCGTAACCTCTTAAAGCTGCTATAAGCAATAATATGTGAACATTTTAATGAGCTTTTTTGTTTTGGTATTCAGACAGCCAGCAATGGTTAGACCGCTCCCCAAAAAATGTAGCCTCTGTGACACATCTAGGGGCCGCAATCTGCATTCAAAGATGTTCCTAGAAGCTTTGTTATTGGTCGAAAAAAAACCAGGTCACAATGACTAACCAATCAGGAAGTAGACAGGCAAATCGACCAAAGACAAAGCTTCTAGGAACATCTTTGAATGCAGATTGTGGCCCCTAGAAGTGTCACAGAGACTAAATGTTTTTTGGGAGCGTTCTACCCATTGCTGGCTGTCTGAAAATGATAAAGTAAAATTGCCCACCTCATTTTTAGAGTAATAGTTGGGCTGTTTGGGTTTTATGAATGAATCACTTCATTGGCTAATCATTTGCAAGTGTCAAGTTTCAGTTTGTCAAGTCATGCACACACATGGGGTCAATGGCTACTGACTGGAATGGGCTAGTTTTTTTATTTGTCCGATTGTTTAGACCAGTACATTTCCTCCACCTTATCTGCAGGTTTTGATTTATTGAATACATTACTTTTACTTTTTAACTGTTTGAATGGACAAGCACAGGGGAGTACAGTACAATAAGGTCTGCTAAAAGGATGAATCCAAGAAAGCCTTTCGGGTTGTTTCCATTTGGATTCATCAAATGAAGCATCGTATACATCTGCTTCCACATAATTTCTATATCTGCTTTTTTTCATAACCCGCCCGTCCCGTCCCGCCACAGGAGCCAGCCCGCACCAACCCGCCCGCAACACAATATAATAATCAACGACCCGCCCGCCCCGTGGCCAGCAAAAATAAAAAGTAGTTTATTTTACATTTCTACCCAGATTTAGAGGAATATCTCATTTTAAACACTAGGAAATTACCCAACCAGTCTGCCCTGCAGCCCAAATTACTGGTTATCAAAGTAAAATTGAAAAGCAGTTGCTTGCTTTGTTGTTATTAATATTATTAAGTATGGCATAATCGCATTTGCTTGATTGCCTACAAGTGGCTGTCAGTCAGAAAGTTTGTGTGATCGAACATTGTGAAATAACACTGGACTGACAGAGGGAGGGAGAGAGAGAGAGAGAGAGAGAGAGAGAGAGAGAGAGAGAGGTGTGATGGTCCCTCTCCTGCGTGAGTCCTAACAAATTGAATGAACAGTATAAAACGTATACACATACGTGGAACGTGACAACTGACATGACATAACTATCTGGCTAAAGTCCCCTTTCATAAGCAACACATTGATGAACAACAGAACAAGCTGATGATTTCAGCAGGAGTAAAGACAGGAGACCAGGTACCGGAATTCTTTTTTTCCTTCTTTTTTGGGGGAGGGGGTGCCCCGCCCCGCCCACCACGTGATAATTGTGCTGAAAACCTTGGCCCGTCCGCCCATCCCGCGGAACAACCCGAGGGACCTGTGGCCAACGGGCCGGCCCGCGCATCACTAATGCACAATTGCACATATCTTTATTTGTTCTATTTTAACCTGTTCTCTCTTTCCCTTTGCACTCTCCCACACTTCTATCTCTTCTCACGGAATTACTACCAGTAAGACGCCCTGAGGGCGAGAAGTATGCATCCGCCTGGGTGACGGCAGACTCTCTCAAAATGTGGAACGCCCTACCAACAGTCATTAAGACATGTGAATCCCTTGACTCCTCCAAAACCTCTCTCAAAGGTCACCTACGGACGGCTGTAATTCGAAACTGGCCCCCGTAAAATCTGAACCCACCCACCCCTTTTTCCCCTCACTATATGCTTTTTTCCCCCTTTTTACCTCCTCTATGATGATTTCCTATTTTTTGGCTATATAGTAGTGTATATTTGTACATCTCTAAATGTTATGATGAATTGAATGGTGTTTTATTTATTAGGTCTAACTCTACAATGCAATATCCTGAGTGTTACTGTAACTCTGAAAGTCTACAAATGGGCTGTACGATCTCAAGAGTTAAATGAACACTCTATAGTTTGTAGTATATCAGACTGGATGACTCCTGGCGGGCCATGTTCATGTCTTGTGTGGTTATTGCAGTGATTACTCCTCTATGTGTCATGGGTATTATTTAATACATAGTGTCCTCCTGGTAACATGTGACGCAAGCGCCAAGCGCTGTCAGCAATTCTGACTGAAGATATACTGTAGAATAGATGACAAATAGATAAGAAAGCTCTGGACTAATGCTGTGTCTATATAGCAAATACACCTGTCCATGAGTGTGCCTGCATGTGCTAATAATAATAATAATAATAATAATAATAATAATAACTTTTTGAATTGTGTAAAAAAACTCTTCTTAGTAATGTAGTGGAGTCAAAATAACAATACTGGAGTGAAAGTCGTATCCAAAAATACAGATAGGCTACTTGAGTAAAGTACAGACAAAATAAATTGACTTACAGTAAGTACAGTACAAAACATTAATTTAGTAGCCTACTTTGACCAACAACAACAATGTTGGAACCTGTAAGGCTGTACAGACAACCAGACCTCAGCACATAATACAATGAAATAGGCCTATACTCTTTCATTTGCATATTATTCCCAACTGGCCAGAGCAATAAGCTTCAATCTAGAATAACCATTAATTCTTTAACATGCACGTCCGGGACGTCCCCTCCTCCTGCCACTTGAATTAATGTCCCAGCTATTGGGCAATAATGCTACATGGTAAAAGTAATTCAAGCAATTAATTCGTTTTCATTAATAATTCATAAATTATTAATTATTATCATAAATAAATCATGTATGTGTCAAACTTACCATGTTGACTTCTGAGACCATGTCTATACTTGCCACGTCTATACTCATGCCAACAGCAACCGGTGTACCTTAAAGATATAAGTGAATCATGACATGATATTAGAAAACAACACATATAGGCTACAGCACAAACTATGGGGATATATGTGGCATTAACCCCGGTGCATACATACCCCCAAAGTCTGGACGAAGGCGAATATCATATCCTTTCAGCAGTCTATCCACAGTCTCTTTCACGAAAGACATGTTCCCCGGCTCGTTGACGCTGAGAAGCAAAAGAGAAAGAGAACGGTTGAGAGCTCAGAAGCAACGCGCATCTCTCGTTTAGCGTCCGTCTCCTGTAAGCACTTACCTCTGGGCACAGCACATTACTGCTACAATGAGCGGCAATGAAAGGACGTCAAATGGCCCTGTTTTCTGCAATCCCCACATTCCTTGTGATCTCTGAATGGATGTTTCACTGGCGTTCAACAAATGACAAGATGACAACTGATGAGATTCTCCATGAGGAGCGAACCGCTATCGTCCTCACTGCGCCCGAGGAGGTCCTCTGATCCGATCAGGTGAGAGTTCATTCGCGATTCTGTCTACCTATGGCGTAGAGTAGACTTTTACCAACGATTAATTAGCTGCAGTCTGCAGACATTTTACTCAAATATGTTACAATAGCTTTTTGGGCAGATAAGTCAAACTGTCACCTCTCCTGGCTCTCCATCATTGTGCGTAAAGGCTTAGTTTTCGCATTTAAACGCACAACAGCATCCACGATTCAAGGAGACAGCGGGTCCACAGGTTATTTTGCTCATGCAAAAAAAGGAAGAAAAAACCTGTCGCCAAATTGTTATTGAGGTTTGCCTGCCTTTAGCATGTCCTGGTCATACGCTCTTGCCCTTGCATATAATCCAATTCATAGCCTATATAGTTGTCGGAGTTTGAAAAACATGTCCACTCCACGGCCACGCTCTATACATGACGGTACTGGCAGTAATTAAGCACCACGTGACATCGTAGTCTTCATACAAGCTGTTTTGAAGCGATTTACCTGATTGGAGAGTTGACCCGGAGAGCTCTGCAACAATTATTTATAATGGAGAACAGTTTATAATGCGCTCTGCAATACAATGCGCTCAGGGATTTGGCTAAAGAGGATGATTGCACTTTGACTTGCAATTATGTTCACATTTATTCATGAATTCAATAAAATGTGTGTTCTCCGATTCACTGAGGGGAGTAAGTGTGAAGTGCTACTTACTAATTGGTAACACCTTCGTTTGTAACTCGTGACTTCTCAATTGGGCCCTGGGCCCCTATACAGACATCAGATGGAAATGAAGACATCAGATTAAATGAAATGATCAATTTGATTACCACTGTGGCCTCACTACCGTGTCCATAGACCTATTCTTATCCTTTCAAATCTTTCAATGTACATTTCTGCAGCATACAGGTAGCCTGTAGGCTAGGCCTACTTGATATTTCGTCACTGCAGAATTGCATGTCAAAGGAGGGACATGCAGTGCAGTTAATGTCACTATACTCACTAGGCTTCACTTGCATGGGATGTGGTGGGCTGGGAAGTGTTAGCCTGGTTAATAAACCAGACCGAATCAGCCGTTGGCAAAAAAAAGTTGCCTACCAGCGGATTTCGGTCTGGCGAGGCTCAGTAGCACGCCTCTTTCCTACAATCGAGAACAGGTCGGACCAATCGGGACACGGTATGCAATATGGGCGGGCTTTGGTACAGTGACGTTCAATGCTTGAGACTTTTGACTGACAGTAGCTCTGACCAATTGCGTCAAAGAGAAAATGTTTGAACCCGCCCCCCGGGAAATGAAATCCAAGTGGAGCCAGCCCAGACTGATATACCGCGACAGTGTTGTGTGATATTAGTCTGGCTTATTAGCCAGGCTAGGGAAGTGTAGCACTGAATCCAATGTGTTTCTATGCTGATTCTGAAGAGGGTAGAGTTACAGGTTGGATTCCCAGAACTGCACAGCAGCACTAGGCCTGATTGAGTGTAGCCTAATGCTTTCAGGAAGCAATGGCAGGTCGGAAATATACAAAACAGCTGTCTGTAAGATTGTTATATTATCACCATAAAGTGAGTTATTATTTGCTCAGGGGGGTTGAGTTACGGTCTGGATATCTGAGATTTCCATGAACCTGTCCTGAACAGTTTCAAGTTTCTTAAAGGTATAGCCCATACAAGGCATCTTCATTTTGAACTTTCACGCAAGAAAAAACATAGGATCCCTGTATTCACACCCATAGGCTACACCCGCCTCAACCAACCTTTTTTGTCTCCACCAGGCCAAAGGCATGGGGAGAGAGTATGTTTTACACCCTGTCTGTCTGTCCGTGTGTCCGTCCGTCCGTCCGTCCGTCCGTGTACAGCTAATCTCCGGCACCGTTGTCCAGTCGCTGCCACACTGTGCACATAAACTCCCTGGATGCCAATTCTGAACCTATAGTATGTACTTACGGAAAGTAACTTTTTTGGAGCAGGGTGAAACAACCGCTTAAATCAGGCTCAAATAGCTTATTGCAGCATGCATGTGGCCAGTCAACCCCCCTCCACTGCTTCCGTAAGATTGCATTGGGAAAATGTGGTTTTCAACCAAATTTCACGCAAATCGGTAGACATCTCTATAGTCATGTGATCAACACAGATCTGTTTGATTTTTCATATTCTATCTTGATTGGCTACGATTGACATCTAAAGTTTCCTCAAATCATGAACGAATCATGAAATCATGTCCAATTCACCTTTAGCTATAAGCCCCGCCCTCTCCCACTTAGACACTCCCACTTAGACACTTTCCAGCCAGGCTCATTCATTCCAATGTAAATATCATGATTTTAAACATTAAATACTGGTTCATTTTTGGAACCAGACCTTCAAAATCTCTTCCAAATCCGTCAACAAGGCCTGCCGTATATGCACTGGAAAAATATGTGCATTTCTTTTTTAAAACAATGTTTTATCATATAGGAAAACTATTGGTGGATAGGTTCGTCTAACCCAGAGTAATCTAGTAGCGACACTAGTGTTGACTCCAATTGTAACATACAATGTGGAAGTGCTCATTCATCTCAATGGGATAGTTCCAGCCATAGGAGCAATGTTTGGAACTATAGCCCATAAGCACCCGCTTTGCGGCGAGATCAAAGCCTTTCGCCACTCTCTTACGAGATTACTCTGGTCTAACCCATGTTATGCTTAGCTGTGATTGGACCATAGCAGTTTTGGGAGGGGCTTTGCTATAGGTCAATTGCGGTGAAACTGTGCACGCACATTCAAGGCTGAGGAAGAAATGCCACTTGACATTTTTCAATGGCACCATATTATAGTGCCTATCATTTGCAACAACACATGATTATATTACTCCTACACATTTTGTCCGAACATAACAAACATTCCTGACCTGGTGGACACCTGTGTTCTGAATCTGAGGAACACTTTTTCTACTTTTTTGACTTATGTAATGAAATAGTTCACAAAGCCTGCTCCCCAGGCTGTGTTCATGGCATACCCAGGCAGGGCTACTGTATGTCAGTCCCAGCCACAAATCTTGGAAGCTAATTACAGGTAAACAGTATGGAATATCAAAACCCGGTTTGACTGTCATTGTCTTATGACTCACTAGGGCATTTATTGTTCACCCCCCAAAATACTTACTTTGGGGCAGAACAGATGCTGTGTTCATGATTTGTGGCATTTTCCGTGGATTTATTTTGGCCATGACTAATGTGACAAATAATTCATGGCTCCAGAGAGCATTTGTACTGATTTGTGTGAGTTTGGCAAAAAGAAAATCTGTAGGGGTAGTAGCAAAAGTTGTCAGACATAAATGGGCAGTTACGGTAAGTTAAGTTGGCATGATCCGCGGAATCCAGGGGGAAACAAATTGATTGTATGACCTATACCGTTCAAGAGCTATAGGGCAAAACATGAAGTCATGTGAAATGTGAAACATTTTGGATGGAGGTTCTTCTTTGGCCTATTGGGAGTGTGCGTGCAAAGTTTCACATCGATCGGTGCAGCAGTGCCAAAGATCATTCACAGACAAACTCACAGGGGCTAAAACATAGTCACATCTCACAGTCACATAGTCACAACACATCTTCATCAAAGTGAAGTTGAAGTTGTAAATGGACTGTCTCAAAGTCAGAAGTCAGACAACTACAGTAAATGCTAATGCCTATATAATTCTGCAAGCTCAGCATTGGAAAACAATAAGGTGACTGGGAAAGGATATGGGCCTCATGATGACAACACATCACACTGTCCATCACCCTAATAAAGAAACATCTATAAACCATGACATACTGTAGGGCTTTAGTTAACCCCCGGATCCTTGGAATCTTACTATCCTTTTTTCTATTTACTGATTTGGCAGGTGTACAATATATCATCATATTGATATTTTCTCGTTGTGTAACTGTGGTACCAATAGACCGTATATACAGTAACAAGATCAGCAGTGATTCCTGGTTGAATTTAAAAAAATATAAATTAGATGTCGGCGCAGCCCATACAGGAAAAGATGTATTATCAATTTCAACCTTATGAACAGAAAATAATCTGCAGACCAAGTCGTTTTTGCCAATCTAATCTCGGAATTGTATTGGTTCCAACAATTCTGATATAATGGTGCAGTATTAACAAGACAAGAGTCTACAATAAAGATGAAGTTGATTTAGGAGCTACCAATAGGGCTTTTTAGACTCTTATCTTAATACTACACTGCACCAAATGTCATCTTGTAGATCTGCTATTTTTGCTGTTTTCTTTCTACCTTTTTTCTTTCTTTTTCTTTACATTTTAAAGAATTTCTGTAATGATGACATGTCCAAAATAGGGAAAACAATCTTATTAATTGAATTTGAATAAAAATTCAGTAGGAATATAGAATCTCTTTAATTAATTATCCCCTATTTGTCTTTTCAATTTGCCCCCTGGTACTGCCTGGTGCATGGACCCCACTTTGAAAACCACTGTACTAGCGGTTTGCTACACCCATTGTCCTACATCCAGCTGACACCCAATATACATGAAAAATATGATGGAAAATGTTTTTTTAAAATTATTATAATAAAAAAAATAATAATAATCACACACGTGCAAACTGAGTGGTGCAACTACCCCCCCCCCCCCCCCCTCTCTCTCTCTCTCTCATTAGAAGGCAACAGTGCAGCACTATCTCTATCTCTCTGTTTCTGGCACAACAGCGCCCCTACTGGTACTCATAGTAACATAGTCACACACAAACATAGGTTAACACGGACATTGCTGTTCCTTGGAGTGGTTGCACCACTCAAAAATACCCAAGGCTAAATGATCACCCTGCTGTGTTAAAAGTTGACATTTTGGCCTGAGGTGGCGCTAGAGCTTACATCTAAGCAGAGGTTATGTAGTCTGACAGAGAGTTTATATTTACAAATTATATTAAATGGTTAACCTTTAAAGCTCTATATCAGGGATCTCCACGTCTCTTCCGCTCTTTACAACATTTCGTCAACATGTCGGTCACCAAAACAAGTAGGGTTCATCTTCAGAGCATGAGGATCATGAGATGCGACGCAAATTCAATCCAGCCAGTAGTTTAGGACTGTTTGGGCGGATGGATGGATCATGGACCAGCTCAGGATATTGTAGAGTGAGCCAACTGTGTAATGTAGGCTATATCAAGGTGTGATGTGTTGTGAGCACTATTTTAACATTTTCAAAACATTTTGAAAGTATGGTTTAAGCAACAAACAACACATACGTATGCCGTAACATCACTCATTATGATATCCAAAATCCCAATATCTAATCGATATAATATTCCCAACCTTAATTAGTTGGTACCTTGCATGGTTGCCTCCGCTGTCTGTGTGTGAATGTGTGCATGGGTGAATGCACTTTGTAAATGCTTTGGAGTAGGCACTATACAAATAAACCATTTGCCGTCTTTAGAGTCCAGCTGATAGCGAGGGTCTGCACCTGAACACATCAAGTTTGAATTATTGAGCTATTGCTTTCTGGTTTTCAGTAAAGGTTGTTCATGTTCCCAAAGATGAATTTGAAATGTCCTCAGATATACTGAAGAAATATGTGTAGTTCTTACACAGAGGAGCATCATCCTTGTATATGTATTTGCAAACTCAGCAGTGTGTGCTACAGCAATATACAGGATTCCTTTCTGTTAAGTTTCATTCCAATGCACACAGCCAAACCCTGAGTCTTAACGTAACTCTTGGGTCCTGTACAAGTTCATTTTTAGACTCACATTGTTAAATTATTACTCTGGATTTTAATGTGCGCTTGAAGACATATTTGTGTTTAGTCAGCGGTAAAGATTTGCATGTAGACATAGGATGCTTCGCGATCTCTTCGCTACAATGTACAGAAGTGCTGCACCTGCTGCAAAATGCTTTTCTAATCTGCTCCAGGGGACGTAGGCTACAGTATAGCTCCATAACAGTGCACTGGATGTGATCATGGTGCAACCTGACTCCTCACCCAGCCATATTTCACTTCCTTTTATTCAAAATGGATGGAATCTTTTGCAGTGGTTCTCAAACTTCCTTACCCCGCTACAATAGTTTTTCAGCTGAGTACCATCCACAGCCACCTCCACAGCAAAACAAAAACAATATGGTAATGTACTGATATTGATGCATTTTTGGTGTTTCTCTTAGACCTTTTGTAAGGGTCTTCAATTGTACATTTCAATCACTCATCTATTTTGTAGATTTCTTTTTGTTTGGCTTTAACATTCAAATCTCATTCAGTCAAAGTCAAACAAAATGATCCAGCAAGCTAACTGGCAGGTATTTTCTATTGGTGGTGGTTGGCTGACCTATTATTGGCAGTTGGTTGTATTGAAATGAAATACATATATATTTATATCGTATATGATGGTTAAACAGATTTTATGAACAATTGATCATAATTCATAATCAATATCAGACAAAACTTTTTCTTTCTCTTTTTTCGTTTTCTGTGTACCCCTAAGTATCCCAAAGTACGCCACGAGGAAAATGGGTGTACTAGTACCGACACTTGATAAATACTGTATAGGGCATGCATTATAATCACCTGGATTCAACCATGGGTCTCTCACATGGATAGCCAAACATTTACCGCTCAAGCAAAGGCAGGCAAGTTTATCTATACAGCCAATTTCAACAAGGCAATTCAGAGTGTTTAAAACATAAAATAGGATTTGGGCAGCCAATCATACCTTGTGTCATAGATGGCGTAGAGTTTCTTGTTCCCGTCAACAGCGTTCCTGTAAAGACAGACAGAAGAAATACGTAAACCACTTTTCCAGTGCATAATGATGAGCTGAGTCTCATCTATGAAAACAGAATGACCAGGTTCTCAAAGAGAAAACAATGGGATTAAAAGTTAAAAGTCGTGCTCCTGGATCAAGCAGGATGCAATCAGAAGAAAAACAATAAACTGTTCCCTTTTGTTATGCCATTTTAAAATCAAATGGCATAACACAATTTGTAAGTGTACTGAGAACTAAAAAACATTGCATGGATGGACCTGGGACGTATCCTCAGTGATCTATCCCAAGGTCATCAGGGTTTTGGGTCTCGCAACATCATACCCCTCACTCAGGTGACCCAGCCGGGATGATCAAGTCCCGATTTACTTCCCAGTAGCTACCCACGATCAGTCCCATTAGGAAAAGACAGGGTCACACAGTCCGCCGCTCCCGAACTACTCTGCCGGGACTAGGCTCTGTGGGTTGACTCCTGTCCGGGCCCCTCCTACGTCTCAACAGGTCCACTCCTGATCTCACCAGGTGCAACCGTGCAGCGCAGGACCTGTGCGTTGCACCAGACTCCCAGCACCAGCCACTTCATTCAGGAGGACTATTGAGCCGCAATGGTTCCGCAGGCTCCACCGGCAAAGGAAACGGTGGTACTGCAGACTCCGCTTGCGGCTTGAATGGCCCTCCTAAAGGCCTTACCGTGGGCTGTTGGGCCTCCTCCTCACGGAAGACACAGTCTGGGGAGCCAACCCATACTGACCCGGGTGCTGTCTACATTCCGGCTGCCAACCATCTCTCAGGTGGTCATCAGACTATACCTGGTTGTCACATAGTCTATTCCTATGAGTCACTACTAAGAACTAAAAAACATTGCATGGATGCACCTGGGACTTATCCTCAGTGATGAATCCCAACTGTAGGCCTACTGTAATAGTGTAAGTTTAACTTACACCCGTAAAGGACCTGTCACAGTCCATTTAGGGCTATTTTTACACTCGCATTAATGCTGATAAGTGAGGGAACAGAATCTTAATCACATGCAATACATTTTTCTGTTGAGCAACACGGTTGTGTGTGTGACAATGTATACATTTTTGTTTTTTCTAATGTCTCTCCCCTTTGGCTTCAGTGCCCTCATATCAGATTAGGGGTTTTCTGTTAAAATTTTAAAAATCACACCCGTGTGAAGTAAGTGGTGCAACTCCGTGTGGGGGTCCCTGGGGGGGGGGGGGGGGGGGGGTTCCAACAGGAACGCACCCAGGGTGCCGGCCCGATTCCGGCGAGCTGCCCCGCGTCCGAAACGGTTGAGAAATGACAGAGTTACCGTGTGGAGGTCCCTCTACTGTACCCTCTACTGTACTGTACTGTCACTGTACTGTACTGTACTGGCACACCCGAAATCACCATATATACAGTTAATATGTGCGTGTTTTTGTGTGTGTGTTAGGTTGCGCACAGGTGGTGAAAAATAACCATGTTGTTTTCGTGCTCAGACGCACCCACCCACCCACCCAGCCAGCTACCCAGCCACCCACACACATAGTCACTTAAGGAAGTGGTTGCACCACTTAAAAGGGATAATCAGCACCTATATCCTCACTGGTCAACAAAATCACCTTTAAGACCCTAACAGGAGCCCCCGTACAAGGTTTCTTCGACTATGCATGCACCTCTTGGTACCACAGCACCTCAAATGCCTTTAAAACAAGGCTCCAGAATTCCCAAATCAAACTGGTCAGGCTACTACTGGGCCTCACCCCCTGAACCCACATCACCCCTGCCCACTTTGACAGGCTGGAATGGCTTAGGGTTGATGACAGAGTACAGCATCTTGCAATGGGTCTGGTCCACAAGATTCGATACACCACCAAGATACCCATGTACCTAAATCTAAATACTTCCTTAATGTCAATGAAGTCCACACCCACAACACCAGAGGGAGTTCAACAAACCATGTGCACAAACTAAATTAGGGGACTAAGGGACTAAATTAATTTCGCTCTTATGCCACAAAAATGTGGAATGCCCTACCAACTGTCATTAAGACATGTGAATCCCTTAACTCCTTCAAAACCGCTCTCAAAGGGCACCTACGGACGGCTGCAATTTGAAACTGGCCTCCGTAAAATCTGAATCCCCCACCCACCCCTTTATCCCCTCACTTATGTTTTTTCCCCTTTTTATCTCCTTTATGATGATTTCCTGTTGTTGGCTATATAGAAGTGTATATTTGTACGTCTCTGAATGTTATGATGAATTGAAAACGGTGGACCCTCTTGTAAACAAGTGTAATGCTTTATGGTGTCGTCCACTCACAGTTAACAGTTTTTGTATTGCGTTCTGAGTTGTGCTTGAACTGTACTGTAATTCTGCAAACTGTTAATAAACACTTCAATCAATCAAAATCAATTGCTGCTTTACCTCTACTTGTCCCTACTGGGGTGCCCTTGGCCCCTTATTGACAAGAAAATTCCACAGGGCACAGTGTCACACTCAAACTCTTCATAAAGGCAACATATTTGAAACCACACAGCAACTACTTCAGAAAAAGACAGACATACTTCATAAAAAGATGTATAGTCTACCATGTAGTTGTGTAAACTAATTAGAATGCACATTGTATATTTTAAGCTATAGACCCTATATGCAGTAAATACACTTCATACATGATCCTGTAAGCACAAAACAGAAATTTGACAATGACTTCTCAACATCATCTCAAATTCTCAATTCATCCCACTCACCCCAATCATTGGTAATTTCAACTGTTAAACATATTGGAAAATTGATGAATTAGATAGCCTATAGCATTTGGAAAATAGAATTAGAGATCCCTCTTATGGCTGTTTTGGTAACTGTAGGCTGACCCCCCAGCCCCCCCGCCCCTTACTTAACACAGCTGCACACAATCCAATGAGCCACATCCTCTATGCTTGTAGGGAGCAATAATATCATTGGGAGAGCCTGCATGCCGACGCACTGCATCCAAACCTGGGCGTTTTTGTACCTCTCATCAAATTATTACCAAAGTATCGGCTCGGGCACCTTACTTTTTCTTTTCTGGATCTACTATCACATTTTCAAGCAATTTCCAATCACCGTTGTGCGCGGTGTGTAGCCTACTGTGCACTGGCGCTCAGACTAATGGCAAAGTAAGGATGCTCGGTCAGCACAATTGTTGGGAAACCCAACAAAAGCTCTGGGGCAAATAAAGCTCGCTGACACTATACTCAGCCACGTTTTTCCTCGCTCTCCTGCCTTTTTAATTTTCTCTCCTGAGGGGCAATTATGGTGTACGAACGGAGGTGACGTCCTTTCCATTGCAATCTAAAAGTGTCAGATTTACGGAGGGACGGACGGCGGAGTGAAGTTTGACTGCGCATCATCGTGTGTGGTAAGCTCGGCAACTGCGCTCTGCTGCTTTGCACGGACTGTCTGTGCAGCAAACCGTTGCGTTGCAGCCAGGCTGAGTGTCTGAGTCAGATCAGTAGTGGGAGTCTGGGACGTGAGCACTGGACGAGAAACAGTAGTTTGTCGACTCGAGGTTTGCTTTTAGGACTGACTGGAAAGGCTTCAGGTCGGCGGGTGGTGGTGATGAACGCCGGGGAAAGGTATAGGACTATACATTCATATGCAATGTTAGGGTGGGCTTATCTTTGTGGTTTGGTCAGTGTTCGAACACAATGCAGGTGCGTAGCGTAGCCTACTGCCAGAGGAAGACCAGCTATATGTGAAGAGCACAGACACAGTCCAGTTGTGGTGGTGCTGCTGGTGCATGCAGACAATATTGCGGGATTCGCAGAGCAAATGATAGTGTTTGTAAGACAGAAAGACACTGTAGTTGAATGGATATGTTCGGAGGCTATTGATTGCTATTGGTTGTTTGTGGTAAATGCGTAACTTATGTTATGTTCTAAATCATTAACTCCAGGGAGAGCAGTAGCTGTTTCTATTGTTGTAATTGGGGCTTTAACAAAAAGAGCGCACTATTTGGGGGCTGCTGGAGAATCTGATAATGATAATTTAATAGCTACGTATCAGCCTTCTTCTTGGATTACATCCTCATAGATAGACAAGTATTACTAAATTCAGTTAATGTCAGCGCATGTAACCGGCGCTTGTTTTACGACAGCATCCACTTTGAGCCTTAATTAATTACTGAATGCCTAAACGCATAAAATGCAAGGCTCCCAGAGTCCCAGCACGACTAGCAAATAATAGGCTATAACCTGTAATACAATGTATAGCACACACTGTTCAATTATTTCTATATGAACTTTTATATTTGTATTTTGTGGCGTGTTACTTTTTTGCTGGAAATAGAAGCTTATTGTATACTATAAACGAAATAATTCCCAAAACACACAATGCAATTTAACCTACTGTTCTCTTTATTTGCGGACACTTTCTAAAATATTGCATCAAATATATATATATATATGTGTGTGTGTGTGTGTGTGTGTGTGTGTGTGTGTGTGTGTGTGTGTGTGTGTGTGTGTGTGTGTGTGTGTGTGTAAATATAAATATAAATAATAATATTTAGGAATGGAATAAGTGGAATAAGACTTGGATTTCATGTTTTAGGAATGGGCGATGGAATGTACTACATCATTGCAATGAGAAGTGTGTGGGTCTGTGCCTTGCTATTGAGCATCACCTGCCGTCTGAGGTAAGGCACTAGCCTAACTTTGTCACGACAGCAATTTGGCACATATACTGTACAATGCAGAGGGTTAATTTAACTGAGAGAGTACAAATGGATCCAAATGGACCCTTTATGGAACCAAATATGGACCCTGGGTTCCATTTTCACTCAGAATATCAAGGGAGAGATAAAGAGAGAGAGAAACAACTTAAAATCCCTCTCATTTTTTTTAAATGTGTCTGTATATTTATTTTCTTTTAAATACATTTTTATTATATTGTTTGTTGTAAACTGTAAACAGAGAATGATATTGACTTATTCCCATGCACAGCTTCACCCAGATTGCTACCGGCAAACCCAAAGAGACAGAACTAAATGACAACATCACCATATTCACACGCATCCTGGACGGACTGCTTGATGGCTACGACAACAGACTCCGCCCTGGACTGGGAGGTATAGTAACTGGCACTGGCAGTACAGACTGCCCAAAATGTCTGAAATGAAATTCCTTTACTGTTTGTTTTTTGTGACATTATTAAAAACTGTAGTTGAAATTCACGTTCACGCTGCAAATTTAATACAGTTCAGAGGTCCAGGTGCGAGACTACATTTATTTTTCCACCCCTGTCCAACCTTTGTGTCAGTAGACCCTATAAGTGAATGATTACATAGCCAGCTCCTCCTCTTGTGCAGAGAACAATGCCCCCCGCACTGCAATGTCAGGCGTCTATTCATTTCCTAGCAGAGGAACAGAAAAAAACAAAAATAATCGTGCCAGCCTGTATTCATGAAGTATCTGACAAAGGTACGTGATCGCTGTAATGGTCTGGCTCTTCCTTAAGCATAAATCAATGGCTGTGTGTGAACACACGTTGGATCTCAAGATTTTGAGCCCGATATACACACCATCGTACGACAGCATAAAATTACACATAACAGTGCTGCTGTGACCTTGGCAAGGCAGTTGTTCTGTTAATAAAATCTATTGTTTTTATTGGATAGAACCATTGCTGTTCTGACTAGAAATAGCCTAAACAAGGTGTGCACTGCAAATTTAGCCTTTATCAACATTTGATATCTATTCTGTGTCAGCCGCAATCCGTCTCAGGCTCTGTCAATATTACTGTAAAACTTTGCTGTTACATCTCTATCAAACAAATCCTTTTTAATTTGCCACATGAAACCTGCAACATACTAGTGTCATGTCCCCTATGGGGCTCATGGCTCGGCAAGGCTTACTTACATGAAACCTAGTGTCCCTATTCTGAGGGTGAACATTCAGTGAAAATGGATATCTGATCTACAAGCTCACAATGCATTGACTTGTGACTTTTTTGCAAAGAGATTTGGTGTAGAGAGAAATAATAGCAGACCCTACTATAGAGCCCTGAGGGACCCTGGTCAACTAAGATCAGCATTGAGTCAGCACCCTCAACTTCATCATTAACGCTGCTAGGAGATGTATCTGTTTAATTTAGATATATATTTGTTTATTGATCCCCGTGTGAAATTCATGTGCCATCACAGCACCACAATAGGCATGAAAACACAGGTAACATGTAAGAGTAAGAATATTTACAAAACACTATTAACAAAATCACACCCGTGTGAAGTGATGGGCGCTCTTTATCATCGTACATCATCATGACGTAAAATAGACACTATGTCTATTTGCTCAGAGACTATGACATAACATTTTCCCTTCATTGTCAATGGGAATTTAATGTTTGTGTATAGGACAAAGTTTGTGGACAGACACCAAAAGCTGGATATAGGAGGGGCCCTCAAAAAAAGAAGAAATGTAATATGTAAAGTATAAACAAGAAATAACTCAAGTCATTATACGCTTGCATTCCATTCTCTTTCATATTGTACCTTAGTGTACCTTAGTGGGGCTTTCTGTAGTAACGTTTGGAGTAGTCATGCAGTGCAGTGGGGGAGAGGAGAGTGGGCTTAGTGTCCCATTGGCTGTGGGGCTAAGTGTCCCATTGGCCGTATAGGGCCAGTCTCCCATTGGCTTAGAGGCCAGCCAATCATGACATCTTGCCACTAGACCACGTTACTAGACTAGAAAGTCAGATCATTGATCAGCTCTGCAAGCTGATAAAAATAGGCAATGATGTATTCCAGTGAAATGAGTTATCATTGCTCATGTTACATCTTTTGAATACCTACAGTACCAACAGAAAATTTGCTAGCTTTTACTCGTAACAATTTACAAGCCATCTATACTTTATTGACTACTTTCCAGAACCACTCTCCATTATTCCCAATGACTTTGAGTAACTGATGACTTCAACCACTTAAACCCTAGCACTTAGGTGACCTGAGTCCCCCAGCTGCTCTATACTAGGCCCCCTCCTGTTTAGACTATGTCAAAACAGTACACTAAACATCTTTTAGAAAATCTACAAGCTCACAAAGCTCAGCAACACATCGCAAGGGGTTAATATACATGTATACACTATAATGCCAAAGAACCTTTCGTCATTCCTGACACTTTCAGTCTGTCTCAGCATGTGAGACGGATTAAGGGTCCACCCACAGTCATTGGATGTGATTATCACCAGGGGTCTCGATATTTCAGAGGTTGTTACGATTAACCTTGTTTAATCTGATCCTGTCAGTTTTCTCCTTGACACATTTTTATTCCTGACATCTAAAAGAGATTACTAGTGCAATATTTCTTTACTAAAGCAATTTCACCAACCCCAAATTCAACCTCTGTTAGACTTTCGAGTTCAAATTAGACTACTGTAATGGTCTTTCAGAGAGATATTAGATACAGTAGCTGCAGTTCACTGAGAAGCTGCTAGAGTTAAAACAAGGTCTAAAGGAAGCTGAAGACATTACTCCAAATCTCACATCCCTGCATTGGATTCCAGTGAGTCATAGAATAGATTTTAAAATATTGCTGCTCGTCTTGAATTGCTTTGCTGGTTTGGGGCCAAAACACATCTCTCTGTCTCCAACATGAATCTTCCAGACATCTCAGGTAATCCAGGGCCACTCTACTGACTGTTCCCAGAAACATTGTGAGGCAGTGGTTAGTTGTTATTGCCACACCAATCGCCAATACCTAAATTTATACTGTTTTCAGCCTACTTGAACACGATTGTTAAGAGTTAATTTTAAGGCTAAACTCTGAATTTTAAGATGGAAATTGTTTATTCTGATGGGATAAACTTGTACACAGAAAGAGTAAGAGAAAATGGGTTGGGAACCATATTATGTTTGGGTTTCAGATTAAGGGCTCCATCTCGCGCCAGGAGCCCTATCTCCTTCATTTTGGGATTTAGTATTGTGTAAGAGGCGTTCCCCCGTAAAAAATGCTATCTTGTGCCACCACCTAAATCCTTAAAACACCTCCGCTACCCATTACATTATGCATAGGTGTGGTTTAGGCATTACGCAACTTGAACCAATCTGTGTTCCAGGTGCCATTGCCTTTAAGAGATCTATTATCCATAATCCATTATGCCCTGGATCTTGCCTTATGGAAGAGCAACGCGTGCTGCCTTGGAATACATTTATTTTAGATACAGAGGGTTGTTTTGTGTGTCCAGTATCTGACTATTCTATCATCCACCCCACGACCAACACAACTAAATTGTGCTGCTCCCCCCACTCCCGTGGTGTTTCTTTTTCTTTTTTCTTTTCTCTCCACCGTACAGAAATGCACCACAAAACACACGTCATTTCATTGACTCACAGCTCGCTCAAATCTGGACCAGATTCAAAGTGCTGTGTAATCTGTAAATTTCGGTCTTTCATTTGGTATATAGATCGCAATGGTACTGCCTCTCTATGAAACGGTATCAAGCGAAAACGGAAGTTTGGGAAATCAGATTAATTAAATAGATTTGCACTGAACTATGGCATCCCATCAATGGGGTAATGGGGTAATGACGAGGTGATCAAACTGAACGAGGGAATCGCGCACAGTGCGCCTAGGTACAAATCTAATAACTTATTTGACTAGACAATTAAACACAATGAGCACAAGGAATTGACACTGCTGATTAGAGGGAAATTACAATCACAGATTTGTGGAGAATTAAGACAGAACGAGACCTCTGAGCTGTGAATGTTTTGCAACATGCATACGTCAAGCCAAGGCAGCTCCAACTGACCAACTTAGGTCGCACCACCATCTGAGGAGCGCATTCTTTTATCAAACGGATTCGCATCACGGGTGGTTTGAAAAGGCACTTTCCGTTGTCCTAAACCTGTGTGCATAAGATAGCAAAGCGCATCGACAGGGATAGGAAAGCGCATCGACACGCCTGCAGACACACCTCCACCCGCAAATATAGGGGTCGGCAAAATTAATAGTGGGTTGTGTGGCCGCAAGATAACGTTTACGCACAGTGGAAGCTCCTAAATGCGTAATTCACAGAAATTGTCTATTACTTGCGGATAAAGAATGGCGTACGATGGAGCCCAAAGTGTCCAGGGGGGCGCATTAACATTTTGGTACAAAACATTTTCTGTCACATACTCGTAAGCACAAATATTTTGTAAACACAAAACCAGTAATGGTAATTTCTATGTGGTGGCTGAACATAATTGTATTTATTATCATTTACTCTGTCCTAAATGCCTTTTATGCTTTTAGATTATTTTATTTTACATTCCTTATCACACTTTATGTAACACCTTGAATTGCCTTTGTGTACGAAATGTGCTTAGTTTGCCTTGCCTTACAACAAAGTAGACATAGCACTGTCTCCATTGAAAACTATCCAGGAAGCCAAGATGTACAGGCCTGTGAGGACATTGATCGATATCATTCAGTTCAAAAGTTCATATGGTGTGAGCATTTACCTGAGCACCAGTATTTATTTCTTCTTCCATTTACAGTATTTGCTTTGTGAAACACACAGTGTGAGGGGTACAGTACTGTACATTAAAGGCTAAATGTTTATCACTGATGCTGTGCCAATGAGATGGAGGCAGAAAGAGAGATTGCTAATAATAGACTATTTTACCTTAACAACAGCATAGTCCACATACTGTATATTAGTAAAGTATGAATTATTAATGATTAGCTTGATGGCTATACGAAGTGCAATAATGTATGAGATAGCCTGGTCTTTCAAACCAACTAGATAGACACACAGTCACAGACGCACGGACGCACGCACGGACGCACGCACGCACGCACGCACGCACGCACGCACGCACGCACGCACGCACGCACGCACGCACGCACGCACGCACGCACACACACACACACAATTAAGGGGATCCTTGTGACACACTCACTGTACAGCTACAGCAGGGTATCTCAAAGTAGGTGCCGTTACACAAGTCTAAGGATGCCTCAGAATACATTGATAATATTTGGAATTTATCAATATCACTTCAGTGTAACCACTTAGACCCTCTAGACTTAGTAAAACAGACCTGAGTTGCACTGCACTTAGTTAATTCGTTTTTGAGTGGTGCAACCACTCCAAGGAACCACCTATGTGTTCACCTAACTAACTATGTCACTATGAGCACGAGTACCAATGAGTACCAAAAGTGGCGCTGTTGTGCCAGAAACAGAGAGAGAGAGATAGTGCTGCACTGCTGCCTGCTAATGAGAGACAGAGAGAGAGAGAGGGGGGGGGGAGTTGTACCACTCAGTTCACACGGGTGTGATTTTTAATCTACACCAAATCTCTCACTAAAATAGCAGGCTCACAACACGTCACAAAGTGCTGCGTTGGGAGCTTGTAGATCTGCTATTTTGGTTAACGTTCCCCCAAATGGTTAAATGTCTATGTTATTTTCAATCTGTCCTATAATGCAAACAGACATTCTCTCAACTTTCTCAACTCTCAACCTCGTGACATACTGTATCTAAGGGGGAAAGTTGTGCATATTTACGTTGCATACCATAATATGACATACAATAAAAAGATAATAACAGTGTAATTCAAGGGTTACCTAGGATGAAAATGTTATTACAGGGGTGCTCTGAGTCAAAAAAAGTTCTAGTATATTTTTAGACACCACTCACTAATGCATTGTGCTTGCTTAACACTCCATGTTATGAATGGCAAGGGCAGACATGGTGGTGACACACAGTATGGATGTCTTGCTATGCAAATGTTCTTCTGCACAGTGGCTGTGCCTCCGGTCAGGAATCTACTCCCATGGGTTTGTGATGTCTGTGTGGTTTTCAAGGCAGGCCACATTCGCTCATCTGCAGCAGCCCAGGATACCGAATTCATGTTAAAATCACTGTAGTTAGCTAGAATCAAACATCTAATCAGCAAATGCGTTGCAAATGGTCCTGCTCATTATACCTCTGACCAGATGATGTAATACTTGGACCCTTCGAATGCTATCAAGGAACATTACCATTGACTATGGTCAGCATGAATACTAATGTTCCTGGATAGAGTATGGTCAGCATGAGAGTATAACCTCAGCATTAAAATCCTGGATTTACAGTAGTTGATACAGTATAGGTAAAATGTATTAAGACTCACACTCCACTCTTCATTCTTGCAGAAAAGGTAACAGAGATCAAGACCAACATCTTCGTCACAAGTTTTGGCCCAGTCTCTGACACTGAAATGGTAAGACTTCCTTTGTGTTCATCTTACCTTTTTCAATACATACTAATTAAAGGCATATTACACATTTCATAGCTCACACAAAAAGAAAAAGCTTCTTATGATGTCAGCGTGCCAGTGGGTTCATTAATAGCTGAAAGCGGGGAGGCTGTTTTTTTTTTTACAACATTTTCATTAAACCACTAATTGCTTTGAGACAGACAGAGCATTTCTTTTGAGGCATAATGCCGGTTTCTTTCTATTCCATTAGAAATACCCCACGCTGCACTGTAATGGCTTTCCTTTAAGTGCCTGTTCAATATGCTTGTAAATTGAAATGGACAGTCTGAACACTAGACTCTTGTCATTTCACCTAATAATTTAATGCATTACTTTTTCGTCATTTAGGATAATTATTTCTGTAGCCACTGCTGAGGCAGTCACTAACAGAGATCTAAAATAAAAAATCACACCCGTGTGAACTGAGTGGTGTAAGGTCTTATATAGACTGATCAGCTGTGGTCTGACGTAATGTCGGACATAATGAAATCACACCCGTGTGAACTGGGTGACCATAGCAACCATGCTCATTTTTTGGTACGAACAGACAGACAGACACGTAAACTAACAAAGCCAGTTGTAGGAGTGGTTTACACCACTCAAAAAGTGTCACAGGGCGCCTGCTGGCCAAGTGGTCCAGGCGCATGCCACATATAGGCTTTGGCCTGACAGCACATTGCATGTTCGAGTCCCGTTCATGACGACCCTTGGGGCATGTCTCCCCCCTTCTCTCTCTCCCTCTTTCCTGTCTATCTTCACTTGATACTATCAATATCAAAATCTAAAAAAACAAAACAAAAAACAAACTGTCACAAGCTGAAAATAGTTGATCTACAACATTTTTTCTATAGGCTAGTCTGTCTGTCTGTCTGTCTGTCTGTCTGTCTGTCTGTCTGTCTGTCTGTCCGTTTGAGTATGGAATGTGTTCATATGATTGGACATCATGTTGTTGACATCATCAGACGTCATCATTGTGATGAAAGGCACCGCTCACTTCAAGAGGGGGATTCTTTTTTTAAATAATAGAAGTCAATATGGGTCTCTGTTCAGGCAAAAACCTTTCCAAATTCAAACATCATAGTCTATAGATATGTTATCATCGACAACTGGTGTCATACACAGACGACTGATGTCACAGACTGGTCACATCAGAGATCTACGGTCGGTGCCACATCATTCCCACGTGTATCCCGAGATCTATGATTGATTTACTTTCTCTCTCTTTTAGGAATACACCATTGATGTGTTCTTTCGTCAGAGTTGGAAAGATGAGAGGCTTTGCTTTAAAGGGCCGATGGAGATGCTGCCCCTGAACAATCTTCTGGCCAGTAACATTTGGACTCCTGACACCTTCTTTCTCAACGGGAAGAAATCCATCGCTCACAATATGACAACGCCTAATAAGCTGCTGCGGCTTAAAGATGATGGGACTCTTCTTTACACCATGAGGTGAGATTTCTAACAGTAGGCATTTTAACTATTACCTCTTGTCAGAGGTGAATGTGGATGAACACTCCCTTTCCACTCAGTCAAAATGTACGCCAAATTTCAGGAAAATACTAAAATACTTTTTTTGAACTTGTAAGTTGTAACCTTGACCTTTGAACTCTTCGAGCCAAAGGTTAATGATTGCTTTGGGGCAGGCTACTGATCATTCCGTTTCATGAAAATCTGGCCATATAATCTCGAGTTGTGTTTATATACACACACACACACACACACACACACACACACACACACACACACACACACACACACACACACACACACACACACACACACACACACACACACACACACACACACACAGGATTGATTACAATACCCCAACAATACCCTGCTACGCGTTATTGCAGGCAGTGTAAAAAGTGAATGTGGAATTGTGATGACACAGTTTTGTTGTTGCTACTGCTGTCAACCACACTTATTTAAAATACTGAGATCCTGGTAGATAGACAGATAGTTGTGGTAGGTACAGAATATTGTACAACAGTGGTTTTCAAAACCTTTCTGACCAAGGCACACCAAAGGGTAAGTAAATATCCACCGAGTCCATACCCAGGGACATCCAAAGTATTTGCAGACTGTAGTAGAAATGAGAATCAACTTAAAGTATGTATGTATATATATATATATATATATATATATATATATATATATATAAAAGTAATTAAATAAATCAAGACTGAGGAGAAAAATGCATGAGAACGGTCAACGGCACATAACTGTCACTGTGGCACAGTAAGTGCTGCTGTGGGTAGTTGCCGACACAATTGATGAGAGCGTTTTATAATTAAAGCTGCTCTTTATTGACCACACACGGTAAATATTGGTGCGCCAAGTCTATATAGGCTATGTGTAGCACAGCCTTGCTGCGTCTGCTGCTTGCTATGCATTAAAATCAAAGTCCTTTATAACTTTGAACCATTGAGCCAGCACTCTCTGCTGGCATTCTCGCTCATCTATGTTCTCGCTGATGTTATGTGTGTCTTCTGAGCACGTAGCCCGGTGGAGGTGGAAGCTAGAGGCTTTGTTGGCAGCTCCACGTCACGCCTGCTCAAGGACGTGGGGTTATGCTGAGCCAGACTGAGCAAAACCACTAAAGAACTCTCAGAGGAAGTAGAGAAAGCAAGCCACTGGCTCTGGCTGAGACGACGAGAAAAGACTTGGAGGGTAACATCAAAATAAGTTGTGCTGCAGGGGGTGTCAGGGAGATGTCCCTGTTCACTGCCCCACTACCAGGAGATGTTCGGGATAAGGGGCGAAACATCCATGAATGGTGGTCCCCAGCTGATGACCCTGCAGCAAAACCTAGTTTTTAGTATGCGGTCAGGTTTAGGCCTGGCTCAGGGAAGAGGACGCCATGGGCACCTTTGGAGGTGCGACAGTGATAGCAGGAAGACCATCCTTCTGTATGAAATAAATACCAACGGCCAATGCCTGTGTGCAATTCTATCTATTGGTCCACCGAATGAAAGAAAGAAAGAAAGAAAGAAAGAAAGAAAGAAAGAAAGAAAGAAAGAAAGAAAGAAAGAAAGAAAGAAGAAAAATGGACGGACAGAAAGAAGAAGGACAGAGGTTTCCTAATGTTATAGTAGTATGATGATGGTGGTGATGGCGATAGTAGGATACCGGTAGTAGGGTGCCAAATATAAAGTGTAACCACTTAAGTCCTATTTTATAGATAGGCCTTTTTTGATTCTGTAAATTTCAGTTGTCAAAGGCAGTACACCAATTAGAAACTAATAGTAATGATACATCTTTTAACATGATGATCATGCATGGGGCATACATAGAGCAAATATAAAAAGTCCATAGACTTGGCTTCCACATGACGTCACAGGGGGAACACACTAATGGCCCCTACACACTGTAGGAGTTTTAAAGTTGTCGGCGAGTCATCAGATCGTTATAGTATTTCAGAGGAGTTCTTTTAAATCGACTGTCATTATATCTGTGTGGCTTTCACACTAAACGATTGATCGCCGACTAGGCATCACACACTGCAAGAGTTCACCAAGATGCGATCCAGACATATAGGATACATCACTTGTTTTTTATTCCAATTGATTTTGACATCTCAAGCCAAGCGTTGCCCCTCAAACACAGAGAATAAGCTCACAACACGTCACATCATGAAGTGTTGAGAGTTTGTAAATCTGCTATTTTAATCATTTTCGGAAATTTGTGAAAAAATGAAAATAAATTATGCATGTACAAAAATGTAATGAAATTATTGCCTAAAAGTTTGGCAAAATAGAGACGCCAGGTAAAGTGGTTACTTTACCGCGAATCAAATATTAACAAGGAAGTGGAAGGAAATGGATGTGGGAGGAAGTAAAAGATGACTATTGATCCACTGACTTTAAAACTGCTACAAATGTACATTTGGTAATGCTGCAAGCCATTAGAATGGTTTCACAGTGGACTCAATGCCTTTCTGTTCTGGGAACAGGGTTATTAGAGAGACATTTTATGGATGCCTTGCTCTTCTCCAGTGGCTGTTCCGATAACAAGTGTATAGTGCCCAGCTACTGTACCATGAAATGTCACTACAAAAGGCACTACTCTATGATTAGCATACATCATTATATTCCAATTTATGACAAGAATTAGAATCTGAGCAGTAGTTGGTGAGAACATTCATTGTATTGAGTCTTGAGTGAAACCAGTTGAGAGCCACAGTTTTGCAGTACATACAAGTCAATACTAGACAAGGCTGACATGATGTTTCAACTGCCAGCCTTCAAAGTAAAGTATTGACACCATGTGTCAAGACCCCCCCCGCCCCCCCCGCCACTCTGAGAATGTACAAACGGAAGCAAATGGACCGATATGGGTCCATTTGGGCAGTGTGGCATTCATAAATGGAAAGCCTATGAGCTGTCAGACAATGTTAAGAAATAAGTGGGTGATGACAACAACGGCTATAAATGATATACCCACTAGAGGGTAGCATGTCACTGGGTTGTGTTGTGTGTCTAGTCTAGACAGTAGACTCTATAGCCATAGCTGTGCACAAGAGTATGCTGTTACATTAGGTCTTCAAGAGGTGCTTAGCTTATTGTGTTAATTCTTTCTACCTCCAAATGCTCATTCATTTCGATAATAATTCTAAGAATTCATCCGGACAGACAGATGAAGGAAAAGAGCGCAAAAGGGAAGAAGAGAGCAAATAAAGAAAGACAGACAGACAGACAGACAGACAGACAGACAGACAGACAGACAGACAGACAGACAGACAGACAGACAGACAGACAGACAGACAGACAGGGAATGAAAAATAGAGTGATTAGTGTATATAGTATCTAGGGTAGAAAAAGCAGGTAAAACTTATATGCAAACAGTTTGGGGGGGGGGGGGTAACTACCTGTCAGTGGGGAGTGTTGGCTGGGAGGAGGAGGGAGGAGTAGGACTAAGGCCCTATTCAGTATTTTAGCTGTGACGTGAGCGCCCCCTCCTGAGATACTTCCGGGTCCTACTTTTGTGTCGCTTTTGTGTCCCCATAGAGTTATACTGTGACGCTCCGTCTGACTAAATCTGAGACGAAAACAACCACGAAAGTCTCATTTTACCGCTTTCCTCGCAACAACAAAGCTGCGCTGCTCTCCCAAATCTGGCTGTAACAGGCCGCCTGCCCCAAACAGAATACTATCGCCATTTTATTTCATTGTGTCAACTAAATCCTAATTAATGCAAACTAGATTCAACATACTGAAGCCTGCAAACATTCTAAATATGCCCCCGAAATATTTTACTGAGCAAATGGACTGTTACCACCTTCAATAATAATGATAATAATATTGTCTTTATTGTCTCCACATCATATTCTTTTTTGTCATAGACACTTGTACAAAACATTAATAATTCTACTCGAGTTGGAAGCATTAAGACCCATTTTAACCCTCAATGGCTATACGTCCTCTCTGGGGGGGGGGGGGGGGGGGGGTGATGAATGAATATCTACATCCTAATACTGGGGGGTCAAATTATGACAGGCAATTCCCCCCAGTCAAAAAACACTTTGTTTGAAATTCACTGACACTCATGCTTTCCAAGGTGTGATTTGGGGTCCTAAGGATGAATACAAAATGAATATCAACATCTTAAAACGAAAATGTTGAATTGTGGGATTGAGCTCACATGCCCTTTTGAGGTAAATCAAAAGGGGGGGGGGGGGGGGTAACTAACTGTCAGTGGGGAGTGTTGGCTGGGAGGAGGAGTAGGACTAAGGCCCTATACGTCCTCTCTGGGGGGGGGGGGGGGTACTACCTGTCAGTGGGGAGTGTTGGCTGGGAGGAGGAGTAGGACTAAGGCCCTATACGTCCTCTCTGGGGGGGGGGGGGGGTACTACCTGTCAGTGGGGAGTGTTGGCTGGGAGGAGGAGTAGGACTAAGGCCCTATACGTCCTCTCTGGGGGGGGGGGGGGGGGGGTAACTACCTGTCAGTGGGGAGTGTTGGCTGGGAGGAGGAGTAGGACTAAGGCCCTATACGTCCTCTCTTGGGGGGGGGGGGGGGGTACTACCTGTCAGTGGGGAGTGTTGGCTGGGAGGAGGAGTAGGACTAAGGCCCTATACGTCCTCTCTTGGGGGGGGGGGGGGGGGGGGGTACTACCTGTCAGTGGGGAGTGTTGGCTGGGAGGAGGAGTAGGACTAAGGCCCTTTACGTCCTCTCTGGAGGGGGGGGGGGGGGTACTACCTGTCAGTGGGGAGTGTTGGCTGGGAGGAGGAGTAGGACTAAGGCCCTATACGTCCTCTCTGGAGGGGGGGGGGGGGTACTACCTGTCAGTGGGGAGTGTTGGCTGGGAGGAGGAGTAGGACTAAGGCCCTATACTGGGTGTTCTCTCTGTTCTGGGAATTGTGCTCCATTGTGATTACCCCACTAGAGGGCAGCCTTACTCTTCTCTAAAATAATTCTGAATCTCATTTGTACACACATGAATGCATTCTATTCTGTTAATAGGTATCATTATGGCTCGGGTTGGATGCTTACTGGACCTTGCTATGAAAATCACTTTCGACTCCACCGTTAACTGAATAAAAAAAAACCTTAATTAGTTAGTTAATGACCTTCCCGTTTTAAACATTATTATGACTTTCATAGGTTTGAGATGACCACGATATCACACAATTGATGAATAACTGTCAGTTAAAATTAGTGGAATTGATGATGACGATGATAATGATGATAATGATTTTGGATATAGAATTGCTTGATTTTTCTTTTTCTTCCTTCTCCCAGACTAACTATAGCAGCAGAATGCCCCATGCAACTGGAAGATTTCCCAATGGACGCCCATGCTTGTCCGCTCAAGTTCGGAAGCTGTGAGTAAATACCTATTCTAAACAAATGCACAGAGAGCACAGCATAACCTTCAGTAACACAGGAATGTGCGATTATGGTATTGTTGCAGGGAGCATGCGTTAGTCCGACATACATGGCCGGTTAAGACTCACCCGTGGTTTCCACGTGCAGTTATGTTTAGGGTAGGGTTAGTAATAGGGTTGTCCCGATCGGATCGGGTGATCGGAAATCGGCTCCGATCACATGATTTTCAAAAGATCAGAATCGGGGAGAAAAGGTCGGATTTTTTATTGTCTAATAAAAAAAATCTCAAAGAAAGATGTATAAGCAGTGAGATTTTGTTAAAAAAACAAAAAACTGTTGCGTTTATGCTAGTTCTTTTCCTTCTGGTCCCAGTCAGAGATCATCAAACAAAGACTAGAGGCGTGACACCACAAAAAAACACTGACAGTCATTCTAATAAAAGTATAGTCACATTTCACAATAATTGAAAGGCAACACAACAGACTAGACTAGAATGACATAGATTAGGATATTTGCTATTGTGATATGGCATAAGTGTTATATAAAAATATAAAGATCGGATCGGGAAAGATCGGTATGTCTCAAAATCAAATGATCGGAATCGGATCGGGAGCAAAAAAACGTGATCGGGACATCCCTAGTTAGTAATGTTGGACATCAGACATTATTCAGACATCAGACTAATGCTATGCACCCTAGTATGTCCATAACCTAGACATCAGTGATTTGTCTTAAGCACTAACAGCAAACTTATCTCATGACTCATGAGGTCATTACTCAGGAAAGCAGTGCCCATTGTCTACTGTTGCTATCAGCATCTGTATGTGTCCATTCGCTGGCAAGGACAGATGTACTTGTACAGCCCCTGTCCCTCAGGTGGGAGCCTATTGCTGACAGACGTTGATGCACATGAGCGTGACGAAGTCATTCATCAAAATGTCAAAGCTACAACCGCATCCTTCACTTCCTCCTCAGACATAAATATAGGGCTTTTTCTTAAGCATGGAAAGCTAGATATAGTCGTCAACCCTTACGCATGCTTCTACATTTAAACACCAAGGCAACTTGATGATAATCCGGCACTGTGACAGGTACACGCCAGTGACGCCACGCATAGCCCGATCCGATGCTAGTGGCTGGCGGCCACTGGCCAGGTCCCTGCATGCACTGTGAGCTGGTTAGGCTGCCTCTCTGGCCAGGTCCCTGCATGCACTGTGAGCTGGTTAGGCTGCCTCTCTGGCCAGGTCCCTGCATGCACTGTGAGCTGGTTAGGCTGCCTCTCTCGCACAAGACTACAGTATATCAGGAAGAAAAGGATTAGCACTTGAGGTCCTCCCTACCACTGCCATCAGGAGGGTTATCTCAGGCCTGCTTGGCCGCTCAGAGGCAGCCACTCCCAGGCCAGTGTTTAGATTGATCTCAACCCCAGCCAGGGAAGCAGCAGAGAGCTAAGGCACGCAGCAGCTAAGGCATCAACCATTGACCCGGAAGTCTTTACATAATTGTACCATAACTACAACACAGCATTTATCCAGTGTTTGCATGTTATGCCCTAGCCTAAACAGCTCAATTACATCAGAATGTTTTAAGCGTCAGCAGCAGTATGGAGCATATTGTAAAGGTTTGTGTTAAGCGCCTGGATCTACTGGGGTCGATTAGTGCAATATGGTTTACTTTTAGATACATATCAAACCATAATGTGACCACTCATACAGTACCATATACTGTAGATGGGGGCAGGGCTGCATCAATAGCATGTGTATATATTTGTGTGTGCGTGCGTGACTGTTTGTGTGGGTTAATTTTCTGGAAACAACGCTAAACCGAGGCATGAAGTGTTGTAACTCCCCTAACCTAATGATACTACTTTATTCTCTGAATATTATAGATAATTATTAGATAAAGGTATCAACCTAAAAATAAATCACATTAGTGCATCCTATGTATAGAACTACCTCTCATCAGGACAGAAATATCTCCTCATTGAGTCATTGAATGGAAGAGTTGGTCTCTCGATCACTATCATAGTAGATAGTCTCGTCATTGGGGTGGTCTCTCATCTAGGGCATTCACTTCTAGTCATTTTTACTAGTTGACTAGTTGCCTAGTTTACTAGTCGACTAGTTGTTTAACTACCTATTATGTAAAAAATAAAATAAATTAAAAAAATAAACTTTCTTGAGGCCTACAAAATCGGGAAAAAAATAAAACATATATTTTTTCTTTTTTTCTTATCAACTAGTCAACTAGTACCAACAAGGTCGACTAGTGGATTTACTAGTCGACTAGTAAACTAGTCGACTAGTTGCTTAATGCCCTATCTCTCACTATTGTTATACATTTTGTTTTTCTTGGTGTAGACCTCTGCGTTGAGTAAGTTTAATCGACATCATGAAGATGTTCTACGTCATAAAATAAAAGTGTTTTAGTTCCCCTCGTGTACTGTTGTACATTGACTTACTGTAGCTACAGTCGGATACTGCAGCTCATCTGTTTTGGGATCTGTGTCCTTATGTTCACCCCATCGACTGTGGGAGAAGTTCTATTATTAGATGTCTTTCTTTAGCACCAGAGGTAGCAGCAGTAAATTACTGCTGCACAACTTGAAATACTATACTGTTAGCTTCCATCTGTACAGTATATTGTCGCTGCCAGGGGAAAACCTTGAACTACGGAGAGGTTCCCACCCCGACAGTGACAATATAAAGTTCCTCACTGAATGTGAAATCACTTACAAGCCAGTTGTGAATGTGACACACTTTACTTGCATGGCAACACTGTGTGTGTGTGCGTGCGTGCGTGCGTGCGTGCGTGTGTGTGCGTGTAGTCATGCGTGGGTAAGCTGTAAAAGTTACTGTGATACAGTACTGTATATCCTGGCCTCTCCAACTCCATTACCCCTAACTAATCCTTTGACCTAATGGACAGCACTCACCCCTGAGCTCATGGCTTTCAAAGCTAGACCTGGTCCGTGCTGCTGCAGCTGTGTTAATCACTGCTCTGCACTGTGTGTGAGGCTGCAGTCTTTTTCTAACTCACGAGAAAGAGTGTTGTGGACCATCCATCCATCCATCAACAGTTTATAGTGCAGCATTTCATTAACCCATTTTGACCTGAGATCAGATTCTAAAAATGTCTTCTACATCCTGACAGTGTTCTGAAAAAGCTATGTTTCTATGTCAGTCGTTCTTCGATTTTTCAAAAATATTTTTCAATAGCTAACGCATAACATAATGCTAACACCAAAAGGGGTTCCCGGCCAAAATGGGTTAATACCGGTAATTTTCTAATGTAGCCTACTCACGGCCCTCTTGGAAGCAGTCCAGGTCAAAATCCAAGTTCATGTTCAATGCCATTGCTGTTGCAAATTCCAAGCCATATTATAGTATAGGCTAATACACTGTGCTTGTCTTTTGAGTTGAACTAATATTGACTTTTCCAACAATCGACAACTAAAGCCACAGTTCTTGATCAGGGGGCAGGGGCTATAGTCTCGTGTCTCGCTTTGTTTAGGCTACAATTAATCGTGGAGATCCAATGAGTTGCATCGATCACTCATATCTCTGCTGTCGACATAAAGGGTGTTCAATAGCACTGATTTTTTAAATAATTAAATAAATAAAAAAACAAAAAAATGTAGTTAGGCGGTTTCCTCCCACCAGCAACGATCTTTATTTCACATAATGTCACATAATCAACCATTACAGTAAGCACAGTCAGATGCGGTGACCGCAAAACAATTGAATTATTGAATTGAAGTATAGGCCTGAGAGAGAGAGAGAGAGAGAGAGAGAGAGAGAGAGAGAGAGAGAGAGAGAGAGAGAGAGAGAGAGAGAGAGAGAGAGAGAGAGAGAGAGAGCATTTAGGAAACAGCGAAGCAACGGAACCATATTCAGCACTAGCTCTGGTCTATAGCTCTAATGCATGCATTTAGAATTACTGTCAACTTCCGGCGCTCGCATAAATGCCTCTCGTCTGTAGCGTAAATATAAAGAATGTTTTGCTACTCACCAACACAAAGGCGGCTTGTGTTATTAGAAAGCCTTAGTATAGCCTTAGTGGACGCACTCTGTGCCCCAAACCACACAAATAAAATGCACCTTTTGGCCAGAAAGGGATTATTTTTCACTGGACGGAATAATCTTGTCTATGAGGTTTTCTCTGTGGTGGGGCCTCAGAGTGTGCCCACTAAGGAAAGTAGGCTTTCTAATAACACAAGCCGCCTTTGTATTGGTGAGTAGCAAAAACGTTCTTTATATTTACGCTACAGACGAGAGGCTGGTCTGCATTCATGCGATCGCATGAAGTAGACAGTAACATAGCTCTAAATGCAACGCATTAGATTATGGACCAGAGCTAATTCAGCACCAGGTAATATGCCTACTAGTTTGGTTTAGCTCAGAAGGAATTAATTGATAATCTTTTTTCCTGTCCTTTGTAATTGTGTATGAGAGAACATTAAAGGATATAGATAGCCTGGCCCTACAGTACAGTGAGTGTCCTTCTACAACATTACGTATGTAGGATATCATTAGATGCAGCTGTGCATAATTGATAAGAATCGTATCAATTGTTGCTTATTTAATAAGCAACACATTGAGCACAAGATCAGATGATTCCAGGAGGAGAGACAGGAAGGAGGAGGAGAAAGGAAGTGACTCAAACAGACTATATATTGTTCCGTGGGTTGACCATCCTCATCCGCCCCATGATAATTGCGTCTGAATCTATAATCTATAACCACCTGCGCATCACTAGACAGAGCAGAATAGAACACAACACAACAGAATGATAATGTAGTCCCACTGTAATTGAGTCTATATTATATAATAATATAGAATTGAATAAAATTGAATATAGAGTATAATAAAACCATCTTGAGAATAAGTGTTTGATGACTGAGATGTACATGCAATTCTGGATCGTGCTGTTTCACATTTTGTACTATATTGTGCATGGTTATAATTTGGCCTGTCTTTCAAGTCAGTGAGTCAACAAAGGTTTGGATACTGTAAATCAGGGGTGCCCACACTTTTTTGACTTGAGAGTTACTTTCAAAACGTCCAGCTCAACAAGATCTACCCACCAAAAAAAAAAACGATTATCCCATTGTTGAAAATAGTTAAAAAATGTACTTGAGGGGGCTTCGGATTAGTGGCGCTGGTGTTACATATAAGACAAACGCACATGAAATGGGAAATAGAGGGGGGGAAAAAATGGAAATTATAGGTTTGGTTTTGGTATTTGACTTTGTAATGCTACTGATGATTGAACGCAACAATTTGAAAACAATGTATTGCATTGTGTGTCCTTTTTTATGTCAATCAATCAAGTCACCTTAATTCAAGTGGCAGATGCCAAAATTGTTTTTTTTTATATTAAAATTATATATATATTTTAGGGGCATGTCATGTAAAGCATGTACCTGCAAACCCTTTGTGATCTACTGGTAGATCACGATCTACCTTTTGGGCACCGCTGCTGTAAATATTCCCTTTGCACATATATTGTAGGCACAGGTTTACATTTAATTCATAATTGTCTTTCTTGAGTGTGTTCTTTGGATACTCTATAACAATATGTTGAAATAACATAATATTGATGTTGAACCATTGTTCTGAAGATATGAGGCACCATTTCCCCCCCATTCTGCTTCTTTTTATCTCGCTCTCTGTCTGACATTCTATCTTTTTCTTTCTAATTTGCCCATCTCTGCTGTGTTGCTTTACTCTTGTCCTCAGCTCTCCCGATTTAATCTCTCTAAATCTCTCCTCTGTTGATATCCTGTTTTCTCTCTCTGTCTCCCTGCCTGGGCCCCTTGCTTTCTTTCTCCTTTCCTCTGTGTTTCGCTCTGTCGCTCCATTCTGGGCCCTCCTGCTGTCACATTCCCTTGGCAGCTCATTTCTCACTTTAGTGGAAAATGAAGCACAGCTCCAGATTGGTTGTTTGATGTCTTTGATTTCTTGTTCCTCATTATATTATTTCGGCTCGTCAGAAAATTTCAGTAGCACCGAAGTGCCGACTTTAGGACAGTACCCGCCCCCCAAAACCTCAAATGACGTCACATTGTAGGCTCTACAGAGCCGAACCGACTTTTATTCGGCTCTAAAATAGGAGTATGAATCCCGCCTTAGGAGGGTGATATCTTTTAACCACTTAAGCCCTGTATACTTTGCTGTACATCAGCTTAGTTGTAGGTCGGCTATTTTTTGAGTGGTCTAAACCACTCCTACAACTGGCTTTTGTGTGCAGAAAAAAATGAGCATGGTTGCTATGTTCAAAATAATTTCTGACGTAATTAAATCACACCCGGGTGAACTGGATGACCGTAGCAACCATGGTCATTTTCTCTGCACAGAAAAAGCCAGTTGTGAAATCACATCCGGGTATGATTTCATTACGTCAGATCAGAGCTGATCAGGCTACATAATACCTTACCTTATTTCATTACGTCAGACATTACGTCAGACCACAGCTGATCATGCTATATAAAACCTTACACCACTCAGTTCACACGGGTGTGATTTTTTTAAATATTAAAAGAAAATGGCGGGGTGAATGTGCGGTTAACATCTAAAATCAGATAAACACTCTCTAGTCTAATACATATTTTTGAGTGGTGCAGCCACTCCAATGAACAGCAATGTGTGTCCCTATGTGACTGTCCCTATGTCTATTTAGGGTACCTATGTCTGTTTAGGGTACCAACAGGTGACAAAGTGGCGCTGTTGAGCTTCACACTGTGCACAGGTGCATGATGGGAAGCTGAGTTTTTTGGGAAGCTGAGAGTGGGAAGCTGAGAGCCGACAACCAATAGTCCGACAGCCAATACTCAGATAACCAATAGTCAGACAACCAATACTCGGACAACCAATACTCGGACAACCAATAGTCAGCCGACTCCTTTTTACCTAATATTTGCCAATTTGGCCAATTTGGTATTAAAAAGTTCTTAAAGATCATTAAATTATAGCTTTAGAAATGTGCAGATACCCTGTATAGTGTATACACTTAATACTGTATGTTGATTTGTTGTCTCACTCAACAACAATGTTGCACATCACATCATGTGCGTGCGTGCGTGCGTGCGTGCGTGCGTGCGTGCGTGCGTGCGTGCGTGCGTGCGTGCGTGTGCGTGCAGCTGTCATTTTGGGCTTGTTTAAAAGCATATTACTAATCTAAATGATGGAGAAAGTCAAAAACCCACTGATCCAAACAAAGTGTTACAGAGACGGCTTCGACTATTCTTTGAAAGCTGCTCTGGAATAACCTGTGGGAGATTAACGGGAGAAATTGAAAGGCAGACAGCACGACAGGAGAGTGAATTGAAATAAGGTCAAGAGACCCATGGAATATTATGTGAGTGTTTGTCTCGTAAACCAACCTGTACTGAGCTGATTTCTACACAATGGAGGTTTTCTGATCCTTTTGACACACCCATCATGATGCTTAAGCAAAGCCAAAGCTGCATTTCTATGGGTTATTTTTTGATATTTTCAGTGGTGGACAAAGTACTCAACTCCAGTACAGCATAGGTACTCCTGGTCAAATATTACTCCTCTACCAGTGAAAGTTGCCCAGACACATTTGCAGTTGAGTTAAAGTACTGGAGTGCTTGCTTTTAAAAAGGCTTCAGCATGGGGCGCCCGCTGGCCTAGTGGACAGTCCCGTTCATGACGACCTTTGCTGCGTGTCTCTCCCCTTCTCTCTCTCCCACTTTCCTGTCTGTCTTCACTAACTATCAATAAAGGAAAAAGCTTCAGTATTGAAAAGTAGATGCTTTTAAAAGTACAAACCATGACATGCCCAGAATAGGGATGCTGTGGTTAAGACTTTGACATCATAAGCTTGTCTGTTAAACATTCACATATCATATGGCACAAATAATTACGTCTTATATTATTTAACCACGGTTACAAAGATTTCTGGCCTGATATACTGTATAGGCCTCAGTAATGTGCTTGTGGCACTACTGTACATACAGTATAATAACTATTGATGACTATTGTAGGCAAGAGTAACTGCAAACATGACCAACATGCAAGAGGTATAAAAAAGATAAGGAATAGCAATGGTGAAAGATTTAATGAAACACAATTCATGACATGCATTGAATTATCGGGCAGATTACAGTCATATGTAAAACCCTGCTGTGTTTCAGCAACTGATTTTACCCTTATTTGATTTAAAAAGAGCTTACTGTAAGGTACGCAGGCTAGAGTATTAGACTGGCTCAGGGAAGAATGGATGTCCTAATCCTACTGATAAGAGCAATGAGTTTTAAGGGCAGGTTGGAATCAGAAGGCGTGGGTGGGAGCCAGCCAGCAAGCACAGATCTCATCAAGGTTATTTTTAAGAAAAAGCTAAAGGGAACATCAATTACACCACTGCCTTGGTGGGAGTATTTGAACAAAATAGGTCAAATACAGTACAGTAGTGGTTCTCAAAACTTCTCAAAAGGGAAGATTTGTGTTGTTAAAATGCTTCAAAATGATCCCAAATTTCTCAGCTTGTAGTTCGACTACTGTATTTTCCCTAGACCTGGGGGTCCCCAGACCCAACTTTAAGAACTATACCGCAGTACAGTATATTGAGAAAAAAAGAGGTTTAAAACATAGTGTGACATTACTATTGGCCAATCATGAATCATGAATAATCTATCAGTATCAGTCTATCAGTCTATCTATCAGTACCAACTTGCAGTATGCAAGTTGGAAATGCATGCCCAGTGCCCAGTGGCCATTCGGTTACACAAACCCAGTGTACCCGTCTGTCTGTGTCCCTCTTATGCCCATATATGAGGATTTATGAGGGTGTCTGCGTCACCTTCATGCCCTTATATGGAGTTCTGTGTCAAAATATGGAGGCAGGTCAGTGCCATGATGTCATATTGATGACATCAGGGAACTCCGTGGGTATTATTTGTGGTTTTGTCTATTTTGTGGAGATCCGCTGATCAGACCGACCTGCTGAGTGTGAAGTCATTCGGTCCTTTACTTGGGCATGCAAGCCCATATATGGTCATAGCGGTCGGATCAGCGCATCTGGACAACCAGGCATGCATGTATCGGTTGTATCGTATGGTTCTGGAAAACGGCCACAGCGACTATGAAGTCGGACTTGGGCGTTTTTTGAGATATGTGAACTACACACTACAGACACTACACACTGACTTGACACTGACTTTTAAGCATTGATTTGAAAGCGAAAGGCTCAGAAGCGACAGTGTTAGGAGAAAATATGTAGAGACAGTTGGGGAATGACGACATGGGGGGCTGTTAGGGGTTAATTGGTTAATCTTGCTCAGGGACAATTCAACACATAGACTGGACGAGCCAGGGGTCAAACCGGTGCTGTACTGTGTCATAATAGAGTTTAAATGGTTTATGTCAAGGCTTGACATTAACTTTTTGAGGCACTTGTCCTTAGGACAAGTGCTAGTAGAAAAGTTCTAGTAGAAACCGTGTAATTAGTAAAATATCTCCACGAGCTGTACAGGGAGGACATTCTCTCTGGCGAGGGGCCCGGAATGAGTGGAGGACTGAACACATCAAAACTTCCTTTAGGAAGCACAGCTGTATGGGGCTCACAAAATAGGTGGTGTGATCAATTACCCCACACCAATCGAAACACACATATTTTACTTAACACACATTTTCTGCCAGAACTTTCAAATGGATATGAAACTAGAAGACTCCAATCTTGGGAATTCATTACTTGGTTAGTAAGTAGTACACACGCAGTTTGTACTTTGTGTAGTTTAAACGCAGACGTGGTCAGTCTGTTATCAGCTTGGGACCGATCTATGGCTGTGTATTTGGAATACATGAACTGTATGTAAGATCACAGACATTCCAGTGCTATTAACAATAATGGGAAGGTGATTATTAGCAAAGCCACACAATAGTGCCAGATAATGTTGTTGCTGCTATAGGAGAATGAAAAGGAAGGGTTGTCCGCACACTGTGTATCTGCTCCCAGGAACCTTTATTTAGGTACAACGTTTCCACTTCGCCAGGTATCATACCTGACGAAGACCCGTAAGGATTTTGTTTCCTTTGGAACAAAATGCCTCAAATCATCAAATTGCCATCTAAGGAAATGGCACCCTTTTCACATTGGCCTATTATTGCGCCACCAGGAGGCCACAACCTGACCTGCCCTGGTGGAGACCTGTGCCCCGATGGGCACTTTATCTAGTTTGCCTTAAAATAAGCAGCGGAACACTTGCTCAAACATGTCTTATTAGTAGAGTTTTCTAGTAAAGTGCTTCAGAATTGTTACAGTGTGTTTGTGTCAGTCAGCGTAATCCGTGCTTTTTTTCGCTGTGTATTTATTCCACAGAGAGAAATTTAGTCCACAGTCGCGTCAATGTGCGCATCAAACCAGACTGGGCTTAGTTAGAGATCTGGTATAGAGTGGATACGGAAAAGGCCTTTGTCCGTGCCTAAGATATGCATGCAAATTACCGGATAGAGTAGACGGCTCTACGACAATTTATTAACATTAAAGCTGTATATAGGAGGGGCTAGCGCCCCTCAAAAAATAAATGAAGCACAATGTCAACGCAACGAACAATTACTCTAATGTTCAAGAGAAAGAGATAGTTAAAGAAAAGGTTAGTAGAACAACGCCCAGAAGATCCAGAACAAGTTGAGGCAGTGGGGGAGGCAGAGACTTGTAATGAAGTAGCCGCCTAATGCAGGCGTAAGACCAGTTGTGTGTTATAGGTTAGGGTTAGGTACTGTGCCAAAATGCAGTTTCTATGCATTTCGGGGGCTTTGGAGGGTTTGAATAAGATGTCCCTTATTTTTGGGAGTTCCAGAAAGATTTTCAACCGCTTTCACCCCTGCTCATACAGCTCTCAATGCAAATAATTATACTGGTTTTATGCACAGTCATGTGTATGCCCTTATATGGAGTTCGTGTCAGGCTTGACCAAATATGGAGTCCAGGCAAGTCTATGACATCCAGTGGTGGGCCGTCAGGGCCAGCAAGGCCTTCTCTGCTGGCCCTGCACTTGCCTGATGCAGAAATTTATATTTTATAATAAGTTTTTATTTTTAACAAATATTATATATTGTATTTATTTCGCTGCCACTGCACTGTTTCTCACTTAGACGCACGCGCGCGCGGCCGTTCCGTGACCGCCCCGAACGGTTTCTAGATTGTAGAAGGCCTAGTTCATTTCAGCACGGACCGCCACTGATGACATCAGTAGTACCATGACATCATATTGATGACATCGGGTTACTCTCGTCAATATTTTGGGGGGATCCACTGATCAGACCGACCTCCCACATGGCTCATCACTCCTTCAGGTCAGCATCAATACACATGCCGTATGTGAAGTCAATCGGTCCTAATCTACATGGGCATGCAAGCCCATATAGAGTGTCGCAGTCCCGCCTCCTACCCTGGACCAGGGTATAATTACAAAGAAGAAAAACAACAAAAAAGTGTTGTAACCTGCCGTTTTTTTCTTCTTTCTAATTATTTGTTTGGTCCAAAATATTGTTTGTGTTGTCATGAGTTGTCACGACTCGAGTTGGCTTTGTCCGCGGCGTACCGTCTTTAAATAAATACTTTAAGAAATGTCTATGAGGAAAATGCATTGGGTTTCATTTCCTGGTCCAGGGTAGGAGGCGGGACTGCGACGCTCTATACAGTATGGGCATATAGCGGATAGAACAGCGCTACTGGATATCCATATATAGTTGTATCAGACAGACTAGCAATAGAATACAACAGAACTTCAGAAGCTGCTTCTATAAAATGACATCGTCACAATGAAGGCAGTTGAGAACTTAAGATAAACAACATTTTTCCACCCCAATAATTGTTGCGTGCTGCGTGCGCCATGTTATTATGGTAATTTATGCTTTTTTTTTCTTCTTACGGACTTTTATCCCTGTCTAGGACAGGGGTAGACCGATGCAAGGTTTGAGGCTTTCCCCTTTCACAAGTCTCATATTGGGACATGGCTTTCACAACGTTTCACATATTGGGACATGAAAATCTTTTTCACGCACGCACGCACGCACGCACGCACCGGGGAAAGGGGGGGTCTTGTCCACCGTGGGCTGCGGAACGTCCCCGCATGGGCCGTGAGCCGGTTTGGGCTGCGTCACCGCGAGCCAGTATTTGGTTTAAAAAGGAAAGAAAATGAGCCTCATAATAGTCATGCACTAAGACCATGGGCAGCCACCGTGTGATGGGCCAATCACATCACTCCTCTACTCCTCCACTGAGCACTGACACCAGAACCCCCCCAGCCCCCACCCCCCCCAGAGTTTTTGGTCAGCTCACATACTATACTATACTAAATACAACAAATGATCGCATTCATAAAATGTATTGTCCGGGTGGAATAAGTTCATCATCATAATGACTCCAGCTCTATAACTCCCACATGGCTAGTGGCTGTGTTGTTGATTCCGACCTGAGGGCTTAGAGAATATTGAAATTGTGGTCATCGTGTTTGAAATAATAGTGTTTTCATAACAAAACATGTTTCCAGTGGCCACCAAAGCCCAGCCATCTAAAACAGCGCCAGAACTCCCCCTATTTAATGAGGCTCAGCATCTCACAATTAACTAATACTGATCAGATTTGTATACATCAATAACTGACACCATTCTAATGTTGTACTTCTAATGTTGGCATCCCCCACTGCTGAGCAGGTCACTGGCTGTCAGCTGCTCTCTGCTGGGTGACAGAATTCTGGCCAACATTGTGAGCGAAACTGCTGACAAAGGCAACTATCTGTTCAAAAGAAGAAGAAAAAACATTCCTCAGGGAGCCTTGAAACTGGTTCATTAAAAGCTAAGACACCTACTGTGATCTCCTACTCAAAATCCAATAGAACTATCGGTGTGCCTTCCTACTGTTTATGTTTATTAAAATGCTATTTATTTCCACCACAAGCGATATTGTCACAGTGTTGTGCTACTTACAGTGCCTGCATAATCCTGTAATTGTGCACACCTTATATCAATATCCTGGCCTCAGGAATACATTACACTGTACTCATGGACAAATGGGATTAATGGACCTCAATGTTGATATTATGATGATAGTTGTGACCCTGGCCTGTTATAGCGCCACCAACAGGTGGATTTTTGGTTTACGATTAATTAATCCCGCATTCTGTGTCCCTATTTTTTACTATTTACTATATTTTTTTTAAATAGCAGATCTACAAGCTCACAGAATCAGAATGTAAACATGTTAGGAATTTGGTTTGGTGGACAGCAGAGTGCAGTTACAACATTAGGACAAGTGCAAAACAGGACACAGAGTGCAAAACAGGACACAGAGATGCAGAGAGTTCAAGTGTTCAGGTCAGTTCAGAGCACAAGTCAGTCCATTCCACTCTGAGTGGGGGTGGAGGGAGGATAGAAGGCGGTCAGGGAGGGACACCAGCAGCGTTGTGTAGCCGGATAGCCGTGGGGAAAAAGCTGTTTGAATGTCGGGCCTTCATAGTCTTTATGATGGGGGGGGAGGGGCCGGGGTCCTCCTGAAGTCCACGCTCAGCTCCACCGTCTTGAGAGCATTTACCTCTAAGTTGTTTCGGGTGCACCAGGTCAGCAGCACCACAGGTCAGCAGTCACCACAACGCACCATGATGTCATGTTAGCGGCTTTGAATGTTATCAGATGATTTAATCTCCATCATCAGCCCTTATCAACACCATGCAATGCAACCAGTATGGATATTTCCACATATAGTCCTTGGGCCAGATGAAATATCGTTGCCACTAAAAGGGACAAGACATATGTGGTATCATTTTGTTCGTCTGGGGCAGCTGAATACGATTTTAGGGGTATAATCTGATTATGCAAAACCATATAATTCATTGTTATCTAAACTCCAAAATTATTCACTTTGATGCACATTTCTGATGTTTGTACCATAGATGGGCATGACCAACATCATAATAGAATGACATGCAGAATTATACTTCTCGTAGCCATACCGGGAAAATCCACAATTCATGCCTCTCTGAAACAGGGTACATCTTAAACTTCTGAATTAAACATCATAGAATCATGAGTGATACGTATTTTTATGGGTTGATGAGGAGTCAGGAACTCTCAAACTCAAGGTTGTACCCCAGCACAAAACGCAACTCAGGAAAACATGTAATAAACGAGTAAATGAGGACCACACAACTAGACTTAACCTAGAGATCGCACGCGCACGCGCACGCACACACACACACACACACACACACACACACACACACACACACACACACACACACACACACACACACACACACACACACACGCTACCAGCTTTTCTGTGCCAGGAGAAGGGAGGCTGATTCCAGTCAAATTCCACCATGTAGAGAATGGCTATTTCTCCATGCCCAATGTGCCAATACCAGACTCGAATATGGAGATGGTCTCTGCAGACTCACCCATCTGCACCAGATCCCATATGTGGATGGACAACTGTTGATGGTGGACAGTTAGCAATTCACTGGATGCACACAGCCCTTGCACCAGATGTAGTCCTTGAGTTTTTGGCCTGTAAATGTCTCAGCAATGGGTTGAGATGTACAGACCTCTGCAAACACCAGAACTGTACAAACCAAGATTAAATGCCTACAGTTGAACAGGACAGTTCTGATGAGGAAGAGGTTGCATAGTTCAATATCATTGCCTGCCATTTCAAATCCAACACACAGACCGCCATTGACATCTATAGACTTCCTGTGGTGTTGTCAATGTTTCTGATAGAGGGCGCTCTTCTGCAACCTGTGAGTCAGAGGATAACAGGTGAAAACATGATCAAAAGAAGTCCAAGACGGTTTAGTGTAGTATTATAGGACATTTTGGATCCAAAATGACCTCGACATTGACCTTTGACACATGACACTGCACTTGAATTGCTTCAGTCACCTCATAAATCAACTCGGCACCCCAAAAAACCTATACTGTAATGGCAGAATCTTCCGCCAATCAGAATCATGGCGGAATGTAAACAGATCTGCACAGCATCACTTCATTGAACGGTACTACTTTTATTACCGCTTAGAACCATAGATATTTAAAAAGAAATAGATGCCAGTCATTAGGTGCTGCAGTTCGTTGGAGCCATGTGTGTCGATGGGAGGGCGGAAGTGCGCTAGGAACAAATGAGGAAGTGCACCAAAGCGCCACGCTGCCACTCAAGTCACTATTGGCCAATCACAGCGCATCTTTTCCGGGACTTGTAAGACCCAAACATCTGCTCTGTGACGCACGTGGAAGCTTCTGTGAAGCACCAACGCGGAAGCTTGCCCTCCCTTGAGAACATTCGCCCAGAACCGGAAGAGACGTCTACCTTTCTATGTCTATGGCTTACACAATTTCAGTAGCAGTTTTTTCCCAATTAAGCCCACTCTGATTTCCCTCCTCACCAAGTCTCTTCACTGAGAATAGCTGATCTACAAGCTCACAACGCATTGTAACATGCATTGTAATGCATTGTACTGGCAGTTGAATAAACTCATCTCAAGGTAAAGTTGTGGCAATATTCATGATATTGAAAATCACACCTTCAGGATTTTTAAATCCAGGTAGCCTATCCTGTTATACATTGATAATGCCCAAGCCTAACCTGACTCCGCCAGATGGGGCAGCAGAGAGTACACTGGTTCCCCCCTCCTGCTCCCATCTGGGAACTCTCAGGCAGACTAGATGACAAAAGACAAAACGGCCTGGCCAATCAGCGGCAGCTAGAGGCGGGATCAAGGCAGCACTGTGTATGCCTTGATCCCGCCTCTAGCTGCCGCTGATTGGCCAGGCCGTTTTGTGGCCGGAGCATCTAGTCTGCCTGAGAGTTCCCAGATGGGAGCAGGAGGGGGGAACCCAGTGTACTCTCTGCTGCCCCATCTGGCGGAGTCAGGTTAGCCCAAGCCTAGACCTGTCTAAAATTAGAAATTGCATTAACCACATGAACCCTATAGTGTCAATTTTCTGGGCATGTCATAATAGGTAAATATTCAGCAAAAACAGAAGATCTACAATTTCACAACGTAACACAACGAGATGCGTTGTGAGCTTGTAGACTAGTAGAGCTTGTAGCTTGTAGACTATTTTCAGCAAAAGGATTTGGTGTAGAGAAAAAAAGAAGGGCCATGGACAGGCCCTTGGGGGACATGTGTCAACAAAGTATGTAGGGTTAACCCTACATACATACAGTGGTTAAGCAATGTGCGAGTATTCTAGGACTTGTCCTAATTTTCTATTGCACTCTCCCAAGACTTGTCATGATAAACGGTTGAGTTAAGAGAAGTGTGTTTGTCTATTACGGTTAACCTTTGAACCTTTGAACTGTGTTGCATGTGTAAAGGCCATATGACACCTACATATAATCCTATTAGGCCGACGAGTCTCAACAGAACAGCCTGGTTCTAACACCAGCTAATCTCTGTGCTGTGCTTTATAATGTAACCTATCCCACTTCCTGAGTGTGATATTACAAGGTAAATCATTTTGGTTACTTCATGATGAGGCTTTTGCCAGCATTGTAGATAAAACGACAAATGAAAAGTTCCATCGTTCAACGTTCTGTACTGCAGCTAGTTGGCCTTTCAGCTAAATATGTGTTCTTCAAACTGAATGCAAAGAGCCCACCCTTTTGTAAAGTAAAAAGGTGTTGAACCCATTAGATTTTTATTTATTTATTTGGGAATGCTACTCAAATCAGAATCCAAGTAATATTGCTCAAATCCACTGAGTGTGCGCACGCGCACGCACGCACGCACACACACACACACACACACGTAAATAGACACGTAAATAGACACATACTTCCTCAGCCTTTTACACAATGGCATGTAGTTACACACATGTTTTGTTGAGCATTTGAATGAGATAGATAATCCATATCTACAGATACTGGCATCTTTGTGTGCTGTAAATGTGCATAGGCCAGGCCAGCATGAAATGCACAGTTCCATTGGCCTTAAGGGTTACAGCCTGATTCGCTGCATTCCGTGGATTTGTTTTGTCACTCGCTACTCAGTCTGGAAAGGGTCCTATCTCCAAGGATCCGTGGCTTCTGATTGGTCTGTGGTGCGGGTTGGGACAAAAACACTAGTTTGACGTTGTATCAATGCGCACTGCGCTGCTACTGCTGTTGCCCTGCAATGTCCCCTTATCATTCACTAAACTCTCCACACAGCCCTCAGTTTTTTTGTACTACTGAATCTGACAGTGGACTACTGAATCAAATAAGTGTTTACTTTAGTTTTTACCATAGGTTTTACTCTCGAATCTCAAACTGGCGCAATTTTTTGCAACAGTGAGAAGCAGGACAGAGTGGCGCTGGCTGATGACATATCAGCAACAATGTGGATACGTAACAGGTAGCTCTATGAAATACGAGTCTGCTGCTTGCTGGCCAGACTGAGAAGCGAGTGACAAAACAAATCACGGATCGCAGCGAATCAGGCGGGAATCTAGACTACAGTTCCATCACCTCCCCATCTAAAATTGTAAGTGTAAAATTGTGAATAACCTCAAATGAACACATTGATACAATTCATTACTATAATGGGAAACAGGATTAGGGTGTTATTGATCCATTTTAAAGATAGTTTGTTCTGTTCTGTTTTATTCTGTAAATGTGAATTTGGAATCAGAATATTAAGTGGCATACTGTATCTGTAGAACATGAGCGATTTTAAAATAGAACATTTTTATAGTGACATAACAATATAATCTCCTCCCCTATCATACAACAGCTGTGGGTGCGGCTTCAGTTCAGGTGGATCACCTCCCATCACCTAATGAACTGGTGGGTGTGGCCACATAAAAACAATTAAAACCGTTTTAGTGCCTAAGACAGTTAGCCGAGTTATATTTAATAACAGGTAGCCACAGACCATACGTTTTTAAAAATACTTTTTTAGCATTGTTGTTAGCCCCGCTAGCCTCCATGGAAGAAACAGACAAAATCCGTAATCGTCCGTTCACACACACGTGCACGCGGACTTTACTAACATTATGGCTCATAATGCGCCAAGGCCAGGCCAGGCCAGGCCAGCTTGATTAAACTATAGTTTGAGATCGCACGATCAAAAATTAAGATCAGACGGACACAACAGAGCTCTGTGGCTGGCACGGAATGGCTGACTTTTACTTCCGGTTCAAACGGCAGACAACAAGAGCTCGTGTCTTTGCTTATTTGGTTAATTTGTCTGGCACTTTCCACCTACCGTCCCCTATGGTAGCAGGCGTCTAATCAAATGACAGGCGTGGGGAATTTGCCAAATCAAGCTAAGGCTGGGGTTGCCTTCCTTAATTCAGTTTGCACTCTTCAGACATTCTCCACACAAGGACACAAAAGGGATGCACAACAGGGGGCATGCATTCCCTATTCAAATCGTTCCCAACTTGCATCGTTCCCGAGTAGGCCGGTGCTACTCTGTTTATAAGAATAATAATATTTCTTAATATTCGATTTTTATCCTATTGACGAAATACAGAAGATTAAAATACATAATGCTTTATCAAGGTATAGCTCGCACAACTCCAACCAGTCTTTCTTACCAGGGTCGGGTAAATAACTCCAACCAGTCATTCTTACCGGGGTCGGGTAAATAACTTTAACAGAAAAATCTCTAATAGATAAAACCAGCACTCGGAACTCACGTTTTAAGGCACTCTTAATTTATTTAAATGTTGATATGGTATGCTGCAGAGCAGCAGCATTTTTTTTGCTGCTGCTCTGCAGCATACCATATCAACTAACCATGTCAACTAACAAAAATCACACCCATGTGAAGTGAGTGGTGCAACTCTGTGTGGGGGTCCCCAGGGGGTCCCCGGGAGTTCCAGACCCACAGGAACGCGGCCAGGGTGCCGGTTGAGAAATGGTGAAAACCAACCAAGCTATGTTCGTGCTCGTACAGACAGACAAACCCAGGGACCCAGGGACAGACCCAGGGGCACACATAGCTGTGTAATGGAGTGGTTGCACCATTCAAAAATACATAATGCAGCTGCAGCTAATCAAATTAATAATGGCGTCTGACAATACACACCTAACACATGTACATACATCCATTATACATTTGATTAGCTGCAGCTGCTGCTTTCATCACAGTGAGTGTACTATAAGGCCAGTCTTATGCCTGCCATGTTTTTTGTCCTCACCCTGTAATCCAAGGCTATGATAGAAGAAGGTAGGGTTAGTCCTCGGGCACCATTGGCACGCATGGGATGCAAAACTGGTTCTGGAAGTTCTGTGAAATATACTAATACTATTTCTGAACGATTGCGTCCTTTGTCAGTTAATCGGTTCAGGAATAAAGAAGACATATCACAGGTTGCAAATCAATGTATTCACGTTGCTCTCACCCGACCTCCCCTTCCTCTGACCAAGACCATTTTACCATGCTTGTGTCTTCCGCTCTCTAACTGCATTCAAATTGCTATATCTATATATTTGTCTATTTGAGGCGGGTGGGCGCAGGGGAGAACAACGTAAACAATTAATACCAGTAAGATGCCCTGAGGGCGAGTCGCGTGCACGCATCCGCCTGGGTGACGGCAGACTGCTGGGCGAGCACTGGCGCTTTTGGATGTGGAGTTAGATCAACATATGGGATGAATTCTGTATAGGCCATATATGGAGTGTGTCTCGTTGAGTGTACAGGGTTTGATGAGGTCAGATCAACATATGGAATGTCAGAACAGGTCAGCTCCATAGATCTAAGGGTGGCAGCGGGGGCAGTGTCTTGAGTGTACAGGGAGGGCCCAGGTAGGGCCGGACCTTAGTTTTTGGGCCTGTTGAGAACTCTACTAAAAACATTGGGGCAGGCCCGTCTAGAGTTTGAATGGACAAGTATCAGTCAAAAGCGAGACATCAAGAGAAAGGACGGGTGGGGAGGGTTGCAGGCAGTGACAACCCTCAGTGACAGTGAGTAACAGTACAGTACTGTACTGTAGCCTGCCTGCCTACCTGTTCATGTTTTGTGCAGCTGCTGCTGATGATACCCCCCCGGTAGTTCCGCGCCTGCCTACGATCGCAATAACTAAATTTACTTTGTCGTTCAACAGAGCCTAAAGCTCAATTGATGTAAATTCCTGGGTCTTCTAGCTTCACCGGTCAACGCGCATCGAAATGAGCAGAGCTACAAGCTCACAACACGTTGCGGATGTGACACTTTGTGAGCTTGTAGATCTGTAATTTTCAACACAACCCTGTGATCCTAAAATAAATTTGGGTTAAGAAGAGTTAAGAAGAGAATATTCATATCTTACTCAATGCTGAGAGTATAGATTTGTACTGATTGACTCAAGTGCAGTATATAAATAACCTTGCAGTGTTATTAATTATAGGCTATTATTAGTATAGGCTACAACCTGTAATCAATGGAGTTTGAGTTAGTAGACTAGATAAAATAAGGCTGCTAGCTATATTGTGCTAGCTTGCATCACTGTTAGAAGTATTTGTGTATTTTCTTGACATTGGTCACCATTAGATTTGGTGTAATGTAGCAATTCAATTATACCTTTGCAGGGGAGAACAGGGCAAGATCTTGTGATCATGTCCAGAAAAATACTACTCTTTTGACAGGTATATTATATGATATTATTTTTCTATGATCTATGATCTCATCAGGTGAATGTTCATATCTTGCTCCATGCTACAGAGAGTATAGCTTTGTACTGATTGACTCAAGTGTAGTAAACCCTTGTAGTGTAAAAAATGGCACCTCTAAAAACTCTGCAAATGTTTTGCGCTTCGCGCTTCGCAATGATGGTACGTATGTATTGGTACGTTCAGAAACATACTTTGTGCTCTTTAGATACCTCAATAAAATTATACAGTGTACACATCGAAAAGTAACAAAGCAGAAAACAATGTGAGATATGTCTTCCTGGACCGAGTATTTTACAAAAATCGTTCCGAAATAGTGTTTGTTCATAAGCTAGTCCACCTGCACCAGCAGCGCAAGAGCGTACCGCACAAGGCAAGCCCCGTCCTGACTTGCCTTGCGCTGATTTGAATGAAAACACTGGCGTGCAATTGTACTTTATATCACGGAAGCCAACAACAGTGTTGACCTCAACGAGGTGATAGCAAACTAGCAAAGCTCAGTAAATTAATATAAGAAGGTTAAAGCAACCATGTCAACTCTCCTGTGTGGCCCCACTTTGTGCAAATCATGGATAAAGAAGAGAGCAGGAGCTCTTATAACAGGGCTGCCCACCCTCACGCAATTGGCGTGAGAGTCACGCATTTGTCTTTCACACGCACTCACGCCACACACGGTGTTTCTCACCCCGATACGCAGACTACGCAGGCTGCGTAAGTCCCCCGATTCCCCTCTGCTTTGCGCAGTGTACGCTGCGCGGCCGCCCCTGCGCAAAGAACGTAGTGTAGTTTAGTTTAGTTTAGTAGTTCTCAATTTTGAGAAGTTACTACTGTGTTTGACTTCCTCTGGTAGGCCATTCCAGATCTTAACCCCTCGGAAGATACTCTTCCGAGTGGTCTTGGCACTGGGTTGTTGGAAATTTAAGTCTCCTCTCAACTCATATCCCCCTTCCCTATCCTTGAAATATGATAAGATATTCTTGGGAATTAGTCTATTTCTTACTTTATAAATAATAAGAGCTGTTTTAAGTTCAACTAAATCAGTAAACTTCAATGTATTTGACCTTAAAAACTGTTTGTTAGTGTGATCATAATACCCTACCTTATGTACTATTCTAATAGCTCTCTTTTGTATTATGACAAGTGGCTGGAGGTTTCCTTTGTAAGTATTTCCCCAGACCTCCACACAATAAGATAGATATGGTAATATTAGTGTATTGTATAATGTGAGCAGTGACTTATAATTTAATAAATACCTTGTTTTGCCTAGAACACCAACACTTCTTGCTATTTTGGATCGGACATACTTTATATGGGGCTTCCAAGTGAATTGTGTCAATTATTACTCCTAAAAAGGTGTTCTCATAGACTCTTTCCAATTTTGAGTGATAATTAATTAGTGTCAAACCACAGTTTCAGTTTTCCTAGTTCCGCTGAGACAACCTCCAATAGTTGTTGAAGTTTCTCCCCAGAACAAAAGATGTTGGTATCGTCGGCAAAAACAACATATTTCAGAATGCTTGAAACTTTGCATATGTCATTAATATATAATATAAATAGTTTAGGACCTAAAATAGAGCCCTGCGGTACCCCACAAGTAATGGGTGAGCTGCTTGACCTGTATTCGCCCATCTGAACAAACTGTTGTCTGTTTGTGATGTATCTTTTAATCCAATTAAGCCCTACCCCTCTAATCCCATATCGTTCCAGTTTATGTAATAATATCTCATGATTTATTGTGTCGAATGCCTTTTGTAAGTCAATAAAAATACCTAGTGCGGTTAACTCCATCAATGCCATTGTTGTTGAACGTCCAGATCTAAATCCATATTGGCTACCCATTAATATCTACAGTATAAAACTGTCCAACCTTACAGAGAATATTTTTTCCAGGATTTTTGAAAACTGTGACAGAAGGCAGCCGGTAATTTGTGAAGAGGTGTTTATCACCAGCTTTGTGTATTTGTGCAGTGTATAGGCTGAGTGTAGGCTACGCAGTAGGGTGAATGGCGTACCTTGGTTATCAGAATGAGACGTAGTAGTTATTTTTCCCTGCGTGGCCTGCCCCCCTTTCAAAGTGTTTGCTAACTTTGCTTCGGTTCGGAAGGGACAGTTAGTTTTGAGACAGAACAGAATCTATCTATCTATCTATCACAGTCATGATGCGAGTTTATCCTTCTGGATATGAAAAAAAGAAAATGCGTCAGCGTGAACTGCGGCAACACTGCAATCAGGTAAATAAACATGTAGACTTGCAGTGACTGTTGGTCCGGTTGTTGTTGTGTTGTACAGCTGACCCATGTTACGTGTGTGTGGTGGTGGTGGTGCTGCTGCTGCTGGCTGCAATCTGTAATCTGATCTCTCTTATGATGGCTCGCTCTGTAGTCTCTGTGACTGTGTGCAGTCTGATGTTTTTTGGTGTGTGTGGGGGGTGTTAGTTTTGTGTGAGTTTTGAGTTTTAAGCAGCAGCACTAGTACCATTTCATTTATTTAATTAGCAAACTAGGCTGGATCATTCACTCTCATCTCATAGATATATATATATAGACATATAGAGATATATAGATATTCTCAGCAGGGAGGACATTCATAGTTGGGGTGGTGCGGTTTAGATTAAAGTCAAATGCACTGATGGAAAGCAATACCTGCATGCAAAAAACATGTCAAGTTAGCTTGGAGAGAGGGAGAGAGAGAGAGAGAGATCCACTGAGGTCGGTGATTAAAGAGAGAACATATTACTCAATTTTTAGCTTCACTGCATTGGCTTCCGGTTGTTTTTAGGATTGATTTTAAAATGTATTTACTTGTTTATAAAGCTCTCAATTTGGTCTCGCACCTTCCTACCTATATGACTGCCTGCCTAAATATGTTCCAAACCGCCCCCTCAGGTCTTCCACTGCTGGCCTGCTCGCTGTGCCTAAAAATATGTGCATATACAGTATGTGGATTTATAGGAAATATTTGTCATATAAAGCTCATATCTACGGAGCCCCTGAATGGCCATGCATTCAAAATATATTTTATCTTGTCCGTACAAGATATTATCTCGTCCGTACAAGATATTATCTCGTCTGTACAAGAGGCTAGGACACTCGAACCACAAGGCCACTGTCTGGTATTCTATATCTGAGTACACTACATTTGTAAGACAAAGTACAGTACGTATTTTCTATACACTATATGATTTATTTACTCATTTTGGAGCATACTATATAGCCAATCAGCATGTGAGTCATGTCAATGTCAATCATGCAATGTTAACACAAGCTAAGACATGTGAGAGAAGACAATGACCCAACAAGGACTGCCTGGGGCACAAACAATATATATATACAGGTCTGATTACAAATAAGATACTGCTGAGGCAGACATGAACAAACTACAGTATCAACCCTGAACTTAGATTCTAGAAAACTAGACCAGGGAACATAATAATACATAGGAAATACAAGACCTAGACAGTCAATTAGGCATAGCATTACCGTGACAACTCTCCTGTGTTAAATCATTCCACGTCAAAAATAACTGATCTACAAGTCCACAACGGATCATAATCGGTTTGTAGATTAGCCATTTTTTCAATTCGTCAAAGTATATGAGGTTTCTGCATGCTTTCATGTCCTACATAAGATTTGAAGCCGGGTCCCCCTCACAATTGCTGGAATTTTTGAGGGGCGCTAGCCTCCTACAGTATGCCCAGCTTTGTGTGTCTGTGTGTACCACGGAATGTAATGATTTGATTGACTGAGCACAGAATTTGATGATGCATGATGATGTGTGATGATAAGAGCGCCCCTCACTTTACACAAGTGTGATTTTTACCACAGAGCACACCTACTTCCTCGGGAGGAATTGAAGTTTGACCTTCAGGTAGTACCACTTGTCAACCAGTAGTTCTCCTACCTGACCACTACATAAATGGCTCAATGGAAAACAGGGTGAGGTAGATTAAATGGAATAATGAGAAAGATATGTCTGAAAAGAGTGGTACAGCATGTTAGATTTCAATGGCTGATTCTGATGCTGAAATTTGTAAACTCGTGAAAATGTCACATGTCCCTAAGCCTAATTAAGGCAATACCTCTGCACATCACAAATTGCCATTGCAGGCCCGGGCCGGCATAGCAGTCCGGGCACCTATTACGGTCCCGATCCCAACGACTTTTGCTGTGTGTCTTCCACCCCATCTCTGTTTCCTGTCAACATACTGTATCTATCAATAAAGGCAAAAAGCCACAACAATATCTTTAAAATAAAAATAATTACATGCGATGTAACATTGGTCATACTAATCTAAAAGTGTCATGTATCCCACAGAGTCCCTGAAAGAACGGTGCCATGTCATTAGTCTGACAGCACATTCTTCCGACGACGTTGGTCCAACCCGCCACATTACTAACCATGTCCCTAACCCTCGCCGCACGCAAAGCCACGTAGCCGGAGTAATGGGATGTCGGAATTATGGGTAGTCCCCGAAAGAACAGCCTGCGCAGGGCCCTTCATGTGGCTCCGTGAGGACTTGACTGAGACAAAGCAGGGTGTCGTTGGTCTGATAATCCCAAGTGAGGTCAATCTAAATTGCTGTGAAGTCATCTAACACCACGGTTATGTAGGATTAATGCAGTGCTGGTAGATTGGATACTTTGCTGAAGTGAGAGAGAGAGAGAGGGGGGGGGGGGGAGGAAGGGAGACAATGTTTTTACAAGGCTTGTTTGTTTTTGCTTGTTCTGGTGTTGCTTGGCAATCATCTTGGAGCTAATAGTGGAGAGTGCACGGTTCCAAATGTGGTTAAGGTCACATAAGGTAGGTTGATAGTAACAATATGGGAGTCCATCAGTTATATCGAGAGATTATAGAGAAACACATTTTTGATTTGGGGATTTTAAGGTTAATGTTGGGACTGGAGTGAACAAAGTAAATGTGAGGTCTCTGTGTTGTCTCTCAGGTAACAGCATGGCTAAGCATTGAGTACCAATCATCACTGCAATTAATTATATGAACGCGCATAAACATTGCTTTCTGTTGTGCTTTTGTTAAATTGGCACTCTCATTAGCAGTATGCAACATTGCACTGCAATGTTGTAACGCCAACATTCAAATAAAATCAAAGAGCGGAATGACTCAAAGGGAAATGTTATTTTAGAGGGAAGACAATAACACAACTGAGACTATTGTCTCAGAACCCTGAGGACTCCAGAGACTTGAGCTTACAAATCCCCACAGACCCCACTCATGATTCGCCGCAACAAAGTGTATCTAATTCACACTTTTTATGATGCAATCAGATCCAACTTCAAGTGTTTCGCTTAAAAGCAGCGCTACCAGGATAACCTCTGTGTTTGATCAAAGACAGTGGATTAAAGTGGGATATCACGATCAGTCTCAAAAGCTATTCCTGGTTAGAAGCGTCTTTGAGATCCAAGGCTGCTGTAGCCTGTAATACGGTAACCCCCATGTGAATTGATGTCAGGGCTTTCAATCCATGGAGACTAGTCCGGGATCAGGATGCATGCACCCAATTTATGTGCAGACTTGAGAACGCAACCATGACTACAACTTCAAACCATTGATCCACCTGCTCCGGCAGGTGCCGGTCGAAAACAGGCGGTGGATCCTATTGGTTCACCGATCTGAGCCAGTGAGTCCAGATGTAGTACAGCATGCTACTAATGTATAAAGAGGAGTGTAGTATTAGACAATTGTAAACACGTGCGGGCCATTTAACCCTGGCACCATCCCCACCCACAGCAGAGTATCAATTGAGTGAGAGTTCACAAAAACGCTAAATCAGTAAATCTTTATACTGCAACCAAAAGGAAAACATAAAACTGTTGCTTTTGAAGTTAAATTGCAATATGTTTTGTCTGACTTAAACTTTATCAACCAAAATAATAATTCAATTGAACAATCAAGATTTCAAAGTAGCCTAAAAATGAAAATGTTCAATCTCCGATTTTTTAAGACCTGCAATGTAAAGTTCCTTTCTCCAATGTCTCCAATGAGTATCCAAAAAAGAATCCCAAAAGTAATCCAAAAGTAATTGAACCAAAAATTGTAGATCTTCTATTTTCCAAAAATCAAGTAATCCATAAAGTCATCAAATAAAAAGGCAATGCATTGCTTAAAAATGGGAAAGAATCGGCAATTTACCCTATCTGTGATTGCCAATTTACCTGGAGAAAGCGATCTTTTACACCATTTAAGTGGTATAAATGTCAATCAGATATATAATTTTGCATTGTCTAAACATTCTTTAAACATTTTTAAACATTCTCCCCGTCCTCCCCACACACAGGAACAGTTTTGACGTGGGTTTTTGACATATAATAATTTTGGAAATATTGAAACGGTGATTGGGATCGGTCCCAAAACACCTGATCGGAGCATCCCTAATCTCCATCCATGATGATGTCACGTGATGTCACGAGCCATGACCATATGGAGGCGTGGGGTCGGACGGACGGACGGACGGACTGACGGGAAATGCATAGTACATGCGACCTATGGTCGCAATTATGTCATTAATGTAGATAGATAGATGATTTACCTTTCTTTTTATAGACCAACAAGCCGTATTGCTTTAATCAAATATGAATGAAAATGTCAAAAATACTGTTTTCATCACAACAAACCAGTGTCTTCTTCAGCAAAGAGCAAATCAATATTACTTTAACCCTCGCCCTTTTAAACTGATGCCTCTATTTTTGCCTTATAAACACACACACACACACACCCTGTCTGTCTGTCTGTCTGTGCTGTCTAATCGCTTTCTAAAGCACTCAGCGCTTTAACATCCAAGTTGAATGGAACAGAGTAATTGCAGTCCCGTGGGCACATTCCCTGACGTAATATCATAATAGCGTTATACACATTAAGGACGCTGATCGCACTGACTGTAATTTCCTGATGTTTACAAGAAAAAAACGTGCTGCTCAGCTCTCATGTGCAAGTCATCTCTCTCTCTCTCTCTCTCTCTCTCTCTCTCTCTCAGATGCTTATCCAGTGTCAGAGGTGGTCTACACGTGGACTCAGGGAGCTGCCAAATCCGTGGTGGTGGCAGAGGAGGGGTCGCGACTCAACCAGTACCACCTGATCGGCCAGACCGCCGGCACGGAGGACATCTACACCAGCCGAGGTACGGTTATGCCTAACCTTGTTCCCAGCCCTTTGTCATCTCACGAGGAGAAAAGCCTGGTGAAGAAGTCTATAGGGCGGGACTTCCATTGTATGAACATCCCCTGGAAGCTGTCTTTTTCGACCAATCACAACACGATTTCCATGCCTTTGGAATGTGCGCCGATTTGACAAGCATCAACGTAACTTCCTTGGGCAGTACTTCCCAGAGACGTATAGTAGCTGTTGTTGCACAGTGAAGGTTACGCCTGACCACAGGTGGTGACCATGCCTCTCGTGTCAGGTTCTCAGTGCAGTTAGTACCTCTTACAAGAGAACTAATACAGCAGGGGTGGGCAGCCTTTTCAGGCACATGGTCACTTCAAACCCAGTGCCCGACAGTGAAGTCTTATAGGCTGCTAATCTAACTATCTAACTATAAATGTGTACGATTGTAATCCAGGTAATTCGAGAACTGTTTGCCCCACCGACTTCAAATTTGAGTCACACGTTCCACACCACCACAGGGAGTGCAGTGCCCGGCCTTGAGTCGGTGGGATACACCATTGTCCAGGAACACCACAAAAGGCTCTGGTCAAACTCTGCCAGTGAGTCAAAGTCCCCTCACCTGTAAAATTCCCAGCCTCAGCCAATTGATTGCCATGGCAACCCCACACCTGCCATTTGTTGAGGGGCACTAGCCCCTATACAGGTCTAATGTTTGTCTTTCCTAGACAAACATTAAAAACGCCATTGACAATGGACAGTTTGTCACTAAAACAAACATTAAATGTCATTAACAATGAACAGAGTATGTTTGTTTTGTCTGTCACTGAGCAAATCAGCATATGATGTTATGATATCGCGATGATGTAAGATGATAAGGGTTGGTAAAGCACCCCTCAATTCACACGGGTGTGATTTTTGAGTGGTGTAAACCACTCCTACAACTGGCTTTGTTAGTGCAGAAAAAATGAGAATGGTTGCTATGTTCACCCTGTTCACCCGGGTGTGATTTCATTACGTCAGACATGATTTCATTACGTCAGACAGGCACACCACTCAGTTCACACGGGTGTGATTTTTTTTACTTACAGTCCACTTTTCACAGTCAGTTTGCACTTTTCAGACACAGGCAGCCAGGAAGATACAGTATGGGCAGATACAGACGGATAGTTAAAACGGGTGCTATGACAACGGGTGACAACGGGTATTACATATTAGATTCCCAAGTTCCCAAGTAGACCGGTGGCCGACGGGCACATAGGTCTAGTATCTATAAATGCAAGAAGTGCTATAAGTGATCAGGTGCACACCTACACCTGATCACCCCGCCGGGGTGATCAGGTGTGATCAATTGGCTAATTGGCCAGCTCCATATATTAAATGTTCTGACATCACAATGATGTTCTGACATCACAATGATGCGCGACTTGCAACGTTGCCCGCAGGCACAGGGCTAGTTATAATAATGTCATTATAATGTCAATAATGTAACCACTTATTTTGAGCATGTCATTAAGCAAACAATGCCAAATTCCTATATTAAAATTGGTGCAAACAAATCTGCAGGCTGGCTAAAACAACAGAACAGTGTTACTGTTCAGGTAGTGGCCTGAACCTCTAGTATTTCAAAAATAGCCCAAACTACTTCATACAAGCTTGTTTGGTTGTATATCGGCTATTTTCACTATTCCTCCTACGATGAACTACAGTATACAGTATGATACAGTATAGGGTTTTACTTGTTAATAATAAAAACCAAAGGATGAGTGAATAATTGAATATGAATAATATACAATTCAGACTAGCTGGGGTGAAAAGTGTTATAATTAATAATGAATAAAGGCTGGTTTTGATCAACTCAAACCGATCACCTCAGTACCGGTGGGTAGATCAAAAAGAGGCATTTCCTACACCTGGTATATATCAACCCAGAGTATCAGTGCCTCAGAGACGGCCCGGTGTGCCCCAGAGACGGCCCGGTGTGCCCCAGAGACGGCCCGGTGTGCCTCAGAGACGGCCCGGTGTGCCTCAGAGACGGCCCGGTGTGTATATATCAACCCAGAGTATCAGTGCCTCAGAGACGGCCCGGTGTGCCCCAAACCCCTTCATTTATTTATGCTGCGTGTCACCTAAAGCTGGTGTGAGGAGAAAATGTTTTCAAATCAAGCTGTACGGAGACAACAAATGAATCGCAAGGATTTGAGAATGCCTCCCACACACAGCCAGCTGTCTCCAGGGCTGCTGAGGGAAGAGAGAGAGAGAGAGAGAGAGAGAGAGAGAGAGAGAGACAGATAGAGGGGGGGGGGGGGAGTTATGGGGGGAAATCACTTATCCCCTGGTCTGAGCCAATGGGTCTGCAGGGTTAATCCTTATGCAGGCCCATCAGTTGTGCTTTTACTGAGTGACGTCACCTGCCGTGGGATTGGTTGCCGCGGGTGGAGACACGTGGGGGAAGCCGTATATTTGTGTGTGTGTGTGTGTGTGTGTGTGTGTGTGTGTGTGTGTGTGTGTGTGTGTGTGTGTGTGTGTGTGTGTGTGTGTGTGTGTGTGTGTGTGTGTGTGTGTGTGTGTGTGTGTGTGTGTGTGTGTGTGTGTGGAGGGGGGAGCAGCATCCGCTTAATACTGTTATGTAAAGAGGTATGATAATACAGTTTTGCGGCCTGTCAGAAGAGAGGTTATTATAGGGTGGGGGTTTTGCGTATAATGCTGATATGTTACTTTAACCCATATCTGCCAAGCAAAGATGTTGGCGTGGGATGGCGTATTAGCACTTAGCGTTTCAAGCTGCTAAGTCCGTCTGTCCACGGTGCCTTTTAAACGCAATCAGCTGCAGTCAATCTAAAGGTGATCTCAGGGTCCTCCCCTGTGAACACGGCTCTGGAATGATGGGGAAGTCATCATCAGAGAACAAAAACTCCCAGCAGGCATCAGAGTGAGACACGCGTCGGCCATGTTTCTCTGTCTACCATCTTATTCTAAACGCCCACCTGTAACCGTTCCCATGGCTTACGAGGGAAGTCACAGGGAGCTAGGCCTCAATTAGCGTTGCTAATCTGAGGTGCAAACCCTATTTACAGCATCCAGAATAGCTCAGCCAAGAGCTCACAATGACCTTTAACCTCATAGGTTAAGCTGATGAGAATGAACATAATAGACAACACGGTTACACATTCTCAATTAAAAACGAGAGGACATGCTGGACCTTTAACAATATAGATAGAATCTATAAACTGGGGCTTATTTGAGTACATCTGGCAGCTGCTGAGCCAGGCCCATGACCCATGGAGTCTCCCTAAACTCAACATCTTAACAGGAGAAGTAATCCCAGAACTGCTGTGTAGTGCCAGCCCACGCAACCCCACAATGTAACACCTGAATGACCCCAGAAGTTCTCCCACTCTACTCACCAGTTGACCACGCAACCCCACAATGTAACACCTGAATGACCCCAGAAGTTCTCCCACTCTACTCACCAGTTGACCACGCAACCCCACAATGTAACACCTGAATGACCCCAGAAGTTCTCCCACTCTACTCACCAGTTGACCACGCAACCCCACAATGTAACACCTGAATGACCCCAGAAGTTCTCCCACTCTACTCACCAGTTGACCACGCAACCCCACAATGTAACACCTGAATGACCCCAGAAGTTCTCCCACTCTACTCACCAGTTGACCACGCAACCCCACAATGTAACACCTGAATGACCCCAGAAGTTCTCCCACTCTACTCACCAGTTGACCACGCAACCCCACAATGTAACACCTGAATGACCCCAGAAGTTCTCCCACTCTACTCACCAGTTGACCACGCAACCCCACAATGTAACACCTGAATGACCCCAGAAGTTCTCCCACTCTACTCACCAGTTGACCACGCAACCCCACAATGTAACACCTGAATGACCCCAGAAGTTCTCCACTCTACTCACCAGTTGACCAACATAGCTGCGTTGTTCTCTGCGATGAACGGCAGCTCCCCGTAAACGCTCCAAACATAGAGCAGTACAATCCACCAAAACCGCATTGTCGCGCCTTCTCAGAATTCCATCCAGGTCCAAGCATAGACGACAGTCAGTCGTCGTGAGCAGGGCTCCTCCTGTCGTCCCAGAGCCGTGCAGGCCTGCTGGGTACCAGTCATTGAAGCACCCCTCTCACTGAAGACATTATGCCCCGGCTGTCTGGATCATGCAGAACCTTCCAAAAAAGTTGTCCCTCCGGTCCCCCTCAGCCCCCCTCCACGCCAGGCATCTGTGCACCTGTCTGGAATCCCACCGTGGGTCAGAGGGTGTTTGTTTTGTAGTTCTAGCCCCAATCAAATGTGACCTAGCCCTGGAAGAGTGAGATGGAATGGTATGTGTGTGTTGCAGAGAGAGAGAGAGAGAGAGAGAGAGAGAGAGAGAGAGAGAGAGAGAGAGAGAGAGAGAGAGAGAGAGAGAGAGAGCCGCACGATGCAGATTGTGACAAGGGATTAGTGAGACACAAAAATCCGATTTTGCCAGGAGAAAGCAGCAGTCATCCGTGGATTTTCTATAGTTTATCAGACTCCACGGCTCGACAGGATTTTTTTATCTAAAGCTTCAAATGCAATCTTTAGTTGGTCAATGGGGTACAGATACAAAGATATTCCATCTCTTTTTCAATGATTTAGCTCAAGATGACTATGCTACTGTCATTATGTGACACTATGGGACGCTTTTGTGATAAAAAAAAAAGAAAAGAAGAAATCTTCATGTATTGTTTAGTATTTAATATTTAAACTCTTGGTGATAAATCATTTCTATAGATTATTATTACTATTATTATGATTTGTAATGTTCTGTATTTACATGTCAGTGGGATAGTAGGACAGCTGAGAGGGAAGGCACAGGAGGAAGAGCCGCTCAGGATTCATCTCAGGCCAGCAGGGGTACTGTAATAACAGAACAAACAAAAATATCAGAACTACAAAAACTAAAATATCAGTATAAATTGCAACTAAATGAATCTCTCAACCACCAGCACACAATCTACAGGCACAAATTGCATTTTAAAATAGAAGTGAGATCATCCTGGGATGTAAAGACATTATTTTCCTGGCAAACACCTTACCTGTTGCCTACATTGATATCTTTATTTTTAAATGGAACAAAGTTTAAAATAATAATAATAATAATGGAATGTTTAATCCTTTTACAGTAGCTTGTATGAACAACTTTGATAACATTGTGTCCTCAGACATGGCCTGTTTGTTTGATGCTTAAACATCAGAACATGACAACCTTCACTGATTTTATTTTGACATTCTTGACAATAAACAACTTGGAGCATGGTTGTGAGCCTGTGACTGTCAAGATGTATTTTAAGTAGGACCCAAATGCGAGGAAGTCAGAATCTTCAAGTGGACGTTTATTTAACAGAGGTTTGCAGGAGAGCAACACCATCAAACAAACAAAGACTTGGAAACTCAGATCTAGGCCTCATACACACTCTGTGTTCCATGGCCGCCTCAATGCTTTTCCAATGGAAGTCACGTGGTTTGACCAAACACTTGTGTTTGATTGATGGGGGGAGGGGGGGAAATCAAACACAAGTGTTTGTTCAAACCACGTGACTTCCATTGGAAAAGCATTGAGGCTCCCATGAAACACAGCTGGAACACAGAATGTTCGTTTGAAATGTGTGTAAGAGGCACGACAATAACAACAACAACGAACACAACCAAACACGGGGCTTAAATAGGCACAGATTAACAGGACACAGGTGAACTCAAATCAATCAACACAAGGATTGGCAGTTTGGCTGGGGAAAATCAAGACACAGGTGAAACGATGAACAAAATATCAGGGAAGGTGAGACAAGGAAGGAAACAACTACAATGGAAGACAGGAAACACAAAAGCATCACTTCAAAATAAGATTCAAGAACTCCATAGCATTACTTCAAAATAAAAAAATAATAAGAAATGTGATCCAAAAGTAATCAAAATGTGGGAGGTATTAGAAAGGTCTTAAATAAGTCCTTAGATTGCCACCTTACCATCAACTTGGGACTCCCCAAAAATCATGTGGCGACCCACACGTTGAGAACCACTGCTCTAGCAGATAGAAAATGCAGTATAATTTTGAGTTGAGTTTAGGGTTAGGACAGAGTCTGTCACGCTCAGTACAGCCTCTGTGAGGAAGAATAATCTATTCATGCATCTGCCGTGATGTCAATGAATGAATCCATAGGGTCATCATGCCATGTCGTGTCTCTCTCTGTCTCTGTGTACAGTTAACACTGTCATCACTCTCACCTCACCTCTGCATGGTGTGTTCCCACAGGTCAGTACACTGTAATGATGTGTCACTTCTACCTGAAGAGGAAGATTGGATATTTTGTCATCCAGACGTACATGCCCTGCTTCATGACCGTGATCCTATCTCAAGTTTCATTTTGGCTCAACCGGGAGTCCGTGCCGGCACGAACTGTCTTTGGTGAGTACTACTGAGTGAATTATATTACCACTCAGGATTTTGCTGTGTAGTAACTTGAAATGATCCTGGTTTTCAAGACACTCAAACTCTAGACGGGCCCGCCCCAAAGTTATTAGTGCAGCCACGCCCAGCAGCCGGCGAAAACTAGAGTTCTCAACAGGCCCGAAAATTAAGGCCTCGATTAAGGCATCAAACCCTGTACACTCAAAACATTGTTGTTTTTGTTGAAAATTCGTTATTGGGAATTACCCCTTGAGATGAACCATCTTGTCCGCACATACATTGCTCCTGCTGTCACCCTTAGATCTCCATATATGGCCAGTACAGAATTCATTCCATATGTTGATCTGACCCCCCATGCCAAAGCGCCAGTGCTCGCCCAGCAGTCTGCCGTCACCCAGGCGGATGCGTGCACGTGACCTCGCCCTTTAGCTATTCACCAAAACAATGAAAATCAGTCTATCTCTCTCTCTCTCTCTCTCTCTCTCTCTCTCATATAATATTTTCTTCCAAAAAAGAAAAGGTATGACATCAGCATACAAATCAAGAGTGTGACCCCCCCCCCCCCCCCCCCTCTCCTGCAGTATGACGTGAATAAAAATAAATGGCATAAAACATGACATGATAAAACATGATATACTATATATCCCAAAGCTTACAGCTGATTACTGAAACTGCTGAAACCACTTCCGTCCACCAGGTGTGACTACAGTGCTGACTATGACTACGCTCAGCATCAGCGCTCGCAACTCCTTGCCTAAAGTGGCCTATGCCACCGCCATGGACTGGTTCATTGCTGTCTGCTATGCCTTCGTCTTCTCGGCTCTAATTGAGTTTGCGACTGTCAACTACTTCACCAAGCGGAGCTGGGCCTGGGATGGAAAAAAAGCAATGGAGGCCCAACAACCCAAGGTGTGTTTCTATGTCTATGTACAAATTGTACATGCATGGTCTGAAGAAGTACAGATGAGAAGTACCCTCCCATGTGGGGACAGTTGCTAGCTGTCACTACTTTATGATCCAGGAGTAGGGATAGAATTAAAATTCTGATGTTGGAGATAGTCATTCAATTTAGTAAAGAAAAAGAGTCCAGTATAAAGTTTGCTGTTGTTGAGACTCCCGGCCACACGTGATCTAAATGGAGATATAAATCAGGTATTCTGAAGCACTGCAATGGAGCTGGATCAATAGAGGAGCTACTCATCCTGCCAGTGTCATCATGGCACTCTGCCAGTTCATTATCGGCCATAAACATCAATGCTCACCATAGTTATTCAGTAGCCAGGGTGTATCGTGCTTGTGTGCGTGCGTGCGAGAGAAAGAGAGAGAGGGAGAGACTAGTCTTACTGATGTCCACGTTGAAATACTTTTCTTCAATTTATTATTTACACAATCCAGCAATAACAGAGATCGAGTCATTATTACTTAGACAAAATGTTCATTTCAGTGTTAAAGTTGCAAAGATGCAAAGTACACCTTTGTGAAATGTAGGAATGTGGTGACGTTGGCTAAGCTATCTGTAGAAAGGAAATAGTTTATTTAGAAAATAGCTAGCTTTTGCATGTTTAGTTGCTTGGTTTTGTTGCTTATCTTGGAGCAAACTCGGGTGCCTTCATAAATCAAAATTATTTATGTAAAAGCTCTGCATTTTAGAACAAGCATGAATTCAGCTGTCTAGGTACCAGCACTGACAGAGAAGTGAATTTGAGTTGAGTCTTTTGTTATTTCATAGCAAGACAAATACATCCACACTGAGACACAGTATTTGATTCATTTTCAGAAGAATGGCTCGACTTCCACTTTACCAGTCATACCACCAGAACAGAACAGAACAGAACAGAACAGAACAGAACAGAACAGAACAGAACAGAACAGAACAGAACAGAACAGAACAGAACAGAACAGAACAGAGATTACATCACAAATAAGATTATCTGTCAAATTTCACTTGACAGATAATCCCACCCAACTGAACTAGGCTTGTTTTCATGCGGAATAAAGATCCAATTTGAATGATAGCTAGCTACAGGTTATCATAAACTAATGCCATCGTAGAAATGTATCCAGGTCTATTGCAAGATGCATTACAATGTTTTAACCTGCTTGTAGCAGGGCCTTAACCACTTTCACTAACCACTATTCTGGGGTGAACATTCTGCAAAAAATAGAAGATCTACAAGTTACCAATGCATCCGTAAAGGCTTTAAGTGTCTGTCTGTCCCTCCTGATATTTATGACCCCATGGCCTTTCCTGTGGCACAACGCTTCAGCCAAAATTACCAGTTGGGTGTAAATAGCAGCACAGCCTCTAGGTGCTGGTAGCAGGGCTTTTATCTGAATTGTATAATAATGCCTTTCTCTTACACCACAGAAAAAGGACCGTCTGGCTAAGAAGTCAAACAACGCCTGTTCAGCAGGAGTGAACTACGCACCCAACCTTACCAAGGATTCCTCCATTTCCACCATTTCAAACAGCACAGCCGTTCTACTCAAACCTTCGGAAACCAAGCCCCCAGAACCCAAAAAGACTTACAACAGCGTGAGCAAGATCGATAAGATGGCCAGGATAGTGTTCCCTGTTCTCTTTGGAACGTTCAACCTGGTCTACTGGGCCACTTATCTCAACAGGGAGCCAATTATCAAGCCAGGAGCCATATAAACCTCCATAACAAGAGTCATTCATCCCTCTGACGTCCTACTTCAGGTGTTTAATAACTGGAACAGAATCCAAAACCAATACCAAGCACCTAATCCTTATTCTTACCATCGGTTAGTGGATTTATTCAGTTTTTTCATTTAGTTTATATTTTATTGCATTACATCGCATGTTCATAGCTGTACAAAAGAAATATTGCCATGTTTGCCTTGCCTTTCTACTTGTACGATAATCTACTACTTTCTTTACAATTCATTATTTCAGTCTCATTGTAGAATTCCATTCACTTAATGCCACTAATTCTAAAGACATGAAACATTTAGCATTTGGCATCTATATATTTTTTCCCGTAGTCCAGGTGGCATTGATAAGTGCAGCAAAGCCAAATGCTATGCAAAACATTTCTACTGTGTTATTACTCTAAAGCCTGATTTATCTGTAGCTGTCTGTGTCTCTGGCCAACAATCTACACACTCACAAGGTGCTGCGGTGCAATGTTGTGAGCTTGTAGATCTGCTGTTTTCAGTGTGTGACATGGCACACAAACAAGTATAAATCAGCCATAAGTGTGCTTTTATCTTTGGGAACTCTTGCTTTGTACAAACAGGCCATGCGTTCTGATGTGCAAGGCTCAGCCCAGGCACACAGAACCTCGTTGTTTGTCAAAAGCAGAAGAATAGCCATGCTAAATGTGTTGCCTTCAGAGTGACCGACTCATTATAAACGCACTGAAACCTCCCGCAATCACCTTTTTCAAAAGCGAGTGCTTATTAGAATTGTCATTGAATATCATTTGATGTGATGTGTAGAGAATTTAATTTTGTGATAGTGGCAGCTTTTGTTTCCAGGTTACTGAGAATCCTGTATGTATGTACTGTTTCTACAGTATGTATGTACTGTTTGTACAGTACAGGTATGTATGTATGTATGTATGTATGTATGTATGTATGTATGTATGTATGTATGTATGTATGTATGTATGTATGTATGTATGTATGTATGTATGTAGTTTAGGACTCGTATACATAATGCCCTGCTTTTAAACAAGCACCATAAAGCAAGTAAGATTAGCTTCTATGTTATGCAGACAAAGGCAACATGTTACTCTAGTCTAGCGCTTAAGTGACTGGATATTACAAAGAGATAAAGCAGAATAGCTTGGGCTTCAGCGGTTTTCACAGAATATGCTTTTTCCTCCACATTTTTGGCTTTTTAATTAACTCGGTTTAGGTTTTTTATAAGCTTTGATGATACATTATTCTTGATGAACATTTTGATGCTTTTGAACATTTTTGTTATGAAGTAGATTAGTTGCTGTTGTATCTGTGAACATACTGAAAATAAGCTCTACTGAAATGAAGAGGTATCGAGTTTTTTGCTTTTCTTTTTTAACTACAATGATCAGGCTGTTTTGGGGAATTTGGGAAATTATTGTTTTCATTATATTGAAATCTCACTATCTTTTTGTTATTTTTGTTTTTCAAATGTTCCAGGCAAAAACAAGATCCAAAAGTAATTAGAAATGAAAACTTCAGTGACCACCTGCACAGTTAATCCCCAGTGTTTATGTATCCCTTTGCAACTCCGAGAGTGTCATTTGTACATTCTCAGAGTTAGATGCAAGGTCTTCACACACTGGGAGTGAGACAAATAAACCATCAGAAAAGCATTGCCGAACCTTTTGGCAAATTCATCGCAGTAAAGAAAAATGTTAGTGATGTGTAAGGACCTTCAGATTTTACTGTGTGGATACAAGTGCAGCTTTTTATATGACACATTTCACAAAGACCTTGTTACGGTTTGCAGAATATGCAGTACAGAAGGGTTAGTTTGCACAAGTTTCACACAATTGAAAGAAACAGTGAGATCTTTATTCTATTGTATTGTCCCTGTGTGCAGCCAGAGGACATCGGTTAGATGTTTAGAAATAGAAACAACGTGGCTGGAATGAAAATGGTCTATGGTCTGTTTTAGTGCGTATAGGTCGGAGTGTTGACTCTTAATAAGGTCATGGATCACCTCAATTGTAATATTATTCATTAAATTCAAGAGAATTCAAGAGAATTGATGTACAGTACAGCTGTTCTTTAATGCAAATGTCTGAAGCAATAAATACATGCTGGTCTAGATGATGACTTCTACTGTATCTGTGATATCCTATAATTTCACCCTCAAATTATTGTCTTTTTTTAGCTGGGTTTATTACCACATTAAGTTGATCTTTTGCCAGTATTCTTCCTGTATCTAGCCCTATATTCTGTGACACATTTCATTTGTTATTGGTTGAAATATAATAAATGCACCGCCCTTTTGTCTTGGAAATACAGCCCTTTCTGATTGTATTTTTTATATTCATCTTTCATAATAGATCTGGTTGGGAATACATGGCATTTGCACAAGACCAATTCTGCGACATTGTATATAAAAGACTGAGCTTAAGCATTTTTCAAAGTGCATGTATACACAGTCCTTACAAATGACTACTACAGTAACTGTAAAGAATCATACCTACAGCAATTGCCGTCTAAAACATTCCTGGGGTTTCTGAGGACACCAAGAAAAAGCTTTGTTTCTCCACATGAGCAACGAGGAGGGTATGAGGGTCATATACTAATGGCATTGATCAAGGCTTTTCTTAATTGATAAAAAAGGGACATAGCCTACTTTAATTTTCATTAGTCTAATAGTTAATTAGATCTTTGATTTTGATAGTTAGATTGAATGACAGACACAGACAGACAGACAGACAGACAGACAGACAGGCATGCAGGCATGCATGCATGCATGCATGCACGCACACACACACACACACACACACACACACACACACACACACACACACACACACACACACACACACATACGTACGTACATACATACATATATACATATATACATATATACATACATACATACATACATACATACATACATACATACATACATACATACACTGCAGTCTTTCTATAAATAAAACCACATGCTATTTGTAAAACAGGCATCATGCAGTTATTCCTTTGATTATAAACACATCCTGTGGGGTTCTCTAGCTGTGACATCTGGCTCACATCTGTTTGTCAAGGATTTAGCTCCACTTAAGTTGCTTTTTCCATTCAGCATGACGATACTCCAATTTAAGCTGTCACTGATGGCAGGGGCTGACTGCAATCACATTCTACATGTATACACCCCGAGAAGCTCAGAGCAACACACTATACTACTAGCATCCCACCATCAGAATGATCATCACACCACTTCCAGTGTAGGCTAGTCTCCCATGAACTTTGTACACATATTTACCCCGGCCATCTTTACCTCCAGATGCAAAATAGCAGAGTATACTGTGTGGTACAGTATGATTAAACTGAGGACATGGTTTAATGGTGTCCATGCCATTTGAGGCGAGCACAACATAGTCCAGAAAAACTGAAAAAGCTGAATGACAAGTTTCATCACCACTTGTGGCTTGTTACTGCACCTTGAGGAATTGAACTGACCTGAAACCAGCATCAAAGCCTATGTTACTATGTACAATGTTGGTTGGTCAGTGGTCACACTGACAAATCCTTTTTTCCCTTTTTTATTGTTTAGTGTTACAAATAATGCCACAAAATAGTATAGACAAGCTACAAGCTCACAACATTATTAATATTGTATTAATAAGAATCTTCATAAACTGAGGCTGTGTGAAATAAATGCAAAACAGAAGGAACTAGAAAGGTGCAATTCTGGGAATTATGGTGGGAAATTGCAAGTGTGGGTTGCAATTTCCCTCCAGCAGCTCGCTGAGTACACTATGATGGTATACTGTATTGACATGACGCCACAAAAAGTTTAGACAAAATAAAAAAGTTTATCGAGAATAAAGTCGGGCAATTACTATAGTCTGGTTGCCTACTGCAACCAGACTATAGTACAGCTACACACTAACTAGAGAGGTGCAATTCTGGGGAATTGCAAGTGTGGTTGCTGATGATGTCTGATGATGATGATGTATTGACCCACACACACAATGTATATACTGAATGTTTATCTAGAATAAAGTCGGGCAATAACTATAGTCTGATTGCCTCTGGCAACCACACTTAGAACAGACATTAAATTGTATAATAATAATAATAATAATAATAATAATAATAATAGTAATAATAATAATAATAATAATAATAATAATAATAATAATAATAATAATAATAATAATAATGTAACTGTAATTACATTATTGTTACAGTAATTAAACTACTAAATGAAGAACATATTCTACATGTATGTGTTTCCTGTTTCCAGGGATCAGTTGAATCAGGTATAATTTGTTGTGTGCATTTTTCATTTTAGCCACTAGAGGATGATAACATTCAGCCATGACCAGATAGACTGTAAAGGGCCAGGGCCATGACACCAATACACTACTGTGGACTACAGTACCAACAAACCATTGTGCTGTAGCCGATCTTGCATGCTGGGATAGCTATGAAATGTAGAAGTCCTTCTGTAAGATAGTTGTGAGTTAAATTGCTCTATTGGATGTGCTTGCTTGCATTGTGTGTGTGTGTGTGTGTGTGTGTGTGTGTGTGTGTGTGTGTGTGTGTGTGTGTGTGTGTGTGTGTGTGTGTGTGTGTGTGTGCGTGCGTGCGTGCGTGTGTATGTATTCACAGATTGATTGATTGAACCGTGGAATGACTTACAATGACGTACAAGGTGTGAAGGTTGAACATTGTTTTTTCCATGCAGAACATATTACACGTTGAATGTAATTTAAAGGTGCTGGCAGTGATATTTTGTCGTTAAAATACGTGTTAAATAGCTCTATTCCAATAGTATAATAATGATTGCTATGTGTTTGGTCATTAACAGGTGCACTCTCCAGCTCGTCTCTCCAGCTCTTTAGTAAACATAACATACATTTTCTGATTTTCTGATGAAGCATCATAGGACATGCAAACAAGTGAAATTGGAAGTGATGGAAAAAGAGCAGAACAAATGGGAACTGGTTCTGACCATTAGGTAATGATTGTGTTAGAAAAGATCCCAGGCTACTGCAGTATAGCTATATAGTCTGTCTACCACCATCAGATTTATCCCACACAATTAGGCTCTCATCTACGTGTTGTATAGCTTAGGCCATTTGGAAGGAGAAAAAAAAGGAGAAAAAAAATAAGTTTCTAGTTAAAATTAAACATTCTTATTGCGCTAAATGAAGTAATTTCGGAACTTGCAAAGTAGCAATTAAAGGGGACCAAAGCTGTTTGACGCAGCCTTAAACCTCTAGAAATGTTTGTGATGAATGTGTCGTGGTCTGACAACGTGCATTTGTAGTTTGCGCACCTGCGTATAGATAGACCACCAGTAGGCTCATATGTGCATGAGTATGTGACGGTGCAACAGCAGATAACCAAATGCAACGATGAGTGGGAGGAGCAGGTCCATGAGGAATGATTTGAGAACGCGGGACACCTGTGTGCAAACAATTAATGTGCGAGTCTCATGTTGGATTACTTAGAGGGTGTTTCTAGCCTCCACTCAGCAGAGCAGAACTGGACCATATCGGCTCCAACACAATCCATCACATTTTCACAATCAACAGACGCCGCTCTCCGTGCACACCTGCAAATTCGGTGTCTTTTTTTTAATGACGAAGATGTCACAGAAACTGTTGCCATACTTGTTACTTCTGTCAGTTTTCAATATGTGGTAAGTAATTTTGGCGTTTATTTCACGATTTTGTTTTTAGCACAGAATGTGTTCTTTTGAGAGCACACATAGTCACATACCAAACTTAATTTAATTGTCGAACTCGAAGGGGTGCGTCATGAACGGATACAATTGCTTTATAAACCTTGATGTAGGCTATATGTCAAGTTTCATAAAGCAATTATATCCGTTCACAAGAACAGGTTAAGCCTGCATTGTGAGGGACTTTATAATGACTATATATGCCAGACTAAGAGCTAGCCTGTCTATCTGTACAGTAGGCTACAGATAAATAATAATTCGTATGATTTGAACGAACTCCTCCTGACCATCACGCTATTAACACACAGTTTATGTCAACTTTTATATGTGTTGAACTTAGTCATGTTAGAAAGGAAGCATCACTTTTGCTTCTTTTGTTATGAAGATTTGGTAGAAATTTCAAATGTGTCAGTTATTATTTAGGCTATTATAATCAAGGTCTCTAATGTTTTGAATAACCAATGCATTTTCATACTTTTATCTGATCTGCGTGAATTCCTTAAAATATATTGTTTAATTTGTCTAAAAAAATATGTAGCCTATAAGAATTATAAAAGCTGAGGCTATACAGTGAACTAATTGGCATGCAAATATTTGACAATACAAAATATTGATATATTCACTTATGTGTATTTTTCTCCCTTAGCTCTCAAACAATTGAATATGAAGATGACTATGAGGATGTTACTGTGAAACAAATGTTGGCTCCTAAATCACATGAAACCTCGGACACCACGGAAATACTGAACAACTTACTGAGGGAATATGACAGGAAACTACGGCCAGACATCGGAGGTAAGTCACTGTCTTTCATTCACAGAAAATGCGACCCAGTGATGCTGAGAGAGAGAGGCAGAGAGAGGGAGACTCATGTGCGCTGTCCATGGTCCTGAAAGCATGGTGTGTGTGTGTGTGTGTGTGTGTGTGTGTGTGTGTGTGTGTGTGTGTGTGTGTGTGTGTGTGTGTGTGTGTGTGTGTGTGTGTGTGTGTGTCCTGTGCGTTGTCCATGGTGCTGAAACTGCATGTGAGGTACATTTCCTTTCCCAGCATTCATCCCCATCATATTGAATTAAAATGAGCCATTCACCTCAATCTATAGCTAACCACGTCGGGGTGCAACACATGTTGGTGCACCTGCAGCACTTCGTGCACGGCACATCATGCAACCAAGTACAAATCACCCTTTATTCTTCAATTGTTACATGAAGATACAGATGATGCACTTCCGATCAGTGGTTCTCAAACCTTTTCATGTCAAGGACCCCAAATTAATATGTATTTGGACACAGACCCCAATCTGAAAACATTATGTGACAGGGACCCGCATACAAATCTTGTAGCCTACATATGGACTTTGTTTTTTCCTAGATAAAAAAGCAGCTCTACAAGCTCACATCGTGGCATGATGTGACACATTGTGAGCTTTTAGATTGGCTATTTTAACATAGCCGATATATATAAGGTTAAAGTATAGGCTAGTTACCGGTAAACCGATTTAACGCTATATTAACTTTGATAACTACTGCTTTAGATGGTGTTTTTCTTTTGTGTGGATAAGCCATATGTCTGATTATTCATCTAACAGCAGTCATTTTAGCCTAAAATGACAAAAATAATTAGGCTATTTCCACATTCTAGCAACTGGTTGTATTTGGGCATAGTACATGTATGCATTGTCCACATCAAAAGGGCTGGCCTTCATATACTGATAGGAATAAAAATAAAACATTGGCTGTAAGGATACATCCTGAATCTGTCAACAGCCTATTGGTTTATTAGAATTGGTTCCACAGGGGTGTCTGGTGACGCAGCCAGTTAATGCATGAACCATTGTTGTGAGTCAGGAGGACCCGGGTTCAAAGCCAATCCCCATCTTATTTCACATGTCTCCTCTCTCTCTGCCCTCCACCTCTCTACGCCAGTGATTCTCAGCCTTTTTAATGTCAAGGACCCCCAATGTCATAGGCATTAGGCCACGACCATACTTTGATTCAATTTGTTTAAAATCATTCTCAGAGTTACTGGCCTCTAAGGGACACCCGGGGGTCCCTGGACCCCACTTTGAAAATCAGTGCCTCTACACTCTCCTAATCAAATAAAGAATAAAAATCACACCTGTGTGAAGTGAGGGGCGCTCTTATATCTTAAGATGATTAGGCGATGTAATGATGATGTAAAACAAACGGTGACAAACAAATATTAAATTCTCTATTGTCAATGGCGTTTTTAAAACAAACATTGAACTAAAAACAAACAGTAATTTCTGTCCATTGTCAATGCCGTTTTTAAAACAAACATTGAACTAAAACCAAACATTAGGAAGGGCTAGCGCCCCTCAAAAAGTATACCTGTGTGAAGTGAGGGGCCTCTTATCATCGTACATCATCATGACGTCGATCATGATGTCGATTTGCTCAGACACATACTATGACGTAAATTCTACATTCATTGTCAATATGAATGCAATGTTTGTGTAAGACAAAAATCTACACTAATAGCTGAATATAGGAGGGGCTAGCGCCCCTCAATAATGGCTTTAAAAATAGGCTGACCCTCCCAGATAATGTAACACACTGGATTTCACTTGTGTATCTCTCACTGTATTGTCCCTGCAAGCATACCCTAACTCTGAATGCTCAAGAAACCAGGTGTGAACCAGGCTGTGGCTGCCGTACAATAGACAGCATTGTTCTATACCGGCAATGTGTAACTTCTGCAGGATCTTGTAGTGTCCTTGAGTAAGCATCAGTTAAAGAGAACAGCCAGCTTGCTTGGTGATGGAGCCTGCATGTGCACCATACCAGCATGACAGCCATCAGCACAGAAGTGGAGGAAACAAAACACACATACAAGTTTCATTAGGCTCGTTAGGCTTTATGTTGGCCCACACAGAGAATAAACTCACCATTACATTCGGAACATGAAACATGAATCCCAAATTAGCCACCAAACCTTTTTATGATTACTACAGCTTTGTAGATGCAACATGTTCAATTAAATACCTGTACAGTGTGACGTGTGTGTAAATGGTAGTCCCTGTTTTACAACAAGGTGAGGTTCCTTTAGCCTGGCTAATAAGCCAGACTAATATCACACAGCACTGTCGCGGTATATTAGTCTGGGCTGGCTCCACTTGGATTTCATTTCCCGGGGGGCGGGTTCAAACATTTTCTCTTTGACGCAATTGGTCAGAGCTACTGTCAGTCAAAAGTCTCAAGCATTGAACGTCACTGTACCAAAGCCCGCCCATATTGCATACCGTGTCCCGATTGGTCCGACCTGTTCTCGGTTGTAGGAAAGAGGCGTGCTACTGAGCCTCGCCAGACCGTAATCCGCTGGTAGGCAATTTTGTTTTGCCAACGGCTGATTCGGTCTGGTTTATTAACCAGGCTAAGGTTCCTTATACAAATACGTTTAAACAATTATGCTTCTGTGGGATATATATATGGGATATACAGTATTTGTGACACTACTTGTAGCACTTTTTGACAGGAAGAATTTGAAACCCAAGGGATTGGAAGTGACTGTCTATTACTTTCCAGCAAAATCTCCCACTTAAATTGGATTCCAACGGTGTTGTGGCAACTGAACAATAAACAGCCACATTCTCCACATTTGGCTGCCTGCTATTTGTCTTTCTGTTCGACACTGTTCCTCAGTCTGTGGGATCCTCCCTCTGGGCCTATAGTGAGTTGGGATATAATTGGAATGATTGAAATCATTGGTCATTCGTTGTCTTGATTGGCTGCACTTGGTTCCCCTTCTCCCATACAACACCTGACCCCACTTTTCTTGTTGAATACTTTGATAACCTCGAGCTTTGATAACCTTGAAGTCAAAAGGCTATCCACCACCTACAGTAGTTCAAAATTAACTTCTAGTTTTCATGACTTATAGTCAGGGCATGGTGGGTTGTCTCTCATGGTTACTATAGAGCCACGTGGTGGACCCCCCCCCCCCCCCCTAACATTACACCTAGCATGTTTATTTCATATTTACATGTCGATTTCAGCTCTGACATTTATTTCAGACATGCTCTATATGTAAAGAGTCTATCTGTGCTGGTATTAGCCCGCTAGCATTTATTGAAAAATTAGGATCTAATTCATGCCAGCATTTTTCCCAGTTGAGCTCTTATTTTGAAAAGCCCCATTTCCAGACTTCCGGAAGTAGACATATCCTAGTAAGGTTAACGGGTCTCGTTCAACTGTTGTTTACAAGATGGATCTATGCCGGGTCACTGGAGGCCTCCACAGCATCTGTGCCATCAAAGAAATTGATTGATGACCAAAAATGCCATCTGGGACAAGGAATAGGAGATACAGGTGATTGAAAGAAACAGATAAAATGGATTATTATGGCGAGGACGATCTAAGATGGGCGATCCATTGTCATTACAACAACAGGTAGCTACCCGATGCTAACGCAAGTAGCATTATGGCTTGATCGATCGAAAGCGCTATAAAAGTGCAATTGCCATTGATCAACGGCAATGACGGTGAGCGTAGTATTAAATAATAGGCTTCAATTGACCTAGATCTACGGCAATGGCGCGGAAACGGTTAACTCATTTTGGATTAAAACAAAAACATAAACTGTTTTTCTCCTCTCCTGAACAGTTAGTCTTGCCACCATGACTGTCAAAAAGAGTCACATACTGTATATGGAAGTGTGACGTGACACACGTAAATGCAGGTCTTCATAGTAAATGCGACCTATGGTCGCAAACAAATAACACCATAGTGAGTGAAATGGAATAGAATGGAGTGAATGGATATTTGGTCAATGTAAAGTCAATGAGTTAGTATGGCTCTTAAATTCAGCAGTATGTTATGAAGGAAAATATCTTGTTTGATTATTCTATTAGCTATTTATACATTTGACCTGACATTTATATCAATTTGTGCAGCGCTTATATTAATCTGGGGATGCTTGAAAAGTTGGACAAGATCTTCATTAAAAAACACATGCAGAAGAAGATTTATTTTTAATTTGTGTTGAGTGTTCCATTTCTCAAAGCTCCTAACTCACCATGGAAAAACAGGCAGCTTGTGACTGAATTGGCTCTCACATTCTCACTTCAAGGGTCCAGATGTGATATTTGTTCTGGGATGATTGAATGTGCAGCTTCTTATCCCAATATAATTACAGACTACTGTTACAAAATAATTTAAATGTCAAATCATTATCTTGTGTTGTGCTCTGCTTTTCTTTTTTTTAATCATGTTATTATGCTTTCATATAATAGACTGGTACCTAATAAAAAGTCAGCAGCCATATTCTGAAAACAAATGCCATTTGGTACAGTAAGTGAATGTCGTTCAGTAATATCAGTATTATTGATTTTATGTATTTCTCATGCTACACAGCAGAACTACACAATCAATCGGATACATGACATCCAGCGCTTATGAAAGTACCCAAAATAACAATTTTAAAGGGCCCTCCACACCAAGAATAATGATAATTATGATAATGATGTGAAGATCATTTACACGATAAACGATAATGCTTGATTTACACCTACTTAGTAGGCTATAACTTGGGCTTAACATTCTGTAAACACTAAACAGTGGCATCATGCCACCACGTCGTACAGTAGCTCTTACTGCTGTACGTTGTGCAGAAATAGTCTGGTCTGGGTTCAAGAAATTCTTCAGAGAGGAGTTAAAAGAATCCAACACACTGCTATGAGCGTTGTCATCTTTTGAAGTTTGACATTTTTATTTATACTTTTGTATGCCAACATGAATTTGATAGTATCCGGCGGAATGTCAAAGTAGAGGCTCTAAAACACCAAAGGCAGTCGTGTCTAAACATATTCAAGAATCAAGAGGAATTTCTCTCTCTCTCTCTCTCAATTTGGTGGAAGGGCAAAACCGACTGACGTTATATTGAAAATTACCACAATAGCTTGATTCAAAATAGTAATTTTATTATTGTTCATTATAGTGATGCCCTGACTTGATATAAATGGGATGTGATGGACAGACATGGTATGACAGGCTACAGTTCCATGGCAGAGGGTAGGATTTGTAGCCGTTCAACAGAATAATGCCACATCGGTTTTTGTATATTAAGCCAGGCCAGCTTCGGTTGTTACCATACCTTGCCAAGGAAGAGTTTACAGAAGAATATTCAAACAACAAGCAGCATTTCACAGGTTCTGTTCTGTCATGCAGTCCCCCATCCAGATGTGGCAAAGACCTTTTGATCCGAGCTAGATAGTATTGTCCACACTCTGATGAACATCCCCATGTGTGACATCCTAGGTGTCAGTCTCTCCGAGCAGCATTTGTTCTACAGCAGATAACCCCTGACACCTCCACCAGCAGTCCCCCCAAGGCCAGTGCAGCTAATTAATGCACCCATTTCAGGTCCACTTACTCACACCCTATTTGTCCTGCTAGTGAGTCAACTGGGTCAAGTCGCCAAATGTTATGTCCATGCAGTGGCAGCTGACACATGGCCTGCACACTTATTATTATTATTTGTAATACGAATGATGCAAGTTGGAACGATGCAAGTTGGAAATGCACTGGAACACTGACATTTTAGAAGGCGTTTATGTGAACACAACAAATTCACTTTTTACATTTCAGATTAGATTACAGGCACTGAGGAGCGGTTTAGTGAGACATCAAGGATTTGTAACTGTAGCCAATGTATACTGTACTAGCACAGATTGATTTGTCCTAAAGCACGATAGTAACATTACATGTCACCCTATGACTTTTTCCGCAGCATTTATGGGCCTCAGGGCTCTACTAGTGACTTTTCTTTTACTGATCGACGCAAACTTAAGTGTAGAGTCTAAGGGCCCTATTAAGCAAGACGAAAAACCCATGCGGTAATACAGATTTCGCCCTCGCTCTGCGCCTTTTCGTATTATGGAAGCCGTGGTGAGCGCTCACTCATATGGAATACCACGTTCCTGCATAATTTAGCATTGGGGGAGTGTCCATATGTTAATTATTTTCGCTTTGCGCTATTTGCTAATAAGCCCCTTGACCTAAAAACACTCAGCGCATACCGATTCCGCCTGGGTCTGACCACGTCTTAAAAGCAAAAAGCACTGTTTGATTTTACACTTGAGCGGCTCTGGAGTGCTGCTGGAGTGTTGCCATGTCTGTTTGCTGTTTATTATAAGCGGCTTCTTTTTCTGCAAAGTTGCTTGTAAATATTGGTAGTTGTGGTTGCTTTTCTTGTTTCTAAAGTGCTTATTTGGGCTTTTCTCCTAATGTTGTTTAAACCAGTGATCCTCACACAGCGACATTCCCATGTCAAGGACCCCCAGATGAATGCATTTGCCCAACTAAGCCAGTGACCCCCATGACAGATTTGTGTTTTTAAATGTTTCAATAACATTTTTCAAAAATATTCTTATTGTCACTTTTTTCAAAGATTACTTTTGAAAATAGCAGATCTACCAGCTCACAATGCATCACATTCATTCATTAAAACAATGAACTCTGACTGCAGGGGGATATATATTTATAATGATCATTATAACAATGTGCAAGAAAATATGTAAAAAGAAGGAAGAACTTTATATTTGTGGACAATCAAAATATGCTGGAAATTTTAATGTGGTGTCATTAAAAGGAATCTTGATATGGCAGACTCACTATCTAGAAAATAAAAACATGGCACTTCATTTAAAATAGGTTGTAGACCCCTGTTA